>NC_044327.1:1567352-2278118 GCF_007399415.2 Gopherus evgoodei
CACGTCCCGGGAGACAGGCCCAGAAAAGTTTTACCAATCCCAAAGGATCGGACACTTTCCCTCCCAGGTAATTGAATATTCCAGATTTTACCCAAATACACGCTACAGCCAATTCTTATTAACTAAACTAAAAAATTTTAAAAAACAAAAGTGTGTATTGTTAAAACATCAATACACATACAGATGTGAGTTCAATTCATTTAGGTGCAGATTCATAGCAAAGATGGTGAGCTTTGTACTTGCAAAGAGTTCTTTCAGAAATAGTTCATAGGTTATAGTCCAATGTCCAAATATCATATTCAGGGTGTCCCAGCATAACTGGGACCTCAGTATTGTGACTCAAACTTCCCCTGATAAAGCCTAAGCAGATCTGAGATGACAGAATCAGGGCCTAAGGATCTTTTATACAATTTCATATCTTTTGACAAGTTGGGAGTTCAAAAGGTTATTAAATGACTTTGAAGGCAGTCCATCACTGGTTCTAGATATAAAATTAACATAAGGCTATTTGCTTGTTCCTCCACCATTTACAGATTATTTGCTATACATTTCAAAGAAAGATGAATACGGAGATATCCCGTGTTTACAATTTCTTTTAAATGCTAAGATGCTCTTTTGACCTCTGAATTATCAGACTACAGCATAGATGGGGATTGTTGATTACATTGTTGACCCTATTCATGTATATGTAAATACACAAAAACACAAACGTTATCTCCCTACATGTTTTGGAGGGGTTATTTATTTTGCAGGATATTTAACCCTTTCTAGCCATGCATCACAACAGCCATGCCAGGTTACCCCAGCTGAGGCTCAGGCCCAGACAGTTTTGATGGAGGGCCACTGTCAATTTTCACTAGCATCCAGTAAGGGATGCACAATCTGCTCTGAGGGACTCCAGTGGACACCCCGGACACAACTCTGATAGGGCTCGTCTCAGTGTTGGATGCCGTAGGGCCATAGTTCTAAAGTACTCAGGCACCTAACAATGCAGATAGATGCCCAGTGGGCTTTTCAAAAGCACCTAAGGAAATTAGAGGCCTAAATCCCATTGGGCTTGGCATTCAATGGGATTTCAATGGGAGTTAGGCATCTCACCTGCTTAGGCACTTGTGTAAATCCCAGTAGGTGCCTATCTGCATCTTTAGGTACCTAAATATCTTGGTAGATGTGGACCCGATCCAAGGTCAAGTAAAATGTTATAGAGTAAGAGAGAGTCCTTGCCCACTGCTCTGTTCTCTTCTGTCAGCAGGGCAGGTGTCCCTACATGCGGTGTGTCTGTGCCACATGCTGAGTGCTAGCACAGAGTACACGGGGAACCGCAGGGTGTCGGGGAGACGGGAGTGCAGAGAGGGCTTTCTGTGGTGAGAGGGCAGAGAGGTGATCCCAATGGAGACTGGAGACATGCACACCTGGTGACTGTCTGCCCAGCAGAGTGGAGTGATACCAGCCCAGACCCGACCTCAGTGCCATTGCCACACTTTGCTCCCGCCTGTGACCACGCCCAGGGTGTCCAGGATTCCTGCTGGGCTCCTCAATGGCACTCAGACTCCTCATCACCCCTTCCAGGCTGGCCAAAGCGTCGCTCCTTCCCCTCTGTGCTTGGCTCGTTACACCCTTGTACCTTCTTCTCTCAGCCTCTCGGCAGACACGTTTGAGTGGAGACACACCAGCACCCCTGGGTAAGGAGAGATTTACACTGCAAGATTAGTGGGTGGAGCAGGCCCCACATGCTCATGAAGCTGCCTCCAGTGTGTCCTGTTCTCCTCCTTCCCCACTCTCTGCCTTATGCCCACAATTCCCTTCGCAGGCGGTGCAGGCTTCACAGGCACTCTGTCCAGCTGGTGTGTGAAAGGCCATGTACCCAGTGGTGTTGTACAATGAAAGCGAATCACTTCCAATGACAGACTGCCTGTGGAAGATCATTAATCTCCTCCACAGAAGAAAGATGCAGTTCTAACAACCCTCAGGAGACCAGCTCCTGGGCGAGTGGGTGGATGGGTGGCAGCCCAGGCCTTAAAGAACAGAACTTGGAGTCTTTGGGCTGAAAACTGTCCCAACAAGTGAAGACGGGGGATTTTGAGATTGCATTAGGGTGCCCTACCCCCATAGGGCAAAGTGGGCAGTTCTGAGCAGAACAAGGCTCATCATTGTCATCTCAGCACGGAATCAAATCAAATACAGTCAAACCCACAAGGGCCATTCTGGCCCGGGGTGGTAGGCAGAGAATGGGCACAGACATCTGCCTGGAGGGGAGGTCACTGTCAGCATTGATCAGAGAGGCTGGGCCAGCCCTGACCAACTGCTCTTACCCTGTGACATGACAGGCTGCACAACAGACCTCAGAGCACGCTTTGTTTAGACTCACTGGGAGGCATGGAGCAACATGCGGCCATGTGGCCATCTATTCTGGATGCCCCACGTACAAGCAAATACCCCTCACACAGCCCAGGGACTTTTTAACTCCACTTCAGCTCCTTGCAGGATCCTTGAAATCTGTCTGACTCATGACAGCTATTAGCCTTCACCGCTTTTCCAAAAAGCGGTGGGTTGTTCAGCCATGTCTTCGCTGCAGCTGCCAACAACATCTGTAACGCAACCGGGGTGGGGGTGTGTGTGTCTCCAAACTGCAAAAAACATAGGATAATTGGATCGGCTGCTGGGTCCTTTCTCGCCATTCCAGCCATCCCATACACAGCTCAGAGCTAGTCAATCTCACCAGTTCAGTGGAGAGGAGGAGGGAAGGAGGGCCCAAAGGGTCCTTGTGAAAGCAACAAGGGCTGGAGTACTGGAGTGGAGAGCCTTGCATGCAGGATCTGGTGCCAGGAGATACCCATGACTGCAATTCACCATAAATGCTCACTCACCTGTTGTGTTTACATGCCCTTTGGCGTTGTATTTTTATTAATCATGTTTATTACGGTAGTGCCTATGGGCCAGCCAAGAATGGGGCCCCATTGTGCAAGGGCCTGAACAAACACCAACTAGCAAACGGGCTGGGGTTTGGGTGCTTGCTGAGAGGGAGCTGGGACGCTGTCATAAACAGATAATTAAGGGTTAATGTCTCTTTTACCTGTAAAGGGTTAACAAACAGTGAACCGGATACCTGACCAGAGGACCAATCAGGAAAGAAGATACTTTCAAATCTCGGTGGAGGGAAGCCTTTGTTTGTGTTTTTTGGGTTTGGTTTTGTTCTCTCTGGGTCCTGGAAGAGACTAGACGGGCAACCAGTTTTCTTGCCAATCTCCCTGCTACAGTCTCTTATATATACAGAATAGTAAGTATTTTAGTAAGAAAGGCGGTTATAGTCTTTTGATTGTTTCTGTATTTGCAAATGTGTAGTTTGCTGGAAGTATTTTAAATTGTATTTCTGCTGGAGGAGGCTTTTTCTCCAGTTTCTAGAAGCTGACAGACCCTGTAATATTCCATCTTGAATTTACAGTGATTTTGTTTATTCTTTTTTCTTTTATTAAAAGTTTTGCTTTTAAGACCTGTCTGATTTTTCCCCTTGTTAAGGCTCAAGGGAATTGAGTCTGTACTTAACAGGGAAGGAGAAGGGAGGGGGAGAGAAAGGGGGGAACCCACCTGATTTCTCTGTGTTGTGATTCAAGAAGTTTGAATCACGGTAATCTCCTAGTGTACCCAGGGCGGGAAAGATCTGGGAGGAAGAAAGGAGAAGGGAGAATCCCTTTGTTTAGATTCACGGAGCTTGAATCTGTATATCTCTCCAGGAGCCCAGGGAGGGAACACGTGGAGGGGAGGAGAAGGGGAGGGAAATGGTTTATTCCCCTGTGTTGTAAGACTCAAGGAATGTGGGTCTTGGAGTCCCCAGGGAAGGTTTTGGGGGGACCAGAGTGTATCAGGCACTGGAATTCCTGATTGGTGGCAGCTTATCAGATCTAAGCAGGTAATTAAGCTTAGAGGAATTCATGCTAATACCCCAACTTTTGGACTCTAAGGTTCAGATTGGGGAAAGATACTATGACAGATGCCTCATACTTGGTGCTGAAAAGGTTAGTTTCTGAGGCTGCTTCTCCACCTGAGAAGGGAGGAATCTCCCAGCCCCTCTCAGAGAAGTTTCCTATTTCAAACCGCTGCCAGCAGTATTTACACTGCAGTTACACTGTTAAAGCAGGGCCCTTAGTGCTTCCTTCCCTCGAATAGCTGCCATGACTCACACAGACTGGCCTGCAGGGCAGGGACAATCAGCTAACCATTAGGAGCCTTCACAGAGAGGACTGGGCAGAGGGACAAAAATCCCGCTGGGTCAGGGGACACAAAACTTGACTGTAAGCGGAAGGGTTTTTTTCAAACGACAGCCTATTTTTTGGGTATAATAATGGCTAATGGACTTGCGTAACTAGCAAAATCTCTCTCCCTGTCCTGGCAACAGTTAGCAAGGAGAAAAGAGACCTGAGGTGTTATTACTCACTCAAAACCAGAACAAGATGTTGATCCATCATTCAAAGGGTAGGTCTACACTGGCAAGTTTCTGCGCCACAAGTTATACCACTTTTATTAAACTGCTGTTACGTGTCCACACTGTGCTCCTTGTGACACTGGAACGCATCCACATTAGCAGCTCTTGCAACGGCAAAGACAGCAGTGCATTGTGGTAGCTTTCCCACTGTGCAACTGGCTGCAGGGTGCTTTGGGAAGGGTTTGCATGCAATGCGTCATGGGGCAGGCACAGCGTCACATGATGCAAGTTTCCCAATATCATTGTTCCATGAACATCCTACTACATTGCCAGCTGCTTTTCGACTGAAGTGGGGAGGGGAGGAAGTGTGTGGTGGGGAGAGAGACATGGTTTGTTTTGGGGGACAGAGAGTGTGTCAGCATTGAGAAGGTTACAGATTTTTTTAGACAAAGGAAACACAGTGGATCTAATTTACCTCGATTTCAGTAAGGAATTTGATACAGTTCCACATGGGGAGTTATTAATTAAATTGGAAAAGATGAGGATCAATATGAAAATTGAAGGGTGGATAAGGAACTGGTTAAAGGGGAGACTACAACGGGTCGTACTGAAGGGTGAACTGTCAGGCTGGAAGGAGGTTACTAGTGGAGTTCCTCAGGGATCGGTTTTGGGACCAATCTTATTTAACCTTTTTATTACTGACCTTGGCACAAAAAGCGGGAATGTGCTAATAAAGTTCGTGGATGACACGAAGCTGGGAGGTATTGCTAACACAGAGAAGGACCGGGATATCCTACAGGAAGATCTGGATGACCTTGTAAACTGGAGTAATAGTAATAGGATGAAATTTAATAGTGAAAAGTGCAAGGTCATGTATTTAGGGATTAATAAGAAGAATTTTTGTTGGCAGTAACAGAGGAGGAGAAGGACCTTGGAGTATTGGTTGATCACAGGATGACTATGAGCCGCCAATGTGATATGGCTGTGAAAAAAGCTAATGCACTCTTGGGATGCAACAGGCGAAGTATTTCCAGCAAAGATAAGGAGGTGTTAGTACCGTTATACAAGGCACTGGTGAGACCTCACCTGGAATACTGTGTGCAGTTCTGGTCTCCCATGTTTAAGGAGGATGAATTCAACTGGAACAGGTTCACAGAAGGGCTACTAGGATGATCCGAGGAATGAAAAACCTGTCTTATGAAAGGAGACTCAAAGAGCTTGGCTTGTTTAGCCTAACTAAAAGAAGGCTGAGGGGAGATATGATTGCTTTCTATAAATATGTCAGAGGGATAAATACCAGGGAGGGAGAGGAATTATTTAAGCTCAGTACCAATGTGGACACAAGACCAAATGAATATAAACTGGTCATCAGGAAGTTTAGACTTGAAATTAGATGAAGGTTTCTAAGGGCACAGCTGCACTTGCAGATGTAGAAAGCTTTGAGTTAACCCAGCCTTTGGAGAGTGCAGTAGGGAAAGTGCTGCAGTCTATCCATACCGCATTGGGAACAGAGCAATATGGGCAGCTATCCCACAGAGCACCTCTTTCCATTCTGGCGCTGTGGCCTATGGGAAGGGGGCAGAGGGTGTGGGGCATTCTGGGTCCTGTCCCAATGCCCCATGATGCATCGGTTCGCATCCCAGCAATCCCTGTGCTTCCATTCACATTTGACACCATCTTCTAACATTTTTTGTGCTGTGAGCTCTGTCTTCCCTTTCAGTCTGCGGGAATGGAGCCTGAACTGCTGAGGAATATGCTGACGAGTCTCGCCAGCACGTCATGTTTGGCAGTAGAGTTACTCCTTAAGATCCAAACTGACTGTGAGGACTCTGACGATATCGACTCGAGTAACGCCTATGACACAAGATTGCTTGTTGCATTCATGGACATGCTCACCACCATGGAACGCAGCTTTTGGGCTTGGGAAATAAGCACTGAGTGGTGGGGTCGCATCATCATGCAAATCTGGGATGACAAGCAGTGACTGCAGAACTTTCGGATGAGAAAAGCCACTTTCATGGGACTGTGTGAAGAGCTCGCCCCCCCACCCGTTTCCCCCACCCTGTGGCGCAAGGACATGAGATGGAGAGCTGCCCTGCCAGTGGAGAAGTGGGTGGCTATTGCAATCTGGAAGCTGGTAACTCCAGACAGCTACCGATCGGTCGCTAACCAGTTTGGAGTGGGGAAGTCGACTGGTGGAATGGCACTGTTGCAAGTTTGCAGGGGCCATTAATCGCATCCTGCTCAGAAGAACCATGACTCTGAGTAACATGCATGACATTGTGGCTGGCTTTGCACAAATGGGTTTCCCTAGCTGCAGAGGGGCAATAGATGGGACACATACTCCAATTCTGGCACCAGCCCACCTAGCCTCCGTGGGGTGGACATGTTAGCCTGACTGGGACAAGGACCACAGTGGTGCTCCCAAGAAACCTGCACAAGGGCATTGCCCAAGTTCTGGCTGAAACCTTTGAAGAGATCACTGAGGCTGATTACCACGATGTGAGAGAGCACATCAACTCCCTATTCCGCAGTTAGGCATGCATGCAGCCCTAACCCTCCTTGCCCCAAAAGCCCTCACTGAACAATTTCCTTCCCAAAATAAAAGCCACTTACCAGGCACCTCTGGTGCTTGTCCTTCCCCAAGCACCGGCCACCGCGACTGGCTACCTTCCTCCTGGCTTGAAAACAGCTCCTGGCTTCATGCATCTAGGGATGCTGGGGTGTCTTTCTCCTCCTCAGCACCCTCACTCCCTCCTCCTCCTCCTGCCTTGTTGAACTGGGCTCTGAAGTGTCCATGGTGGTACTTGGAGTGGAGGTGGGGTCGCCCCCAAGTATCACGTCCAGCTCTTTGTAGAAATGGCAGGTCACGGGGGCAGCACCGGAGTGGCTGTTTGCCTCACAGGCTTTGCGGTGGCATTCCACAGCTCCTCCACTTTAACCCTGCACTGCAGTGCATCCTGGTCATGGCCCCTCTCCACCATATCCCTTGATATTTGCCCGAAGGTATCGTAATTCCTATGGCTGGAGCACAGCTGGGACTGCACAGCTTCCTCCCCACAAACACTGATGACGTTCAGCACCTCGCCATTGCTCCATGCTGGGGATCGTCTGGTGGGTGGAGGCACGGTCATCTGGAAAGATGCGCTGAGAGCACTCCACGCCTGGCTGAGCAAACAGGAAGAGGATTTTCAAAATTCCCAGAGAATTTAAAGGGCAGGTCTGAGTGTTGGTCACCTGAGGGCAGGGCAGTACAGTTCAAAGTGATGACCAGAGTGGCTAGAACAGGCATTGTGGGACACTTCTGGAGGCCGATCAAAACACATTAACAGACCATGGCACTCCAGCAGGGGCGCATCAAACGTTATTCCACTCGCCGAGGTGGAGAACCAGGAGTGCTCCAGCCACGGAGTCAGAGCCTTGCCAGTGTGGATGCGCCGCTAGTTAGAGCACACGGGGCTGCTTTAATGCGCTCTAACTCGCAAGTATAGCCATGATCTAACCATCAGAGGCGTGAAGTTCTGGAACAGCCTTCCAAAGGGAGCAGTGAGGGCAAAAAACATATCTGGGTTCAAGACTAAGCTTGATAAGTTTATGGAGAGGATGGTGCATAGAATAGAATATCAGGGTTGGAAGGGACCGCATGATGGGATAGCCTAATTTTGGCAATTAATTGATCTTTGACTATTAGCAGTAAAAAAAAAAAAAAAAGTCCAGTGGTCGGTGATGGGATGTTAGATGGGATGGGATCTGAGTTACGATAGAGAATTCTTTCCTGGGTTCTGGCTAGTGAGTCTTGCCCACGTGCTCAGGGTTTAGCTGATCGCCATATTTGGGGTCGGGAAGGAATTTTCCTCCAGGGCAGATTGGAAGAGGCCCTGGAGGTTTTTCGCCTTCCTCTGCAGCATGGGGCATGGGTCACTTGCTGGAGGATTCTCTGCAGCTTGTGGCGGGGGGGCTCCAGACACCAGCAAAGCAAGCACCTGCTTGGGGCAGCCCATTTGCAGGGGCAGCAGGGATCCAGCATGTGGTTGTGAATCAACAGGGGGCTCTGGGAGCTGTAGTTCCTTGGTCAGCTCCCTGCCTATAGAGCCAGCCCTGGAGCAGGGAAAGAACTACATTTCCCAGCATTCCCTTTGCCACTTCCAACTGGAAAGGAAGGAGGGGGACCACATGCAGCAGCCTGCTGTGAGTGCTGTGAATGGCAGGGAGACCATGTTTTACAATTCAAAAAACAGGACACTCCATGGGGAGGGAGGGTAGCCCCACCCTGCCACCATCCACTTCCTCCAACTGCCCCCCCCAGAAACCCCAACCCATCCAACCCCCCCTGCTCCCTGTCCCCTGATCACCCCCTCCCAGGACCCCTGCCCCTAACTGCCCCCCAGGACCCTACCCCTATCTAAGCACCGCTGGTCCCTGTCCCCTGATTGCCCCCTCCTGGGACCCCTGCCCCTAACTGCCCCCCAGGACCCTACCCCTATCTAAGCACCGCTGGTCCCTGTCCCCTGATTGCCCCCTCCTGGGACCCCTGCCCCTAACTGCCCCCCAGGACCCCATCCCCTATCTAAGTGTCGCTGGTCCTTGTCCCCTGACTGCCCCCTCCCAGGACCCCCGCCCCTAACTGCCCCCCAGGACCCCACCCCCTATCTAAGCACCGCTGCTCCTTGTCCCCTGATCACCCCCTCCCGGGACCCCTGCCCTTAACTGCCCCCCAGGACATTACTCCCTATCTGAGCACCGCTGGTCCTTGTCCCCTGATTGCCCCCTCCTGGGACCCCTGCCCCTTGGGACCCCACCCCATATCTAAGCCTCCCTTCTCCTTGTCCCCAACTGCCCCCTCCTGAGACCCCCCTGTTGCCGGCACAGATAGTGCCCAAGGCCAAGCAACAGCGGGGGGGGGGGGGTCCGTCGCCCGGTGTGCCGCGCCAATAAACACACCAGGGTGGAGAAGCAAACAACCAAGTGTATTTGAGATCTCAAAGCGGTGCAGGGAGACTGACGCCTCAAATCCTGAACACCTACACAAGCAGTTTCCTCCTTTTATATCCCAGTTGCTTTCTGAGAACTTTTTCTTGCTGACTAGCTGATCTCTCACTCCCCCCTCGTTTCCCATCCAGCTGCAGTATCTTTTCTCACTCAATCTTTTGTCTTCCCCCTTCCTCCCCCCTCTCCGCTGCTGAGACATGTATACTGTGTCTTGAAATGGCCTTGAGCATGCTCTAGCCTAGCTTCAATGTGTTACAGCAGAGAACTGGCTGTTACAACCAAAACTAACTGCTAACACTACATTTTTGCAGCTATTAGTACATTAGGTTACACAAAGTGTTTAACATGGAGGAACATTGGTTCATTGAGGCCTGAGCAGGAGGGCTTCATCGGCACTCGTGATCTTCTACCCTCCCGAGTTACCTAGGGTTATGTCTAGTGACATCAACACCCCCAACTTCCTCCCAGGACCCCACCCCCTACCTGTCCCCTGACAAACACCTGGGACTCCCATGCCTATCCAACCACTGCCTGTCCCCTGACTGCCCCTCCGAACCCCTGACCCATCTGTTAGGCCTGAATAAAGCTATAGCAGACAAAACCAGGTATGCCAACCTGACCAAAGTCAGGCTAACAAAGGTTTGTGGGTAATCCCTGAGTGAAAAACACTAAAAAGCAGCAGCATGTCTCACAAGCGCTGGGAAAAAATAAGATAAGAAAAAAGCTGCATTCCTGGCATAGTACCAAATGTGCTGTGTTCGGGCAACTCCTTCGAAAAACTGATAAGAGTCCTAGTTTCCCAGCCTCCTTGTTTTCACTCCCTGGTTTTGTTCTTTGTTTGTTTTTAACTCCCCTACATTTCTAACTTTAGGCATGCATGTATACTAAAGGTGTCTAGTTTCTAGTTGTTAAAAGAAGGGGGTGGGTTGCTCCAGTAAATAATTTATGACGCAACGAAACTGTCTATATCGGCTCATACTAAGATGTAAAGAGCGGGCTGGTTCTCTCTGAAGATGAGCTGCTCTCTATTGATGCGTGCACTTGTCAATAAAGAGCTTTTGATCGAACCTTGCTGGTGTTGCCTGTCTCTCTCGTAGTCTAACAACGAACTTTGCCGTCGGGGTTAAAGTCCCTGACACATCTAACCCCCCTTTTCCCTACCCCTGACTGCCCCCCAGAACCTCCTACCCCTTCTACAACCCCCCAACCCCCTTACTGTACCACTCAAACCAGCATGTCTGGCTCCATGCAGCTCCAGACACGCTGCTGCATACATGCTGCCGTGCTTCCCTGCGGAGCCACAGCCTCCCCTTCCCCCGCCTTAGCACCTGCCTTCCAGATTTGAACACCTCAAAATTCAGGAGTGCTCAAGCTCAGTTTGGGCAGCTCTTACTTCATTTCTCCCAAATCAAATATACTGATCCACTGCAACTTGCTGTAGAAAAAGTAGGATGAAATTGAGCAAGAAATGCTTCCCAGTGGCTATTAGGACTGGAATTGCTATTTGCAACAGCCATTGCCTTTGTTTGTTTAAAAGGAAGATAGTGATATTGCATTGGCAAATTCCCCATAGGAAGAAAGAGTGGAACAAAAGAACAATAAAGGCACCTCAACTTTTCCTCATTTATGGAGGACAGTCTTATAATATGCATCCAGAGATCCTCCAATCACACAGGCTGAAAATTGTTCCACTTTACTGCAGCTCTGTAACCTTATGGGACCCAATCCTGTCTGTGTTCTGTGCACATCCAAAATTCCTGCTGAATGACCTGCCCTGGGAGCGAGTTACCAGTGACCCAGGGCTGCGGCGGAAGGAGGGTGCAGGTGGGGAGAACCCAGGCCTGGGGCAGCAGGAGGTGCGGCGGGGGGGCAATGGTGGGGGGGAAGGTGGGACCCCGGGGCTGGGGCGGCAGGGGGGTGGGGTGGGGGGGAGGAGAGCCCAGGGCTGGGACGGGAGTCAGCCAAAATTTTTTTTTTGCTTGGGGCGGCAAAAAACCTAGAGCTGGCCCTGGCTTGAGGTCTTCAAACCATGATTTGAGGACTTCAATAACTCAGACACAGGTTAGGGGTTTGCTACAGGAGTGCGTGGGTGAGATTCTGTGGCCTGCATTGTGCAGGAGGTCAGACTAGACGATCATAATGGTCCCTTTTGACCTTAAAGTCTATGAGTCTATGAGCATGCTGTCTTGTAAGTTCGGACAACAGCAGGAAGCAACCAGTCCTGAGGCAGAGGGAGGGGGAAACCCCGACATCAGCCTCCGCCTTGCTCCCTGGGCTCTCTGCACAGCAATCTCTTTCTCTCTCACAGGGCATGTTAACACTGGCCGAGTTACAGCGTCGCTCAGAGAGCGCTGAAGGGAAACCGCTGTGGTGTGTTCACACTGACAGCTCCCCGGGCAATAGTACATTCACACTTGCGGCGCTATTCGGAGCGGTGCACTCTGGGCAGCTATCCCACAGAGCACCTCTTCCTCATTTTCTGCTAAGACTAGTGGGAAGGCGGAAGGGGTCACGGGGCGTCCTGGGTCCTGTCCCAATGCCTCATGATGCATTGCTTTGCATCCCAGCAATCCCTGTGCTTCCGTCTGCATTTGGCGCCATCTTTCAATGGTTTGTGTTTTGTCCGCCAAGCCCTGCTTTCGGGCTGAAGGAATGGATCCCGAGCTGTTGTCCAGTATGCTGCTCGCACGTTATGAGTGGCAGTGGAGTTATTCCTTAAACTACAAAGCAAGAGGAGTTCGACATTGATCTCACTACACATAGTAGCTATGACATAGTAGCTTGTGGCATTCACAGAGGTGCTGACCATAGTGGAACACTGCTTTGGGGCTCAGGAAACAAGCACTGAGTGGTGGGATCACACCATCATGCAGGTCTGGGATGACGAGCAGTGGCTGCAGAGCTTTTGGATGAGGAAAGCCACATTCCTGGGACTGTGTGATGAGCTCACACCAGCCCTGTAGCACAAGAACACAAGAATGAGAGCTGCTCAGTTGCTGGAGAAGCACGTGGTGATCGCACTGTGGAAGCTGGCTACTCCAGACTGCTACCGATCAGTCGCTAATCAGTTCGGAGTGGGAAAGTTGACCACTGGAATCTTGTTGATGGAAGTGTGCAGGGCCATTAATTGCATCCTGCTCTGAAAGACCGTGACCCTAGGCAATGTGTGTGACATTATGGATGGCTATGCACAAATGGGCTTCCCTAAGTGCGGAGGGGCGATAGGTGGCACACACATTCCAATTCTGGCACCAGACCACCTAGCCACCGAGTACATTAATTGGAAAGAGTCCAGCGAAGGGCACAAAAATGATTAGGGGGCTGGAGGACATGATTTATGAGGAGAGGTTGAGGGAACTGGGATTGTTTAGTCTGCTGAAGAGACGAATGAGGGGCGATTTGATAGCTGCTTTCAACTAGCTGAAGTGGGGTTCCAAAGAGGACGAATCTAGACCGTTCTCAGTGGTACCAGATGACAGAACAAGGAGTAATGGTCTCAAGTTGCAGTGGGGGAGATTTAGGTTGGATATTAGGAAAAACTTTTTCACTGGGAGGCTGGTGAAACACTGGAATGGGGGGAGGGATAGCTCAGTGGTTTGAGCATTGGCCTGCTCTAAACCCAGGGTTGTGAGTTCAATTCTTGAGGGGGCCATTTAGGAATCCAGGGCAAAAATCTGTCTGGTGATTGGTCCTACTTTGAGCAGGGAGTTGGCCTAGATGACCTCCTAAAGTCCCTTCCAACCTTGATATTCTATGAAAGGTGCATAACGCACGCATCTTTCAGAACACTGGCCTGTTCAAGAAGCTGCAAGCAGGGACTTTCTTCCCGGACCAGAAGGTCACCATGGGTGAAGTCAAAATGCCCATTGTGATCCTGGGAGACCCTGCCTTCCCCTTAATGCCGTCGCTCATGAAGCTATACACAGGGCAACTTGACAGCAGCAAGGAGCGATTCAACAACAGGCTGAGCAAGTGCAGAATGACTGTGGAGTGTGCATTCGGCTGTTTAAAAGCCTGCTGGCGATGCCTGTATGGGAAGCTGGACATCGCCAATGACAATATTCCTATGCTTATAGCTGCAAGCTGTGCTCTCCATAATTGGGAAGGGAAGGGAGAAAGCTTCACTCGGCTGGACTGCAGAGGCTCAGCGCCTGGAGGCTGAGTGTGAACAGCCAAAGACCAGGGCTATTAGAGGAGCACAGCGCAGGGCCATAAGGATCAGGGATGCTTTGAGGCAGCGATTTGAAGCTGAAAGCCACTAATATTTGTTGCTATGCTCAGGACTGCAGTGCTTGTAATCAGAGGTGTAGCGAGCGCCTTTCGTACCCTCCGACCGGAGGGGGCCCCACAAGGAAGGGGGCCGCTAAAAGTGGCAAAAAAAATGTAAGGTATAACTAGGTAAGTGACATTTATTGACGCTATTGCACAATCCATGTCGGTTTTACTGTCAAAACTGTGAAGTCATTATGATACATCATAATGCTATTGGCTACATCAGTTGTCTGTTGGTCAGGTTCGAATTTTAGTTGGACCCATTCAAAGAATGTGTATTTGCGTTCATAATGGCGGTCGGCGGATAAATGTTATTAATTTAGTTGTTTAGTTTTTTATCGTCTCTGCATTGTAAGGTGCCCCGGACATATGTTCGGAGGGGGCCACGTTCTTTGTTGCTATGGCCCTGCTTGTAATGCTAGGAGGCAATTGGTGCATATGATGCAAGAAGGGGCCTTAACATAAATGTATGTTGCTTTGCTGTGCTCTTTTTGCTTTCATTTAATAGAATAAAGATTGCTTGCAAACAAACACAATTCTGTTATTGAAAGACAACAACTAGAGGGGAGATTTCAGAGTAGCAGCCATGTCAGTCTGTATCTGCAAAAAGAACAGGAGAACTTGTGGCACCTTAGAGACTAACAAATTTATTTCAGCATGAGCTTTCGTGAGCTACAGCCCACTTCTTCGGATGCATCCGAAGAAGTGAGCTGTCGCTCACGAAAGCTCATGCTGAAATAAACCAGACGAGAGAGTCAAACAAAAAAATTCATCATCAGGGAGGGGGATGGGGAAATGGAAGGAATGGGGGAGTGGAAGGTCTCAAGAGGAGGAGGGGTCCCAGGATGGCTACAGATTTGTGTATGTCCAGGGATCATATCCAACCTTCTCCTTAGGAGTATAACGTGGTGGGTGCTGTACTCAGCAGGGCCAAACTGCAGAGGGATGGGTGTTGAGTGCAGTGGGTAGTGGGAGTCCACATTGCTGGACTGTGAGGAGAGAGAGTGGCATGCAGTAGGTAGAGAGTGGAGCCAGGAGGTTGATAACAGTGTGTTGGCGGGAGGGGGTGGGGGGGGCGCATGGGAAAGACTTTTGCAACAACGGCTGCAGGGGAGGGCGGGTGAGGAGCTGCTTGGTTTGAAGAGCTAGTATCGCCTGGAGTGTGTCTGCTTCGCGCTCCATAACTTAAGAGCTGCTCCGTGGCTTCTTTCTGGTGTGCTGCGTTCTCCTTTCAGTCCCTCTTCTCACTGTCCCGCCACTCCTTCAATTCCTGTTTCTTGACAGCAGAGCACATCATAACCTCACGCATAAAGTCCTCGTTAGTTCTTCTTGGTCACTTTCTAATTCTGCGCAGCCGTTCAGCCTCCGATAACAAAGAAGGAGGCTGGGCTCCCAAGGTCATCTCTGTGAAGTTTAAATGCAACATTTTACAGAAGCAGTATTCTGTGCAACACAGACAACACTGATTCAGTGCTTTGAAACACAGCCAGTACTCTCACACCTGTCACTAACTGGCTGACCCCAGGCAAGCACACATGAGCCACATGACCCCCAAAATGGTGAGTAGCCGCAGAGGCAGGGGAAATCATTGTCCCCGGATCCTGCTGTACATTGAGCATGTGGCTCTTGGGGAGAGCCCAGAACTGTAGGGGGGGCCTGATAATCATTCCTGTTCCCACACTGCCCACAGGAGGTGATCAATATGGAAGATATCTCGCTGCTGAGGCTGAGCAGGGAATCAAGGGAGGGACTTCTCCAAGCCTGCGGCTTCCACCCTGGCCCTATGCGGCTTGCCTGTGTGCAGCAACGGTCCTCCACCCTTTACGGCACAGTGGTGTGGGAAAATTACCATCAATGGGGCAAGAAACAAAGCAGCTCTGCCGAGGAAGCTGCGGGAGCAGATTGCCCAGTATCTCTATGAGAGTTTCCTGGAGATCTTGGAGGGAGAGTCCTGTGAAGTGAGGGAGTGTATGAACAGCCTGTTCTGCCACTCAAACTAGGCATGAGGTGGGAGACAAGCCTGTTTTCTGCAACCCTCCTGCCCCCAACAACTCGCTTCAGCAATTCCCAAAATCAGATCCACTTACCAGGGGCCTCCTCTCCTGTTTGTACTTCACCAAGCTCCGACTGCTGTGACGGGCTAGGCTTCTCCGGGGTACAGAAGAGCTCCTCACTGCATGCATCTCTGACCTCCAAGCCATCCTCTGCCTCTGGGTCCCCCTCCCCCTATTCGCCCAAGATTATCTCCTCCTGGCTCGGTTCAATCTCGACTGGCAACAAACCCAATGAAGTATCCACACGGGACTTTGCAGCGGGGGTTGGGTCACCACCGAGTACTGCATCCAGCTCTTTGTAGAACCAGAAGCTCGTGAGCGCAGCACCAGAGTGGTGGTTTGCCTCCCGCCCCTTGTGGTAGGCGCTCTGCAGCTCCTTCACTTTGACCCTGCATGGCAATGTGTCCCGGTCATGGCCCCTTTCTATCGTGCATCATGAAATCAAAATTCCTATGGCTGGAACGCAGCTGGGACTGCACAGCCTCCCCTCCCCAAATACTGATGGGGTCCAGCAGCTCGGCATTGCTCCAAGAGGGGAATCGCCTGGTGCGTGGGACAGGCATGGCCACCAGGAAAGATGCGCTGAGATCACTGCACGTGTCACCGAGCAAACAGGAAGGGGACTTTCAAATTTGCAAAGGAACATATGGGGTGGGGCTGACAGTTGATCATCTGAGGGCAGGGCAGTAGAGTTCAAACCGAGGGCCAGAGAGGCAAGAACAGGCATTGTGGGATACCTTCCGGAGGCCAATCGCAGCACTGTAATTGCCACGGTGTCTACATTGGCACTGCAGCGCTGTAGCCCCGGCACAGAAAGCTTTATGCCTCTCGTCGAGGTGGGGTTTTTACAGCGCTGCATCTGTGCAGTTTCTCCGCACTCAATGGCTTGGCAGCGTGTAACCTCGGGAGTTACAGCACTCGGAGCTGCTTTACTGCGCACAAACTTGCCTGTGTGGGCGGACACACACACACACACCCCTGCCTCTGTGTTCAACAGCAGGAGCATTCCACATTAATGGTTTGCTTTGTGTCCTGGAGCAGATCAGCACAGCACACAGGGGCTGTCAGAAATGGTGCTTTGAAAGGGGAGAAGCGCATGTCTCCAGGGCATCTGAGTTCAAAACAATGAGCAGAGCGGTCATTTGGGGCATTATGGGACAGCTCCGGAGGCCAATTACATCACAGAAATTAATCAAGTGGCGACACTGGCACAAGAGCCCTGGAGCCGCTGCACAGATAGCCTTCTGACTGTCCTGTCAAGATGGTTTCTTTGCAGCACTGCCACTGAGGAGTTTCTGCACAAGTGGCTTGGCAGTGTGGACACGTCTGCAGTTTGAGCACTCAAAGCTGCTTTACTGTACAGAAACTTGGCAGTGTAGACAAGTCCTAGGCTTGTCTGTTATGAAGGTGGAGGGCTAAGGCCCCAGTTCTGCCGTTGGATCCACCCAGAACAGGGTCGTCTCTCATAGATGCATAGACTCTAGGACTGGAAGGGACCTCGAGAGGCCATCGAGTCCAGTCCCCTGCCCTCATGGCAGGACCAAATACTGTCTAGACCATCCCTGATAGACATTTATCTAACCTACTCTTAAATATCTCCAGAGATGGAGATTCCACAACTTCCCTAGGCAATTTATTCCAGTGTTTAACCACCCTGACAGTTAGGAACTTTTTCCTAATGTCCAACCTAAATCTCCCTTGCTGCAGTTTAAGCCCATTGCTTCTTGTTCTTTTGTTAGAAGCTAAGGTGAACAAGTTTTCTCCCTCCTCCTGATGACACCCTTTTAGATACCTGAAAACTGCTATCATGTCCCCTCTCAGTCTTCTCTTTTCCAAACTAAACAGACCCAATTCCTTCAGCCTTCCTTCATAGGTCATGTTCTCTAGACCTTTAATCATTCTCGTTGCTCTTCTCTGGACCCTCTCCAATTTCTCCACATCTTTCTTGAAATGTGGTGCCCAGAACTGGACACAATACTCCAGTTGAGGCCTAATCAGCGCAGAGTAAAGCGGAAGAATGACTTCTCGTGTGTTGCTCACAACATACCTGTTAATGCATCCCAGAATCACGTTTGCTTTTTTTGCAATAGTATTACACTGTTGACTCATATTTAGCTTGTGGTCCACTATAACCCCTAGATCCCTTTCTGCCATGCTCCTTCCTAGACAGTCTCTTCCCATTCTGTATGTGTGAAACTGATTGTTCCTTCCTAAGTGGAGCACTTTGCATGTGTCTTTATTAAACTTCATCCTGTTTACCTCAGACCATTTCTCCAATTTGTCCAAATTTTCAGCCAAGCCTCTGCCGAGCTGTCAGAACAAGCTTTCACGCACACACCCTTGGGCTGCACTTCAGAAATGCACACACCCGCCCACGCCGTCAGTGTCGTAATACTGCACATGCACTGTGCACAGTCAGACACCTGTATGTACAAGGGGTAGAATTTGCATCCACAAATCTCATTAGCACTAAAATATATTGCAGCTGCAAACTCTAACATAGGGTTGCCAACTTTCAGGTCACAGAAAGAAAACTGAGGAGCTGGACATGCCGGCCGCTTCAGGGAGTCATGCGGAGCCAGGGCAGGCAGGGAGCCTGCCAGCCCCGCTGCGCTGCCGACCGAACTTTTAACGGCCCAGTCAGCAGTGACTCAAAGTAGCAGAGGAGGTTCCCCCTCCTTGGGTGGGAAGGTTGCCTAGTGGTTAAGGCACAGACCTCAGGCTCAGGTGTTCTGGGTTTGATTCTCTGCTCTGCCACAGACTCCCTGCTTAGCCCTGGGAAAGTGACTTCACCTCTGTGTGCCCTAGATCTCACCTGCCAGATGGGTCTAATTCTGACCCTGCCTCCTAGGCTAAATCCATTCATGGCTGTGTGATGATGGTGGAAATGGAGATACCAAGGTGGGTAGATTTGGGCTGAATTTCTCCACAGCCTGAGAGTGAGAGCCAGCTCTTCATGGGGGAACAAGAGAGAGAGGCTCAGGCCAGCTGCCACAGAGTGGGGTCGGGACTTCAGCCCTGCAGCTTCTGCCACTTGGGTGGCTGGGGCTCCCAAGCTGGGGCTTCAGCCCCACATCTTCTGCAGGGGTCTGGGGCTTCTCCTCCCCCTAATCCACCACTGCACCCAACCCTAGCCTAGCTGGGCTCCCTTGCATCACCTGATGCCTGCTGTGGCCGGAGTCGAGCCTGGCTGAGAGGGAGCAGCCATACGGTGGATGCCGTGGCCATCAGTCGAAGAGATGTGGGGCAGCCCTAGGTGAGCAGGGGCTGGCTGTGCTGCTGCTGCTAGCCCAGCACTCCCACCCACACCTAACCCTAAGGCTTTTTTTTATGCTACTTACTCAGTCCCTGCCAGAACAGGGAGTCACAAAACCGTTAAGCTGAGCATGCCCCCCAAACAGCTGATCGCAGCTGCGCACAGGCTGCCCCTAGGAAACAGCTCTTCTGCCGAGGCACCTGCAAAACAGTCGGGCTGGCCGAGGCCCCTTCTGACCCTGGGCCCGGCGCCATGGTAAACCCAGTACTGCTCAGCCAGTGATGCATCTTGAGAGCAGGCAGGCAGCAGGTTCTGCTCCTGTCCCAACCTGGAGCCGAGGAAGCCCAGCTGAGGGGAGGGAGGTGCAGAGGATCCGGAGACAAGATGGGTGGAGAGAAGCAAGCACAGAATGGGGCCTCGAGGGAAGAGGGGAGCAGGGTCAGGGTCTAGGGAAAGAGGTGGGGCAGGGGGTAGGGCCTTGGGAAAAGACGGGGGCAGGGAGGTCTGGTTTTCAGAAATTAGAAAGTTGGCAACTTCAGTCCCTGATTTTTAGTGTCTAGCAGAGTTATGAATTTAAGTTCTCAGGTTTGTCTGGTGAAACTGTTGTGCAGGTTTCCTTTGAGGATGAAGACTGGTCGCTCAAAGAGGCACGCT
This sequence comes from Gopherus evgoodei, assembly GCF_007399415.2. Taxonomy (NCBI): domain Eukaryota; kingdom Metazoa; phylum Chordata; order Testudines; family Testudinidae; genus Gopherus; species Gopherus evgoodei. Next base: position 1,586,998 of record NC_044327.1, read on the forward strand.
TGGCTATAAAGGCCTCTGCGTGTAAAACTGGAGCAGCCAGAGCTCCTTATTTGGGACACTGGGTTGTGGGGAGGAGTCAAATATCGCAACAGGTGTGTACCTCAGCCAATGCACTAAATGCCCAACTGACACCTATGTGGTGAAAGCCGACAATCACTGTGACCTCTGTCACGCGAACTCACACAGGAAAATGATCAAAGACAAAACCACCCTATCACCTGTGGGTGAACACTTCTCACAAAGCGATCACTCTGTATCTGATCAATCAGTCCTCGTCCTCAAAGGAAACCTGCACAACCCTTTCAACAGACGAGCCTGGGAGCTTAAATTCATTACTTTGCTACACACTAAAAATCATGGACTGAACAGAGACACTGGATTTATGGCTTATTACAACAACCTGTAACTCACTAACAACCCCCACTCCCAGCTGCCTTTCCTGCCCCTCCTTTCCACCCTTATGACTGGAGGCATGTTTGCAGGCCGCTTCACACTGAATGTTGCCTACCTATGCAAAAGAATCTTACCTTGCGTTTTGCTGTGATGCTGGGAATACCTGTCCCGCACCTGAAGAAGAGCTCTGTGTGGCTCGAAAGCTTCTCTCTCAACAACAGTAGTTGGTCCAATCAAAGATATTGCCTCCCCCATCTTGTCCCTGGAAATGTGGAACTAAAATGTGTTTAGACCAGGTATTTCAGGGAAGTTGATACACAGGTTTTTTCCAGACAAAGGCAAGCGGCTGACACCCCAAGCATGATGCGGCCAAAAACAGAGGGGCTATTTGTTTTGTATCTGAGAGACTGCAGGAAGATTATCTGCATTGTAAAAACCACAAGCAGAGGAGAAGCCAGCACGGTGACTACACCAGCCAGCATGGCGTCTGCATTGGCTAGAACAGTGTCTGCATCAGCCAGCACAGGAAAGATGCTCATCAGAGGGCTACATTTCAAAGGGTTACTGGACTATCAAGAGAGAGAACCCCTAAATTACCCTTCCCCTGCGGAGACAAAGAACCCCAGTGCTTTGAGCTCTGGGATTGGATCCTGGCTCTGGTCTAGCCGGTCGGGGCTAAAGATGGCTAGATGGCTGGAGATTGACTGTGGTGAGAAAATTACTTTGAACAAAAGACTTAGATTTTAGATTTAGAAGCGTATTTTTACATTCTCTTGTTTGTAACCATTTTGATCCCAATTCCTTCTCCTTGGTATCATGTCAATGTCTGTTCTTTGTTAATTACCTTAATCTTGTTTTATTACACAGCCATCTCAGTGCCGTGTATCAAAGTGAGCAGTAAAATCCTCAGCTGCCCTAGCAGGCTGGTGCTGTGCACTGGCTCCTTAAAGGAGCAGCGACTCGAGAAAGTTTGGTAAGTGCTACAGGGAGGGGCTGAGCACTGCAGGGGAGACAGTTTGGGGGAGACTCAGGGTGCAAGGAACAGCCAGGCTGTGAGCAGCCTCTGAGCCAAAGCTACAAGGCACAGGAGCACCCAGAGTTACAGGGCAGCTGATGAGACAATCTCTTACTGGGCTGGATTGTCAACTAAGTATATACAAAGGTCCCACTCATCCACTGCCCCTCCCTGGAGGGAGCACCCAGTGTGCAGCTACCAAACTCTCCATCAACCCAGCCAGAGCAAGATGCAGCCCCAATGCTGCACAACAAGCTGGGGCAGTCCCTACTTCCGGCACTGCCCACTTCCCCTTGCAGTGCAGCCCCTCTGCACCCCAACAGAGGCCATGGCTTACAGCCAGCCCTACACTGTGACAGAAGGGAGGACCCCTTTGCAAGCCTGGAGGCAGGGGCAGCTCCAGGCACCAGCACACCAAGCGCGTACCTGGGGTGGCAAGCCACGGGGGGCGCTGTGCCGGTCGCCACGAGGGGGGCAGGCCTGCGGAGGATCCACTGGTCCCGCGGCTTCGGCGGACCTCCTGCGGGCATTCTGCCAAATCTGCGGAACCGGGGACCTCCCACAGGCAAGCCGCCGAAGGCAGCCTGCCTGTCTTGCTTGGGGTGGCAAAATACCTAGAGCTGCCCCTGCCTGGAGGAATCCAATTGATTCATTGCCTAGGGGCAGAGTCACTCACGGGCCTCCTCAGTGCTCCAATTGGCATTTGGGCCAGGCATGTAGTTGGCAGGTGTAAGTCAGGTCGCTCCCAGCTGAGTTCACATCTGACAGGATCCAGGCAAGCTCCAGGTGCAGCTATTGGGGAATTTTACATTAATCAAAATATCATATGTCCTCTGGCATGTAGCCCTGTTCGCCACAGCCAAAAGCTGTGCAGCCACAGAAACCAGAGCCACCGCTGATGGAACTTGTGACATCCGTGAGTAAACACGTGCCAAGATAGGATTGTGCAACATCCCTTCTCCTGGGTGAGCTCGGCCTCACGCAGCAATTGCACTGGGGTGACTGGCCAGGAAATGATCAGCTGTGCCAGCTTTAGAGACAAGCTGGAAAACTGCCTGGAGCATGGCTACAACTGACAGGGAAAACATTTGTTCCGGAGCCTCTATGGAAACGAGTACAAGGGACTGCTAGATGTCACGAGAGACAACGACCAGATCCTCAGTGGGGTAAATGGACACAGTGACACTGACAGGGATGCTGGAACAATTTGTATAGTGGGGGTGCTGAGAGCCATTGAAACAAACTGTACACCCCACACTCCTATGTAGCGAGGAGGTCACCCCGCTCCTGCCAGGGGGGGTAAAAGCAGCCCTGGAGAGGGCCGGGTTGAGAGAAAACCTGGGCTGACTGGGGAAGCAGTCGCAGCTGGGCCATGCCCATCAGGCCACGCTGGCCCTGTAGAGGGGCTGCTGGCTGGAATTCGGCAATCTCTCTCTAGCTGTGGAGAGGGATGGGCCTGGCTGCTGAGAGCACAACAGGGTACCTAGAGTGGAGCAGGGCTGGGGAAAGGCCCGAGGAGCTGAGGAGCTCTGGCCTGGAAAACCCTCAGGCTGCAGGCCTTGGTAAACACCAGAAAGGGTACTGGGGTTGCAGAGGCACAGCCCAGGGTAGGCAAAGACAGCAGCTCCAACCCCCACTTGCCGATGATAAGTGGTATAGACTGCAGTCTGCCCCAGTGAGCAAGGGCTAGATAGTGACTGACAGTAGCCACTGAGGTGAGGTGGGGGTAGAGGGTTGGGGATTCCCCTGGGTGGGGAGACACAGAGAGTGGGGGTACTGCTAGGGGGCAGCACCCAAGGTAGAGGGGTACTGGGTTCCAGGAGGGACAGAGGGACCAGCGGAAAGTGGGACATCAGCCAGCAGAGGGCACTCCAAGGCTGGAAAAGCTAATTCCCTGGACGACCAGCAGGAGGTGCTGTGCCAGTGAGTCGCTGCACTGCCACACACTAGTTCCAGCACTTGTGTTGATTCATGCCAGGTGATTAGGTCTCCCGAGGCACAGACCTAGGAGGCAAATGCTGGGGCTATCTGAAATAAGGGTGACTTGGACAGGATCGTCCACCAATATACTGGATAGGATACAAACAGTCAATAAAAGGGATGTATAGATACACTCATGCTTCCATGAGTAAGCCAGTCTCGGACTGATGGGGTGAGGGAACATCTCCTTCTATGACCAGGGCTGATGAATGTGGGAATTATGGTAATATGTATATGATTGGTTTCATTTCCCTTTGTGCTTTATATTCTAGTCACTGAGTGGAAGGGAAGAGCTGAGGTGTTGGACTCACATAGCTTGGAGACCAAAATAATTAACAACTGAAAGGAGCCTACACGTGTGTGGAGTACCCAGAAGAGACAATGGAAATCCCAGTGGCCAGGAAATTCACTCCTAGTGACCAGCAGCCAAGAGGAGATTTGCTCTCTGCAGGGAACAGAGCAAAGGCCCCAGCTGGAGAACACAGGGGAAAGGGATCTGATGGCTGTGTTGAGAGCTGAGCTCCTAGAGACACAGGGATCTCCACTGGGGCTAAGACAAAGGAACAGAGACAGGAAGCACAGAGAGTTCCGACAGCAGCTCCTCAAGGGAGTCCTAGCATTAGTCAGATGGATGGTGTCTTAGCCTTTGCTTCTCTCTGCTAACCTAAGGACTTTCGGATGCTGTAGGCCAAGTGACTGATAACTTATTACTGAGCTGTGCAAAGGCTGTCTGGTGTTGCTGAAATACTCACTGAGAGCACCATAGCCTGAAGGGGTAGGCACAAACCTCCTGCAGGAGTCTGGCTTGGCTGGACTCATTGCAGGAAGCCACAGAGAGTCTATCTACACTGCAGTTAGATACCCGTGGCTGGCCCGTGCCAGCTGACTCAGGCTCGCAGGGCCATTTGCTGTGTAGACGTTCTGACTCAGGTTGCAGCCCGAGCTCTGGGACCCTCCTACCTTACAGGGTCCTAGATCCTATGCTCAAGCCCAAGCCTGGAGGTCTGCACTGCAATGAAATCTCTCTGCAGCCTGAGCCAGCTGGCATGGGCCAGCCACATGTGTCTGTGACATTGCACCCATAATGCTTTATGGAAATATGCTTATGAATGTAAATATGACATAACTGGAATATGTTTTATGCTACGTATGCCATGTAAAGTATCTCTGTAAAGGTTGTGATCTACTGAATATATTAATCCTATTTGTATGCATGTATCATTTTTGTATTCGAAGTTATAAATATTGGCTGTGTAGTTGTTTAATTTTAAGTAGCCTTAGTAAGGCATTTGGTCAACTTCTTAAAGGAATTTGCAAGTTAAGTGCCCAATCAAGAAACACTTAATGGACAATGGAACCTTGGAAGACTCCAATCCACATAAGAAGTCTACTGAGGATGTTCAAAGTAACATGTGAACAATGGCTTGGCCTTTAAAATTCTGAGTCATGCATGGACATGTGACCTGCCCATGTGACTCCAAAACTCCATTTTGTAGCTGTAATTCTACACAGGAGGAAAAGGGAGTTTCCACCCAGAAGGAGAAACTATATAAAGTCCTGGGAGACCCCTCCATTTTGTCTTCAGCTGGCTCAAAAGCGAGCCTCTCCACTCCCAAAGGATGTCTGAGAGAAACTGGAACAAAGGACAGTATCCACAGGTGTGTGAGCGATTGCTGGACCCAGACTAGAAGGAGGCTAGTCTGTAAAAGAAGCCTACTGGAACATCTTTGAGGGTGAGATTGCATCTGTAATCACTTTCTTACTGTATTAGGTTTAGACTTGCCTTTTTTATTTTATTTTACTTGGTAATTCACTTTGTTCTGTCTGTTATTACTTGGAACCACTTAAATCCTACTTTTTATATTTAATAAAATCACTTTTTACTTATTAATTCACCCAGAATATGTATTAATACCTGGGGGGGCAAACAGCTGTGCATATCTCTCTATCACTGTTATAGATGACGAATAATTTATGTGGATTTAATGGATTTATTTGGGGTTTGGACCCCGCCGGAAGCTGGGCATCTGAGTGTTGGAGATAGGAGCACTTCTTAAGCTGTTTTCAGTTAAGCCTGCAGCTGTTGGGGGAAGTGGTTCAGACCTGGGTCTGGGTGTGTAGCAGGCTAGCGGCTCTGGCTAACCTGGCAGGGTACTGAAGTCCCAAGCTGGTGGGGAAAACGGGCTCAGAGGTAGTCTCAGCACATCGGTTGGCAGTTCCCAAGGGGTTTTCTGTGACCCAGCCGGTCACAGTGTCTAACTGCAGTGTAGACATACTCAGAAGGAGACAGGGATGGCTGGCAATGGAAGGCCCTGTTTTGGAATCACAGAGGCCGTAGGTCTGCTCCGTGGAACTGTGCGGGTCCTTGGGGTCCAGCACACTGGAGGGGTCACTCCCAAGGGACTGGTTACATGCTGGGTCTCAGAGCAGACTCTGACTCCATGACACTGCTATCCTGGGATTCATCACTGGGATTCTGGCACCTTCCTCTGAATGGCTGGCACTGGCCCCTCTCAGAGACAGGAGACTGGGCTGGATGAAGCACAGGCTGAGCCTCAGAAGGCCTGTTTTCCTTTCTTCTTCCCATGCAGCCGCCTTTCCAGTGGAGCCCAGCACAGGCAGGCCCTGTGGAAGGGAGCTGTGCTACAGCTCACACCTGCCTTTCACTGCATGCAGAGCAGTAAGTGAGAGACAATTTCAAACAGATCTCTGGCAAAGGGAGCCTGGACTTCCAACCAGTCACAGGGAACTGCGATCACTAGGGAAATACAGCTACACCAACCTTCTAGGAACACTTTGGTCCTAGCCAACTAGCTCCCTCACCAAGTAGGGCAGCCAGTTATACCGGGCTCAGCGTCAATCATGTTACACTAGGGATTGGATCAAACTGTCCCTGGACTGCCCAGGGCGTTAATCTCCTTATTGGGGTGGGGATTAGATCCCAAAGTTACAGAGCAACTTTTAACCGGGGCAGGCTGGCTGCCACATCTGGTCCTAGTTGCATTGCAGATGGCGACCTGGCACTGGGCAAACACTGGACACCCAGCATGAGCCACGCTAGGATGTCTCAATTACCAGGAGGGAATCTCTCCTGCAAGGCTCAGCTACCCCAGGGCAGCAGCAATGTGGCTGAGTCAGCTATTTCCCCTGGGTATGGCACAGCTCCCTTTTCATTACTATTTCACTCCTCAATGCAGCACCCGCTCCTGCAGAAGCCTTGTGCTGCTCCTCTGCAGGAGGGAGTGGCTTTTGCCCCCAATTCTGTGCCCGGCTCAGGCTCCCAGGCCTATTGGCAGCTCCTCCAGAAGAATGAAACACGGCACATGGTTTCAATCGCTGCTTATTTTAATTAAGAATTATTGTTTCCAAATCCTGGCCCTCCACATCACAGGCATCTGTCCGTGCACTTACAAATGGGAAATGCTTCGAACCCTGACACTACTGAAGGTTACTGTATTCGTGTTGGGGAAAATACATGGTAAAACTGCAAGGATGAATTCTTAAACTAGCAAATCTTCTCCCCGAGAGAAATGTCTGGATAGTGCCTCAGTCCCCCCTGGACCCTCCCATGTCTATTAGTGCTAAGAGGAGATAGATGCTTTTTATTTTAACAGTCCCTGGCCCACAGTTTGTAACTGGTCCTGCATAAACTGTGCAACCCTTCGCTTGCATTTTCTCCAAAATGCTCAGTCTGCAACATTGTGAATGAACTGAAAAACAAGGATGAAGAGAGAGAGTCTCTCACCATCCTGAACTTCCTGGACTAAGAGAGAAGTTACCTACAGGATTTAATTCATTTGTCTTTGGGGTTTGGTTGGAAAATATAATACCACTATTTCTTTGTTTGCAGAGGCTGGGGCTTCATCTGTGAGCAGTTTGCCTGTGGGCTGTGGACACACATGAGTAAGGAATTATCCTGTTTCAAGTAGTGCCCAGGAAACTGTGGGGAAAAAATTAAGCTTAACCACGTTACAATGTGCTATGCAATCAGGATTCTATTCCCAGGCCATGCAGTTTCTGGGAGACTGGCACTGATATGTTTCTACATGGAGAGCTATAAACCCAATCTTTTAATCTGCAAAAATCAGACCCTCCCCTGGGGGAAATGAATACAGTTCTAGTACCTCACTGCACTGGCGGCAGCAGCAGGAGAGCACAAGGGTAGAGCAGCCTGTGACCTTTCAACCATTGTGCTCAATAACACTGCTCAATAGGACTAGACAACTCCGCGGTTAAAGTACTATCAGCTGCAGGGCTGGCTCCAGGCACCAGCTAAAGAAGCAGGTGCTTGGGGCAGCCAATACCAAGGGGCGACACTCGGGCCGCTATTGGGGCGGCAGGTCCGGGTCTTTGGTGGCAATTCAGCGGCGGGTCCCTCACTCCCTCTCGGAGTGAAGGACCAGCCACCGAATTGCTGCTGAAGGGTGGTGCACATTATTTTATTTTTTTTGCGCCGCTTGGGGCGGCAGAAAACCTGGAAGCAGCCCTGATCAGCTGCCAGTGGCCGGTCTATCTGGGGCTGAGCTGCACCTGCAGTTGCACGAGGGCTTGTCTACATCGATGCCACGGCAGTTGATTTAGTGGGTCTAGTGAAGCCCTGCTAAACTGACCGCAGATCGCTCGCCCGTCGACTCTTGTACTCCACCGTATGGAGAAGAGTCGGGGAAGTCGACGGGAGAGCGTCTCCCATTGACGTTACGTAACGTGGACCCCGCCATAAGTAGCTCTAAGCAATGTCACATAACTCAAATGGCAAAGCTTAGATTGACTTTCCCCTGTAGTGTAGACAAGGGAGTGTAGATAAGGCCTCAGAGGGCTGATCATGTCTCATGTAGACAGAAAGCAGCAGAGCTCGCAATGCTGAGCACCACCAGCCTTCAATGGAAGAAGAGCAGGCGGAATGTACTTCTCCTGACCCCCTCCTGCACAGTATCACACGGGTGTGGACAGGAGGGTAACCCTGCTGCTTGCACAGCTACCCATCCAGCACACTGCACACCCATGCAAGCTGGGCACCTCAAAGGAAAAATCTAGGCTAGTAGGACCACTGCTCAGCAATTCTTCCTAAGACAGCACTAAAACATGTGGTGGCAGCATAGGCACACACCCCCATCAGTGGTCTCTATTCCTCTTGCCCAGCCTGCGGCTTTCCATGCTATGTACTCTGTATTCCTGTGGGAAAGCTTGGCTCTCCTGTTTACTGATCTCAGAAGGCTCATTTCACAGCCACATGACTGGCTGCCAGCCATCTTTCTCAACTTTTGCCCACATTATCATCAGCTTTCCCATTAATTCTGGCTCAACTTGAAGAGATCTTTCCAGCACTGGAACAATAACCATAATTGTCACCGTTCATACTATTTTCCACAGGACACCAGCCTCATACAGTGCATCTCAGCAAAATAGAAACAAAAGCATGGGTTTTTTTCTATTCAAAGACCTATGGGATAACCAGGGTTGTCCCAGAACTGGTCTAGGCAAATGTTTCAAGAATTTGTCCAGTCCAGCTGTGATTGAGGGAGGGTCCCAAGGGGCTCCAGTCTCTCTGTATTTGAATAAAAAGCCTGTGGGATGAAAGCAAATCACTCCATCAATAAATTAACATATTATAAAAAATTTAAGCCATGCAAAGCACTCATGATCACCTGCTAGTGAACAGCTGTTACCCTCCACCCTCTATCTGCTCCCCTTTCTGTCTCCAGCTCTCCTGCTGGCTGCTGCCCCGTACTGGTACCTCTGCCATCTCTCCAGGGAGGGCCTTGCCCTGCCACCTGATTCTCTGTTGCTGCCCAGAGCAGTCCCTGATGTGGGACAGCTGCCTATGCCAGCAGAACCAGGGTGCAGAGTCAGGATCAGCTCCAGTGTGGGACGCCTAGGAAAGGCAGCACAGACAAGGAGGTGCTGGGCTCTCTGCAGTAGTCTCAGAGTCTCCTGCAGGCTGGCTCTACGGACTGCTGCTCCCGACCATGCTCTGTGGTTGCAACGCACCTCTGTGCAGGGGCAGTGCAAGGCTTTGGCACTTCATACATGCCACTTATGCTGTAATTTCAGGGTTTACATGGGACTTAAAAGGTGTGTAAACCTTGATCCTGATTCTCCATTGCCTACACCGTGTGCAGTCATTCACCCCTGTGCACAGGAGAGTGACAGGCTCCTGCTCTCATTTTGCAGAGGAGTAAATAATGCACAAGATGCAAGGAAGGGGAGAACCAGGCTCTTGGCCCAGAGTGGATTCCCTTCACACCCTCACGCATTCCATATGCACTCCAGCAGGGAGCATCCTGCTTAAAGCACTAGCAATTTAACAGAGAGCCCTGTTCACGCCACAGCCTTTGTCTCTCCCACCAGACAGATAGACAGATCCAGAATGAGAGACAAGCCAAATGGGTAGCAAGAAATTGAAATATTCCTTAAAGAACACAGGGGCCTATTGCTGGTCCGCAGGGCAGGAGCTGCATGAAGAGAGAAATCCTGCAGTCTCACTGATGCCCCAGCACAATGAAGTTTATGCACATGCTGTCAGCGTCTGAGAACCCTGCCATGTGGATGCTTTTCTTGCCAAGCTGCCCATAAAAATACAGGCTCCAGTATGTAAAACCAAACTATAGATCTATCAGATCATTAAACAACCTAGCAGGGCTGTGCTGTCAAACAGTTTATTTTGCTGAAAAGTCATCAGTCCCATTAACACATTACTGCATTGCACTTGCATGGCTGAATGGTAAGATCATGTCTGGGAAATGACTGCATTATTCCTGGGCAATCTCTCCTCTCGAGGCATCAGGCAGCACTGTCCTAGGTGAGAAAGCATGCAATCCAGAGTGCCAAGAGCCTCCCCTCGCTCTTTTGCTAACATACTTCAGAAAGCACTGGATAAAGCTGGTGTGGCCTGGTTGAAAATACTTTACTCTTCAGTCCTGTATCAGTTACACTGTTTTATTTTATATTTAATATAGAATCTATTATGTCAAAATGTAGACAAGCCCTCGGTTTATAGACTATATGTAGGAATCACTTCTACAGAAATGCAGCCACTTCTTGGGTGGGTGGAATACAGTGGCTATTTAACAGCTCACAGCGATACTACACAACAGTTTAGGAAATTAAATGAAAAATAATATTGTATCAAATGAGCCTGCTCGGGAACTTCCCAAATTAGAATCTGTCCAGAACAGCTGAGAACACATCTACTCTTACAAACCAAAAGCCTCCCACTACGGCAGTGCAACCCTATCCCGGTGCCAGTTCAGAGGGAAAACTGCCACTATTGAATCACTAACCTCACTTCCAGGAACACAATATTTTTTTCTTGGCAGTCTCCCATCTAAGGACTTGCCACACCCAGCTTTGCATAGTTTGATAAAGCAAACAATAGCACAGCTCAAAGTTATAAAGCTGCAGATATGATGTAGGCTATGAATTAGTTACACACAATAATCTCTAGTTAAAGATAAGTGATTATTCTTATAATTGGGCCCTATTTACACAGACGGTGACAAAGTGCCTTGAATGATTATGTTCTCTGGTCTGTGATGCGTAACAGTATTTCAACACCTAATTTATAATTACGCATTAAACTTCAAACCTTTATGTAATTTTTATAAGATTTACAGTTTTTTAAAGCTACATTAAAAAAATATTAACAAGGTTGCAAAGTCAAGCCCTCAAGAGTTAGGAGATGCCAGATTTATAGTTGCCTATGCACCATTAATTTGCCCCCCCCCTCCCCATGTGCATTGGCATTATGTTACAGTCTACTCTGTACTCATATGATCACATGCTATTTCACACAGGAGCCTGCCTCGTTCAGTGCGTGAAGATAGTCTGTCTAGGTGCCAAATTGTTTCTGACTTTATAGGTTTGAACCAACCTGCATAGCTGGATTAAAAAAAGAACTAGATAAGTTCGTGGAGGACAGGTCCATCAATGGCTATTAGCCAAGATGGGCAGGGATGCAACCTCATGCTCTGGGTGTCCCTGGCCTCTGACTGCCAGGAGCTGAGACTGGATGATAGGTGATGGATGACTCGAAAAATTACTTTTCTGTTCATTCCCTCTGCAGCATCTGGCACCAGTCACTGTTGGAAGACAGGATACTGGGCTGGATGGACAATTGAGAGAGACTGTATCCTTGGCATGCCACAAAATATACTAAACACTTAGGCCAGGTCTATGCTACGAAGTTGAATCAACGTAAGTGTAAGGAGAGTCAGGATAAGCTCTTCCCTGACATCTAGTGGTGAATTGTGGTGAGTGTGGAAAAGAACTTCAGAGGCTGGTCTTGTTTGCATAGGCACACCCACCTCACCTAGCATGAGCCTACGACAGCCCAAATAGTCACTTTGGCTGCTGTGGGATCCCCAGTTTCTCTGTTATTGGGGCAGGAAGAATAAAGTGTTGTTACCTTGATTATGTGAATCAAGGGCAGTAGAACTGTACTTGGCATTTTATGATGGAGGGACTCGCCATCAACTAAGTACCACTCGCTAGACAAGGGACATGGGTTCTACCCCCCTCCCCCCAGTGAAGGAAGAGAGGCTGGGGATAGGTATTTTTATCTGATGGTATTGGTGCCTTTTGAGGGCCTGAGACACCAATTGCACCTCCTTCTCTCTCTCTTTCTCCCCCCTCCTCTCCCTGTGGACTATCAGAGCTAATCTTGATTCTATTAGCAGTCTAGTTACAGGCTGCTGAGCTGAATTCACCTTGGGCCAATAGTGCATTAGCACTGGGGTTCCCCATACTATGAGCTGAAATCACTGAGTGCTGTGTTAAGTAGTGGGGGGCCTGAAGATCTATGGCTCAGCAGCTGGGGGAGCAGAGTGGCTGGTGGAGTGGTGCAGTTGGTGGGACAGCTGGAGCAGCTCACTGGACGGCTGGTGGAGCAGAGCAGCTGGTGGAGTGGCTCACGGTGAAGGTTGCAGCAGAACCCCATGAAGAGGCGGGACAGTTAGCCTTGGGCCACGTAAGGTGCCCCTTAACACCCCTGTGGGGTGGGGTGGGGCATTTCCACCCAGCCTGGGAGGTAAAACTCTGAAGATAAACTTTTGAACTCTAGGGCTGCACCAACCAGGGACAGAGACTTTGGGTTGTTGGACTTTTGGGTGATTTTTTTGTTGTTGCTGGACTTACGACCCTGAGGGGAAAAGGACGCTAGGACACTGCCAAACTTACTTGGGGGGGGGGTGTCTTTTGCTCACGGTCTGTGTTATGAATCCTGTTTGTGGTCTTTCCGCAACATGATGTCGCATTGTTTCCCTCCTTTATTAAAAGGATTTTGCTACACTCAGACTCTGTGCTTGCGATAAAGGCGCCCAGAGGGGTGGTATGTAATTGTCCCAGGTCACTGGGTGTGGGCTCGAGCTGATTTTGCATTGTGTAATTGAAACAGAACCCCTAGATCAGGCCTCCACAACATACGGCCCGCAGGCCGCATGCGGCCCGCAGAGGCTCACTGTGTGGCCTGCGGCTGGGAATCAAAGGGATCTGGGTTGCCCGCTGCTGCGGGGAGCCCAGAGCCCTTTGAATCTCAGCCCCAGCCTGGATTCATAGGGCTCTGGGCTGCCTGCAGCTGCAGGGAGCCCAGAGCCCTTTAAATCCCAGCCACCAGGGCCGGCTTTAGGCCAATTCAACCAATTCCCCTGAATCGGGCCTGCCCCTAAGAGGGCCCCACACCCAAGCCCCAGTACAGTGTACAGGCAAAAGCCAGTGCGCTGTACCGGGGTGGCCCAGCTTCCCCAGGGGGCAATTTAAAAGGCCTGGGGCTCCCAGCAAGGGCTGGAACCCCAGGCCCTTTAAATTGCCACCAGAGCACCACTGCTGGAGCCCTGGGATAGGGCTGTGGGGCTATTTAAAAAGTCTGGGGCTCCCGTCGCTTCTACTGCCCTGGCCCTTTAAATAGCCACCGGAGCCCCATCACTTCCCCAGAGTTCCTGTGGCTATTTAAAGGGCTGGAGCGGTAGAAGAAGGGGAGCCCTGGGCCCTTTAAATACCCCCAGATCCCTGGGGTAGCAGGTGGCTCCTGGGGCTATTTAAAGGGCCGAGGATCCAGCTGCCTCTGCTGCCCCAGTCCTTTAAATAGCCACCGAAGCCACACCGCTTCCCCAGGGCTCCCTCCGCTATTTAAAGGGCTGGGGCGGTAGAAGCAGGGGAGCCCCGGGCCATTTAAATATCCCCCAGAGCCCTGGGGTAGTGGGAGGGGGGCTCCAGCTGCCTCTGCTGCCCTGGTCCTTTAAATAGCCCCCAGAACCCCGCCACTTCCCCAGGGCTCCCGCAGCTATTTACAGGGCTGGGGCAGTGGAAGCAGGGGAGCCCCGAGCCCTTCAAATAGCACCTGAACCCTGGGCGGCTGCTGCTACCTTGGTGGGGGAGGGAGGAGGAGGGGACACTCACCATACAGGATGGGCTGAAACCTCTGTACCTGCACCAGCTGCCCACAGCCAACCCCTGCTGACCCCCTGCCCGCACCAGCCCCGCACCTCCTGCCCTGCCTGCACCAGTTCCTGTCTGCAGCCAGCCCTGCACTCGCTGCCCACAGTCAGCCCGTCTCCAGCCAGCCCCGCATCCCCTGCCTTGCCTCCAGCACTGCGCCAGCCAATCTCCAGCTAGCCCTGCATCCCCTGTCCTTTTCTCCAGCCAGCTCCTGCAGCACTGCCTGCCCTGCCCACACCAGCCCTGCACCCCTTGCCCTGTCTCCAGCCAAACCCCGCCACACATCCCTGCCTGAAGCCAGCCAGTCCCGCACTCCTTTGGCTCCAGCCCTGCCAACCCATGCCGCACCCCTCCTGTGGCCCTGCCTGAAGCCAGCCAGCCTACCCCACACCCCCTGTCTCCAGCCTGCCCCACACCCCTTGCCCAGCCTGCAGCCAGACCCTACCTCCAGCCCCCTCCCCGCCCACCTCCAGCCAGCCCCATGTTCACTGGTGCCCTGCAGGTCCCAGGGAAGAAACCCTGCACACCTGCTTCAATGAGGTGGGCAGGGAGCAGCTGGGACCCACACATGTGCAGCCTAGCACACCCTAAGGGAGTGGGGAAGCTCATTTCTAGTTCAGACCCATCTTTTTAAAAAAGAACTTTAGCTAGGGTTAACATACATCTGTATTTTCCCGGACATGTCAGGCTTTTTGGTTCTTAAATCGCCATCCGGGAGGAAAATACAGATGTATGGTAACCCTATTGGTACAAAAAATACATACTGTGGTAGAACTTTTTATAGGGAACTGGTTGCTAAGAAACGAAAGGCTTTTTTTTACATTTTTTTTTTTAGTCATCCCTGCCGGGGCCCCACCGAAAATGTTTGAATTGGGCCCCACACTTCCTAAAGCAGGCCCTGCCAGCAGCGGACAGGATTCAAAGGGCTCTGGGCTGCCCATGGCAGCGGGGAACCCTGAGCCCTTTATATCTCAGCCACAGCAGGGAATCAAAGGGCTCTGGGCAGCCCGCAGAGATTCCCAGCCATGGCTGAGATTTAAAGGGCTCAGGGTTCCCCGCTGCCACGGGCAGCCCAGAGCCTTTTGAATCCCGGCGTTGGCTGAGATTTAAAGGGCTCAGGGCTCCCTGCAGCTGCAGGCAGCCCAGATCCCTTTGAATCCCGGCCACAGCTCCAGGAGATGGGCTGGAGATGGGATTTCAAGGGCTCGGGCTCCCCTCAGCAGCAGGAGCTCTGGGCCCTTTAAATCCCTGCCGCAGCCCCGCAAAGCTCCGGGATCCCCCAGCCGCTGGAACCCCGGGCCCTTTAATTTGACCCTGAGGGCTTCCAGCCACCTCTTCAGCTGGGAGCCCCTGGTTGATTTAAAATCAAGTATCAGCTCCCCACCTCCAGCCTTCCTTTTTGGCTCACTGCTGTTTTGGTGGGGCAGCGCTGGGGAAGGAGGGTTTGTTTCTGCAGGGCTGGGCGGTTCTGGGGCGGGGTGTTCCCGCCGGGTCGGGAGGTCCTGGAAGGACGTGTTTCCACAGGGCCAGGGGGTTTCGGCCCTCAGCTGTTTTCTTCGGAGTAATGTGGCCCTCACTGCTTTACGAGTTGTGCAGGCCTGCCCTAGATACTGAACCCGGCCCTTATTGCTGCCAACCCAGACAGGCAGAATGGTTACACAAGTCACCTTGCATCGACCTATTTGTGCAGGTATCAATACCCAAATTTGTTTGCAGCCTACATAAGCATCCATTGCAGCAACACATTAAAATCACCTTCAAGAGCCAGGGTTGATCTACTGACGTTGATCCAGTGCGAGTGTAAACTCTACGTGATCTGTGTCACGCTCCAGTAGCTGTTCCACTATGCCCCATTATCTGTGACAGTGACCACTGGGGTCACAACTGTAAACTCCACTGCCCAGGGGTCATGGAGACCAGAAACTTTCCCCTCTTTGTTAAAACCTCCCATGTACTTCTGAAATGCCTTTTCCTGCTTGCTTTCCTAGGCAAGCATACCTAGCAACTTGCCCTTGTTGTGTGCAGCTGCGCAAGTGACCCTGCCAGCTCCAAGCTGTGTGAAGTAGACAGGACATATTGGATCTCCAGCATCTGTGAGGTGAAGAGGCTGTGGAAACAGCTGCAGATCAGCTATAGAAACGTAGGCTTCTACAAAAAGATTGCACCGGGGGGGTGGGGGCTGCAGGCAAAAGGATATGACAGGGACCAGCAGCAGTGCTGCATGGAAGCGAAGGAGCTGCGGTATGCATACCACGAGACCAAGGAGGCCAACGACTGATCTGGTGCTGAGCCAGAGACCTGCCACTTTCACAATGAGCTGCATGCCGTACTTGGGGGAGACTCTAGCAGCACCCTGCAGCCACTGTAGATCCCTTGGAGAAGTCAAAGACAGAGACCCCTGCCATGAACAGTGAGAAAGTGGAGGAGGAGGAAGAAGAGGGGGAAACATGGCTGGGGAGGAGGGAGAGTCCAGCCAGGTCATGAGCCAGGATCTGTTTGAGACTCCACTGCAGTCTAGCCAGTCCTGCCAGCCAAGCATGGACAAGCCTGAGGAAGGGGAAGGGACCTTGGGAAAGCATGGGCATGCATTTTTCCTTACAAATGATTACATTTTTAAATGTAAAGATGGCACCCTGCCCACCCCCAAATTAACAGGTATCGACTTTTCAATGCTTAACTGAGGTAGAGTTGGTATCTGCTGTTTGACTCTCCCAACCTGCTCCATCCAGCCTGTTGACTTCTTGCTCAACTTCCCCACTCTAGGCCACTCGCCCAATACCCCGTGGCCAGTGAGCGTCCTCTCACAGTTAAGAGAGCCAAGCGATATCCTTTCTCGTAACAGTGCTGGGATGTTAGGCCAGTCTCTGCTTACAATTATGAGCTAGGGGAGGTCTCTTACCATGCTGGCCCTCTGCTTGCTCATCCAACTTCTGTCTCTGCTGTTGGATAGACCCATGTCTCTCCGTGTACACCTGAAACATGCACTGGCAAATGCTGGTCTATTCTCACCATTGGATGGCTGCTGCCCTGAACTAGCCTCTGCCCGCACCCACAGTCACTCAGTCTTCTCATTTCCTGTCCAGCCACTTTAGCAGCTGCCTAGGAGTCTGGAGCATGCCCCCTACCAAGGCAACTCCCCCAGCCACTGACTTGGTTGTCAAAGCCGTCCAAATAGCTGCATGCCATGAGTGGTTGACCATACTAGAAACACACAACTGAATTCTTTTGATCAATTCCCAAGTGCCTTTCTCAGATACCCAGTAACAACTAAGATGTTGCTACCTCCTCCAGTATCTTAGGTACAGAATTTGTCTAAGTTCTCTTTTGATATTCCAGAGCCGGGGTTCTCTGTCACTTTGCTTCCCTTGGAATAGTCCCTTTGACCTAATCCCTCATTAGGGTGGTTCAGCTTCATCGCTTCCATACACGCCTCCACCTTCACCCATGGCCTCATCGGTAGAATTGTCTGAAATCTTCAGACCCAACTTTGGGCTCCAGCAGGCAAACCCTTAGGAATTGTTCCCGGCCTATAAGGTCCAGCATACTGCTCTAATGAGTTTGTGTCAAGAGGTAACGTTTGTGTTGCCAAGTCTCGCAAACATTGTGCTGCCATTCTAGGGAAAAGGCTCTGTCCTAAACTGGTGGTAGTATGCTGCTGGGGAAAGGCTCTATCTTAAACTGGTGGTGGTGTGCTTCTGTTGTCAGGTCCAGTCTCTCCAGAATGGCCTCTTTTACAATTGTGTATGGCCTTGCCTACTGGTTGAACAAAACTCGATAGCCGCCTGAGGTTCTCCCAAGAGGAACGGAGATACACGAACTGTCAAAAAGGTGTGCAAAAACATCTGCGCCAAAGTTTGCCTGGCTTGGCCTGGCATCTGGGCCAAATTTTCCCTGGCCTGGCCCCTGGCACTGGTTTGACAGAATTCTCTTCTCCTAAAACTGCCCAGGGCGCTGGGCTCCTTTTCTAGGTACTGCAGGAAAGGGAATGTTCTGTTGAGTCTCTTGCTGTTGTTGTTGCCCTTGTAGAAGGTGTAACAAAAAAGCAAATATCTGTTTTTGTTGGGCTGCCAGCATGTGGACTATGTCATCCATCTTCCCATCGACCCTAAAAAGGCTTTACGCTGTCCCTCTGCCCCTCACCCTTAGAGGAATTGATCTCTTCCTCCTTCCTCAGAAGGGGGTGTATGTCTCCAAATGCCACTTCTGTTACCACCAGAAAGCATTTACCCTCCCCTCCAGGGTGCCCCTTTGTGTATGGATGCAGTGTTGCAGGGTGTCTTCATCACTGGTGTCCCTACTTGGTTCTCCCTCAGATCTTATTTTCTCTCACCTCCCCTCTGGGTGGTCTAGGGCTTGGCCCTCCAGCCAGGTCACATAAAAGTCTAACCCCTTCCAGAGTAGCACAAACAAGTCCAAATAAATGTCCAAACAAATCTTCAGACTAATAGCCCTTCTACCGCCTCAGGCTTCAGTGAAGTTCCCTTGTGGTTCTAACCTAACCTGGTGCAATGGTGTTCTTCCTCTGCTGTCACCTGTCTATTTAAACCCTATCTCAGGGCTTCCCTCCACCAGAGACACCCATCGCCTCTGTAGTCTCTCCCCAACTGAGCCCTCTGTTTACTTATAAAGCTGATTTCCCCATCCTCTGGCAAGGCGGCAATGAGTTGATTGTCACCTCCTAGGTGTGGAACATGACTAACTGGTTCTTTTCCTTGCCTTGCAGGTGATGGGAGTTAAGCCCTATCACTGGCAGCTTTTCCTCCTTTGCCTCACAGATATTTTGGAGGACACAGCAGGCAGCTGTAATCATTGGGATATTTTTCTCACTGAGATCCAATTTTGTGAGTGAACACCACCAGCGTCCCTTCAAGGTACCAGAAGCACATTCAACTGTCATTCTGCACCTGCTGAGCTGGCGGTTGAAAGTCTCCTTGGTACTGTCGAGGTGGCCAGTGTATGGCTTCATGAACCAGGGATAGACTGGGTCGCCCAGAATCACTGTTGGTATTTCAATATTGTCAATGATAATCCATCAATTGAGAGAGAATATCCCTGCTTGCAGGTTCCTGAACAGTTCTGTGTTCTTAACAAAGTGAGTGTCATGCACTGCCTCTGAGTAGTCCACATAGATACCAGTGAAGTGTCCCCAGTGACCCACTAGCACAGGGATGGGTAAACTACGGCCCATCCAGCTGCCCTTGCCTCCAGGCACCGCCCCCCGCAGCTCCCATTGGCCAGGAACAGGGAACCGCGGCCAATGGGAGCTTCAGGGGAGGTACCAGGAGGCATTGCAAGGGCAGCGCGTGGAGCCCTCTGCCCCCCCACGAGGGGCCACAGGGACTTGGTGCTGGCCGCTTCTGGGAGCGGCTCAGCGTGGGGCCAGGGCAGGCAGGCAGAGAGTCTGCCCTGGCCCCAGTGCGCACCACTGCCAACCCGGAGCTGCTCCAGATAAGTGGTGCCAGGCTGGAACCTGAAACCTCCTGCACCGCGCACCCTAATTCCCTGCCCTGAGCCCCTTGCCGCACTCTGCCTGTACCCCCACCCCCTGCCCTGAGGCCCCTGCTGCACCCCACACCTCTCCTGCACCCCAACTCCCTGCCCTGAGCCCCCTCCTGCACTCCACAGCCCTGCTGCACCCCAAGCCCCTTCCCTGAGCACCCTCATATGCCCTGCACCCCTCCTCTGCCTCAACACTTTGCCCTTTCCTGCACACCACACCCCTTCCCACATCCTGCACCCCCTCCCGCACCCCAACCCCCTGCCCCAGCCCTGCATGCAATTTCCCCACCCAGATGTGGCCTTCGGGCCAAAAAGTTTGCCCAGCCCTGCAATAGCATAACCATAGAAAACTACGTCTTTTCTGTTGATGTACGCTGTGGCAAAGTGGGATGAGGCCAAAATAGGGATATGCATGCTATTGCTCCACCACAGATCAGGACCCCATTGCTGCAACTCCATCCACTATGTCCTGCACATTGCCAAGAATCATAGTCCTGAGTAGCAAGAGATGATTAATGTCCCTACATATGTGCATCACAAAGTGGATTTCCTACTGACCAATAGCAATCCAGCATTGCAAGCTTCCAGGGTGCAAACAACATTCATTTCTTCACTGTCAATTCAGCTCTCATTCCGGTGTTCCTGAGCTGGAGGGCTGGGGCAAGCCTGACACATTGAGCCAGCTATGTGGCTGTTGGCATTTGAAAGTTCTGCAGCCACTGTTGATCCTCTCAAATTTGCATTATAATGTGATCCTGTCAGGCAGTGCTCTTTATTTCAGCCCAGAAGTGATACTCCACCATTTGCAGCTGCTCCATGAACACCCACAACAATCCTGACTTGTTTTTTGCTGTGTCCCTCAGCAAACTGTTCTTGAAGAAATTGCCCATTGCCACAGTACTCCCTGTGAGTCTGCACATACAGGAGGATTGTACGTCCTGCAGCTGTAATGTTCACGAGCATAGTGCAGAGCTCTGAGGGTTCCACGCGTCTGTCAGAGATGGAAGTCACCAAAAAGTGCTGTGATGTAGGGTAAAATCCGTTTCTGACCTGTTTTATGTAATGTCCATCTTGGATTTGTAAAAGGACAGCCTAGCTTCCATCTTGGATACCCTCCTCCTCAGATACTTTAGTGCCCATTCAGCCTTTTTCAAATCAAGGAGGGGAAAGGTCAGGGCAGGTAGAGTCATGTGACAGCCATAATCTGCCTAGCAACCACAGGTTATTTAGTAAGTGGCACGTCTGTCACTCAGGGCTGTCCATCTGAGTGGCAGCCAGAGTCCCACACAGCTCAGCTAGCTGCCAGGAGCCTCAGAGGGACCAGGACTCATGGGAGTTTGGATTCTTGGTCTCTATTAACACACTTGCACTCAATTGCTACACACCATTAGGGAGCGCATACTTGCACTGGACTAGGAGGTCAAGCAGAGACTGCGTGGGCAAGCACTGAAGACCTACTTGAGGAAGAATATCTGCCCAAAAGGGAGCAGACCTGCCCAGAGGACCTGTCCAGAGGGAGAAAAATACCCAGTTCCTGAGTTCCTGTTTGGTGTCCAGTGCCCCTGCTTTTCACCACTATCCCTGTTGGTATCCTGAGTCGTTGTCATTGTGTCCCTTTCTTCAGGATATGGTATTGTAATACCCATTGTGCTTTTCTTCTGTTTTACATCCATAGGTTAAGGGGATTTAAGGGCTCAGAGCGTCATGTTCTGGTAACAGTTAACAACGGACTGTGTCTTCCTTATGTTGTTTATTGTCTGAAGGGGTCCTTGTCTGGTTTACTGACTAGTGGCATAATAAATATGTGTGTGTTACATCTTATTCTGCCTACTAAATCACCCGATGATAGATGTGGGAGGGGGTGGGATCTGCAGACAGCCCATATTCTGATCTGTGTAGACCATAGTTAAAGTGTTTTGGGCTAACAGTGTGAGTTTGTGAGCTTTTGTATAAAAGGCGTGAAAATTATGGCTTCATGAGATGAAGAATGTTGCATACTGGGAACTTGACCCCTAACTCTCAGATATCCCTGGGTGAGTCATTTCTATCCCACAACACATTGCAAAAATTCCCCAGTTGGCATTACACCAGATGACAGTGCATGGCACACTGGGATACCAACCCATGGTGCACTGCACTTTGCATCCACACAAGCACTCCTGGTGAGTATGTGCAGCATTGACGCAAGCAGCCAAGTATGCACACACCCAAGTGATATACAAACATTGGTGGCTCTGTGCCAATGTAACTTGTGACAACAGGTGTGTGTGTGCGGGGCCACATGGGGTCATGTGCCCCCCAGATTTCTGCCAGAGTTTGCTGGCCGGGTCCCCTCCCTGTATGGCAGCTCCTGGAGCGGGGGACCTGCAAGCTGCGAAGTGGGGGGAAACTGCAGCAAACAGCTGGGTGCTACAGGGAGGGGCCACAGAGGGTAAGAGCTTGGGGCATGCCCGGGACGATCGTGACTCAAGCTGTTTTGGGGGGTGAACACTTAAGGCTTGAGCTGTGCCCCTCCACAATCAGCAGGTAGCAGTCATCTCTGTTGCAGTGTAGACACGGCCTTTTATAATGCTTCTCACCTTCAAAGCACTCGATAAAGTCAGGCAATCATCTCCTTTCTACAGAGGAGAAAACGGAAGCCCAAGAGGCAAAGTGACTTGCTTGGTTATGCAGTAGATTATTGGCATAACCAAGAATGGAATTCACATTTTCTAGCAACCGTACCAGCAGCTCTCCCCAGTTCAAGACTACAATGCCTTGTGCTGCTGAGGCTCTAGTTTGGAATCCATACTCAATTCCAAACTGTGCAATTTGCACCTCTTGGTTAGATTCAGAGGTTACAGACCATATCTTGCAGCTCATGCAACTAAAGAACAGTGTGTAATGTGCAGTTTGCAAATGTTTGCAGTTCACAGATGATCTGGGGATGAAGAATTCTTCGCTGAAGAAACGTGTGACTAATTCAGAATAATGAGGACTTTGCAATCTGCTCGTGTACAATCTGCAGACAGAAGAGGGGAAGTTTGTCTCCTGACTTACTGACTAGGAATGATTTGCTCAGCTCCAATAACAAAGACAGCAGGCCTATGGTAGGAAGGATGGGTTAGAGCACTATACTGGGACTCCAGAGATCTGAGTTCAATTTCCAGTTTTGCTACAAATCCCGCCCGTGTGATCTTGGGTTAGTCACTTAACCTCCCTCAGTTCCTAATAGGGATAATAACACTTCCCTCTGAGAAAGAGACTGGTTTGTCCTACGTGTGCACAGCAGCTAGCAGAATGGGGCCCTGATCTCAACTGGAGCTAAGTGCTGGTGTCATAAAAATAATGACAACCTTAGAGGCCACTCTTGGGGATTTAGCGATTGCCTCATTTGCAGCTTATCTGATCTAGAAACATTCAACTTTGCTTTGCTATAGCCTGGACCAGAGCTAATGGTGGTAGCTCCAGCAATGAAAATGGCTGTGTCCCCAGGGTACAACTACACCTGGAGTGACTGGCGGATACCAAGGCACTTTACTTGGCAGTAGCATAAGAATTGTTTGGAATCAGTAAGTACTGGTCATTAGAAGGGAACAGCGATGTGAAAGATATGATCGCAGCTCAGTGTGCGCTCCAGACACAGAGCCAGCTAGTATAATTTTGTTGAGAACTTTCCATTGATTTGGCTCAGCTCAGGGGACAGAGACTTGGAAGAACAGTTTTCATTGGCACAAGCACACCATTTCTCACACAGCGTTCAGTTTTTTATAGCAAGTCTAGCAAATCACACGCCCAGCCAATACAAATAGCAAGAGAGATTGTGTGATGGGGAATTAATGTGCCATTGTGCTGGCAGACAGCTTGGCTCTAGTATGAGTCCCTTAATGCAGCGCTTTACTGCTAGCAGCACGCTGGAGAGACAACAGCAGCCAAGAACCACACAGACCATCTGTGCCCCAGGACATTCTCCAGGAGAGGCAGCCTCTTTCCTGGGACTCTGCATACACCTTACTCACCAGCGTGGGGGCTTGGCCTCAGCTCAGCCCCAGCATTTTCTCCCTGCCTTGGTGGGTACAGGCAAATTCAAGGGGCATTGACCTGTTGCTGCCAGCTGCCCAAGGATGAATTCACCCCAGAGCCTTCCCAGACTGGCATGGCACCCACCCAGTTTCCAACACCTCTGGTACTTTGTTAAACCACAAGATTTAACATTTTGCTGGAAACTAACCATAAACAGAGACAAGCAGCAGCCTGCATCATTACTCACAGCTCCCCATGATGGGTTACTGGTTTATATATCAGCATGAGCCAATCAGTGGGCTGCAGGAGGCCATCCCTCTGGCCCTGCTGGGCAGCACTTCCTGCAGGATCTAGCTTCACAGGAGTGGGTTTTCCCATTGTCCCTCCTTGCAGGGGTCTCTGCATGTAGTGCCTTGCTGGCAGTCACCTGACCTGAGTCGCATAGTGCTGAGGGTCAGTTTTTGTTCATCTCTGCACCCCTGTGCTGTTGTCATGTGTTGTGCTTTGTTTTATAGCAGTATTTTTGAAAGATTGCAGCTTGGCGAACCCTTATTTGAAATAAAAAATTTTCAATACCCCTTTCCATTTGCTATAAAAAATCAGAGTAAACGTGGATCAACAACAGGGCCCAGGGGCGGCTCCAGGCACCAGCACGCCAAGCACATGCTTGGGGCAGCAAGCCACAGGGGGCGCTCTGCCAGTCGCCGCGAGGACGGTAGGCAGGTTGCCTTCGGCAGCATGCCTGCGGAGGGTCCATTGGTCCCGCGACTTTGGCAGACCTCCCACAGGTGCGCCGCCAAATCCGCGGGACCGGGGACCTCCCGCAGGCAAGCCGCCAAAGGCAGCCTGCCTGCCGTGCTTGGGGCAGCAAAATACCTAAAGCTGCCCCTGACAGAGCCAGATTAACTTTTTGCGGGCCTGGCCTCAAACGTATTTGTGGCCCGTATGGGGAATGATTATAAAAGACAGGAGATCAACACTAAAGTTGTCTTTGACACAGCACCCAACTGCACAGGTTTTATGAACAATATGTACAAGTTGGATATTACAGCTGGGGAAGGGATAGCTCAGTGGTTTGAGCATTAGCCCATTAAACCCAAGGTTATGAATTCAATCCTTGTGGGTGCCATTTAGGAATTTGGGGCAAAAATCTGTCTGGGGATTAGTCCTGCTTTGAGCAGGGGGTTGGACTAGATGACTTTCTAAGATCCCTTCCAACCCTGATAGTCTAGGGAGATGGCTGCCACTACAATGGCAGCCCTAAGGCAAAAGAATATACACAAGTATATATTAAAATAAATTATAAAAGCAAAAATGCAAAATAAAACACAGTGGGTAAAAACAGCTTCCAAAACACCAGCCGTGTGCTGCGCCCACTTGAAAGGGAACCATTACACTACTTCACTTTTCTCACATGAACTACCAGGGCTTGAATTAAATTTTGTATGACACTGGGGCAGCAAGCTACTTTACAAGTGAGCACCACTCTACCCATTCTTCAAAGATCTCTTCATTGAGGTCATCGGAATAGAATTCAATTAATCTTCCAAGTTCATGAGTCTGATGAAGTGTGTTCTAGACCATAAAAGCTTATGCCCAATTAAATGTGTTAGTCTGCAAGATGCCACAAGGACTCCTCACTGTTTTTGCTGATACAGACTAACACAGCTACCACTCTGAAACAAGTTCTGAGAGACTCTTTTAACAGCAGTACTGTCAAGGTCACCTGTTAAAAAACAGAAATGGTTGTTGATTTCTGAATATGCATGAATTCTTCTGTTGAGATGGTTGACAAGTGAGTCAACTATGGCATAGAATGATTCAGCATTGATCTTCTCTTCACTAGTCAGCACAACAGCAGGTTCTTCACTATCATCAGCCATATGCTTTGGATGATGTTGCCGCTTTAATTGAAAGTTAGCTGTAGATTCATGGTATTCCTCAAAAATATTCCATTGTGCTGCCACAAACTCAAATAGTGACTTCAGCAGTGCACAGCTGTGCCTAAGTCCATTGTTTCAAACTGCAGAAGTTGACTAGTTTTGTTTACTTTTGTAAGAATATTACTACAAAATAAAAACAACTAGGAGTCCAGTGGCACCTTAAAGACTAACCGATTTAATTGGGCATAAGCTTTCACAGGTAAAAACCCACTTTTTCAGATGCATGGAGTGAAAATTACAGATGCAGGCATAAATATACTGACCAAGAGAAGGGAGTTACCTTACAAGGGGAGAACCAGTGTAAACAAGGCCAATTCAGTCAGGGTGGATGTGGTCCATCCCCAGTAATTGAGGAGGAGGTGTCAATACCAAGAGAGGGAAAATTGCTTTTGTAGTGAGTCAGCCACTCTCAGTCCCTATTCAAACCCAACTTAATGGTGTTAAGTTTGTAAATGAATTGTACCTCTGCAGTTTCTCTTTGAAGTCTGTTTTTGAAGTTTTTTTTGTTGAAGTATGGCTACTTTTAAATCTGTTATTGAATGTCCAGGGAGATTGAAGTGTTCTCCTACTGGCTTTTGTATGTTATCATTCCTGATGTCTGATTTGTGTCCATTTATTCTTTTACATAGAGACTGTCTGGTTTGGCCAATGTACGTGGCAGAAGGGCATTGCTGGCACATGATGGCATATATCACATTGGTAGATGTGCAGGGGTGGCTAATGTGGTTGGGTCCTATGATGGTGTCACTAGAGTAGATATGGGAACAGAGTTGGCAACGGGGTTTGTTACAGGGATTGGTTCCTGGGTTAGTGTTTCTGTGGTTGTCATAAACAGATAGCTAAGGGTTAATGTCTCTTTCACCTGGAAAGGAGTAACCTGAAACACCTGACCAGAGGACCAATCAGGAAACAAGACTTTTTCAAATCTGGGTGGAGGGAAGTTTTGGGTGTGAGTTCTTTGTTCTTTGTCTTGTGTCTGTGCCCTCTCGGCTCTGAGAGTGATTTTTCTATCTCCTGGCTTTCTAATCTTCTGTTTCCAAGTTGTAAGTACAAGGATAGTAAGACAATAGGTTCATATTGTTTTCTTTTGTATTTACATGTGTGTAGTTGCTGGAATGTTTTAAATTGTATTCTTTTTGGATAAGGCTGTTTATTCATTTTTCTTTTAAGCAATTGACCCTGTATATTGTCAACTTGATACAGAGCCTATTTTTAATGTCCTTTTTTCTTTCTTTTTATATAAAGCTTTCTTTTTAAGACCTGTTGGAGTTGTTCTTTAGTGGGGACTCCAGGGAATTGAGTCTGCAGCTCACCAGGGAACTGGTGGGAGGAAGAAGTCAAGGGGAAAATCTCTTTGTGTTAGATTTACTAAGCCTGACTTTGCATAGCCTCTGGCTGAGGGGGAGAGATTAGATCTCTCGGTACTTGTGTTTCCAGGACTGGAAGCAGGGAATCTCCTAGGGTCGTCCAGGGAGGGGAGCCTGAGAGGAAGTAACAAGGAAACAAGGAGAGGGGGTTATTTCCCTTTGTTGTAAGACTCAAGGCATCTGAGTCTGGGGGTCCCCCAGGGAAGGTTTTGGGGAGACCACAGTGAGCTAGGCACTGTATCATTCTTAGCTGGTGGCAGCGGTACCAGGTCCAAGCTGGTAACTAAGCTTGGAGGTGTTCATGCTAACACCCATATTTTGGATGCTAAGGTCCAGATCTGGGAAGAAATGTTATGACATGGTGTGTAGTGGTGGGATAGATAGAATCCAGAAGCCAGTAGGAATATTATATTTTCCTTTTCTCTACTAGGGGCTTTTAAGCAGAGAGGGTTTGGTTTTAAAAGGAACCAGAGAGAAATTTTTTTTCTGTTCTCTCCTGGCAGTAGCTTGCATATTAAGCAAGGAACCATTAAGGAACTATTAAGGGTCTTTTGTGAGACAATAGCACTCCCATTGAGAGTCAAGTACCCAGCACAATACACATGCAAATAAAGTGGTTTTTCTGGTTTACTTTATATTTAAAAGATTAGCTAGAGGAAGAAAGGGAAAAAGGCACTGTTACTAGGCAGACCCCAGGAGACAACAGAGCCAGCAGTTCAGACAATAAACACCGGAGGGCACCCCAACACAAGAAAACAGGAACCATGCCTTTCAAGACAAAAATGGAGGCCGAGGTACAAATCAAAGATGCAGAGCACAAGTGAGATGTGGAAAAAAAATACAGGAACTAGAAATAAAACAAAAAGAGATGGAGCTAAGGGAAAGAGAAAAAGAGGCTACTCACAGGAGAGAGTTGGAACTCCTGAGGGAAACCCACCGGCAGGCCCTGGAATTAGAAAAGGCTAAGCAAAAGAACACAGCCAATCCTAACAACCCTTCACCAATACTTGTTCCACAGCACAGGAAATTTCCCACCTACAAGGCAGGTGATGTCACCGAGGCCTTCTTAGAAAATTTTGAAAGGGCCTGTCTTGGGTACAGCATCCCTGAAGACCAGTACATGGTAGAATTGAGGCCACAGCTCAGTGGACCTTTAGCAGAGGTGGCAGATGAAATGCCAAAGGACCGAATGAACGATTATAAACTGTTTCAAAACAAGGCCAGATTAAGAATGGGGATAACCCCGGATCATGCCCGTCGGCGTATCAGAACCCAAAAGTGGAAACCAGATGTGTCATTTCCCAAACACGCCTACTACGTTGGGAAAAATTATGAGGCCTGGATATCAGGAACCAATGTTAAGTCCATAGACGAACTGCACCGCCTCATACAAATGGAACAGTTCTTGGATGGTGTTCTTGAGAACATAACATGGTACATAGCTCAAGAGGCAGAAGCTTGTGTTCTTAGACTTGAAGTCCATGGGTTCTGATCCCCTTAATGCACATACATGGGGATTGATTTTCATTGAGGGATAGCTTAGTGGTTTAAGCATTGGCCTGCTAAACTCAGAATTGTGAGTTCAATCCTGGAGGGGACCGTTTAGGGATCTGGGACATAAATCTGTCTGGGGATTGGTCCCTGCTTTGAGCAGGGAGTTGGACTCGATGACCTCCTAAGGTCCCTTCCAACCCTGATATTCTATTATATTCTAAAACCCCAAAATCTCACCAAGGCAGGGGAGATTGGAGCCAGATGGATGGAAGTGGCAGAAAGCAAGAAAACTACTGTCAAGGGGAACAAATACCCCAGAGGGCACACTGACAATAAACCCTACAACTGAGGGCAACCAAAGACCCCACCTACAGCCCAAGGAAAGCCACAGACACCCTATTCTTCCACCTCACCAGTCTCCAGTAACCCACCTCGACCCAGTCAGCTGGAAGATGCTTTAAGTGTAATGAACTGGGACATATCAAGGCCAACTGCCCAAAGAACACCAACCGAGTGCAGTTCATTACACCACCATCACAACAAAGATCCCCAGGCCCAGATGCCTCTCAAATACCGTTAGAGCGAAGGGAAATTTTGAGAGTGGGCGGAAAGAAGGTTACTGCGTGGAGAGACACAGGGGCACAAGTGTCAGCTATCCACCAATCCTTCGTCAACCCCAAATTCATCAACCCAAAGGCCCAAGTGACAATTTACCCCTTCATGTCACAAGCTGTAGACTTGCCTACAGCTGAACTGCCTGTCCAGAACAAAGGCTGGTCAGGAATGTGGACTTTTGCAGTCTATGACAATTATTCCATCCCCATGCTACTGGGGGAAGACTTGGCCAACCAGGTGAAGCGGGCCAAGAAAGTGGGAATGGTTACACGTAGCCAAACCCGGCAAGCTTCCAGACCCATTCCTGTTCCTGAGCCGTCCACAGACGCCCCGTCTGTGTTACCAGAGACCCAGACAGAAGTAGTGGACCTGGATTCCATGCCAACCACTCAAACAGCCACAGCACCTCCAGTCCCAGGCCCAGAACTGGAACAGCAGCCAGCACCAGCAATTGCAACCACATCTTCAAACTCAACTCCAGAGGGCACCACCGAGCCAGAACTGGTAGAATCAACAGACAGCCATACCCAAAAGGCTCAGCCAGATCCTGAAATACCCTCAGGTGCACCAGCGGAGAGCGGTTCACCAGCAACGGAAACAACCCCAGCACCTACATCGCTTCCAGAGGGACCAAGCCCAAGTCCACAGTCTGAGGAAGAACTGGTGACCCCAGCCTCAAGGGAACAGTTCCAGACTGAGCAGGAAGCAGATGACAGCCTTCAGAAAGCTTGGGCGGCGGCACGGAGCACCCCACCGCCTCTCAGCTCTTCTCACCGATCCCAGTTTGTTATAGACCAAGGACTTTTATACAAGGAGATTCTTTCTGGTGGACACCAGGAAGAATGGCAGCCGCAAAAACAGTTGGTGGTTCCAACTAAGTACCTGGGGAAGCTCTTAAGCTTAGCCCATGATCATCCCAGTGGCCATGCTGGGGTGAACAGAACCAAAGACAGATTGGGGAAGTCCTTCCACTGGGAGGGGATGGGCAAGGACGTTGCCAAGTATGTCCGGTCTTGTGAGGTATGCCAAAGAGTGGGAAAGCCCCAAGACCAGGTCAAGGCCCCTCTCCAGCCACTCCCCATAATTGAGGTCCCATTTCAGCGAGTAGCTGTGGATATTCTGGGTCCTTTCCCAAAAAAGACGCCCAGAGGAAAGCAGTACGTACTGACTTTCGTGGACTTTGCTACTCGATGGCCGGAAGCAGTAGCTCTAGGCAACACTAGGGCTAACGCTGTGTGTCAGGCCCTAACAGACATTTTTGCCAGGGTAGGTTGGCCCTCCGACATCCTTACAGATTCAGGATCTAATTTCCTGGCAGGGACCATGCAAAAACTGTGGGAAACTCATGGGGTGAACCACTTGGTTGCCACCCCGTACCACCATCAAACCAATGGCCTGGTGGAAAGGTTTAATGGAACTTTGGGGGCCATGATATGTAAATTCGTCAACGAACACTCCAATAATTGGGACCTAGTGTTGCAGCAGTTGCTGTTTGCCTACAGGGCTGTACCACATCCCAGTTTAGGGTTTTCACCATTTGAACTTGTGTATGGCCACGAGGTTAAGGAGCCATTACAGTTGGTGAAGCAGCAATGGGAGGGGTTTACCCCTTCTCCAGGGACTAACATTCTGGACTTTGTAAGCAACCTACAAAAAACCCTCCGACACTCTTTAGCCCTTGCTAAAGAAAACCTAAAGGATGCTCAGGAAGAGCAAAAGGCCTGGTATGACAAACATACCAGAGAGCGTTCCTTCAATGTAGGAGACCAGGTTATGGTCTTGAAGGCGCAACAGGCCCATAAGATAGAAGCATCATGGGAAGGGCCATTCACGGTCCAAGAGCGCCTGGGAACTGTGAACTATCTCATAGCATTTCTCAATTCCTCACTAAAGCCCAGAGTGTACCATGTTAATTCTCTCAAGCCTTTCTATTCCAGAGACTTACAGGTTTGTCAGTTTACAGTCCAGGGAGATGATGCTGAGTGGCCTGAAGGTGTCTACTACGACGGGAAAAAAGACGGTGGCATGGAAGAGGTGAACCTCTCCACAACCCTGGAACGTCTGCAGCGGCGACAAATCAAGGAGCTGTGCACTAGCTTCGCCCCATTGTTCTCAGCCACCCCAGGACAGACTGAATGGGCATACCACTCCATTGACATAGGTAATGCTCACCCAATTAGAACCCCACCCTACTGGGTGTCTCCTCACGCCCAAGCTGCTATAGAATGGGAGATCCAGAACATGCTACAGATGGGTATAATCCGCTCATCTACCAGTGCATGGGCATCTCCAGTGGTTCTGGTACCCAAACCAGATGGGGAAATACGCTTTTGCGTGGATTACCGTAAGCTAAATGCGGTAACTCATCCGGACATCTATCCAATGCCACGCACCGATGAGCTATTGGAGAAGTTGGGACGTGCCCAGTTCATCTCTACAATAGACTTAACCAAGGGGTACTGGCAAATACCGCTAGATGAACCTGCCAAGGAAAGGTCAGCATTCGTCACCCATGCGGGGGTGTATGAATTTAATGTCCTTCCTTTCGGCCTTCGAAATGCACCCGCCACCTTCCAGAGGTTGGTAGATGGTCTACTAGCAAGACTGGGCAAATATTGCCTACCTCGATGATGTGGCCATTTTTTCTGACTCCTGGCCCGAACACCTAGGACACCTGAAAAAGATCTTTGAGCGCATCAGGCAGGCCGGACTAACTGTTAAGGCCAAAAAGTGTCAAATAGGCCAAAACAGAGTGACTTACCTGGGACACCAGGTGGGTCGAGGAACCATAAACCCCCTACAGGCCAAGGTGGATGCTATCCAAAAGTGGCCTGTCCCAAAGTCAAAGAAACAGGTTCAATCCTTCTTAGGCTTGGCTGGGTATTACAGGCGATTTGTACCACACTGCAGCCAAATCGCTGCCCTACTGACCGACCTGACCAAAAAGACCCAGCCGAATGCAGTTAAGTGGACTGATGAGTGTCAAACGGCCTTTACCCAACTTAAGACAACGCTCATGTCTGATCCTGTGCTCAGGGCCCCGGACTTTGACAAGTCATTCATAGTAACCACACATGCATCTGAGCGTGGTATAGGAGCAGTTCTCATGCAGGAAGCAACGGATCACAACTTCCATCCTGTCATGTTTCTCAGCAAGAAACTGTCTGAGAGGGAAAGTCACTGGTCAGTCAGTGAAAAGGAATGCTATGCTATTGTGTACGCCCTGGTAAAGCTACGCCCATACGTTTGGCGACAGCGGTTCCAGCTACAAACTGACCATGCTGCGCTAAAGTGGCTTCATACTGCCAAGGGGAACAACAAGAAACTTCTTCGCTGGAGTTTAGCTCTCCAAGATTTTGATTTTCAAATTCAGCACATTTCAGGAGCTTCTAACAAAGTAGCTGATGCTTTCTCCCATGAGAGTTTCCCAAAATCCAGTAGTTAAAAAGTGTTCTTAAAATGTAAAAGTCTGTTAGTTATATACTTAGTGGTATATGTAAAGGTGCATGTGTTGTATTAATCTGTTTATTTTAAAGTTCTAGGAGGAAATCGCCGCCAGTGAGGTTCCCCACTGTCTGCAATTTGGGGGGGCGTGTCATAAACAGATAGCTAAGGGTTAATGTCTCTTTCACCTGGAAAGGAGTAACCTGAAACACCTGACCAGAGGACCAATCAGGAAACAAGACTTTTTCAAATCTGGGTGGAGGGAAGTTTTGGGTGTGAGTTCTTTGTTCTTTGTCTTATGTCTGTGCCCTCTCGGCTCTGAGAGTGATTTTTCTATCTCCTGGCTTTCTAATCTTCTGTTTCCAAGTTGTAAGTACAAGGATAGTAAGACAATAGGTTCATATTGTTTTCTTTTGTATTTACATGTGTGTAGTTGCTGGAATATTTTAAATTGTATTCTTTTTGGATAAGGCTGTTTATTCATTTTTCTTTTATGCAATTGACCCTGTATATTGTCAACTTGATACAGAGCCTATTTTTAATGTCCTTTTTTCTTTCTTTTTATATAAAGCTTTCTTTTTAAGACCTGTTGGAATTGTTCTTTAGTGGGGACTCCAGGGAATTGAGTCTGCAGCTCACCAGGGAACTGGTGGGAGGAAGAGGTCAAGGGGAAAATCTCTTTGTGTTAGATTTACTAAGCCTGACTTTGCAT
This sequence comes from Gopherus evgoodei, assembly GCF_007399415.2. Taxonomy (NCBI): domain Eukaryota; kingdom Metazoa; phylum Chordata; order Testudines; family Testudinidae; genus Gopherus; species Gopherus evgoodei. Next base: position 1,619,893 of record NC_044327.1, read on the forward strand.
AGCCTCTGGCTGAGGGAGAGAGATTAGATCTCTCGGTACTTGTGTTTCCAGGACTGGAAGCAGGGAATCTCCTAGGGTCGTCCAGGGAGGGGAGTCTGGGAGGAAGTAACAAGAAAACAAGGGGAGGGGTTATTTCCCTTTGTTGTAAGACTCAAGGCATCTGAGTCTGGGGGTCCCCGGGATTGGTTCCTGGGTTAGTGTTTCTGTGGTGTAGTGTGTAGTTGCTGGTGAGTATTTGCTTCAGGTTGAGGGGCTGTCTGTAAGTGAGGACTGGCCTGCCTCCCAAGGTCTGTGAGAGAGAGGGATCATTTTCCAGGATAGGTTGTAGATTGATGATGATGCACTCGAGAGGTTTTAGCTGGGGGCTGTATGTGATGGCCAGAGGTGTTCTGTTATTTTCCTTGTTGGGCCTGTCCTGTAGTAGGTGATTTCTGGGTACCCATCTCACTCTGTCAATCTGTTTTCTAACTTCCGCAGGTGGTTATTGTAGTTTTAAGAATGCTTGATAAAGATCTTGTAGGTGTTTGTCTCTATCTGAGGGACTGGAGAAAATTCAGTTGTTTCTTAGGATTTGGCTGTAGACAGTGGATCATGCGATATATTCTGGATGGAAGCTGGAGGCATGTAGATAAGTATAGTGGACAGTAGGTTTCCGGAATAGGGTGGTGTTTATGTGACCATCACTTATTTGCATTGTAGTGTCCAGGAAATGGATCTCTTGTGTGGACTGGTCCAGGCTGAGGTTGATGGTGGGGTGGAAATTGTTGAAATCCATGTGGAATTCTTCAAGGGTCTCCTTCCCGTGGGTTCATATGATGAAAATATCATCAATGTACTGTAAGCAGAGGAGGGGTGCAAGGGGACGAGAGCTGAGGAAGTGTTGTTCTAAGTCAGCCATAAAAATGTTGGCATACTGTAGGTCCACGCGGGTACCCATAGCAGTGCCGCTGACTTGATGGTATAAGTTGTTCCCAAATCTGAAATGGTTCTGGATGAGAACAAAGTCACAAAGCTCACTCACCAGGGGTGCCATGGCCAGAATTTGGTCATAAACGCAGTCTCCAACCCATCCATGGTTTCAACTAATAAGTTTGCCTCTGCTTGTGTGTCGCTCTTCAGCAGAGAGTCTATCTGCATCAAGAGCCTAAAGCACAGATTTGCAGCTTTTGTAGTTGCATGATAAACTGCAAAGTGCATCCACTCGAGCTGACCACCTTGTGTCACTGAGGTGCATTAGGAAAAGTTTTCTCTTACTGGCCTCAGATGTCTCCTCATTCAAAGAATCTTGCAAGAGGCCCTTTCAATAAGTTGATCCTGTGAAAAACACATACAGATTTTGGACAAATCCAAAAAATGTAATTGCATCAGTGCATGACTCTGCAGCAGCAACACCCCGTAAGTTAAGTGACTGGGTCATGCATGGGATGTACACGGCTTTCTCACTGACTGCAATTACCCAGGCTCACACCAGAATAAGTGTCAGACATGTTACTAGCATTGGTGTATGTTTGACATCTGCAGTCCTTTAGATTGAGATTTAGTTTGTCACTTAGGGTTTCATTGATAACATTAAACAGATGAAGACCTGTATCTGATGTAACTGGAACAAAATTCAAGAACCATTCCATAGTTGTGCAGTTATTCAGCATGCAGCGCACAATAACTGTCAGCTTGTTGCCGGCACAGATAGTGCCTGAGGCCAAGCAACAGCGGTTCGTTGCCCGGTGTACTTCGCGGTAATAAACACACCAGGGTGGAGAAGCAAACAAAGTTTATTTGAGATCTCAAAGCGGTGCAAAGAGACGAACGCCTCAAATCATGCACCCCTACACAAGCGGCTTTTCCTTTTTTATAAGTTTTTTTTCCTCTTTCTTCCTCCCCCCTCCTCCTCCTCCTTCCTCCCCCTGTAGCAGTTACGTAAGCGCAGGTGCATTAAGTAATCTTGGCCGTGGCAGCTCGTTAGTAAGTTTTCCTTCTGCAAGTTATCTTGTCCTTCTGCTAAAAGTGCACAGGCCTTATCACTACTGCTTTATACTGGTTTGAGCTGTGCTGCAACTGATAACTTACCTGTTACACATTTAATTTCACAGCTGCTAGCTTTCTAGATCAAGTAAAGTTCAACATGGAGGAGCTTTGGTTCACTGAGGCCTAGATTTATGCCTAGTGACACCAACAACTCCCTCCTTTGAGAATACTCAACAAACTTTTGGCTGAGTTTTCTCATACTTTGAGGACAAAAAGCGATTAAGCTCTAGGGAGCTGGAGTGCTTTACAGCAAGCAAGCAAGAGGAGAGTAACGATACACAACACCACACCAGTGTGCAGGAGGCAAACAATGCCTTCCCCTAGTTCCCCAGGTTGGGTAACCAGCCCCAGAGGGAATCAGAAGTAGTGGGTTCCCTTTCCTGGGCCTTCCACTGTTCAAAAGCCTGTTCGGCTGACAGGATGTGCTTGTTAATATCTTGTGTGTTTTCTGGGACATAAGTACAGCATTCACCCCCTATGAGGGTGCACACCTCGCCCTGTGAAGCCACACTTCCACCCAGGAAGTGTCCACGTATGTCTCCATGATCACAGATCAGATGGTATTCCTGATGCATCTGTAAGGGCAGTGGGCCAAGTCTGGTACTCAAGATCACTCTGAATGGCCATCAGCTGGTCATTCAGGAAATCCCGAATTCCTAAACATACTAGATCCCACTGCAATGCCTTCCCAGCCTCAGTTATATTCAATACCATATTTCCTTGGTGTAGTACTATATTACATCTGTTATTAAACTATTTTCAGGTACTTTCAAAAGGCATTAACATTAAAAGCATAGGAGGGGGTTACATTACTAGTCACTGGAATGGTTTTCAATACGGGTAAAATTTCTAGTGGCAGAATAAACTCTTCGGGTACTTGTTATTTAAAATCCAATTAGAGAGAGCAATATATGCAGATGGATTTATCCAGAACACAGGGCGCAGCCTGTAGAATAAACCCCAAAATCCAATCAATACCACATTCCCAAGCATGGGTCCCACAAATGTCCTCCCGCCAGTGTATAATTCTTTGTTTCTTCACCAGGGTCAGTTCTTAATGTCCTTTCTAGTCAGGAATTCCTGGACTTAATGGCAATTTCAGTGGAGTGAGTGTTCCTTCTTCCCTGAAACAGTGTGGTTCAGCATCCTACAGGGGAGAGGTTACCAGCACCTCACCCTGTAATGGTTTTGATTCTTCTAGAAAAATTCAAAGGCATAGTAGATCTGTCAGTGGAAAAGGGAGAGGTTACTAGCACTTCACCTTGTACTTTTTCCCTGCTGTCCAGAAGGCACAGAGGAGCTAGAAGGAGAAATAGGCTAATCATCAGTAGGAGAATTCTCCTGATGTGGAGGGGTCTTTTTGCAGTGAGAATCATGGGTACAGGCAGTCAGTCTTTGGCACTTCACAGAGGTGCTGGTAGTCAGCAGGACTTAATAAGGGCCTTTCCAGCATGGAGCCAGAGCAGTCTTTCGTTGGTGGACCTTTACATTGATCCCGTCTCCTGGTTCCAAGGAGTGGCAGGGCTGCTAGGGTCTTTGGGTAACGCTTCTTTACCTGTGAGAAAAGAAACCTAACACACTTCATTAGTGCCTAGCAGTGTTTTGCAAACCTTATAGCTGTGTGGGCAAATTCAAGCCCTCCTTTTCCTGGTTGTTAGCCAAGTCTTAACTGTGAGCAGTGTCCTTGAATGGAGTCAGTGTCTTATCTATAGCCTGAGCTTGCTAGCTAATTAATTTTTTTTTCCAGTTAACTCATTTTGTTCTTTGTCCTTTTTCCCTTCTTGGCTTCTTTTAACCTGCAAAGGAAACTTCCACTTTTCACTTATACACCTTTTTCCCAACAAGGAACACATAAACATTGTCATTATACAGTACATTAGTCTTATTATTCAATATATGCCACACACACCCTTTTACTAAAATAACCTTATTACAGAACTTTGGAGCAACAAGCTAGAACAAACACACCCACTTTGAGGAGTTCATTCAATTCAACCTCTAGTCCAATAGCCTTCCATCATCCCCAGCCCTCTGGCTAGAAATCTGAGGTAGCCAGAAAGATCCCATGTACAATATGGGGAGTGGGTTAACTTTTCATGTCTTTGCTTCCAAAGACTGTTTGTAGGCAAATTTTAACAACAATTTTTGCAATTAACAATTTGGCCAATGAAGTTTCTTTTTCTTACTTAAGGAAATGCATTAGACTTTAGTATATCACATTCTCCTGATTTATCCAAACACTTTGTATTCCAAGTTGAACAAAACAAGTATCTGCATTTTAATTTAACCTTTTTGTTTGATTTTAAACTAGACTATTTTATGAAAATATTAAACACAACAATTCCGGCCACAAGACAAACACCACAAGACAGGACATAGAGCACAAAACATAATTCCTATTGTGCCAGTAAATGCATGGTACGTTGAATGCTGTTCAGCTGGCATCAGTTTTCTCTGATTATCTGAAAGACAAAAAAACAGAGGTCTACCCCTTCTAGGCAGACAGTCATCGCTTAAAATATACAAATTCCCTTGTTGACTTCAGGCAAAACAGAGGAATTAGCCCATACTTTCTTGTATTTGTTTCATAGGCAGCCCAGGTTTTCAATTACATAACACTATATACATTCTTCAGCTAATTAAACTAAATTGTTCATAGCCAAATCAAATGATTGCAATCCAATAATTTCTTTGCCTGAGTTTATTTACAAACATTTCAAAGACACCAAGAACTTTCTTCTTTTGCATTTTTACAAAGTTCAACTGCTGTTCCCTCCAGCAACTACAGAGTTAACTTCTCACTCTCCCTTAAATCACTTGCTTGTCTCCCAACAGCCACTTTTATCAACTTAACTCACCATTCCAAGTAAGTCCTGGGTATTTGAAATCCCCATGCTTACACTTACTGACTCCTCCCTTCCACTACACCCTTAAAGTTTTCCAATCTGTTTTCCAATCTCTCTGTCTGTTGCCTGCCCGCCTGGGCCAGATTCTGCTTTTCTTGCTGAACCGTCCCTTCCATGGGCACCGACTTGTTCCACTACCAGTTTAGCTAGGAGGGTGGGCTTCTCAACTAGCCCCCACCCCTCCTGGTCTCTTCCGTTAAACATTCTTACTCACAAGACTACCTGAGTCCTCCCTCGTAAGGCTTGTCACCTGGACAAAAACACATGGCCCATTGGACAAAGGCCATTTACTTAACATATAATCCAAACCCCTTTAGAGGGTTTACCCAGAGACCCATCCATCTGTCTGCTGACACTTAAACAGGAAAGAGAATTACACAGAGCAGAGGAACTTACAGTCTAAGCCAGGCTTTCCCACTTCTATACACTGACCGCTACAGGGGACGGGACAGAAGGATCTCAATTCGACCTCAGAGCTTCCTCGCACGCATGGCTTCCACTCTGAGCAATTACAGACGAGAGGTTCAGTTCCGCTCACACTCCTAACGCCCAAATGAACAGAGCAGAAAAACAACAGTAACCGGTTAAACAGAACAGAACCAGAACCAGACAGCGTTTCCTTATCCTATTAGGGCTCACTTTTACTCATGCAGTTCTCAACATATAACACCAACAGTACCGAGCAAAGCAAACATAAAATAACAAGGGTAAAACAAATAGATGGTGTAAATTCTGCAGGGCTCCCCTCTTCTTAATTGCTCACCAAACTGTGACAAATTTCTGTTACCAATCTATCCCTCATGTCAGGTGATCAGGCTGACACTACAGGATCGTTGGGGGGAAGATAAAGAAAACACACCATATAACTGAATTTTTAAAGCTCCATTAATAAAATAATAAAACAACAACGGAGAGTATTGGGAACGCTCCCACATCACTCAGGAAAATATTAATGCCCCAAGCCCTAAGCCCCTTTCATACTCACACATGTACGTCCAGACTGGCCACTTCTGTGTATAATGTTCAGAGAAGGGGAAGAGGTGGATGGGAGATTATCCTGCATACAGCTTGTCCAGAATTTCCAACATACTTCCGCTCTTGGGAGGGCTGTTCTTTTACACCCTGGAATCTCCTGCAGCATCTCTTTCAGAGATTCCAGTCCAGGTCGGCCTCCTGTGGCTTCTTTGGTGTCACCAAGCCACACCGGCTCCGGGGTCAGAAAGGCACACTGTTGGATCTTACTGGACAGTTAAGCATTGCAAATGTAATCTCAGTTCTGTAACTTATATTGCCTCTGGTTCGCCTCTGTCAATTTTCCTTTTTCCACAACCAGCTGGGGCCGAAAGCAGTTTTTCTTTGTACTTAGCATAGCCTGCGTTGATTCTTGACCTTGAACGCAGAGCAACTTTCTTTTTATCCCTGGGCCAAGCTGAATTTCAAATTAACCCGTTCCTTTCCTCAATAGACAAATTTGCTCACGCTGTGTTAGGACTTTTTGGTGATTAAACTCTCCTCTTAGATGTATGATCTTATCTAGATTGAAGTACCTTCTAGTGGGCATTGTTTAGATGGATTTTCAAGCGTGTAAATATTCCAATTCTCTAAATACCTGCAGGTTGATGAACCATAATGTACGTACATCTAATATGCGGGGGTACCCTTAGGGGGTGAGATGGATTGTTTAGACTGCCCCCCTCCCCATTTTCCACTTACACACACAGGGAGGGTGCCCTGTCCGCGCTAGCGGCTCATAAACTAAGGATTTTTCCCTACAGGGTACTCACACAGGAGAGGCTAACGAGGATGGCCACGACCCTCCTACACCTCCCTTCAGCAAAGAGCATTGGCTAGTCTCTGGGAGACGGCGCCGCTTACTCTGATTGCATCCAGTGAGATGATCAGACTGTCAGTAGCCCACACGGAAAGGAAAGGGGAAGGGAAGATGGGTACACACACTCCTAGACCCAGGTAGCTTCCTCACTGGACGATGCCAGGCCGAGTCAGCCCACCATGGGTCAGACCTCCTAAAGATCCACTAGTTACCGGGCTTGCGTTAGAGTAGTCCTGGTCATGAGCTTTTGCTTCGCAGGGTACTCTGGGCGTCTTCCGGTAACAGTCACTCACACTGGCCCCCAGTACCATTCTGCATCTGATCTTGCTTTTTAGCTACAACAGGAAGAAAGTGCACTAGGACATAGGGTCTCCCCTTTCTAGACAGGGCCCTCCTTTGTCCCTGCACTATCCCTAACCTGCTTTTGAATCCCTGCATTCCGCCGGACAGGGGAAGAACAGGAGCTACGGTGGGGGATTTTTTTTTACAAGAGCTCTCCATACAAACAGCTTCAGAAGCTACCCGTTCACTGACAAAACATGAGTAATTGGAGGATCGTGTTATAATTAAGTGATCCTTCTGGTGGCCACCTTTTCTGGTCCGCTAGTTGATATTGAGGCCAGTCAACTGTACTGAACTTTTTCAGTTTATTCTTAGTCATCGGATCCGAGCCAAACACCTTCCAATTCACTAGAATGCATTCTAAGGGTGTACACCGTACCTGGCGCCCCATACCATGCCCTTGACCCATTATATGACGCTCTATCGTCTAATGGGAATTACAACGACTGGGTGTCCCCTGCCTCGAATTACAATGACTGGGTGTCCCCAGCCTCGGGCAAAAGTCCACACTACTGGACTGTTCCTACCTTATCCAAGGGACCGGTTCCTCACCGTCGCCCTCAACTGCTTCACTACTCGAGCGCGTTGCACCAATGTGCCCTCCAGGGTCAGTCGAACTGCGTCTCCGCCGAGGCCCCCGGTGAAGTCAGCGGTGTGCACTGGGCGTCGGTTGTCACCGTGATCCGTTGACCACCAGGAGGGATCCGGGCAAGGCTAATTTTAGCCTCGAGCCCACCCAGGGATGCCAAGAGCTGTTGCCAGCACAGATAGTGCCTGAGGCCAAGCAACAGCGGTTCGTTGCCCGGTGTACTTCGCGCTAATAAACACACCAAGGTGGAGAAGCAAACAAAGTTTATTTGAGATCTCAAACAGTGCAAAGAGATGAACGCCTCAAATCATGCACCCCTATACAAGTGGCTTTTCCTTTTTTATAAGTTTTTTTTTCCTCTTTCTTCTTCCCCCCTCCTCCTCCTCTTCCTCCCCCTGTAGCAGTTACGTAAGCGCAGGTGCATTAAGTAATCTTGGCCGTGGCAGCTCGTTAGTAAGTTTTCCTTCTGCAAGTTATCTTGTCCTTCTTCTAAAAGTGCACAGGTCTTATCACTACTGCTTTATACCGGTTTGAGTTGTGCTGCAACTGATAACTTACTGTTACACATTTAATTTCACAGTTGCTAGCTTTCTAGATCAAGTAGAGTTCAACATGGAGGAGCTTTGGTTCACTGAGGCCTAGATTTATGCCTTAGTGACACCAACAAGCTGATCAGCATGGCTAATATCCGGTGCAGAAGGAAAAATAATTAGCCAATTTTAGCTCATCCACAATGTCCTGCTTTGCCTCGTCAGCCATGAGTTTGATGAACTCTTCACAGATTGTTGATGATAGACATGATGTTGTGCCATGACCAGCATTCCTATACTTGTTGTGGCGGGCCAGAAAAGGCTCATATTCTGCTACAAACTCTAAGCAGCCAACAAAGTTGCCATTATTAAGACTGCCAAAGGTTTCATTAGCCCCTTTCAGGGTATGGCTACACTTGCAGCTGTACAGCGCTGGGAGTTAAAGCTGTCTTCGTACAGCTGAGTAGGGAAAGTGCTGCAGTCTGGCCATACTGACAGCTACCAGCGCACTGTCGTGGCCACATTTGCAGCATCTGCAGCGGTGCATTATGGGAGCAATGCATTATGGGCAGCTATCCCAGCATTCAAGTGGCTGCAATGTGCTTTTCAAAAGGGGGTTTGGGGTGGAGTGTGACAGGGAGTGTGGGGGACAGAGAGTGGATTTTTGGAGCCGACACTGTGTCAGCAGCTGCCTTGCAAGTTCTGACCCCCACCCCCACCCCTCTCTCATTCACTGAAAGCAAACAGCAGCTGTTTTTTTCCTCACAGACCAGATAAGCAACCGTTCCGAAATGGACCCCTCCCTCCCTCCCGCCAAGCTGCTTCTCTCCTCAAGCCCACTCCCTTCCCCTCTCTTCAAGCAAACACTAGCTGTGGGCGTTCCAAAGGGAGCCCCCCCTGCCTCTGCTTATTCATAGCAATCAGTAGCTGTGTTTGTTTTTTTGATAAGCAGCTCTGGGAGCCCGGAGCTCACAACAAAACAAAGAGCGGGACCTTTACTTAAAAGGATTATGGGAAGCTTCTGGAAGTCAGTCACAGCGTACTAAGATTATTCCCTGTTTACACTGGCACCCCAGGGCTGCAGCAGCAGCGCTATACTCTTTATTCCTCTCGGGGAGGTGGAGTACAACCAGCGCTGTAGCCAGGGAGATACAGCGCTGTATATGCCTTGCCAGTGTGGACAGGGAGTGAGTTACAGCGCTATAAAGCCACCAACAGCACTGTAACTCTCAAGTGTAGCCAAGGCCTCAGTGCCAGAGCTCATGTTGTCAGAAATGTTATTGCTGATAAGACTCGCTTCAACACTTCTGCCCAGTAATTTCTTTCTTTAATATGTCCATCTGTTATATGTTTATCAAGGGTTTGAGTCTTCGATAAACGCGTTATATAAGTGGTGAGAGCTGGTCGGTGCTCAGTAGAACTTTCATGGTCACTATGTCCTCTCTTGGCTAGTGCAAATGTGCTGTTTGGAGAAAACAAAATGCACACAAAACAGAAGGCACAGTCAGTCGATGGTGAGTATATGAGCCAGAGCCTTTCAGTAGTTTGAGGGTATGTCTACACTACTGGCTGGATCGGCGGGTAGCGATCTATCTATCAGCGTGTAGCGTAGATGCGAAAAATCGATCGCCGATCACTCTCCTGTCTACTGCTGAACCCCAGCAGTGCGAGAGGCAGAAGCAAAGTCAATGGGGGAGATGCGGCTGTCGATCCAGTGCCGCAAGGACGCGAAGTAAGTAATTTTAATTCGATCTAAGATACGTCGACTTCACCTATGGTATTCTCGTAGCTGAAGTTGCATATCTTAGATCAATTCTCCCCGCCCCCCAGTGTAGACCAGGCCTCACCATTTGAGGACGCTTGGTTGAAGGCTGTATCACAGAGTTTCCTAAAATAAAAAAAACATTTTAATATTAATGTATAATCGCCAACATTTGTGATGAATACAGCTGACCCTCGGCTTGAATCCTGGTTCCTGATTCCAGCTGTGACCCTTGACTCTGGTAGCTGGCAGCTGACTCCTGCTCCAACCACTAGGCATGACCACCCACACCGCAGTCATGACACAGGCTTTTATGAATCCCGTTCTTAAGCACTAACACTCCCCATGCATTGTATAGGGAGCCGGGCAACTAATTCAGGGCTCTGGATTCCACTGGCTGGCAGGGAATCTAAATGTTAGATGCTGCAACACTGAGCCTAAGTCCCTTTGGTAGATCTAATCCCTAGTGCAATTTTCAAAATCTCAGTAAGTGCCTAACTCCCCTGGATTTCAAAATTCCATTAGGCACAGTCTATAATTTATTCTGTCAGTGAGGAATACTTGGCATTTTTGATCAGGTTTATCAGCTGGTCAAATACAGTAATGAACCCACCACGAGGTACCTCACCTTGGATCAGGATCACAGCATTTTACAAGGCCAAAGGGAAGTGAATGGCTTATACAAATTCTGCAAAACCAGAATGATACTGATCAAAGCTGTTGTTTATCAGTGACATCTAGTGGCCAAAGTAGCAGAGTCCTGTGGCAACTTATAGACTGACAGACGTATTGGAGCATGAGCTTTCATGGGTGAATACCCACTTCGTCGGATGCATGTTATAGATTAACGTCTGTTAGTCTATGAGGTGCCACAGGACTCTTTGCTGCTTTTACAGATCCAGACTAACATGGCTACCCCTCTGATATCTAGTGACCAGTACAGCTAATATAAGTAAATATTGCAGACAATAGACTGCTGTTCCAGAAACTGTTCTGCACTTGGATGGGATGAAGAGAAAGAGCAATGGTCCTGTTTTATAATTAACTGAAAAGAAAAACCCTGTTCAGTGATCCTTGGAGCTGCTGTCTGGCATGGTCATTGTTCAAAACCAGGCACTTCACATTCTGGTGTAGGGCTGAAGGCAGCACAGTTTTGAAGAATTCTTGGTCTTTGGGGCTTACTGTATGTTCTCTATTGTCTATCTCTATGTTCCAGCAAACACAGAGGGGTCAGAACAAAATATGCCATTTGCTCCAATTGGTCTCAGGTCAGTTCTTCTCAAATCCCCACTTTGCTTTGTCTATGGCCTGGTCTACACGACAGAGTTAGGTTGACAGAAGGCAGCTTAGTCGACCTAACTCTGTCATGTAGACCAAGCCATACCTAGTGTACCTCTGTTGTGTGGACCAGACCTAACCCTTTATGTGGCTACATTAAAATGTAGCTCCCACCGATGTAACTTGCCCACTTCACTGACTTAACTCCACTTCTGCAAGATGCATAATGCTTAGGCCTATGTAGTTAGGCCAATGCAGATACTATGTTGCTGACATCGACTGTTGGTGCCTTTCAGAAACCATCCCACAATGCCCCACACTGGTAGTTAAATCGGTGCAAGTCCTACTGGTGAGGACACGCACTCCTGATACAAAGAGCATAGTGTGGACGTGTAAAACCAATTCAATGACTGCGGTGGCTGTATGTGGATATAACTTAGGTCAACTTGATTTTAGACTTTCCATACGCGTAGAAGCACAGTTTGCTTGGTTTAGTCCTGTGCCATCCCAATGGGGTTGCACAGGAGTAACTGACAGCAACATTTGGCCCATTTTATGTATTTATTTCAGTTTCTTTTTTTATACAAGTGACAGAACACACCACAATCCAAAAAGGGTGGCTGAAACGCCACTGTCATCACTGCTGCTTAGGTAGCCTGAACAGCCAGATTGCTGACATAAGTTATAAAACTAACCCCCTGACCAGTTAAGTGCACCCTGCAGACTGTCAAACCCAATCCATTGGGAGAGCATGTTCAAATGGCAGATGTCTTTGCTCCTGGCCTTGGAAAGGAACCGGCAGCAGGAGAGTCTCAAAGGATCTTTACTGCTCCATTGGAATAGAAGGGACTCAGACAACTGGGACCCACCGCAGCGCTCAAGAGCTGCTTGCTTGCTTGCTTGCTTCTTTCTTTCTTTCCGACTGCAATAAGACCAAATTGCCATTACTGCCAAGAAGAGAAACATTGATCACAGACCCTCACGTGTCTCCAGTGCACACAGATGTACAGTACTTAATTCATACCTACCAACTCTACTTGAGAAGGTCAGTGTTATTTTAAAAGAGTTTTAGAAAAGATAAGAAGGAAACCCTAGAGACCTGGCTAAAAAAATACAACATACTGTTGCTGTCAATTGTTTAAAAACATAAGAATGGCCATACTGAGTCAGACCAAAGGTCCGTCTAGCCCAGTATCCTGTCTTCCAACAGTGGCCAGGTGCCCCGGAAGGAATGAACAGAACAGGGAATCATCAGCTGATTCATCCCCTGTCACCCATTGCCAGCTATTGGCAAACAGAGGCTAGGGACACCATCCCTGTCCATCCTGGCTAATAGCCATTGATAGACCTATCCTCCATGAATGTATCTAGTTCTTTTTTGAACTCTGTTAGAGTCTTGGCCTTCACAACATCCTCTGGCAAGGAATTCCACAGATTGTGTATTGTGTGAAAAAAGTCAACAGTTTCTGAAGCCAAAAGCAATATACGTGGCAAATGCAAAGACTTAATCAAATTGGAACTTGTATTTTAGACACTATAATGCTAAGTAAAGTTTTTTTACTGTCATGTATCTTCCACTGTGACACACTTTCAAAATAAATGAACATACATGAATAGCAGAATGTAAAATACACAAAATATTGCAGTGATGTTGCATCCCAGAATGCTTATGAAAGTAAATATGACATAACTGGAATATGTTTTATGCTAAATATGCCATATAACATATCTCTGCAAAGGTTATGATCTACTGGAAAGATTCATCCTATTTGTACACATGTATCATTTTTTTATTCGAAATTATGAATATTGGTTATGTACTTGTTTAATTTTAAGTAGCCCCAGTGAAGCAGTTGGTCAGCTTCCTGAGAAAACACTATTCTCAGTAAGTGCCCAATAAAGAAACACGTAAGCTAACAATGAACTTGGAGATGCCAATCCACATCTGAGTTTTCCTGGGAATGTGGCCTGGCTGGCAAGGAACTCAGTCATGCATGGACATGTGACTACAAAACTCCATCTTGGAGCTGGATTCTGCATAGGAGAGAGGAGGGGGTCTCCACCCACAAGAGAAAGTCTATTTAAGCCCATGAGAGACCCCTCCATTTTGTCTTCAGCTGGCTCAAGAGATAGCCTCTCCACCCCCAAAGGATGTCTGAAAGAAACTGGAGCAAAGAACAGTAACCACAAGGGTGTGAGTGATTGCTGGACCCAGACTAGAAGGAGGTTAGTCTGTAAAAGAAATTTACTGGAACATCTCTGAGACTGAGATTTTCATCTGTAATCACTTTCTTATTGTATTACTGTAGACTTGCTTGTTTTGTTTTATTTTACTTGGTAATTTACTTTGTTCTGTCTGTTATTACTTGGAACCACTGACAGCCCCGATCCCCATTACATTAAATTAACCCCCCTGTTTTTAATTTATAATGGGGGATCACACTCGGAGGCTTGCTGTGTGAAAGGGGTCACCAATAAAACAAGTTTAAAAACCACTGTACTAGATGATCACAGTGGTCCCTTCTAACATGTCAGCTACCCACAGGTTTTAATTCAAAGTTTAACACGTTAAAAAGTGTGCTATATCTACACTAGACTTCTAAAATGTCTTAGCTAACACCACACCTTAAATCCTAGTCTAGATAAAGCCTCAATCCTGTCTCTGCCTGCAGGTATATGGGATCTTGGGGAGCAATTACTACACAGGTGGGGTGCCAATTAATTTCTTTATTAAAGGAAAAGGGAAGTGGTGGGAATTTAACAATGAAATACGATGGGATGGGGTGTATAGGGTGTTTACAATAGACAATGATGGGGGGGTTCTTCTTATCGAACAGTGTAGGGAGTTCTAACAGTGGGGTGCAGTAAGTGGGGTTCAGCACAATGGGATACAGTACAGTCAATGAGCAACTCAACTTTATATAGGAACAACTCTAGATACAGTGTGGAATGCAAAATGTAGCAAAAAGAAATGCAAAGTAAAATGGTAGCTTCTATATGAAATGGTCAACAATCTCAGATAGAATGTATTAAGTGGTTAATAGCTATATATATAATGTAACACAGTGGCATCAATGCAAATACAAAGCATATCAGAAAAGTGGAGGCGACCAGTGGGGTGTTATAACCATAAGTAAGATGTGAATCACAGTGGAATGATACAATATGGGTGATAAGTGAAATTATGCAATGTAACAGCATAGAAGAAAATTAATGACTTAATTTGTGAGGTTGTAATAGCAGATAATCTGCAAGAGTGTACCTAAAGGCTGAGTCAAGAAACAGGAGTGGGGAGGGGAGTGAATGATCAGTGGCAACTGATGAGAGGAGAGTGCAGCTGCAAGCAGCGAGAGACTCTGAAGCCCTGCGAGGTGAAGCCCAGAGCAGTCTTCAGGAGCCTGCGGGCTGGACGTACGGGAGACAAGAGCTGCTGGAGCGCACTTAAGGGGCGTCTGGGAGCAGCAAGAGGGGAGGGCACTGAATGTGTAAGCGATGGGAAGGCACGTGGAGAATGGGGGAGACGGCTGAGGGAAGAAACAGGCTGCAGCAGTGGAGAGCATTTCAGGGAAGTTGCGGAGCAGCGGGGTGAAGACAAACGGAGCAGTGTGTTGGCGATCTTCGGTAGGGGAGGGGCAGCGGAGAAGCGGGAGCACGAACACAGGGGACACAGGGAGAGGCAGTAGAGAGGTGTAAGGAAGGGCTGGAGGGACACCCAAAAAAAGGGAGAGAAGCGGCAAAGGGTTTGGGAGGTTACACAGGGGGAGAAGCAGCAAGGGGTTACAATAGGGAGACACGGGGAAGTACACAGAGGGGGAGATTGGAGCGGGGGAAAAACAGACACGGGAAAGTTCAGGGAGAGATTGGGACAGCGGGAAGACGAATTCAAACAGCAAAAACCTTATCTATTGTCTAACTTAATCAAATTTATATAAAATGACAAGCAGCTTATAAAAAGTAAAAAAACAGGTACAGAATATGACCAGGCAATGGCTTTTTAAAATCTATCTTAACCAACGACTAGGCAAAACAACAAATACCACAATTCTAAGCAAACTATAACAAGCAACTATACGGAGCAACAAAACAGCAACTATAGCAAGGCAAGTGAAACTTACAAGCGCTACAATCTTAGCAAACTATGACTTATTAAACTAAAAAGCAAAACCTATGGTGCACCTTATGCTATGGGGAAGTCATAGAGGGCAGAGTAGTATGTGCCCAGGATACAGCTCCCAAGGCAGCCCCCCAAGGAAGCCAAGGGATGGTGGCTGCAGCAGTGGATATGGCTGAAAGCAGTGAGCCCCGAAGCAAAGCCCACAGGAGCAGAGCTTAGCAGCGGCACAAACTTATTTTTAGCGGCAAAGCGCCGTGGAGTTTAAGAGAAGTTTTAAGACACAGACCAAGGTTTAGCTTGAGTCTGTGTGCTGGGGAAACAGAGCCAGCAGCTAAAAGAATAAAATAAAAGTACAGAAAGTTTCACAGAGGGATTCTTACCAGTCCCCAAGGTAGCAGCAAAGGCAGAAGCAGCAACAACATCAGAAGAAGCAAGGAGGGCTCGGTACGGTCTCGATAATCAGGAGATCTCTCAGGCAGCAATTCGTTCTTCGTGGGGGGGGGGGGGTTAAAAAACGGGGGTATGCTCAAAAATAAAACGAGAGCAGAGAAAGGATCCCCCAGAACCCCTGGCTGATCAGACCGGGCAGCAATGCAGGAACCTTTCCAATGTTTGTTTTAAAAATGCCTGTTTTTAAAGGCAGACTCAGGCAGTTTCCCACCAGTAATCCTGATAGGCTCCCTCTGTCACAGGGGAGGAGACACAGGGAAAAACTGCAGGTGAGCACAGAGACCTGAACAATAGGTGTGAGTCCTGAACAATAGGTGTGAGTTCATACCTCAGGACTCAAAAGCACATGAGGCCTATGACTCATGCCCAGGATCTTAAAAACACATTAGGTCTTGCAGCTCTGGACATTGCCTACCCTACACAAAGCCCAGGTTTAACAAGGTGATAACAGGACCAACCCTTTGAACAGGGCAGTGGTCCCACTTAGCACGCAGCACAAGTGGCCATCCCTTTGAGAAGGGCAATGGCTCTTGGTAAACAACTTAAAGGGCCCTCCCTTTGAGAAGGGCAGTGGCCCTGGTAAACAACTTAACAGCCAGGGCGGCCACAGGAGGAGAACAAAAACAAAATGGAGTATGGGGACAGCTGTAAGAAACAAAATGGAGTAGGGGGATAGCTGTAACAGACAAATCCCATGTGACAAAGTGGGAATTTTATGTAATATTTTTGTGAGTCCTGCGTGTGCCTCAGTTTCTCCCATTTTGCATTGCTACCAGTGTGGGGGAAAGGACTGTTTGCAGACTAAGAGACACAGATGTGTGTGGCACATCACTGTCTGGGATGAACAGAGTCATTAAGGAACTGGCTGAAACTAATCTGAAGAAACAAGAGGTCTAGAAAGATAATGCAAGCGCCAATGACTCATGAATTGACACTCAATAGAGGAAAACTCCAGCCAGTGGCTTGTGAACTCAGCATGTCCCTGCCTGTAGAACAAAGGACAGATGTGTCCAGCAGGAATAAAGTGTGGGCTCTGGTAGAAACTTGGAGCCCTCACCTGGGAACTGACTAAGGAAGCCCAAGGGCAGTGGAGCCTGAAAATGGAGTTTGCAGCTTGGCTTATTTGGGCATAAGCTTTTGTGGGCTAAAACCCACTCCATTAGATGCCTGGAGTGGAAAATACAGAGGCAGGTATAAATACACAGCACATGAAAACATGGGAGTTGCCTTACCAAGTGGGGGGTCAGTGCTAATGAGCCAATTCAGTTAAGGTGGAAGTAGGCTATTCTCAACAGTTGACAAGAAGAGGTGAATACCAATGGAGGAAGAATCACTTTTGTAGTGCTAATGAGGCCAGTGTAATAAAGGTGGCCCATTTCAAACAGCTGACAAGAAGGTGTGAGTATCAGCAGGGGGGAAATCATTTTTTATAGTGACCCATCCACTCCCAGTCTTTATTCAGGCCTAATTTGATGGTGTCCAGTTTGCAAATTAATTCCAGTTCTGCAGTTTCTCATTGGAGTCTGTTTTTGAAGTTTTTTGTTAAAGAATTGCCACTTTTAAGTCTATTGTTGAGTGTCCAGGGAGACTGAAGTGTTCTCCTACTGATTTTTGAATGTTATTATTCTTGATGTCTGATTTGTGTTCATTTATTCTTCTGCATAGAGACTGCCTAGTTTGGCCAATGTACATGGCAGAGGGGCATTGCTGGCACATGATGGTGTCACCTAGTGACAGAGGGTGTGGTAAATGCTAATGTACTCAATAATTTTTTTGTCTCTGTCTTCACGAACAAGATCAGCTCCCAGACTGCTGCACTGGGCAGCACAGTATGGGGAGGAGGTGACCAGCCCTCTGTGGAGAAAGAACTGGTTCAAGACTGTTTAGAAAAACTGGACGAGCACAAGTCCATGGGGCCGGATGCGCTGCACCCGAGGGTGCTAAAGGAGTTGGCGGATGTGATTGCAGAACCATTGGCCATTATCTTTGAAAACTCATGGTGAATGGGGGAGGTCTTGGATGACTGGAAAAAGGCTAATGTAGTGCCCATCTTTAAAAAAGGGAAGAAGGAGGAACCGGGGAACTACAGGCCAGTCAGCCTCACCTCAGTCCCTGGAAAAATCATGGAGCAGGTCCTTAAGGAATCAATTCTGAAGCACTTAGAGGAGAAGAAAGTGACCAGGAACAGTCAGCATGGATTCACCAAGGGCACGTCATGCCTGACTAACCTAACTGCCTTCTATGAGGAGATAACTGGGTCTGTGGATGAGGGGAAAGCAGTGAACATGTTATTCCTTGACTTTAGCAAAGCTCTTGATTCGGTCTCCCACAGTATTCTTGCCAGCAAGGTAAAGAAGTATGCGCTGGATGAATGGACTATAAGGTGGATAGAAAGCAGGCTAGATTGTTGGGCTCAACGGGTAGCGATCAACAGCTCCATGTCTAGTTGCCAGCTGGTTTCAAGCGGAGTGCCCCAAGGGTCAGTCCTGGGGCCGGTTTTGTTCAATATCTTCATTAATGATCTGGAGAATGGCGTGGACTGCACTCTCAGCAAGTTTGCAGATGACACTAAACTGGGAGGAGTGGTAGATACGCTGGAGGATAGGAATAGGATACAGAAGGACCTAGACAAATTAGAGGACTGGGCCAAAAGAAACCTGATGAGGTTCAACAAGGACAAGTGCAGAGTCCTGCACTTAGGATGGAAGAATCCCATGCACTGCTACAGACTAGGGACCGAGTAGCTAGACAGCAGTTCTGCAGAAAAGGACCTGGGGATTACAGTGGACGAAAAGCTGGATATGAGTCAACAGTGTGCCCTTGTTGCCAAGAATGCTAACGGAATTTTGGGCTCTTGCCAGCAGATCAATGGAAGTGATCATTCCCCTCTATTCGACATTGGTGAGGCCTCATCTCCAGTATTGTGTCCAGTTTTGGGCCCCACACTACGAGAAGGATGTGGAAAAATTGGAGAGTCCAGCGGATGGCAACAAAAATGATTAGGGAACTGGAGCACATGACTTATGAGGTGAGGCTGAGGGAACTGGGATTGTTTAGTCTGCAGAAGAGAAGAATGAGGGGGAATTTGATAGCTGCTTTCAACTACCTGAAAGGGGGTTCCAAAGAGAATGGATCTAGACTACTCTTGGTGGTACCTGATGACAGAACAAGCAGCAATGGTCTCAAGTTGCAGTGGGGGAGGTTAGGTTGGATATTAGGAAATACTTTTTCACTAGGAGGGTGGTGACGCACTGGAATGGGTTTCCTAGGGAGGTGGTGGAATCTCCTTCATTAGAGGTTTTTAAGGTCAGGCTTGACAAAGCCTTGGCTGGGATGATTTAGTTGGGAATTGGTCCTGCTTTGAGCAAGGGGTTGGACTAGATACCTCCTGAGGTCCCTTCCAACCCTGATATTCTATGATTTTATGGCCTATATCACATTGGTAGATGTGCAGGTGAATGAGCCCCGATGATGTGGCTAGGTCATATGATGGTGTCCCTTGAATAGATTTGCTGGCAGAGTTAGCAATGGGGTCTGTTGCAGGGATTGACTCCAATGAGAAACTGCAGAACTGGCATTAATTTGCAAATTGGACACCATCAAATTAGGCCTGAATAAAGACTGGGAGTAGTTGGGTCACTACATAAATTTTCCCTCTGTTGACAGTCACACCTTCTTGTCAAGTGTTGAGAATAGGCCCTTTCCACCTTGACTGAACTGGCCTCGTGAGCACTGACCCCCCCCCTTGGTAAGGCAAGGCCCAGCTTTTCACTTGCTGTGTATTTATAGCACCCTACTGCAGTTTCCACTGCACGCACCTGGCGGCTCACGGGGCCGCGGGACGCGCTCGGCCGGTCACGTGAGGGGCCCATTAGGTTTCTTTTTCCCTTCACCTCAGATTTCAATGTTTAACAGTCGCTGGTTGCGGTGTTTTTGATTTTTTTTTTCCAATTTCCCGTCGAACGCCGTGATTGGGTAACGCTCTCATTGTGCGCATGCGCAGTAAAGAGACCGCCGGCCTGGGCGGGTGCCCATTGCACGGCACTGACTGCGTCTGCCTTTTGCGCATGCGTAATACGCACACAGCGGGAGAGCGCGCGCTCCGCCTGTCTGCCCCGGCTTCTGTTTTGCGCATGCGTGCTGAGCAGTGAGTGACTCGTCCTGGCCCACCCACGGAAGTGGGGCTGCGCGAGGCCGGAAGTGACGCGTGTTGTTCCGTCCGGTGGGAGCTGAGGGGGTCCTGGGCGCTCCAAGATGTCGATAGAAATCGAGTCCTCGGAGTGAGAGCGGAGCGGGGGGGTGACCAGGGGTCCTGGGTTGGGGGGTGGCCGCGGCCTTGTTCCCGGGAGGTCCCGAGTGGGGGGTGGCCGCGGCCCTGTCCCCGGCGGTTCCCGAGTGGGGGTGGCCCCGTGCCCGTTCGTTCCTGGGTTGGTGGGAAAGGTGGCTCCGGCTCTGTTCCCGTTCCCGGGTGTTCCCGGGTTGCAGGGGGTGACCGCGGCCCCGTTCCCGGGCAGGGAGTGTGATTCTGGGCCCGTGCCTGGGGGTATCGGGTTGGGGGGTGACCCTGCGCCTGTTCCCCGAGGCCTCTTTGATCCTGAGACCTCTCTGTCCCCGCGCCTCCCCCCGCAGTGTGATCCGGCTCATCATGCAGTACCTGAAGGAGAACAGCCTTCACCGTGCACTGGCCACCCTCCAGGAGGAGACCACCGTGTCCCTCAACACTGTGGACAGCATTGAGAGCTTCGTGGCTGATATCAACAGTGGGCACTGGGACACAGTGCTGCAGGCCATACAGTCCCTCAAGCTGCCGGACAAGACCCTGATCGACCTCTATGAACAGGTGGATGTGTCACCGACACAGTACCAGCCACACATCCCATTGTGCATTTACGGTCACCACTCTGCTGCCATTAACCGCAAACTGAAAGCTATCAGAATGTCACAAGGAAAAATCATAGGCTGGTTTTGGGTGACCTGGGCCAGAATGCTTGCTGTGCACCATTGGATGAATGCTACTGAGGGAAAAACTTGGGTTGTGGGGAAGGAACAAATTGCACATCTAATTGTCAAGATCTTTCTTCCCCCTGTGATGTACTGCTCAAATCTTAAAAGCATTGGTTTGTAGAATTACTTTATAGATAGGAAGTTCAGCTTTGGATGTGTGTCAAATACATGCCTTCAGTATCAGTAGTGAACAAATGATCCTTGACGTTTGACGTGGAAAATATTTCTTGCATCTATATATAACATTCTACCTCCATTTTTAAAAACAAATTTATTCAAAGCAAGGAGAAACAGCTTGTGAATAATTTATTTTTTAGATCATATTCACACTTTGCAGTAGTAAATACTATCCCATTGTTTAACTGTTAACATAAGAGTTGTATTTTATCTTGTGGATACTAACTATATTTCTTTGTTACTCCAGGTTGTTCTTGAATTAATAGAGCTCCGTGAGCTGGGTGCTGCCAGATCCCTCCTAAGGCAAACTGACCCTATGATCATGTTAAAACAAACTCAGCCAGAGAGATACATTCACCTTGAGAATCTCCTGGCTAGGTCCTACTTTGACCCTCGCGAGGTAAGTTGTATTTGTGGAATTTTTTTTTTAAAGTTATAGTTATATGACTTGGAGAATTTGTAATTAATGTAACTGTTTTGCACGGCACACTTATTAATGAAAAGTTTACTCTGTTCGTATTTTTTTCCCTTCCTGTTTTTTCTCTGTAAGCCATCCCCATCTCTCAAACTCTGTATTTGTGGTTTCAGTATTGTTGTTTTTATTCTATTATGATACTGCAGTTTTTAATGTTTTTTTGCCATTTTTATTAAGCACTTCATGAATACATCCTTTTTTAAGATTCACAAGTGGTTAAAACACTGGATTGAGACTCAGGCAATCATAGTCCCGTTTTTATTTCTGCCACATCCTTCTGGTGTGATCTTGGGCAAGTCACCTAACCCTTCTGTGCCTTATTTTCCCATCTTTAAAAAGCTGGAAACAATACTTGTCCACTCTTGTAGATCTGAAGATGCTTTATATATAAAAAAAGTTATAAAATTGCCAGGTATTGTCTATAATATATTTGTTTTAGACTGGGTTTGTTTAAATCTAAACTTAATCCCTTTCTTCAGGTGTGTTTTGCATCTCGAATTTTCTTTGGCCACTCAAATTGTCTTTTTTTATTTTTAATTTGCTTTGCTCCTTGGCTCCTTAAACACTTGTAGTCATATCTTATTTTTAGTCAAAGTGACACTGGTCTATGACAAAATTTGTGCAGAAAATGATAATTTCACATGTATCTTCTTCGTAGGCATACCCAGATGGCAGCAGCAAAGAGAAACGGAGAGCTGCTATTGCACAAGCTTTAGCTGGAGAAGTCAGTGTAGTACCTCCATCGCGTCTTATGGCATTGTTGGGGCAGGTAATTTTTGAAGAAAATATATTTACTAACTATACCAATTTGTTTCTAGACTTTTAATGTAGGAGACTGAAATTTGGGTGGCCTATTCCTAAGGTTGCCACAGTAGAACCACATTCATCTTACACTTTATAAATAGCACACGCAAATAAGTCTCTTCCCTCTTCACATCAACATTTTTCACTAGGAGGGTGGTGAAGCACTGGAATGGGTTACCTAGGGAGGTGGTGGAATCTCCTTCCTTAGAGGATTTTTAAGGTCAGGCTTGTCAAAGCCCTGGCTGGGATGATTTAATTGGGGATTGGTCCTGCTTTGAGCAGGGGGTTGGACTAGATGACCTCTTGAGGTCCCTTTCAACCCTGAGATACTATGATTCTATTTAATAACTATAGTAAGAGGTCATGTTCCTAAAATTCATGTTTGTAGTTTAGGGGGTTTTTTGTTTGTGTTTTATAAAATAGGTTGCAAAATACTTACTAGTATTAATAGATGATAATAAAGCTAAAATAAGCTATTCAAATAAATTATATTTCATGAGATTTTGTCCCTACTTTTTAAATTGGTTATTCCTTTTCAAAACTCAGTGACTTGCAGTGGACTTCCTGGTGAGTGTGAACTAATAAAGTTCTACTGTAACTTTTTTCATTGCTTAAACTTTATTTAAAATAAATTAAAGAAAGAGATCTTGAAATCATTGTAAATAGTTCTCTGAAAATATCTATTCAATGTGCAGTGGCAGTCAATAAAGCTAACAGAATATTAGGCATCATTAGGAAAGGGATAGATAATAAGACTGAAAATATCACAAGCCTTTATATAAATCCATGGTATGCCCCCATCTTGATTACTGTGTGCAGATCTGTTCACCCCATCTCAAAAAAGGTATATTGGAAATGGAAAAGGTAGCTTGGAAAAGAGACAACTAAGAGGGGAATATGATAGAGGTCCATAAAATCTTAACTGGTGTGGAGAAAGTGAATAAGGAAATGTTATTTACTTCTTCACATAACACAAAAACTAGGGGTCATCCAATCAAATTAATAGGAAGCAGGTTTAAAACAAACAATAGGAAGTACAGTAACTCCTCACTGAACATCGTCCCGGTTAACCTTGTTTCATTGTTATATCGCTGATCAGTTAGAGAACATGTTGATTTAAAGTTGTGCCAATGCTCCCTTATAACGTTGTTTGGCAGCCGGCTGCTTTGTCCGCTGCTTGCAGAAAGAGCAGCCCGTTGGAGCTAGCTGGTGGGGGCTTGGAACCAGGGTGAACCGGCAGCCCCCGCATCAGCTCCCCTAAGTTCCTTGTGTGGCAGCAGCCCTGCAGACTGTCCCCGAGCAGTTCAGATATCCTTCCCCCTACTGCCGTGTGCTGCTCCAGCCCTCTGCCTTGGAGCTGCTCCCAGAAGCTTTCTGCTTGCTGTGCAAGGGATCGGGGGGAAGAGGAATGCTAATGTTAGGGTTTCCTGCTCCTGTACCCTATCTCTGTAGAGCGGGGTGAACAGGACAGGGCTCAGGACGAAGGGAGCTTGCTAGCAGCGGCTGCTGTCTTAACTTGCTTTAAAAGGCAGCATACTCAGAGTGGGGTCAGTGTACTTAAAGGGGCAATGAGTGTCTCTCTCTGTTTCACACACCCAGTGTGCGTCTGTCTCTCTCACATACATGCGCGCACACACCCTGGTACTTTGGAAAGTGGAGGGAGTGGTGTGATCCAGTGGGATAGCATGAGTTCATCATCACACTGCCATGCTGTGTCTCCTCCTTCCATTCCTGCTGCCTTGTAGAGTGTGAGGCTACATAAGCAACAATGTGTTTAAACCTTGATGGTTCAGCCGAGTGCTAGTTCATCACTTAGCAGTGAAGCATTCCCTGGGAAATATCCCAGCCCTTACTCCACCACCTCAACCAAACTTCACAAGCATCATTGCTTTAAGTTGTTTGTTTAAAACTTATACTGTGTGTGTGTGTGTGTGTGTGTGTGTGTGTGTGTGTGTGTGTGTGTGTGTGTGTGTGTGTGTGTGTGTGTGTGTGTGTGTGTGTGTGTGTGTGTGTGTGTGTGTGTACATATATATATAGAGAGAGAGTCTTGAGAAATTTTTTTTCCCTGGAATATCTCCCCTCAGTTACATTAATTCTTATGGGGAAATTGGATTCGCGTAACATTGTTTTGCTTAAAGTAGCATTTTTCAAGAACATAACTACGCCATTAAGCGAGAAGTTACAGTACTACTTCACACAATGCCCATGTCATCCTCTGGAACTCCTTGCCAGAGGATGTTGTGAAAGCCAAAACTATAATAGGATTCAAAAAAGAACTAGAGAAGTTCATGGAGAATAGGTCCATCAATGGCTACTAGCCAGAATGGTCAGGTATGCAACACCATGCTCTGAGTGTCCCTAGCCTCTGTTTGCCAGAAATTGGGAGTGGATTACAGGGAATCGATTGCCTGTTCTGTTCATTCCCTCTGAAGCACCTGGTATTGGCCGGGGTTGGAAGACAGGATAGTGGGTTAGATGGACCACTGGTCAGACCCATGTGGGTGTTCTTATGTTCTCATATATATTGATTTGAAATAAGTATTATGTCTTGTGTTGGGAAAATGATGATTCTACTGTAGTGGCTCTGTAGGACTTTAGAATAAAGTAAATTTTATTCTTCTATCTGTTCACAAAAACACTATCAAAGAAAGGTCCTTTACTTTTATATGTAAATAGTTCTTTGCCAGCTCATTCAGAATTAACTACTAAATGTGTGCAACTTCATATTTTTCTCATCCTTTATAAATAAAGTACTGAAAGAAAAACAGTTAGGGAGGGCCTGCAGCTATTCTCACTTGCTAGGAACACTTGGAAATAACAAAGATATGCTCAAATCTTTGCACTGGTTTCCAGAGTTCTGGCAACAGCATTGCTTTGAGTAACTAATCTGAAAAATCTTAGAGTGGCCACTCAGTTCAAAAGTAGAAGTGCTAAGTTTATTGAAGATTTCTAGGAAAATCTTGCTATACTGAGGAATTTGGTGTAACACAGCCCCTCCTCAGAGGATTACACTGACTGAGCTTACTTCATGAAAAGAATCTCTAACTATAATCATTTTGGCTTCTCATAAGGCACTGAAATGGCAGCAGCACCAGGGACTGCTTCCTCCAGGGATGACAATTGATTTGTTCAGAGGTAAAGCAGCCGTGAAAGATGTAGAAGAAGAAAAGTTCCCCACACAGCTGAGCAGACACATTAAGGTAGAATTCTACTAACTTTTTTCTGTATAATGCTTGGTCATACTTGCTATAGTTACCTTAAGCCAAGACTTTCATTTTAACTCCCAGTCTTCACATGCTCATAGCTTTTTGAAAATTTATCCTTTTTACTTAAATGTTTCCATGCCTGGTCTTGGCCCAGAAGTACATTTTTGGAAGGTTTGATGAAAACTCCAGTGAAGGATGGGGGAATGCTAATTACATTTCAGGAAAATATAGATGTTTTTCCAATTTTAGCTGTTTTTGAGTTTTGAATTTTAAAAGCTGTTGTGTTCCAGTTGATTAAGGCTCTCATTATCTATAGGAAAAAAATTATTCTTAAAAATTTGGTTTTGTGCATGTATGTTGATAACGTCCATTAATCATGGGAACTTTGATACTAAGTGCAGCACTAAATTAATATTGTTGTAACTAATATCTTTGTAGAAAGCTTTCAGCAACAACAACAAAAAGCTTTTCATACGGATTTCAATACATCAAAAAATTCTGCTCTGAAATTTCTGTGCACCTGCAAAGCTTGATTTACAGCAGGCAGCTTTTCTGTTGTGGAGTTTCCAGGGTTCATAGGTGAACTCCATAATCCCAGTAGTTCCAGTTCATGCTCAGTAGCTCTGCCAGTTTTCAGAACAAGCAGCTTGCAGAGATGATAAACAGAAAATGTGGTTTGCAGGGGTGTCTGTGTCAGTGACCTGGATGTAAGCAGTCATGTCTAGTGGTTGGAGCAGGAATCGATACCCAGAAATCGGAACCCAGGGTCAGAGGCTAAGCTGAGGATCAGAACCGGGTTACCTGGAGTGAGGCAGGAGCAGGATTAGGACTAAGCAGGTGCAGGAGCTATTGCAGCCCTGGGCAAATGCTTAGAGCAGCTGGCGAACTGCTACTGCTACTGTGCTTAAGAGCCAGTCTGCTGACTTTGCTGCACCACCTGGTTGGTAGGAAATCAGGCAGCCTACTATAGGCAAGCTGCACTCAGTAGGTTGCCTGGAAACTGGCTCTGCTGCTTGCTTGTGTTGGTATATTTCTACCAGCCACTATATTCACTTATTTGTAATTGCTAGAATAAATCAAAATTTTCATCAAACTTTTTTGACAAAAACTGCTTTTTCAATCATAGTGAACATATTGTGGAAAAAAATAATTTTGGTTCAAATTTTGTATTATGACAAATTTTGAAATGAAAAATTTTGTTACACTTCTGAGGAGGAGAAAACCTTTTTCACTCTTGTACTTCCGTACCCCCTTTTTTCTAATATGGGGGCAGAAGGGGAAGTGAAAAGTGGCTTTTTCTCTCTGAATTTTTTTCATGTAACAAGTAACAATTCAAACAAAACAATTTTTCTTCTGATTTTTTTTCAGCAGTATTAATTAAGGTTAGTTATGTTTGTTAAATAGACATTGTAAAGGTCTCAGTTGACATCCATGATTGCAGAACTTAATGAAAACTAACCTGACTATTTTTGAAAGCATAGGCTGGCATAGAAGTAAAGCAGCTGCATAAATAATTCTTGATCAAGGAGGAGTGGTTGGTTGTTTTTTTTTTTGTTTGGTTGGTTGGTTGGTTGGTTTTTTGGTTTAGTAGGCAGCCCAGTAGAGCTGGCAGCTGTTTTCCACCACAAACTTAAAATAAATTAACCTTTAGCCATGGAATATATCATATACTGGCACCAAAGAGTTAACTTGATTTAAAATGAAACTGACCTCATATTAAAATCTTATTTTTATTTCGTTTGAAAACAGTTTGGCCAGAAGTCACACGTGGAATGTGCTAGGTTTTCTCCAGATGGTCAATATCTGGTAACAGGCTCTGTGGATGGATTCATTGAAGTGTGGAATTTCACTACTGGAAAGATCAGGAAGGTAAATTAGTTCTGGATTCATTTACTGGGAAATGGATTGATTGGTGGTTAGAGAGTGCATTTTTCAACTCTGAAACCAGGTTTCAAATCCAGATTAATCTAACTAAAATGAGTTTGGAGAGGAAGGCTTGTCCCAGGTGCTGGCCTGGGAGGTGCAGATATAGGATTAGTTCTGTGCTCTGCCACAGACACCCCGTGTGACCTTGGATAAGTCACTTAATCTCTCTGTGCCTTAGTTCCCCATCTGCAAAATGGGAATAAAAGCACTGCCCTACTTCACAGAGGTATTTGAGGATGAGAATATTAAATTGTGAAGTGCTCAGATACTATGGTAAAGGGGGCCATATAATGTACCCTTAATAGACATATATAAAAATAATAATTGCAAAACCACTACATGGTTTCTTGTACTTAGCAGACTCATCTGGAGAAATACTTGGGGTATGAGCTGCTAAGGAGACTAACCAGTTGCCAGAGTGATCAGTCCTGTAGACTGGTGCCACTGATTGAACAGAGCTGAGCATGTAAGGTTGAAAACAGGCATGAATCCACCCAATTCTTGCTTTTATTTATGAATTTTAAAAAAGAATTATTGTCACTTATAGTTTCTGGTCATATACATATGACATAATAAAACAGCTAGGGTGGAGCAGATGGGGTCCAAATTATCGAGTTCTAGGGTACCAGGAAGCTTTCCTCCTGAGTTTCTGGATTTGGGCCTTTCTTCATTTGGTTTTTGGTACCTTCCCATAATTCATATTCATTAGTTTTCATCCAATCAACATGAAGATAATGCTTATATAACCCATATACTACACATGGGCAGGCTTCATTTATCTAAGGTTTGCTGTCCCCTCTTTTTCGTGTCTTCATGTCACCTGTTACTTTTTCCCAAAATAGGGACTTTTTAGCATTACATTTTGTATATTTTATTGTACCAATGAACTTTCTCTTATGTACGTCCTCCAATATGATACATTCCATGAACTGAACATCACCTTTGTCTTGTCAGCTGTAAGCCTCATTTAAGCAAGTCTACATAAGAGAAATTGGAAGACAACACTCTTGTCAAGTAAAGACTAGGCAAAAGCCTAAGCATAAGTATTACTGTGGCCTATCCAAACTCATTCACTATACATAGTTTAATGTTAATAATTTATGATTAATATAATATAGCCCTTATTTTTGCCATTTAGCAGTTTTTCATCTTTGGATATGGTTCACAACATGTGTATCATCCTAAATTATTCATTAACATAACCTTTATTTTTGTTATTTGAGTAGAATAGCTATAGAGAACGACATGCTCTGCTATCAGAATATTCTTATCTTTTTCAAACTTGGATTTCCAGGGGACTTTTTGCTCAAAGTTTAGCACCACACTTGTAAATCATTAAAAAGCCTTGTCAGTAATTTTGTCCGTTGCATTTTGAGGTGCTTTATTCAGTATAGGGCCTAGGTTTGTGTTTGGTCCTCAATACTCCTCCCTCTGACACTCTTGGAAATGCAGTATTCTCAAGGGTGTCACTTATTTTACATGATGGGGTAGAGTGCACATTCCAATGCTTGGGTTTTTTTTTTCTTTTTTACCAGTCTTTAATATATGCTGTATTTTATAACACATTATAAGCAATGAGGTAACTATTAACACTTCTATCTGAAGAAGTGGGGTTTTGACCCACAAAAGCTTATGCCCAAATAAATCTGTTAGTCTTTAAGGTGCCACCAGACTCCTCGTTTTTGTGGATGCAGGCTGTCATGGCTTCCTCTCTGATACTTATTAACACTTGTATACATAACAATATTTTAAAACTAAATGCTCCAACCAGGTGGTACCCAATTGTGTGTGTTTGATCCCATCATCTAATTGGTTTTAATATTTGTTTTATGTGATTATTTGCTGTGTTTTAATTTTTTTATATTAACTAAATGCTTTGTATTTTGCGGTGATGAAGAATTTAGGTATATATTTAATTTAGCAATGGGTACTGTAAAGTTTGGAAGCAGCCTCAGAACCAAAGCTTGGTTGACTTGTTATTACTGCTGGTTCAACAAATTTGGGTATAGGTATGATTTTGACTGATTCAATCATAGTTTTGAATTTAGAAGTAAAACATCTGTTGGGCTGATTAACTGGGGATTCTTTCCCTCCATAATTGTATTTTAGTTATTATGTGACCTCACAGTATTCTCCATTCCCCACATATGTGGCACAGGTTTTTTGTTCAAATTGCGGGTGCCACATGGAATGTGGCCTGTTCAATGTTCGTGAACATAATATGCCACTTACAGTTATGAGCTGTATTCTTCCGTGAATTGATAGTAATTAGCTACTGCTGTTTAGTTTTAGTTCTCTTTTATCCTCCATTGCTGTGACTGACACATCTTCTTGCTGTTTCATTTAGGATCTGAAATACCAAGCACAAGATAACTTTATGATGATGGATGATGCAGTTCTGTGCATGTGTTTCAGTAGAGACACAGAAATGTTAGCAACTGGAGCACAAGATGGGAAGATCAAGGTACAAGTTTTAGGACATAGAAACTGTTAGGAAGTGCAGAAAGATTAGGCTAAATCAAATGTACACATTGCACCCTTTAAATTTGAGGAGTGTGAGGTGGAAGAAGGGCTAATACTCAGTTCCTATGGTTAATTTCCCCATGCACTGAAAACAAATTTCTTGCTATAATTTCATATTCTCCAGTCTTAAAGTTGGCCTACAAAGGTACTCTTTAACACACTTTTTTGGATTATAGTATTGTGCCTGTCTTGAGAAGGGAATTGCTTTTACACTCAGGGAATTGTGGGTTTTGTGCCCTGTGATCTTGTTACACAAGGCAACTAAATATATAATTATACAAGCTAGTGGTCTGTAAAGGTCAACATGTCGTGTTAGTTTGGGAAATTTTTCAAATCATATCCTCTAAAAAAGGAGATGTGTATGCATGTTCAATAACTACTGTCCTTTAGACTTGCACAAGGCATTTAGTATATGCAGTGCATGCTGTATGGTAGCCTCAGATATGAACAAGTGTAATGTTTCTATTTGTGTATCTAACACTCTGGCTTTGAGATGCTCCCACTATGATCCTCTAGAACAGTGATTCTCAATCTGACACCTCTGGGGAGTTACCATCTGGATGGGGTGCAAGCTCACTCCTGGAAGACTTGTGTCATGTTTCAGGTCAACTGAACCTCTGTTTGTTCTCTATGGTTCACCAAGGGCACCCACTTTCAAGGTTCTGGCTCCCCAGCTGTCACTCTTTTGGGTGGAGATGTGTGTCTCACTCCTTCCTGAGCTGGGAATTTTCATGCTGCACAGGTACCTGTCTACACTGAATTTTCCAGCAAGTCAGACTGCTTAAGCAGGTCTACTTTTCTTTCTCCTCATAGGCTGTAACATTGCCCATAGTTATAAAGTACCACACAGCTCTTCCCAAGCAAGCACACTTATTCCAAAGGTGAAAGCATTACTGGGAAAACGTACTAAAACAATAAAAGTCATCACAATGCCAACAAGGTAGGAGTCAGTCCTTCACTACCCACCAAGGGGTTTTACTATGGTTACCAGTTCATAACTGTCTTGGCTCAGAACAAGCACCCTCATGAATAAATCAGCTGATCCTTTTTTGGCTGGGGTCTTTGATCTAGAGATTCTGGGAGCAGGTAATCAGTAGCCAATGGAAAAGGCTGAGGCTTTGCTTAACTGGTTTAGAGGGTTACATTTGCATTCACCTCCTAGATATTTCCTAGGAAACCCACTTAATCAAAAATCTATTTGTATCTGGCACATTCGTTAAACAAGTCCTTTGAAGCTGATACCACTTCCTGGTGTTTACTTTAGTCATGTCTGCCTGCAGAGAGGTTCTGTACAATCCCACAATGATACATGGACATCTGCATTTTGAATACAGTGAACCCCAGTGATACTTAAACTTGATTTAAAACGGTTTAACTTCATTCAGTGAGGGTTGTGCAGGACATTGCAGTGTCTGTCACAACTTGTACTCTAGTCTTTCTTTAGTTTATTTCATGAGTTTCCTCCCACCCCAGGTCTCTCCCTCTCAGTGTGCTAATTAGTAAAACAGTTTAGAGCATCATTAAGTAGTTGGGATCCAACATGTAGGTTGTGTGTTAACTTAGAAGAACGACAACCTAATGGGAATGTTTTCGTGCTGTTTGTTAAATGGCAGGGAAAGCAGATGGTTGGTTGTATGCCCTGCAGCATTTGAAACCCTGCCATGGCAGAGCGTACTGTTAATGCATGAGTACCTGAAAGTAACTAGAAACACACATGAAATTAGCCTGTCTTCATTGTCTTAATATGAATAGTCAGAAGTGTAAACAGCATAAATGATGGAAAACAGAATTCATCCGTTAATCGATGTTAACCCAAATGAGGGGTTTTGAGTGACATTTAACCTCTAAAGGGAAAAGAAAGGATAGCTCCAAGGTGAATATTTATTTTTTGTTCCAAATCAGTGGCCTGTTGTTCCTTTCTGGAGGAGGAAGGGGTGGAAAGTCTTTTACAGCTTTAGGCCAGGCAGCCCTCTGCCCTAGTAGCAGCCCCATTGCTGACAGGTGCAATCCTTCTTGTCTAGCTAATGTCCTGATAGGAGTGCTATGGCCATCGGTGTTCCGCACCAGGAAGAGCTGCCGGGACAGATGAATTCAGGCATCCTAAAACCAAACCCAGATAACCTAGTCTCAAGTGGGAAACAGCTTCTACTTTGGATATCAGCTTGATGGCATGTCACGCATACAAGGGAAGGGGAAACTGATGTGCAGTAGATAAGAACATAAGAACAGCCACACTGGCTCAGACCAAAGATCCATCTAGCCCAGTATCCTGTCTTCCGACAGTGGCCAATGCCAGGTGCTTCAGAGGGAATGAACAGAACCGACAATTATCAAGTGATCCATCCCCTGTTGCCCATTCCCAGGTTGGGGCAAACAGAGGCTAGGGACACCTGTATATTTGTACTGCATTCTCTTCTTGATGCCTTCTCTGCAGTGCGCTGAGCTTCTCAGATGGTTCTGAGCACTACGCCATTCATTCCTATTCAAACCAATGGGAGTTACATGCACACATTAGTTAAGGATGTACCCCAATGAGAATGGGCCCTCCCTAGCCTCTTGGCACTCTTGTCCACGTGCTTGTTGACCACTCTTCTAATTCTTGTTGATCGATGAGGCATGATTTCCCTTTACAAAAACCATGTTGTCTCTTCCCCAGCAAATCTGTATGTTCATCTGTGTCTGACAATTCTGTTCTTTACTGTAGTTTCAACCAATTTGCCTGGTACTAAAGTGAGGCTTACATGCCTGTGATTGCAGGGATCACCTGTGGAGCCTTTTTTAAAAATTGGCATCACATTAGCTATTGCCCAGTCATCTGGTACAGAAACTTATTTCAATGATAGATTATATACTGCGGTTAGATGTTTGTAGGGGAAAGTCATAGTTGCTGGGTTGATTGGAATCTTTCAGATCAGCCAGTCACTTTCAAAAGAGAGTTGTGGTGAAGATGTTGGTAGTCTGGGGTAAATCACTGCAATGGACAGTAGCTACCTATGTGATGAGCCTGCAAACTAACATCCCCATTTCTATTGTCAGTGACACCCCTGCTGTCCCTCACAATAGTTCTGTTTTAACATGGCTTTAAATTAAAGTTGGGGTATTGGAAGGGTTTGACTTAAACGCAAAGCCAAAGGCATTGAAATTTAAGGCTTGACTCAGGGGGGGTTGGGGGGGGTGCAGAAGTGGGTGGCTAACCTATCTCCTGAACCACATATAGGACACCTGCCGTCCTTAGTCTGGCCTGTCTCTATACAGGGTTCTCTGTCCAGCACTTTGATTACCCCAAATGCTACCATATTTAGGAGTAGCAGAACTGAAGATGGTAGTTTGGGGCTAACTGAACCCTCTGTGTGGGCTCAGGTGAGAATCTGTTACTTACATAATCTGCCAAATCAGCCTCGAGGCTAATACTCCCCATAAACTTTTAGCTTATTTGAAATCATTTGCTTTGTCTAGCACAGTCGAAACAATTCCGCTCTCCCTTCTGTTGCTGAGCAGGACTGGAACAAGCAGATTGCGTGTAGGCTGACTTTCCCCATTAGGATGCATGTTGAATAATACATAAACTGTGTTATGAAGCAATTAGGGCTGCTGCTGGTATACCTAATACAAAACCACAAAAACAAGGCAGTGAAAAGTTAAGCCGCCTAACAGTCTAGACCCTTTATTCCTCCACTCACAGGCATCAGAGTGGATTTGATTTAAATCATGATTTAAATCACTAGTCAGGAAGACTCAGTTTAATCATGGTTTTCTACATAAAAGTGCATTCGTGTTGGTTATTATAACCTTAATACATAGTCTTCACAACTCAGAGATAGATATAGGTTTCATTTTTAGCAGGTAGATACTATACATTTTTAAACAGTGATTTATTTTTAAAACTTTTCAGATTAGTTTTACAGCTGTATCAGGAAATGAATGGTGGTTTGGTTATTTCATTTACCAAAGGTAATTGAAGCAGATATTTGTGAAGCCATTGGGAAGTGAACGATCTTCAGTTCAACAGGTTAATCATTAATATTTGGAGGATTTTCTTGCCATGCTGTATTGGAGGAGATCACCAGACAGACATTTAAATTGTTTAATTTAACTAAAATAACCAGAGCTTTGGAGCTGTGCTCCGGCTACAGGCAAAAACCTTAACGCTCCAGGCTCTACTCCAAAGCCCTGAAAACAACAGTGTTAAGTATTCTGGATTTTTTTCTTCAATAGCAAACATATAATATTTTAACAAAACAAACACGTCTTTCGCTTCTCACATTTATCTCCAGACTTCTCCTTGTCCAAATTCATTCCGTCCTCAATTCTATTTACTGAACTTTTTGAAACTTTGCACCTTTAGAGAGAGGTAAGGGATTGACTCTGTTTACACAAATTTGCAGAGGGACAATAGGGTTCAGGTCTGTTATTTCTCACCTCTCTATATTATTTATTTATATAAAAAACATTTTTGCTGTTAACAAGCCTATTATCTCTGGAGACACAAATCCTCAGTTTGAGAACTGTAAAATTAAGCATCTCTGATGGTATCTTCTAGACTGAACACTGAGTCTCATTGGGTAGATAGAAAGATTAACCTCAATAATCTATACAGAAGCCTGTGGAGCCTCATAAGATTGGGTCCCTGATCCATGGACTACTGGAACTCATTTACAAAACTTTTCTTAAACATTACATTAATATATTTTCTCATACTATAGCCAGCTAGTCAGGAAGCGGCATAGACAGCTGCAGCGGCACAGGAGCCAGCAAACAGAGCTGTAAATGAGAGTTTCAGTGGGAGTTCTGTTCTTCTCTTCCAGCCTGCTGGAGGAGAAGGTTTTTGTATTTTGTGTATTGTATTCTGTAGTTACATATGTGGAGGCTGGTAGGAGCAGTGTGCTGGGAGAGAAACTGAGCCCTGATTGGGGGATGGGACTTCTCTGCTTAGGGGTCTATAAAGGTAGCCAGTCAGGCAGCGGCATAGACAGCTGCAGCGGCACAGGAGCCAGCAAACAGAGCTGTAAACAGGAGAGTTTCAAGGGGAGTTTGCGGGGGAGACTAAGACCTAGGCAGAGGAATAGACAGGCCAGTGAAGGGAGTGGGTGGTAGTCTGCCGGTGTTCTGGTGCCTACTGGGAGTTTGTTTTGCTGTAGGTGGTGGTGGTTTGCTTCGGTTTGTGTTTCCTGGACTAACAGGTTTTAGGTGGGAAAGCTATGACCAATTCAGAGGCAGCAGTGAAAGACACATTGAGGATGTGGAAGCTGCGGCATGTACATGATCCTGGAAGGGGTATCTGAAAAGAGTTTTGTCTGCATGAAGTGCTGCCTGATAGAGCTGATGGAAAAAAAGAGCCGAGGACTGGAGATGCAGGTGGAAACTCTGGTTGAGTTTAGAAGGGGGTTCGAGCAGATAATGGAGCAAAGACATGAGGAGGCTGAAGGGAAAAGCTCAGACTTGCAGATGGAAGCAGGACCAAAGAAATCTGAGGGGAGACTGCTGGGTGAGGAAAATGGACAGTGGAAGCATGTGACTAAGAGAACCAGGCAGAGGAAAAGATGGGCCAGTGAAAGAGAAATAGAGCTCAGGAACAGGTTTGCGGAGTTGGAAAATGAAGAAGGGGCATGGCAGGTGGTCGCTAAGGTGAGAGGACAAGGAAGAAGAGAAGAGCAGCTAGTCCTATAGGAAGAGGGGAAGAGTCAATGGAGACAACACCAAATATGAGCCCAGGACGATACAGGATGGGTTGCGGAGGATTGCAAGGGACAATAGAAATAGAGAGGACTTTCAGCCAGAGGGAACAGGGAATAGATCAGAGAATCGCACCATCACCAGGAAAAGGCAGGTCTACGTGACTGGGGACTCCTTACTGAGAAGAATATACAGGCCTGTAACTAGAGCTAATCCGGAGAACAGAAGGGTGTGCTGTCTGCCAGATGCTAAGATACAGGATGTGGATCTGAGGCTGAAAAAGATCCTAACAGGAGCGGGAAAGAATCCACTGATTGTCCTTCATGTGGGAACGAATGATACGGCTAAATTGTCACTGGAACATGTCAAGGGAGACTATGCCAGATTGGGGAAGACACTTAAGGAAATCAAAGCTCAGGTGATCCTCAGTGTGATTCTGCCTGTTCCTAGAGAAGGGCAACAAAGGTGTGACAAGATTATGGCAATCAACAGATGGCTCAGGCAGTGGTGCTATAAGGAGGGCTTTGGGATGTATGACCACTGGGAAGCATTCATGGACAGAGGACTGTTCTCTCAGGATGGACTTCACCTGGGTAAGTAGGGAAATAGACTTCTAGGATGGAGACTGGCACAACTGATAAGAGAGCTTTAAACTAGGAATTGGGGGGAGATGGTTGGGAGATGTCCAGGTAATCTCCACGCTGGAATTTAACATTGAGAGGGAAGAAAACAAAGTAAGAAAGAATACAACCGTGGGCAGGAGAATGGAGATAAGGAGGAAGGATAGTGTAGATACCAGTCTTATAAGAGATGCTGGTAGTAGACTGTCTGTGCCTAATCAGGTAGAGAATGACAGTGAGGCCAAATGGCAAAAATTAAGATGTTTGTACACTAATGCTAGGAGCCTAGGGAACAAAATGGAGGAACTGGAGCTACTGGTGCAGGAAGTAAAACCGGATATTATAGGGATAACAGAAACATAGTGGAATAGTAGTCATGACTGGAGTACAGGTATTGAAGGCTATGTGCTGTTTAGGAAAGACAGAAATAAAGGCAAAGGTGGTGGAGTAGCAATGTATATCAGTGATGAGGTTAACTGTAAAGAAATAAGAAGTGATGGAATGGATAAGACAGAGTCTGTCTGGGCAAAAATCACATTGAGGAAAAAAAGCTACTAGAGCCTCCCCTGAGATAGTGCTTGGGGTGTGCTACAGACCACCGGGATCCGATTTGATTATGGTTGGAGACCTCTTTTATATTTTTAATAAAGTAAACACTAATGGGAATTGTGTGATCATGGGAGACTTTAACTTCTCAGATATAGACTGGAGGACAAGTGTTAGTAGTAATAAGATTTTTCTGGATGTGATGGCTGATGGATTCCTTCACCAAGTAGTTGCTGAACCAACAAGAGGGGATGCCATTTTAGATGGGAGAGATTATCAAGGAAAGCTACCTTATTGAGGTCAGAACATGTAGAGATGAAGTGAGAAAGGCAAAAGCCATGCAGAGTTGGACCTTGCAAAGGGAATTAAAACCAATAGTAAAAGTTTCTGTAGCCATATAAAGGAGAAGAAAACAAAGAAAGAAGAAGTGGGACCGCTAAACACTGAGGATGGAATGGAGGTTAAGGATAATCTGGGCATGACCCAATATCTAAACAAATACTTTGCCTCAGTCTTTAATGAGGCTAATGAGGAACTTAGGGATAATAGTAGGATGACAAATGGGAATGAGGATATGGAGGTAGATATTACCACATCTGAGGTAGAAGCCAAACTCGAACACCTTAATGGGACTAAATCGGGAGACCCAGATAATCTTCATCCAAGAATATTAAAGGAACTGGCACATGAAATTGCAAGCCCATTAGCAAGAATTTTTAATGAATCCGTAAAGTCGGGTTGTACCGTACGACTGGAGAATTTTTAACATAGTTCCTATTTTTAAGAAAGGGAAAAAAACGTGATCCGAATAACTATAGGCCTGTTAGTTTGACATCTGTAATATGCAAGGTGTTGGAAAAAATTTTGAAGGAGAAAGTAGTTAAGGACATTGAGGTCAATGGTAATTGGGACAAAATACAACATGGTTTTACGAAAGATAGATCATGCCAAACCAGCCTGGTCTCCTTCTTTGAGAAGGTAACATTTTTTAGACAAAGGAAACACAGTGGATCTCATTTACGTCGATTTCAGTAAGGCATTTCATACAGTTCTACATGGGGAGTTATTAGTTAAATTGGAAAAGATGGGGATCAATATGAAAATTGAAAGGTGGATAAGGAACTGGTTAAAGGGGAGACTACAACGGGTTGTACTGAAGGGTGAACTGTCAGGCTGGAAGGAGGTTACTAGTGGAGTTCCTCAAGGATCAGTTTTGGGACCAGTCTTATTTAATCTTTTTATTACTGACCTTAGCACAAAAAGTGGGAATGTGCTAATAAAATTTGCAGATGACACAGCTGGGGGGTATTGCTAACACAGAGAAGGACCGGGATGTCATACAGGAAGATCTGGATGACCTTGTAAACTGGAGTAACAGTAATAGGATGAAATTTAATAGTGCAAGATCATGCATTTATGGATTAATAACAAGAAATTTGGTTATAAACTGGGAACACATCAGTTGGAAGTAACAAAGGAGAAGGACCTCAGAGTATTGGTTGATCACAGGATGACTATGAGCCACCAACGTGATTTGACCGTTAAAAAAGCTAATGCAATTTTGGGATGCATCAGGCGAGGTATTTCCAGTAAAGATAAGGAGGTGTTAGTACCGTTATACAAGGCACTGGTGAGACCTCATGTGGAATACTGTGTGCAGTTCTGGTCTCCCATGTTAAAGAAGGATGAATTCAACTGGAACAGGTTCAGAGAAGGGCTACTAGGATGATCTGAGAAATGGAAAACTTGTCTTATGAAAGGAGACTGAATGTGCTTGGCTTGTTTAGCCTAACCAAAAGAAGGCTGAGGGGAGATTTGATTGCTCTCTTTAAATATATCAGATGGATAAATAACAGGGAGAGAGAGGAATTATTTAAGCTCCGTTCCAATGTGGACACAAGAACAAATGGATATAAACTGGACACTAGGAAGTTTAGATTTGAAACTAGACGAAGGTTTCTAACCATTAGAGGAGTGAAGTTCTGGAACAGTCTTCCAAGGGGAGTAGTAGGGGCAAAAGACACATCTGGCTTCAAGACTAAGCTTGATAAATTTATGGAGGGGTATCATGAGATAGCATTTTATAAAAAAGGTGGCTGGCACACACCTAACCATACCACAGCAACCATCTGCTGCAACCGTAGCTCTTCCCCCTTTGCTCTTGTGCACGCACCCCTTTACCTGATTAGTTTTAACCCTCCCCAAAACACTAGTAGTTGGATGTTTGGTGTAATAGTGTTGGGAGAGAGTAGTTTACTAAAGAGCTGTGGAAGGCTGGCATTACTAGGAGATAGCACTACGTGGATGGTGTACAGTAGCTGTGGTATGGTAAGGTGTGGGCGTATGGCAGAAAGAGCAGAGGGTATGTACTGTTAGGTGGCTTAACTTTTCATTGTCTTACTTTTGTAGGTTTGTGTCTGGCATGGAGTTGGTGGGTGTGTATGTAGCAAGCATGGCTGCTACACAGCAAAGTTTTTTGTATGTTTCCTAGGTTTTTTATATAGTTAATAAGGGAGGAGGGTTGGACTAGAGGTAGGATCAGCGGGGTGAGGCAAGTGCAACTGCAGACACTGTTTATCTGTCATCTCTTGTGTCTCTCATGCCAACAGCTGGGCACCAGCTGTAGGATCACATCTGACAGAAGTGTAACTCCTAACAGAGAAGGCCTTGTGTGCCCATGCTGGCTGCCTCCAATCGGGCTTTTGTCTGTAGTGTATAAACTTCCAATTAGAGCAAGAATAAAAGCTAAACATTTTTATTGGGGAAAAAAAATCCACCACCCTACTTATTGTACAAGTTCTAGTCAGAATCCACTGCCTTTGCCAAGTATGGAGTAGATGTAGTGTGTAAGAGAGTGGTCAGCAGCTAAAAGTAGGACAGGAAAGGAAAAGCTCACCCAGAGACCAAATTTAAAGAGCTCCTATTGAAATCCTATGAAGAAAATTTCAGAAATCAGATTAATTCAGTGACACTACACACTGCCTGGCCATCTGCTTGCAGAAAATGAGGAATTTATGCTCCATTTTAAACCCATCCCTAACTGTGGAGTGCTCTCAGGTATCTCCAGAATTTGATGTATTTTAGGGTATGAAATAATATTGAAAATTTGAAAGAATTGGCCAGTCCTGGAATGGGGAGGGAAATGCAGCCCGTTTCATGGTAAATCTGTCACAGCAGAGTGCAAGGAGAAAAAGTTCTAATGGCAGCTTCTGCGCTGGGGTGATTCTGAACCTGACGTTGTAATAGTTATTCACAAAGATGAAATTAATCTGAAATTTCAACAGAAAAGTCATCTTCCTAACTCAGACTGGTGCAGTGGTGCAATGCCACAGTGACAGGTTCACTATATGGGGTTTGTGCTGGTTTTATATTAACCTTCAGATGTAGCCAAACTTGAAGCTGCTTTTTGTGTCTAGTAACAGAGAAGGGAAAGAGCAGGCATACCACATAACATAGAGAAGCCTCGGAACTGCCTCAGCCCCAGTGGAGCTGCAGCAGGATCTGCCCCTGGCACTGCTGGGATTTGAGGGGCAGAGACTGGGGCCTGGCGGGGGAGGGGTCCCCTGTGGTGTGGGGGGAGATGGGGGTGTCAGGCAGGGAGGGGAGAAGTCGGAGTTGTAGGGAGGGGAAGGTCAGTGGGACGCTCGGAGGGGGTGGGGGTGTTGAACTGTCTCTGTGCAGCCAGGAAGTTCCCAGGGGAGAAGTGGCTGGCCGAGGAAGCAGGGAGGGAAGTAAATTGGATCCTTCCCCTGTATGTGACACTTGCCTCTCACCCCCTGATACAAATTCTCTCTAGTTCTGCCCCTTTTCTCTCTTAGCATCTCACACGGGGCTATAAAATCTGGGGTGATTTCCCCCTTTCCCCTCAAATGATCAGCTCTCTCGTCTCCCCTGATTTCCCCCGTTCTCTCCATGAGTCTCAAACATCAATTTAAAGTCTTCTCTAATGAGGGGCATTTTCCCACCCATTTTATCTGCAGTGATTTGTCCTTGTTTAGGTGGGAAATTTGTTGCCCTGAGTCATTTCCCAAAACATAGCTTCCCCTGGAGTGGGAATGGGATAGCTCAGTGGTTTGAGCGTTGGCCTGCTAAACCCAGGGTTGTGAGCTAAATCCTTGAGGGGGCCATTTGGGGTGTAGGTGGGGATTGGTCATGCTTTGAGCAGGGAGTTGGACTAGATGACCTTCTGAGGTCCCTTCCAACCCTGATATTCTGTGATTCCATGTTCTTGTGTGTAGCTTCCATACAGTAGACTCCTCAAATCAATCCCATCCCCTCTCCCACATCAACGAGAAACTTCATCACTCTATTTGCCAGAGTCTTGTTTGAATCCAAATTGAGTAGAGTCATGCAGGTGCCTCTTAGATACATGTCTCACGGCGTTAAATATTTTGTGGAGGTAAAAACACCACCTCCAGTGCTATTGTAGCTTATCTTTTGATCCTGGATACTCTTCATCTTAGTCCTGGCTACCTTGTGAATTTCACTTGATTTAAGAGGAGTCCTTTTTCTAACTAGTATTTTGGATGTCCCTCAGGTATGGAAGATTCAGAGTGGGCAGTGTTTGAGGAGATTTGAACGAGCTCACAGTAAAGGTGTCACCTGCCTCAGTTTCTCTAAAGACAGCAGTCAGATTCTTAGTGCTTCTTTTGATCAGACAATCAGGTAAGTTATACATTTTGAGGGCTGTAATGTACAAGAAGCTCTAATAGAAGTTCCAAGTATTGTTTCTTCAGTCCACTTGCCTTAAACTCTTGGATGTTTTTAGCTTACATGAAAGCTAGTCCTTAATGTTTTGAACATCAATAAAAATACTTGGCTCTTTCCTCTTGAACAAATAGTTTACATTTTTGCCCTTTCAATTTTTGTAACCTATTTTTGTGTTAACCTATTTTCATTCCAATGTTCACAGCAGGTGCTAGCCATGATGTATTGTTTTTGTTTTTTTTAAAAGCATTTCTGTTCTCAGATTCAGCCATTTCAGTACTTTTACACCTGTCATATGTCCCAGCAAGAAAGGCCAGCTGAGCACCTCTCATTGGCTTACATTCAAACTTTAGAACAACTGTTTCTGAAACTGGCTACAAGGCCAGTACTGCGACCTGATGGTCCCTGCCGATAATGAGATAGGGGCCGTTCTTCAGCACCAGTTCTGAATGAACCCAGTCGCTACCATTCGATAGCTGCTGGTGGGTTATATGTAACAGTGGTCATCTCAGTTCATTTTCCTTCTCCACAGAAAAGGGCTTCAGGCAGCTGCAGCCTGAGGAGAGTTTAAAAGGTTCTGCAGGGTCACTTGTGTCTGTCCTCCCAGCAGGAACTGCACAGAAGAAAGGTTGTGGCCATCGTGAACATGTGACATCACACCTGCCACAACTTTCTATAACCTCCCTTAGTCAGTGAGAAGCACGTTGCCAACAGAGTTCCATCTTCTCTGCTTCCAGCAGGAAGCATTGTGAGACACCCCCCCAGACAGACACCTCCAGGAAGTGGCGCAGCCGTTGAACTTCCTGGACCTGAGGACTTTAACTCTGTGGCCCAAGAAGCAGCTCATCACTTACATCTTCTAGGAATAAGGGGAGTGGAGACCTTCCCCTACTGCAGGAAGGGCTGCACCTCTCTTACCCATTCCCAAACAGCCCAATGCGCCCCCATGACTGCTTTGGTTCTTGGAGCAGTGAAACTGTCCCCTTCGGAAAAGGCTTGTGCATGCAGGAGCTGGGCCTACTAGATTATGGGAACTCACTCTCATAAGGAAGAAGTGACCACAAGAACAACCTTCTTCAAAAGTAAATGGCAAATTCCCTCCTTCAGCTTAGCCTTCTCTCAAAGCTTCTACCACACGTGCGTGCTTCCACATCTCATAACTGCTCTGTAAACTAGTCACGCTAGTTTTTCTAGAGCCTGGGAATGAAAAGAGTTGTGAATTTTTTAGGTAGCTGGTGGTTGCTTAGATGCTAATGTGACTGGGGCCATGGAAGTACCTAGATTAGGGGCTGGTGTCCATGTTACCAAAAATCTTAAGCAGCAATGGAATTCTCTTGGCAGTGTTAGCTGAGAGTTTAGGCATGAATTGTCCTTTTCATGCTCAGATTACTCCCTTCAGAAAAGAGTTCTAGCACATTATACTGCTTCTGCTGCATAGGATCTATTTGCTTTGAACTCAGTAAACAGATCATGGTCAAAATGAAAAAAAAATAAGACTTAAGTCTCCAGGGTTCTTAAGCTGGTGCTTTTCATGATCACTAAATTCACCTTAAAACTAAAACAAAAATCTGTGTTCCCCTGCCCGTTCTTGGGGTTTTATGTTTTGTGTATACTTGAAACTACCTTTAACTAACTTTTTTTTTTAATTTATTAGTTTTCAAGTTGATGATACATTTTTCATGGTCAGATATTATATTTGGGGAAAGGAGTTTGTGATGACAAATGTATTATTCTAGATGCAGATGTGTTAGGCTATTTTATTACTTGCTCTGTACATCAGACAACAAACTGAATTCTTTCTTTATTTTACATCTCTGAATAGTACCTCTCTAGATTAATTATTCTATTACCATGTTTTTTAAAATATTGTAACAGGATTCATGGCTTAAAATCGGGAAAAACTCTGAAGGAATTCCGTGGTCATTCTTCATTTGTTAATGAAGCTACTTTTACACAGGATGGTCACTATATTATCAGTGCGTCCTCTGACGGCACAGTGAAGGTAAATTGGTCACTTGCTTCTACGAGCCATGTATGGGATTGTGTTGTTCTGTTCTGTGTGTTGTAGCAAACTGGGGCATTTAGTCTTAGAGATAATTACCCTTAAAGGTAGTTTTATCATAGCCAGGGCTCAGGGTTTGTCATTGGGCCCATTATATGTAGATTCCTGGATGCTACAAGGTGGTGTAAGGTCTAATGTATGCATTTCCCATCATTCAGAGAGTGATAAACACAATAAGACAAGTCTGGCTGATTTTAATAGCACCAGCATGGCCCAGACAGCAATGGAATCTGGATTTGATTACATGTCACAAGGATTAGTGGAACCTGTACTACTGAGACTGGACTTGTTGACACAGCAAAGAGGGAAGGTCTGTCATCTGGACCTTAGGTCTCTTCTCTGGGCTGCATGACCTTTAGCTTTGGTAGAAGAAAGACTTTTGAAGTACAGAATGTACTCTAGTATTGTAGAAAAGAATTCACATGGATGTGCTGTAGTCTTAAATGGAAAAGGATTTCCTTGTATAATGTGGATTCTTATATGGTTCTATTTATATATTAGAGTATTTATTGTATCTTAAGAAGACACCTCTTTCATTATCTTCAGTTAAATTTAATCTCTCAGAATGTCATGTACCCGTAGAGGGGAAAATCCATTTTCCTAATGATATGGTTAAGAAGTTTTTAAAAGACCCTAATAATTTATATCCTCATGTAAGAACTCCTGTGCCCTCCTGGGATTTGAACGTAGCACTAGTAAAATTAATTAGACCTCCTTTTGACCCTTTGGGGAGCTGTTCTTCATGTCATCTATCTGTAAAAACAGTGTTTTCAATACAGTCACTGCAGTGAAATGCATAAGTGACTTGCATGCATTAATGGCTGATCCACCATTCAGTGTTTCATAAGGATAAAGTTAATCTTCACATTCATTCTAAGTTTTTACCAAAAATAGTTTCTGATTTTCACATAAATTAATCGTAATTTTACCCGAAACCCCATACTCATAATGGGGAAACTAAATTACATGTTAGATGCAAGGAGAGTGTTATGTTTTTATTTCAACAGACTAAGTATAGACAGTTTTCAAGGCTGTTTATAACTTATGGACCAAAAAAACAAGGGAAAAGCTATTTCTGAACAGACTCTTTCTAGATGAGTTAGGTATTTA
Organism: Gopherus evgoodei; assembly: GCF_007399415.2. NCBI lineage: Eukaryota > Metazoa > Chordata > Testudines > Testudinidae > Gopherus > Gopherus evgoodei. Next base: position 1,664,553 of record NC_044327.1, read on the forward strand.
TGAAATTTATAAATTGAAAAGATTATCCATTCCTCAAGGCATCAGAACTCTTTCAAATGGAGCAAAGGCAGCTTGCCGTGAGCGGGAATATGCAGAGGACGCTTAAAGGAAGAAATGAAGGTTGCTTACCTATAATTGATATTCTTCAAGATAGACTCTGCATATTGACGCTTCCCTCCTCCTTTTCCCCGCTACTTTGGAGTTAGTCTTGCTTTCCAAAGGGCTTGGAGTTGGAACTAAGGCAATAGAGTGCTACTCTCCTTTTAAACCCTGGCCCTAGAATGTCCGGAGTTCAGTGACAGGAGACAAGGGAGGTATGTGATTGTGCCAACTGTTACCATTAGTAGAATTTTACCATTCAGGCTGCACTGGTCAAAGCACCCCCTGAGTGGGATTGTTCAGAGTCCGTCTCAAAGAACCTCAGCTACAGGTAAGTAATCTTCATATTTGGATATCTTTCTAAAGAAACCTGTTCTTGTTCACCCAGTAGTTATTGGGCTTGATTCAGGAATTGCTGGGTAAAATTTTAAGGCCAGTGCTATATAGGCAATTGGCTTAGATGATCATAATGGTCTTTTCTGGCCTAAAAATCTTTGAACCTATTGAATTTACCATTTTTGGTGTTCATTACTCTTTTTCCTCTAGTTTCAATAGACATTTTTTAAATGCATAGTATCTCCTCCAAAAGTGTGGTGTCTTTTTAATTAAAATGCAGAAATGTGCCTGATCATAAAGTGATTCCACTTTGTATTCTGCTCAATAGATTTGGAATATGAAGACAACTGAGTGCTCCAACACCTTCAAATCTCTTGGCAGCACTGCAGGAACAGACATCACCGTGAATAGTGTGGTTCTGCTGCCTAAAAATCCAGAACACTTTGTTGTTTGCAACAGATCAAACACAGTGGTCATCATGAACATGCAAGGACAAGTATGTGATCCCAGGCATCTCCCTTTGAAGCATCTAGGAAAGAGCTTAACCAGTATTAGAATCAGGAAAAGATTTGTGATCCTTCCAAGCATTGTAGTGGGTGAAATCCTGATCTCTCCTTTCAGTGGTAACTGCTGGGTACTCTGCCCTTCTGAAAATCAGGCTGATTATTTAGGCAACTAAATTCATGACCCCAGTATCTAATTGAAGCTAACTTTTGCTAGAGTAGCGCTGTTGCTGCCACATGTGAATCCAGTGAACCTTTCTTTGGGTTTTATAGATTGTAAGAAGCTTCAGCTCTGGTAAGAGAGAAGGAGGTGACTTTGTTTGCTGTGCCCTTTCACCACGTGGCGAATGGATCTACTGTGTGGGTGAAGACTTTGTGCTGTATTGTTTCAGCACAGTGACTGGCAAGCTGGAGAGAACTCTGACAGTGAGTACTTAGCACAAGCTATTTGAATGTAAACATGAAGTAGAATCTGTGTTCTCATCAGTTCTAGAATATTCATGCAAACATAAAATCCATAGTGACCACTTACAGTAACTCCTTACTTAACGTCGTCCCGGTTAACTTTATTTTGTTATGTTGCTGATGGATTAGGGGACACACTCGTTTAAAGTTGCCCAATGCTCCCTTATAATGTTGTTTGGCAGCCACTTGCTTTGTCCACTGCTTGCAGAAAGAGCAGCCCATTGGAGCTAGCTGGTGGGGGCTTGGAACCAGGGTGGACCAGCAGCCCTGTTGTCAGCCCCCTTAAGTTCTCTGTGCAGCTGCCGGCCAGCAGGCTATCAATTGCCAGCAGTTCAGCTGTCCCTCCCCCCACTGCCATGTGCTGCTCCTGCCCCCTGCCTTGGAGCTGCTCCCAGGAGCCTCCTGCTTGCTGTGCAAAGGGTGGGGAAAAGGGGTGCTAATGTCAGGGGGTCCGCCTCCCCCTGCTCCTGTATCCCATCTCCATAGAGCAGTGGGGACACGACAGGGCTCAGGACGGAGGGAGCTTGCTGGCAGCAGCTGCTGTCTCATCTTGCTGATCTACTTAAAAGGCAGTGTACTTAAAGTGGAGTCAGCGAACTTAAAGGGGCAGTGCGCGTCCCTCTCACACATGGTGTGTGTCTTTCTCTTTTTACTTACGCACACATACTCTCTCTCTCTGCCATGCTGTGTCTCCTCCCTCCGTTCGTGCTGCCTTGTAGAGTATGAGGCTGCCATAACAACATGTTAACCCTTGAGGGCTCAGCTGAGTGCTAGTTCATCATTTAGCAGCAAAGTATTCCTTGGGAAATATCCCACCCTCTGACTCCACCATTTCAAAAAATGTCCCTGGAACCTAACCTCTTCCCCATCCCCACATCAGTTCTTATGGGGGAATTGGATTCGCTTAACATCATTTCGCTTAAAATAGCATTTTTCAGGAACATTAGTACAATGTTATGTGTGGCGTTACTGTACTCCCATGACAAGCACCCTCGGGTGGTGGTTGTAGGGTTGGTCCTGAGTGCTTAGCTAAAGAGCTGGGTTATTTTGAGGAAAATGTGTTTAAGAATAAAAATAGATAGTTTTAGCTAGAACGTAGCCACAAATTCCTTAAAAGATTTTTGAAGTAGTTGTGATTATATACAGTGATTTAACCCTGCACTTCCCACAGGTTAAAGTGCACACACTTCTATTACAGTTTGTGTTTGCACACTTTCCTTTTAGGTTAAAGCATTAGGGGTGTGACTCTTCCACTTTGCACTCTGAGTGGCTGGGTTCCATAGAACGGCTCTTGTTGTGCGTGGGCGCCCAGAGAGCGCTAGCTGCTCTAGAGCCACACTTGGAGTGGAGAGGGGGAATTGGGCCAAACAAGAGGAAGGGGTCTCGGGTCATTGACTGGAGACTAGGCACAGGGCACAAGCTGTGGCAGAACAGAGCAGGATGGTTCCTCAGCATGGCCTCCACCATACCATAATAGTAGTTTGGGATTCCAGGATCACTTTTACACAGCTCTGGAAAAACAATCACAGTCATAGTCTAAAGTCAGAAGGGACCATTAAGATTCTCCAGTTTGATCACCTGCGTAACACAGGCTAGAGAATTCTACCAAGTGATTCCTGCACCAAGCCTTTCATTTCTGGTTGATCTGGAGCAGCTCTCTTAAAAAGATCCAGTCTTGATTTTGGAGAGTCCCTCACACCCAGCTAAACTGCTCCACTGGTTAGTTACTCTTGCTGTTACCTCCAAAACAAATTGTGCTTCACTTCCTGTTTGAATGTGCCCTGCTTCAGCTTCCTGTCTGCTGTGTTACTCCTCTACTGTCAGAAATCTCCCCATAGAGAGATTTCTAAACCAGAGGTGGGCAAACTATGGGAGTGGGGTGGGGTGGGGCGGACGGACCGTCCTCCTCGGCCCTTGAGCTCTTGGCTTGGAAGGCTAACCCTCAGCCCCTCCCCTGCTGTCTCCCTCCACCCCCCGCAGCCTCAGCTCTCTGTGTCAGCAGCACTGTGGGTGGCGGGGCTGCGAGCTCCTGCTGGGCAGTGCAACAGGCTCCGGCCAGGTGGCGCAGCTGCCAGTCCTGCTGCTCTGAGTGCATAGTAAGGGGGCAGAGGGCGGGGTTGGATAAGAGGCAGGAGGTCCTGGGGGACAGGGAGCAGGGGGCAGTTGGATGGGACGAAGGTTCTGGAGGGGTGCGGTCAGGGGATAGGGAACGGTGGAGTTGGATAGGTGTGGGAGTCCCAGGGGGCCTGTCAGGGGGCGAGGGTATGGATAGGGGTCAGAGGACAGGGAGCGGGGGGGGTTGGATAAGGGATGGGGTCCCTGGGGGCCTATTAGGGGCGGGGGGGTCCCAGGAGGGGGCAGTCAGGGGACAAGCAGCGGGGGGTGGGTATTAGATGGGTCAGGGATTCTGAGGGGGGCAGCCAGGGGGTGGGAAGTGGGAGGGGTGGATAGGGGGTGGGGCCAGGCTGTTTTGGGCGGCACAGCCTTCCCTACTCCGCCCTCCATACAGTTTTGGAATCCCGATGTGGTCCCTACTCCGCCCTCCATATAGTTTCGGAATCCCCATGTGGCCCTCAGGCCAAAAAGTTTGCCCATCCTGTTCTAAACCATGATCAAGTCATCTCATAACCTTCTCTTGGATGAGCTAAAGAAACTGAGCTACTTAAATGTCAGACCATTTTTGCCCAGAATGATCTTGATCTTAATGGAATGATTTGGACTCCTCAGGCTTTCCAGAGACACTGAAATATCGTGCATTTTAAGAAACTATTTTTGGATGAATAGTACCTTTTTTTTTTTTTTTTTTTTTTTTTTTTTTTTTTAATTTCCAGACTAATATAATAAAATGGACTTAAGGTTGAGAGTACATGTAACATAGCGTAAAATACATTATAGGAATGGTGTAATGGTCCCCCAGACAAGACTTATAAACCAGAGGTTACAATTTATATTAAGGTTCAGTTTATAAATAGTTTATAAAGGATTAATAAAGGATCGTTGCTATAAGCACATTACAGCAATGAATAGTTATAAGCACACCAACAGAAGAACAGATTTAGGAATTATTATTAAAGCTAACATTAAAATCATATAATACACATGTTAAGGAAAGAGTGTCTGTACATAAATTAACCAAAAGTACAAAGTGTGGTTTAAAACTCGTAAAATGCATGTAGTACATAATGTGCAATAACCCGAATTTAGGCAAATGCATATAGTGATACAGTTTAGATATTAACATCCAAATGTTCAGGTACATTACTCATGAATGTTTATACTAAGAGTTGGTTGTGGAGAGCATATATAGTAGATTGTCCCTCAGTAATTGAGCATTTAGAGAAGTATTGCAGTTACTTTCCTGATTTCGCTTCTCCACGGCACTCCAGCTCCTCTCTCCTGGTATTGCCAATGTCCAGTGATGTGTTCTAAATAGATGTTCCTCGACTACCTGATGGCATCCAGTACGATGAGTTGCCACATCAGCCAAGCTTAGTGCTGACCGATTCCGCATTTCCGCAACACTCACTCATTACTGGGGTCCCATGTGCCCAGGGCTCCGACAGTCAGTGTGTGTGTTTGAACCTTGTAACCCCTAGCTCTAAAGGCATGGCCAGAGCGGTGTATTTCTCCACCTTTCGAGCTCGGGCGTTGCAGAAGGCCAGAATCCTGTTCTCAAAGGCCACTGTGATGTCCACACTAGGACGATCTGGTCGCAGTTGGCTGTCCATTCCAGGGATGGCGGAGTTCACGGTTACCTTCCCCAGAGGTGGTGGGATGGCTCTGACTAGGCCAGGGATCTGCAACCTTTCAGAAGTGTTGGGCCGAGTCTTCATTTATTCACTCTAATTTAAGGTTTCGTGTGCCAGTAATACATTTTAACATTTTTAGAAGGTCTCTTTCTTTAAGTCTGTAATATATAACCAAACTATTGTTGTATGTAAAGTAAATAAGGTTTTTAAAATGTTTTTAAGAAGCTTCATTTAAAATTAAATTAAAATGCAGAGCCTCCCCGCACTGATGGCCAGGACCTGAGCAGTGTGAGTGCCAGTGAATATCAGCTTGCATGCTGTCTTCGGCACGCGTGCCATAGGTTGCCTACTCCTGGACTAGGCAGTCTTGGATGGCGTTGTGTCACAGCTGCCTGCCATTGGTCTGGAAAGGGGTTTCCAGCTACACAATATGTGGGGTGGGGTCTCGTTGGCATAGCCACACTTCCTGCATTGCTTGGCCCTAAGTTACTGACATGTGCTCTGAACCTTTACTCATCTTACTGTTGCTTATGCCTGAGAATATGATTTGGTTTGAGGTGATGTGAAGGGAAGACTTGCAGCAGTTTTTTTTCTGTTCCTCCTGTAGGTTCATGAAAAGGATGTAATTGGCATCGCTCATCATCCCCATCAGAACTTGATCGCCACCTACAGTGAAGACGGCCTCTTGAAACTCTGGAAACCATAACTGTTTTTAACTTGCTTTGGAGCATGCTTCTTAATGAAGGGCTGAACATGTTCATGCTTTTATGAGTCCAAATATGCTGAGTATAATTTTCAGTTCAGGAGCCCAGAACTGTTTCAGTACTTGGTCTAAATTAGCTGTACAATGTCAGTACATAGAACACTTTCATTACCCTGTATCTGGGTAGTTAAAGCAGTTTAATTGCTGTAGAAGTGATTATTCTGTCTTGTGAAGTCTGTACCTTTCCTTTGTGCTGTTTATAGATGGAAAAACAACCATCAATTTATAAATGATTGACTTTCTAAGAAGTGTAGCAGATGGCTCATTTCTTTCTTTCAGGGAATGAGAATGGAATAAACAGGAGGAGAGAGTCTCCACCTTTGCAAAGATGGGTTCTATTGATCCTAAGCTACTTTGCTTTTTCAGGACAAAAGTATTCTAATACAGTGGGGTTTTCTGCTGCATTTAAAAATTTATTAAAGTAAATATCTGAAATGAAAATTACACAGGTTGAGAGGGAAGGTACTGTACATCTGGGGTCAGGCTTGGGTTATGGGGGTGTGGCAAACTGCCGGTACTGTTACGCTGGGTCTCACGCTTTCTCTTTGGGGAAGGTTCAGGGCGCCATTGCTTGCTTCTGAACCGGTATTTTAATTACCCCACTAGTTTTCCTTGAGGAGGGGAGTGGAGAGGGAGGGACCTGGGCCCGCCCTCTTCTCCAGGTCCCAACCCAGGGGCCCTGAGGTTTGTGGTGAACCAATTGAACTAGCGGTTCCTTCCCCTGGGCTACTTCCCTCTCCTGCCCTTCAGCTTGGGAAGGGGCTTCTAGCCTTCCTTCTACACAAGCCAGGTGCCCCTTACCTAGGGTTCCTTTTGGATTTCTCAGCCCACTGCAGCACTCCTCCAAACTTTCCTTTTGGTCTCTCTGTTCCAACTCCTTCAAAATGCTCTCTGCTCCAACTCCCACACTGTCTGACTGAAGCAGGGGTTTTTATCACATGACTGACTGCTGGTGCTCTAATTGGCTTCAGGTGCTCTAGTTAGTCTATAACAAACCTTCCTCCCCTTGCAGGAAATAAGGCTCCCTGCTAACACTCTCCTGCTGCCCTCTAGCCATGCTGTATCACATATCTCCCCTCCCCCACCCCTGCTCAGCACCAAGGGGTTGGGCTACTTGGGACGAGAGGCAGTGCCATCGCGATAGGCCATCAGCGTTGCCATGTTGGCTTCCAGCTCTATGCTGGACCCGAAAATAGAAAGGCTGCAGAGAGAGGAACCACCTCGTCACTCTGGCGTTCTTCTCCTTGTTCCTGTGCATCCACTGGAGCGGGGCGTGGTCTGTCACGAGGGTAAACCGGCGCCCCAAGAGATAGTAGCGGAGAGTCTCCATAGCCCATGTTATCGCCAGACATTCCTTTTCAACAACAGCGTACTTTTGTTCCTTGGGCAGGAGCTTCCGGCTGAGGTACAAGATGGGGTGCTCCTCCTCCCCTGCCATCTGGGAAAGGACGGCACCGAGCCCCACCTCTGAGGCGTCCGTTTGTAGGATGAATTCCTTCTCGAAGTCTGGGGCTATGAGTACTGGATGGCAGCATAGCGCTGTCCGTAAATCTGCAAATGCTTCTTCTGTCGCATCAGTCCACTTTACTATCTCGGAGCCCCGAGCTTCTACCAGATCCATCAATGGCCCTGCTCTTGTGGCAAAATGAGGGATGAATCTCTGATAGTATCCTACTATCCCTAAAAATGCTCTGACCTGCTTTTTGCGGATTGGTCGAGGCCAACCTTGTATTGCCTCCACTTTGTTCCATTGGGGCTTTACCAAACCTCTCCCTACTACATGCCTGAGGTATCTGGCCTCAGCTAGTCCTATCACGCACTTGAGAGGGTTAGCAGTGAGACTGGCCTTTCTCAGGGCGTCCAGCGCTGCTACTTTTTCTCGGTGCGTTTCCCAGCCAGGGCTATGTATGACTATGTCGTCTAGATAGGCGGTGGCATACTTGGCATGGGGTCGTAATAACTTTTCCATAAGTCTTTGGAATGTTACAGGGGCCCCATGGAGTCCAAAAGGGAGGACAGTGTATTGAAACAGGCCATCGGGTGTAGAGAAGGCAGTCTTTTCCTTGGCATCCTTGGCCAGGGGAATTTGCCAATATCCTTTGGTCAGATCCAGAGTGGTTAGGTATCGGGCCTTGCCTAACTGATCAACTAGCTCGTCAATGCATGGTATCGGGTAGGCATCGAAGTGGGATACTTCATTCAATTTCCGGAAGTCGTTACAAAACCTCAGGGTGCCATCAGGCTTGGGGACTAGGACGATCGGACTGGACCACTGGCTGTGGGATTCTTCAATGACCCCGAGTTCCAGCATCATCTTCACTTCCATCCTAATTTCTTCCCTTTTAGCTTCCGGTATTCGGTATGTTCTTATCGTCACCCTTACTCCAGGGCTGGTGACAATATGATGTTGGACTAGTGTTGTTCGGCTCGGTTGTGTACAGAATATGTCCTGGTTCCAGTGGATCATTTCAATGACCTCTGTTCGTTGTTTTGGGGTTAATTCAGGAGATATCTTTACCTGTCCCTGTGGGTCTGTCTGAGGTAGAGCTCCTCGAATGACCAGACACGTCTCTCTGTCATGCCAGGGCTTCAGTAAGTTGATGTGGTAGATTTGCTCTGGCTTTCAGTGGTCTGGTTGTCTAACCTTATAGTTCACTTCCCCAATGGCTTCCGCTATCTCATATGGTCCGTGCCAACTGGCTAGAAGTTTGCTTTCTGCTGTTGGTACTAACACCGTCACCCGTTCCCCTGGCTGAAATCTCCGTACTTTCACCCGACGGTTGTAATATGTCCGCTGGGCCTCTTGTGCTTTTTCCAAATGTTCCTGTACTATCGGGGTTACTCGAGTTATTTGCTCTCTCACCTGTGTCACATGCTCAGTGACATTCTTTCCTGGGTTGGGTTGTTCCTCCCAATCTTCCCTGGCGATATCTAATATCCCGCGTGGGTGGTGTCCATATAATAGTTCAAAGGGAGAAAAACCCATGGACGCCTGGGGGACTTCCCGTGTAGCGAACATTAGATACGGTAGAAGGGTATCCCAGTCTTTTCCATCCTGTGCTACCACCTTCCAGATCATACTTTTAAGGGTACAATTAAATCGCTCGACCAGTCCATCTGTTTGTGGATGGTAGATTGAGGTCCGTATGGCCTGGATGCGGAGCAGGGCACAAGTCTTTCATTAGTTTTGACATGAACGGGGTTCCCTGGTCTGTCAGGATCTCCTTAGGGATGCCCACTCTGGCAAAAACCTGTAGTAGTTCTTTTGCTATTGCCTTGGATGTGGGATTTCTTAAAGGAATGGCCTCTGGATACTGCGTGGCATAGTCAAGGATGACCAGTACATTTCGGTGGCCCTGTGCCGATTTTTCTAATGGGCCCACTATGTCCATGGCTATCCTCTCGAAAGGGACGTCAATAATAGGCAAATGTACTAATGGGGCCCGTAAGTGAGGTTGGGGGCTATGCAACTGGCATACAGGGCAGGAGGCACAATAATGCTGGACTTCTGCATGTATCCCTGGCCAATAAAACCTTCTTAGGATTCTATCCAGTGTCTTGTCTACCCCAGATGTCCCCCAAATACATGACTGTGAGCTAACTCTAGTACTGCCCTTATGTGTTTCCGTGGGACTAAGAGTTGCTCTACTTCTTCCCCTCGTATTTGCTCTATCCTGTACAAAAGATCGCGTTGCACATAATATGGCCTTGGGCCTTTGATTTTTCCTTCCACAGGCACACATTTACTTCCACTACCTCCTCCCTCACGTTCGCATATAATGGATCTTCGGCCTGGTCCTGCCCAAAGGTCTCACATGCAGTACCGAACTGACCTAATTCTAGGGAGCCTATATCTACTCTTCCCCCTGGGGTGCTCCCACTTGGGCTAGGAACCGCCTCAGAGTCTTCCTTGGCCTGAATTATCTCCTGGTCTCCTGAGCGGGTTCGTCTACCCACAAGGGAATTTTTTTGATTCACTGCTAGAATCCTGGTCCCTAACCTTTTATCTGCCCTTCGTTCTCGCCTTGACCTTCGGGGTTTTCCAGGGGATTACAATAACTCTGGAGCAAATTCGGCAAACATTGGGGTGAGGCTATCTGTAGTTGCCTCCGTCTCAGCCTGGGGGTTGCTACCCTCCCTTGGCTCTATTGGGATAAGTAAGTTCTCAAACCTGGGGAAGTCTCTCCCAATCAAAACAGGGTAGGGGAGCTTGGGGACTACCCCTGCAGAAACCCTGGTAGTATTCCCCTGGATCTCAATCCGTACTGGAATTGTAGGGTAAAAATTCACGGTACCATGTACGCACGTTACCCCTGTGTTTTTGGCCCGGGTTAGTTGGTCTGTTCCCACCAACTTCCCCGAGACCAGTGTGACAGCACTCCTGGAATCTATTAATGCTATGGTCTTTATACCATTCATTTTTACTGGTCTGGTATATCTATGTGATGTCACTGTGACCCCTACCAGGCCGATTAGACCACATTGCTCCCCGTAATCCCGCAGATTACACTGCATAGGTTCTTCCTTGTTGGGGCATTGGGCTGCTATATGCCCCAATTCTCCACACTCATAACACCGACCCCTTATTCCAGTTGTCACCCTCTGCCTGGGGCTATTTGGCCGGCCCCCCCCACTTTCTTTCCCAAACTCCCAGGTCCCTTCCTGGCCTCAGTGTCTTTCCTCACAGTTACAGTTCTCCTATAGTTCTCAACAGCCCGGGGCCTTGGGTTTGGGGTTGGCTTCCTGGATTGCCGTGTCTCCCCACCTGGGGTCTGGAACACTTCGTGGGCTGCCAGCTGTCTTTCCACGAGGGAGACCAACTCATCACAGGTAGAGGGATCATTCTGGCCAACCCAAGACCTGAGACCTGGTGGTAGCCCCCTCATATACCAGTCCAATACCAGTACCTCCATCATCTTCTCAGAGCTAAGGGCCTCAGGGCACAGCCATTTCCGGGTCAGGTGGATCAGGTCAAACAATTGTGATCGGGGTGTCTTGTCCTCCGTATATCGCCACTCATGGAACCTCTGGGCTCGCAGTGCCGTCGTTACTCCGAACCTGGCCAGGATCTCTGCCTTTAGCTGGGAATAATCTGCTGCAGCCTCTGCAGCCATATCGTAGTAGACCTGGGCTTCCCCACACAGGACTGGGGCAAGGATACCAGACCATTGATCTCGGGGCCAGGCCTCCCGCACGGCTGCTCTTTCAAAACCCAGGAGGTATGCCTCCACATCATCCTCCTGTGTCATTTTCTGTAGGCAATGGCTAGCCTGTACGGTCCGGGTCCCTTCACAGTTGCGATTCTGCTCCTTATGGGCCTTCATCTGGTTCACCAGGTTCTGAGCAGCCTGACTCATCAACAGATAATTGGTCTCCTGCTGCATTCTAGTCGCCTCCTGTTGGGCGGTGGCTTGGACCCGGGTAGCCTCCTGCTGTGCCACGGTGGCTTGTAGAAGGGCCTTGACCATGTTGTCCATCTTAAGGATAAGACGGTTACTCACCTTTGTAACTGTTGTTCTTCGAGATGTGTTGCTCACATCCATTCCAGTTAGGTGTGCGCGCCGCGTGTGCACGTTCGTCGGAAACTTTTTACCCTAGCAACTCCAGTGGGCCGGCAGGTCGCCCCCTGGAGTGGCGCCGCCATGGCGCCCAATATATATCCCTGCCGGCCCGCCCGCTCCTCAGTTCCTTCTTGCCGGCTACTCCGACAGTGGGGAAGGAGGGCGGGTGTGGAATGGATGTGAGCAACACATCTCGAAGAACAACAGTTACAAAGGTGAGTAACCGTCTTTTCTTCTTCGAGTGATTGCTCACATCCATTCCAGTTAGGTGACTCCTAAGCCATACCTAGGCGGTGGGGTCGGAGTGAGAAGTCGCGGCACGGAGCACTGCAGTTCCGAAGGCCGCATCCTCCCTCGACTGCTGGACCAGGGCGTAGTGGGAAGCAAAGGTGTGGACCGATGACCAGGTCGCTGCCCGACAGATTTCCTGGATGGGCACGCGGGCAAGGAAAGCCAGCGACGACGCCTGCGCCCTGGTAGAATGCGCAGTCACACGGCCCGTAGGGACATGGGCCAAGTCATAACAGGTCCTGATACAGGACGTAACCCAAGAGGATACCCTCTGGGAGGAGATAGGAAGCCCTTTCATACGATCTGCTACCGCCACGAAAAGCTGGGGGGATTTTCGGAAGGGCTTAGTCCTCTCTATGTAGAACGCGAGAGCCCTACGGACATCCAGCGAGTGGAGCTGCTGCTCCCTGCCTGAGGAGTGAGGTTTTGGGAAAAAAACCGGAAGGAAAATCTCTTGGTTGACGTGGAAGGCTGAGACCACCTTGGGCAGAAAAGCAGGGTGTGGTCTCAGCTGCACCTTGTCCTTGTGGAAGACCGTATATGGGGGGTCTACCACAAGAGCTCGGAGCTCCGACACCCGTCTAGCTGAGGTGATAGCCACTAGAAAGGCAGTTTTCCAAGAGAGGTAGAGCAGGGAGCAAGTAGCTAACGGCTCAAAGGGGGGCCCCATGAGCCGGGACAACACCAGGTTAAGATCCCAGGTTGGAGCAGGGGGACGGACGTTAGGGAATAAACGTTCCAGCCCTTTAAGGAATCTTGACACCGTCGGGTGAGAAAAAACGGAGCGACCGTCCGCACCCGGGTGAAAGGTGGAGATAGCTGCTAGGTGGACTCGCAACGACGATAAGGCCAGACCTTGCCCTTTGAGGGACCAAACGTAGTCTAAGATTTCGGTTATCGAAACTTCCATAGGGCGGAGATTTCTCTCTACGCACCAACAGGAGAAGCGCTTCCATTTCGCCGAATATGTAGCTCTTGTGGATGGTTTCCTGCTGCTCAAGAGCACCTCTCTCACAGGCGTGGAGCAGCGCAGCTCGGAACCAGTCAACCACGCAGGAGCCACGCCGCTAGGTGCAGCGACTGCAGGTCTGGGTGACAGAGGGTCCCGTGGTCCTGGGTAATCAGGTCCGGATGAAGGGGCAGGGGAACTGGGTCGGCTATGGCCAAGTCCAGCAGCATGGTGTACCAGTGCTGCCTGGGCCATGCCGGGGCCACCATGATCACGAGAGCCCTGTCTCTGCGCATCTTCAGGAGGACCTTGTGGACCAGAGGGAACGGGGGAAACGCATAGTACAGGTGGGTCGACCACTGGATGAGGAAGGCATCCGCTATCGACCCCGGCTCCCTGCCCTGAAAGGAACAGAACGCTTGGCACTTCCTGTTCCCCTTGGACGCGAAGAGGTCCACCCGGGGATAACCCCACCTCCGGAAAATGGAGAGAGCGATGTCCGGGCGAAGGGACCACTCGTGTGACAGGAAGGATCTGCTCAATCGATCCGCCAGTGTGTTCCGTACTCCAGGGAGGAAGGAAGCCCTGAGGTGAATGGAGTGGGCTACGCAAAAGTCCCAGAGTCGTATCGCCTCGTGGCACAGGGAGGAGGACCTGGTGCCGCCCTGCTTGTTGATATAGTACATGGTCGTCGTGTTGTCCGTGAACACGGCGACACAACGACCCTGAAGCTGATGACAGAACGCTTGACAAGCAAGGCGGACCGCTCTCAACTCCCACATGTTGATGTGTAGCCCCACCTCCTCCTGGGACCACAGGCCCTGTGTCCGCAGGGCCCCTAGGTGGGCCCCCCAGCCTAGATCTGAGGCATCCGTTGTCAGGGATACCGAGGGCTGAGAGGGGTGGAAGGGAAGACCCGCACATAATACGGACTGGTCTAACCACCAGCCGAGAGAATCTAAGACCTTCTGGGGGATTGTGACTAACATGTCTAACGGTTGCCTTGCCGGCCTGTAATGACTGATAAGCCACAGCTGGAGAGGCCTCATGTGGAGCCGAGCGTAGTCGGTCACAAAGGTGCACGCCGCCATGTGGCTTAACAGGGTTAGACATGTCCTCACTGACGTCAATGGGGCTGACCGCAAACGTTGAACGATCGCCGCCATGGTCTGGAACCGCTGCAGAGGCAGCGAGGCCCTGCCCACAGTGGCGTCCAGGACGGCCCCGATAAATTCCACCTTCTGCGTGGGCCTCAGGGTGGACTTGTCTGTGTTTATCAAGAGGCCCAGACTTGCAAACATGCCGGTGATCAGGCGGACATGGCTGTTGACTTGCTGTTCCGACGTGCCCCGAATCAACCAGTCGTCCAGATAAGGGAACACGTGGACACGGTTGCGCCGAAGATGCGCCACGACAACTGCCATGCATTTTGTAAACACCCTCGGGGCCGTGGACAGGCCGAATGGGAGGACTGCAAATTGATAATGAAGAGCCCCCACAACGAAGCGGAGAAAGCGTCTGTGGCGTGGCCAAATGGCAATATGGAAATACGCGTCCTGCATGTCGAGGGCGGCGTACCAGTCTCCCGGATCCAGGGATGGAATAATGGTCCCCAGGGATACCATGCGGAACTTCAACTTCACGAGGTATTTGTTGAGTTCTCGCAGGTCGAGGATAGGCCTGAGGCCCCCCTTGGCCTTGGGGATCAGAAAGTAGCGGGAATAAAATCCCTTGCCTTTCTCGTTTTCCGGAACCGCCTCTATAGCTCCTTTGCTGAGGAGCGTCTGCACCTCCTGCCGAAGGAATTGCTCGTGAGAGGGGTCCCTGAAGAGGGACGAGGAAGGAGGGCGGGAAGGAGGAAATGAAACAAACTGCAGGCGGTATCCCGTCCGCACCATGCTTAAGACCCAGCGGTCCGATGTTATTTGGGACCACGCCGGGAGGAAAAACGAAAGGCGGTTGGAAAACGGGGGGGAAGGATCCATAGGGGAAACTGTTACCGCGCCCTCGGGCGCACCTTCAAAATGAAGGCTTAGGACCAGGCGGGGGTTTTGAGGAGCCTTGGTTCTGCCCCCCTTGGTTCCCCGACTGCCTGCGCCTTCCGTTCCTGCCGCGGCGCCTGTAAAGGTCCTGCCGCTGGCGGAACTGGGAAAACGGCCTACGTTGCTGCTGTTGTTGCGACCTAAAGGGTCTACGCTGCATCACGGGGGTGTGCATCCCGAGGGACCGCATAATAACTCGGTTGTCTTTTAGACTCTTGAGTCTGGGGTCTGTCTTATCAGAAAACAGGCCCTGGCCTTCGAAAGGAAGGTCCTGTATGGTATGCTGGAGCTCCGGCGGAAGGCCGGAAACCTGCAGCCAGGAGATGCGACGCATCGTAACTCTTGACGCGAGGGTACGGGCAGCCGAGTCCGCAGCGTCCAAGGAGGCTTGTAAGGCCGTGCGTGCGACCTTCTTGCCTTCGTCCAAGATGGCCGTAAACTCTTGGCGAGCATCCTGTGGCAGCAGCTCCTTAAATTTGTCCACTGCCACTCAGGAATTAAAGGCATATCTGCTCAGCAGGGCCTGCTGGTTGGAGACCCTGAGCTGCAGCGCCCCAGCCGAATACACCTTACGGCCAAGGAGGTCCATCCGCCTGGCTTCTCTGGATTTGGGGGCTGGAGCCTCCTGGCCGTGACGCTCCCTATCGTTCACTGATTGCACCACCAGTGAACCCGGAGTCGGGTGTACATGGAGATATTCGTATCCCCTAGAAGGGGCCATGTACTTCCTCTCGACGCCTTTCGCTGTCGGAGGGATGGAGGCCGGGGACTGCCAGATGGTGTTGGCGTTGGCCTGGATGGTCCGTATGAATGGCAGGGCGACCCTGGTGGGAGCATCAGAAGAGAGGATGGTTACAATTGGATCCTCTATCTCCGAGACCTCCTCTGCCTGCAGACTCAGATTTTGAGCCAATCGCCTGAGGAGGTCTTGGTGCGCCCTGAGATCCAGCGGGGGGGGACTGTTGGAGGAGGTACCCGCCACCGCCTCATCCGGGGAGGAGGAAGATGAGACCCCAGGCACGAGAGTGTCTAACTGGGGGTCTTCCTCAGCCCTCGCCTCTGCCTCCGGAGCCGCAGCGGAGTCCTGCTGCTTGGACCCGTCCTCCCCTTCCGGGGAGGGAGGGGGGCGAGACAACGAGGCTTCAGGGGCCCTACGCTCCGCAGTCGCCGGTCTAGCAGGGAGCTGCTGGGGGCCCTGGGCCTGATGGTATGCCCAGGGTGTCCAGAATCCCCACTGTTGTGGGCCTTGGTCCTGCAGCGGCGGATCACCGAACAGCGCCGCCTGCCTGTCGGTGCCCAGCGCATACCCGCTGTCCGTCTGGGAAGATACGGACGGCTGTCTCGAGGGCCATGGTGGGGCCGACCCTGGATGGTAAGGGTCTGCGCGGGCCGGCACGGAGGATCGTCTCGGTGCCGGGGACCGGTGCCGGGAGTCATATCGGTGCCGGGATCGGGATCGGGACCGGGATCTGTCACGGTGCCGGGATCCTGATCGGTACCGGGCGCCGCTTCGGTGCCGGGACCTGCCACCAGCTCGGTGCCGGGAGGTCGACCGGGACCTGCCACCAGCTCGGTGCCGGGAGGTCGACCGAGACCGGGACCTGCCACCAGCTCGGTGCCGGGAGGTCGACCGGTGCGGCGAGTAGCGTCGGGACCTGCTCCTGGAATCGCGGTGCCGGTGTCGACGACTGGAGCCTGACCGCGACCGTCTCGATGCCGACCGGTGCCGCGAGTGCGACCGGTACCGCTGAGGGGAGCGGTGCCGGGACTGCGAGCGGCGTCGGGATCTGGAGCGCCCAAGACGTCGGGACCTGGATCGTGAACGACTGCCTCTGGGCGGTGCCGATATCATGGGCTTGCCTCTGGACGTGACCCGCACCGGAGGTACCGGGGGTGGCAGCCGAGTGGGCTCAGTCAGGGCAATAAGGTCCCGAGCCGAGGCGAAGGTCTCCGGTGTGGACGGGACCACTATCTCAACCCCAGATCTCATGGGGGAGCTCGGTGGTACCGGACTCAACGGACCCGCCGGGCCCGGAGTCAACGGTGCTGACGGTGCCGGCGGCGCCACGGCCGATGTCGAGGCCGGGCGCTCTAGCCGGGTCTGCCTGGCCGGAGTATCAGACTTCGACGGCCTTGGCTCTGACTCCAGTGCCGGAGAAGGTCGGTGCCGAGGAGTCTTCTCGGTGCCGGAGCGATCCGGTGCCGGTGCCGATACCACGGCCTGCGAAGCCGTCGGGTCAAGTGCCGCCTCCATTAGGAGAGTTCGGAGCCTTTGATCCCTCTCCTTCTTTGTCCTCGGCTTAAAAGCCTTACAGATGCGGCACTTGTCAGATCTGTGCGATTCCCCGAGGCACTTCAGGCACGCTTCGTGGGGATCGCTGGTAGGCATGGGCTTCTTGCAGGCCGCACACTGCTTGAAGCCCGGCGAAACAGGCATGAGCCTGGCGCCGGGTGCCGGGAAGGGCTAAGCCCCCGGCGAAGAACTACTTAACAACTATTTAACTTAACTATCTACTTAACAAACTAATTAACAACTATAATGGAACTATAGATGAACGATAGATAAACGATAGAGAACTAGGAGAGCTAGGGACGTGGAGGACAGCTATGCCGCGCTCCACAGTTCCAACGACCGACACGGCGGTAAGAAGGAACTGAGGAGCGGGCGGGCCAGCAGGGATATATATTGGGCGCCATGGCGGCGCCACTCCAGGGGGCGACCTGCCGGCCCACTGGAGTTGCTAGGGTAAAAAGTTTCCGACGAACGTGCACGCGCGGCGCGCACACCTAACTGGAATGGATGTGAGCAATCACTCGAAGAAGAAGAGAGGGTTTTGCCTAACCCTGGACTAAGTCCCCAGTGCGCAGATCCCACTCTTGACACCACATGTGGCAAATTGCCGGTACTGTTACGCTGGGTCTCGCGCTTTCTCTTCTTTGGGGAAGGTTCAGGGCGCCATTGCTTGCCTCTGAACCGGTATTTTAATTACCCCACTAGTGTCCTTGAGGAGGAGAGTGGAGAGGGAGGGACCTGGGCCCACCCTCTTCTCCAGGTCCCAACCCAGGGGCCCTGAGGTTTGTGGTGAACCACTTGAACTAGCAGTTCCTTCCTCTGGGCTACTTCCCTCTCCTGCCCTTCAGCTTGGGAAGGGGCTTCTAGCCTTCCTTCTACACAAGCCAGGTGCCCCTTACCTAGGGTTCCTTTTGGATTTCTCAGCCCACTGCAGCACTCCTCCAAACTTTCCTTTTGTCTCTCTTCAAAACTGCTCTCTGCTCCAACTCCCACACTGTCTGACTGAAGCAGGGGTTTTTATCACATGACTGACTGCTGGTGCTCTAATTGGCTTCAGGTGCTCTAGTTAATCTATAACAAACCTTCCTCCCCTTGCAGGGAATAAGGCTCCCTGCTAACACTCTCCTGCTGCCCTCTGGCCATGCTATATCACAACAGTTATAGATACCGTTTGCAAGGATGAAAAGATACATACATATTGCATAACCGGCATAGACCCAGACTGGGGTGTAAGGGTTTTTAAAGTGTCAGTGAATAAGTGGGCTCGGGTTCACCACCCATGGAATGAATAAGGAGTCCAAGTCAGTATCGGTTTAGTGGATAGGTACATGGGTGGGGTGCATCCCTTGGTCCCTCAGGGAAACAAGTGGGTTATTTCCCTGATCGGCTGTCTCAATTACTCAGTGTGGTATTGGCGGTGTCCGGTGATGTGTTCGGTATAAATGTGTCTGGACCACCTGATGGTGTTGGACACCATGAGCTGTCTCATGAGCTGGGCGTAGCGTCGACCGACCCCACATGCTCTCAGAACCAGCTCGTTGCGGGGGTCCCATGAGCCCAGGGCTCCCACAATCAGGGTGTGTACCTGGACTTGGTAGCCCTGGGCTCTCAGGGTCTCAGCCAGCGAGGCGTACTTCGACTCCTTCCATGCTCGGGCCTCGTGGAAGGCAGGGGACAGGTTTTCGAAAGGCACCATGACGTCTACCAGGAGGCCTTCTTCTTTTCTGTGTCTGTCACGACGATGTCAGGTCACAGTCGGCTGTCTGTCCCGGGGATGGCGGAGTCGACGGTGATCTTCCCCAGGGACAGTGGGATGGCTTTCACTGGTTGGTTCTGGATGGCATTGCTGCAGTGCTACCAGGCTCCGGAGTGCCTGATGCCAACTATCTAACTTGATCCTCATTTAACAAAGTATCCTTCTGGCTTCTATGCAGCAGAACCACCCACAGATGGCTTACATGACAAGAAGCTGCACATGTGGGCTTTGCTCCCAGCTGCATTCTGACTACCTTGGAAAACAGGTTGAGGCCACCCTGAAGAAAGGATCAATACAGGCTTCTGTGTGCATTTTTAGTTAATTACTTCCAGCCGTCCCCACACTGTATTACAAGGTCTAGCAACACCCCTGCCTGCCTCCTTTTCTCCTCCCCCCACCAGCTAGTTTGAGCGTAAAACACCACTTAATTCAAGCTAGAGGTGTGTGTATGGGATAGGATTCAGGTTGGGGCAACATTCAAGTTCTACTTCAAGCTAACGCTATAGTGAAGACAACCCTTTGGACCTGTCAAACTGTGCGCTGTCTTCATTTGAGATAACACAGTTTCCTGCAAACAATCACCAATGTCTTTAAAAGCTGTCTGCTGTTCCTTGTTTTCATGGTACAGTTTTATTTCTATGCGTTTGTTTCAAAATATAGATTTAATTTTGTTTTCACACACAAAACCATTTGCTTGGATCTCTAGTGCACTATTTCTTGTCTTCATCTTTGTACTAAATGCTTTGTTCCTAAAGGAGTATTTGAAACCAGGGTAACTTCCCTATAACTGACAGACAATAGATCTAGTTTAGACTCATCTGCTGGGTGGTGGTATTAAGAAGGCAACTTGTGATGGACCCCTTTGATTTGTTACATCCCCTGTGGCTTTGTCTTTCGGTTCACATGGAGCTGTGAGAAGGTGGACCAGAAATACATCATCATAAAGAAAACTATCCCCATTGGACTAGGCCCCGTTCATTAAAACTGTAGTGTTCAGTTCCCATTAGTTTGTATGGGTCTGGTTTAAAAGGAGTTTTTACTTCATCAGACATAGCAATATTTTAGAGAGCAGAGTAGTTACTTTCCTACCTCTGTAATTGGTAATTTTAGATGTTTCTGGGGATAATTTATGCTATTTTGCATCAGCCAGTCATGGAGCTGAAAATGAAGATATTTAAGTAGGATCCTCTGTACCTCATGATGTGTCCATACTACGCTTTAACACAGGGACCTGCAAGCCCTTGGGGGGGAGACAGCTAGCATTTGGGGGGGAGACAGCTAGCACATTGTAAAGTGCCCTTTCTCTTCACTCCTCCTCTGGTTCTTGTCACACAGACAACAGAAGTCCAAAGTGCATGTGGTCACCACCTGTCAAAAAGGGTATTGCAGAATTAGAGCAGTGATAAGAGGAGGCAAGAATGATTAGGACAGTGGTTCTCCCCAGGGCTTGTCCTGATCCCACGTAATTAAAAAAACAAAACTCTCCTGGGTTTGTGAATTCATTGGTACAGATGGATGCTTGATCTCCCAGTGGCTCTGTGTTCCCTCCTTTTACTGGCTGTGCCTGTAGCTGAATCTTGTACCAGCTACTGCCACAGCCCCTTTGGATGACTGCAGTAGCTGACAAGCAGTTGGAGGGGGTGCTTTGCAATGAGTGCTGGAAAGGAAATTCAGGCTGCAGATGAAAGATCCATAGAAGGGTCACTTCCCCTCGGGTGTTCTCCAGTGCTCTGCTAGGTCACTCCAATCCTTGACTCTGGGAGCCAGCCTGATCCTGCTTTACTGTGAGAACCCCACTCCTGGGCTGGTCACGCAGAACCTCTGGCATGGAAGCTGCTCTATGGATTGTGCAACCAAATGACACCAGCCAGTATCTCCGGTCCCAGACACAACCCTAGGAACCTCGGTCTTGCAGTGTCCAGTTATGCCCACTGGACGCTGCATGTTTATATGAGTTTGTCAATTTAACGAAGAAATTGATATGTACCAGGCTTGTTATCCCAAGGGGAGTCTCTGACATGCTTCAAACCAAACACACTGCTTCAGGTAGAACGAACAAACAGATTTATTAACTATAAAGAGATTTTAAATGATTGTAAGTCAAAGCACAAGAAGTCAGATTTTGTCAAATGAAATAAAAGCAAAACATTCTAAGCTGACCTTAACCCTTTCAGTGCTCTTACAAACTTAGATGCCTCTACCACAGGCTGGCTGGTTGCCCTTCAGCCAGGAGATCCCCTTTGATCAGCGCTTCAGTCACTTGGTGATGTCTGTAGATGTAGGTGGAAGACAGAGAGCATGGCAAACGTCTCTCCCTTTTAGCATGTTCTTTCTTCCCTCTTGGCTTTGTTTCCCACCACCCATTCAGAGTCAGGTGAGCATTACCTCATCACAGTCCCTGACTGACCAAAGGAAGGGAGGTAACTCACTTGAGAGTCCAACAGATCCTTTTGTTGCTGCCTAGGCCAGCCTCCTTTGTTCCTGTGAGGCTGGGCTGGGTTTGTCCCATACCTGCCCCGATGAGGTGTGAACTGCCTCTCTGCTCTTGGAGAGTTTTTACCAGGCCTTATTTTCAGCCTCATAACTATATACATGAAATTACAGCCTATAACATTACAATAACATTGCTGTAACAATCACTATAACAACAATGCCCAGTGCATCATGAGTCTTTCCAAGACACCCGACATGACAAACTTTACATTGGACACCGCACAATCATTTTACAAGGACGAACGGGGTGTGTGCGTAGCATCTTCTCCCAAGATACAGAGCATCACACCTCCCCCCTTTGGTTACTGCACGAGGGTTAGTCACTGACTAGCTTGAAGGCAGTTTGTGTTACAGTTCTCTTGGCACCTAGCCATCAAGGCCATGAGGCAGCATGCCTCAGTTACCCCATTCACACACAGCAAGCCAGGTTTTTAATCTGCTGTGATAGTTTTAGACCTGTTTACAGGTATTAATTGAAAAGTAGTATTAGCATAAGGTTTAACATCTACGTCAAAATTCTTATCCCCAGAACTTAACATTAATACCAACATTTTTAGCACAGATGGGTATTTACACATATCTTTATGACACCATACCCTTTGTTCAGATAGTGTAGTTTGAGGCTATTTTTTTCCCATTACCCATGGTGTCCTTTGATGTTCTCCCATGTTATCAGTCACTGGCTTTTCTTTCCCTCCACTGTTCCCTTCTGTGTGGGCTCTTAATTTAATCATATTTCTGGCATTTTGATATCTCAGGGTCTGTCAAGGTAAGGGTCCAGGGGGAGCCTGCACATTGGCTGGGCCCTCCGAACCCCAGGACTGTATATATACAGAAAATCCAGCTCCTTTTCTGAGGTTCCCTGTGTTTCCCCCTCCCAGCACTGAGTCCTTCCCTGTCCCCTAGAGGGCTGTGATCTGTGCTCTCTGGGCTAGGTGTATTTACCCTTTGATCAGATGCACCTTTTCCCAGCAGCTTTCCCATAACTGCTTCCTGTTTCTCATCAGCCTGGGGGAAAACACCCCCTTCTCTGTCAGTTGGGTCATTTGTATTCTGGCAAACTACCCCCTGGCAATTTTCTGGTCCCAACTCCTCTGTTATCACAGGCATTGGAGCTTCATCTTGATTTAAAGAGACACAGTTACTTTCCAAAAACTTATCAGAAATAGCATCCTGAACAATGGGGACCTGGATTGGGGTACCCTCTGCCCACCCACCTTCTCTGTCCCTGAGGATCCTTCTCAAAGCCTGGGTCACAGGCTGAGTGCCTGGTGCACAGACGCTGACCCAGCCATCTGTGCCTAGTGTCCTGGGCATCCTGCCCCAAGTGACTAGTGAGGAGACATTCCTGTGCCCCCACTATTCCTTCCCCAGTTTCCTCCTCAGGGCCCCCTCCTAATCAGACACATTTCTCTATGTTCCCTAGGAAGGGGTCTGTCTCTTGTTCAGTGGCCAAACTGCCAGCTAACAACTGGGACAGTTGCCTTAATCCCTGACAACACCTCTCCTGCCCCTGAGGTCATGTTGCCTTCTGCTGGAAAGGAGCTAGCCTCAGCCCCTCTCATACTTTGAAGCACCCTGCTTCCCTGTGTTAGAGCCACAGGAATCCTCACCCACCTCAGTGGTTTGTGAGATCCCCTCCCCGTTCTCTGGGCTTTCTTCAGTACACGTTGCTTTCTACTCCCTAGAGCGGGATCTGTTTCTGGTTCAGCTGTGACCGGCTGGCAGCTAACACTATGAACAGGTCTCTCCCTGGCTGCCATCACACCCCCATCCCTTCCTGATCTGGTGTTGACTCCAGCTGCAGTGCAGGAGTTGGTCTCAACCACCCTCCCACCTGGAAGCATGTGGCTTCCCCCTGCTGCAGAACAATCAAGGAGACTCTCTCCCATTCTCTCAGCAGTTCCTGAGATCTCACCGGTTCCCTCACGGGTCCCAGCATAACACTCCCTCCTGCTACAGGCAAATACTTTAACTTGAACTACACGGAAAAAAATTATTACCCAGAGCAGGTTGCCTAGGAGGTGTTCCTTTGCTCCCCTCCCCCAGTCAAAACACTTTCCAAACTTTCCCACACCACTTGGATTTTAGCTAGTGGCACAAGGAATCTTTCGCCCACCCCCACAATCTCTGCCATTTGGTCAGGTAACATACTGGCCTTTGGGACCACACTGCCTAACCAGAGAGATCTGAGCTCCTGTATCCGTCTGCCCCAAGTATTCCCTGCCACCAATTTGGACAGCCTTTAACATGCTCCATGTCTAGTTCTGCAGAGGCTAATCTCACAGGGTTTCAATTCCCTGGGGGGTGGGGAGGTTCTGTGTTGAGAACAGCAGAACTAACATGAGCTATTGGTTGCCTACTTCCTCCAAGCACAGGGCATTTATGTCTCAGGTGACCAGTGGAATTACACCGATAGCACCGTTTGGGTTCTTCTGCTTTTACAGGAGATTTGTGATAGGAATTACCAGTAGAGGAATGTTTTGGTGGAAGAGAATGTTTAGGCTCCCAACCCCTTTCTTTCTTCCCAAGGGAAATATGGGATCCTCCCTTCCTGTCAGTTTTAAAACCTCTTTCTGTGGCCTGCCCTCAATAGACACCTGATTCTGTTCGAAGGCATCCACTACAAAAGCCACCTCATCCACAGACTTTACATCTTTGTCCCACAGACACTGCTTCACATCAGCCTTACACACACCTAGGAAATGCTCTTGAGCAACAAGAGCCAACATTCCCTCCAAACTTGCCACCAGTTTACCCCTCACCCATATCCCCAACAAATCTTTGTTTACATGTACCCCACTACTTGTACCAGTATCCCCCTTAAGATTCCTAAATGTAACTCTGTTTTAGGGTGTGACAAAGTTCCTCCTCTGCCTTGGTGGGTTCTGCACTTTCTGGCAGGTTTGTCACCTCAGAGGTTCACCATAGTCCCCAGTTTGGTTCCTTTTGTTAGTGGCACAAATCTGCTGTTCACTTGGCTAACCTCATCACTGGCCAGCATGGGGAAAAGGAGAACAATCCCCACAGTCTCTGCTGGCCCATCTAACAGGTCAGGGGACAGGCCAGGGACTTTCCCCTCTGGTGGGACCCACAGTCCAGATCAACTCCTCTTATATCAAATGGGAAGTTGAAAGGTTTGGGGGGAACCCGGGCCCGCTCTCTACTCTGGGTTCCAGCCCAAGGCCCTGTGGTTTGCAGCTGTCTATAGTGCCTCCTGTAACAGCTGCATGACAGATACAACTCCCTGGGCTACTTCCCTATGACCTCCTCCAAACACCTTCTTTATCCTCACCACAGGACCTTCCTCATGGTGTCTGATAATGCTGGTACTTTGCAGTCCTCCAGCAGGACATCTACTCTCTTAGTTTCTTGCACCTCTTACTCCCAGCTCCTCACACATGCCCCTCACTAACTGAAGTGAGGTCCTTTTTAAACCAGGGGCCCTGATTAGCCTGCCTGTCTGTCTTAATTGATTGTAGCAGCTTCTTAACTGGCTCCAGGTGTCTTAACTAGCCTGTCTGTCTTAATTTGGTCCGGCAAGTTCCTGATTGTTCTGGACCTGCCCTTGTTACCTTACCCAGGGAAAAGGGACCTGCTTAACCTGGGGCTAATATAGCTGTCTTTGATCAGTCTCCTGTAGCCATCTGGCCCTGTCACAAGGGGAAATCTGAAAACTTCACAAAACAGTATTTTTAAATTTACAGTAGTCCAAAGCATCTTCAATAGGCATTCCATTGAATACATTTCAAGCTTTACCAGTTCATTTTGCAATCAGGATAGAAACTCTCTTCTGAGGGATGTCATGTATTACACACAGCCTTTCAAAGGTAGTCAGATATTCAGCAATATATCAGCCTTTTAATTGTATGCAGGACATAATTATTCCCATTTGTGGATTTTTGGAGTGGTGGGAGTCATTGGGATCAGGGGGTTCTGGTTCTGCTTCTCCAGCAAGCCCATTTGGTGTTTTTGCTCTCTTTCTTCTCTCTCTTATTCATCCATGGCCCTTGTGTGTGCAGCCTTCTCTCTGGCTGCCTCTGCTGCCAGTTTCCCTGCCTGCAGCTATTTCTTGGAGTCTCATTTTGGCCTGCCACATTTGAAACTCACAATCCTTTTCCTCCTCTGCAGCTTCCAGTCTGGCCAGTAGTGCCGAGTGTTTCCATGGAGCCAGGCCTATGCTCAGAAGGGGCTTCAGCCTGCTCCACTTCCACTGTGTCCTGAGATCCCACTGGCTCCCCCCACCCACCACTTCCTCCTCTCCACTCCCTGGCCTCACCGCCTGCTCCTCTCAGCCACCTGGCCAGACCCCAGTGCACCTCCGGCTCCAGGCAGTCTCTGCTTCCCAGCACCTGTGGTCGCACTTGGCTCCCCAGAGCGGAGGCACCTGGGACTGGAGCAGAAACCTGGCCAGTCTGTTGGAGGGGGGCACAGGGCACCAGAGTGGGACAAGATGACAATGTGGGGAAGCTTGACTGGACCCCTCCAGGCAAATGCATCTTGAGGGAGCCTGCTGATTGCACCACTCCCAAGGGGCTGGAGCAATTCCTGGTCCTGGGACCAGCCTTAGCTGTGCTGCTGGCTCAGCCCAGCAGTCAGTCACCTCCCAGCAGGGCCCGTGAGTGCAGTAGGCAGCAGGGTGTGTAGGACTGAGTCCCTTGGGGCACTGGGGTGGGGAGGGGCTGGGCTGTGCTGTGAGGGGAGAAGATGTGTGTTAGGGCACTAGGGAGTAGGGGTTCTGTGGTGGGGCTGGGGTCAGGGATGGTGTTGTACATTTGTGGGTGGGTTGGGCGGCACTGGGTATAGTGGATCCAGGGGACTCTGGCCATAGGGAGTTGGGCATAGGCCTGCTCCTAAGGGGAAGGGACATGCAGGCAGCACAGGGCCAGGCAGGCCCCTGTCTGTCTGGCAACTGCCAGTTTGTAAATAGTGCCCTTGCATTGGGTGGAGTGGGGCCGCCCCTGCCCTGCCATATTGCCTCTGGCTGGCCCCTCACTCTGGAGACTGACCTCCACACTCCAGGCTCCACAGTGGCCCAGACGTATGTTTGGCACCAGGCCCACAAAAGGTTAATCCAGTCCTGCTGGCTAGCTCCAGTTTTGTAGCTGCCTCACCAGCAGTCATTTTTCTGCTTTGTGTTTATTTCCCTCACCTGCAACAAACAAAACAGAACTGACCTCCTGACTGTTCTTAGCCACTGTACTTAAGACTCACTTAAAATCACAAATGTCACTTGGTAACAAGCTGCACATAGATCCTGCTCCCTGCCACACTGCGACATTCCCCTCTGGTGTTATCTGAACTGGTGATCTGCTAGATCACCCCAACCCTTGACTCTGGGAGCCAACCTGACCCTGCTCTGCTGTGAGAACTCCACTCCTGGGCTGTAAACTAAGCTACTAAACAGCAAATGTATCATAGCACTTAATGCTTTCTGGTAAGGGAAACAGTTAAGATGAAAATGTTCCTGTGAAACATGCAGTTAAGCCAACAAGTGACTGATACATTGTATCTTGCAGGAGAAATGGCTGTGGAGCAAGTTAACAACCTTCAGATTCACCTATGGAAAACACAAGTACATTGTTTTTCTCTAGGTTATTGCATGGCAGCTTGTTTACAGTCCTACTCCTCTTGCCATAGCTCTAAGAGCATGATAAAGGCAGTAGCAAGAATAGCTGAAATACATAATTTCTTCTACTTTGTGTTGAATACCATCCAAAATGTAAGAACCCTCCCTCAACCAGGTTGTGTGATGTGGCGACAGTGCCCTCTCCTCACTCCTTTGAGTTACACTGCTCATTACAGTGTCTTTCCCATGCACTGGCAAGAACATTTTTCAGGGTGTATGGTTGTCAGACAATCATACAACACCCCTCTCCATTACCTTTAATGGAATTCACCTATAACACAGTGCGTCTACAGTTACTGGAGCTCTACAATGACAAAACAGCCACTATTAGTAAATCTGCGAGATTTGTGAAAAATATACGAATCTGAAGACAACAGGGCAAGAACACCAAAGGACATTAGTACAATAAAATACATTACTTCACCCACCTCATGTGTCCGGTGTATTTTAAGTAGGTAGTTGACTAAAATGTGCCACTTCATATTTCAATACATGTGACCTAAGCTGAACACAGCCCTTTTCAGAAACCTTGTGCATTTCCCTCCTCCAGCCTGAACACAGACTAACATATACCACAAAATAGTCTTAGGAGCCATTGAATAGTTTTGTAATTATATTGGAAAAGTTTTGCCTACATTAACTGGAACAATACAGAGTCTTTCAAGAATTAGATTAAGATTATACACACAGAAAGAAAGAGGAGAATTTTGATACAAATACTAGACTCAATTGGTCACCCACTCTTCTGGTTAATATTGAATTCCCTATACAGGGTCATGCATCTTTCACCTTCACTCCCCAGTACTGAGTCTGTGCTACTTCCTCTAACTTAATGCATCAGGTTGGAGGTCAAACTTCACATCAGTATGCAGACTACTTCAGGGATTTACAATAGCGAGCTCAGCTGTTCTGCCTGCCTCACTCACAAGTAAGGGTTAACATTCTCTCTCTCCTTAATTAGGTATGTTAATGCAGTTCCACTGTTCACTAGTGCCTGATAAGCTGCCTGTGCTTATAACAGTAGGAAGCTTCACTTTTCTATCCACTAGTGGGTCACAAAAGAATGAAGCTGGCAGCCAAGAGATCAGTAAAATCTCAAATTCAGCAGGCTGAGGGAGCCAGGTGTTTAAGAGGGCATGTGAAGACTGACAGCATCCTTGTCCGAGTGAGGTAATCAGTACAGCACTGGGCAGCTGCATTAGAGCAAGTCCTGATTTGATGAATAGCAGTACAAGTCCAAGACAGTCACAGGTTATATTCTACAGCTTGATTAGAACAGAAACTTTAATAGATCTTAACATGAATTATAAATAAATACTTGGGTATGCTTCATTAACAGGGCATAGAATCTAAAAGACCACCACTCAATCCGAATCTAAGCCAGTGCATTTGCACACAATTAAAATACAGGAATTACAAGGCCTGAAATAAAGACAAGCAGCCAGGGGTAACTGACCTCATGGTCAACTTCAGCTGAACTTGACCCTGAACTTTACATAAATTGCAAAGTCAGCCTGTCACTTTCTAATATTATTGATTTTATTCATTAACTTTTTTAAAAACTGTGGTTGAATATTAAAAACAAAACAATAGCAAGGAGTGAGAGCATGAGCTGCTTGTAGTTCTTCACTCTTCCACTAATGCATACAAAACAAGCATCACAATGGGTATTGACTGGCCATTTTAAGACGTCTGACACTGAACACCACCTCTAGGATGATGCTCATCATCTTCATAGGCTTCCCCATTGTAATGCTGTCTTCTTTCCTGAGATGGGTCAAAGTCCACCAGCTCTACCTGATCCATTTCTTCAGTTTCTTCCACTTCCTTCCTTGCAGGTAGCAGTTTTTCCAACAGAGACAGCTTATCAGAGGAGAGGAAGCCACACTCTGGGAAGTTTACCTGAAAAATCAGTAAGAATGGCCCTTTGTGAACTTTGCTTGTACAGTCTCTTCTCCATAGGGTATTACTACTTGAGAAGTGTGCGCTACCTTGCTCCTACAAGCATCAGCTTGTAGCAGAGTCCTGGGCTCTTCTGCTAGTTCTAGGCTCCCAAGTCTTCTCAGAAAGAAATAAAACAAAAAGCAACCTAGCATTTTACTTCATTGTCCAACCTCATATACAGACTGGCTGCCTTCCATTATCAGTTTTTCCAGATCTCCATCTATGTTTTGCCTACAAGATGACCATTCCAATAAAGTAGTTGCCAAAGGGGGAAAAAAAAAGTCTCCACATCTAAGATCCTCTCCATGCTATTTGAGACACAAGGTTATTTTTAAAAAGGTCAGTATTTCAGCTTTATTCTAAGCAGTATAACCCTGTATATTGGATTAGCTTAATAGCCTTTTGCAGAACTGAATGCAGAAACAGATAAAGATTGAGTACCTCACGGTCTTCTTGCCTCCATTAGAAACAGAAGTCAACTTTAACCTGACAAGTTTCCACTATGTTCAATGTTAAGCCATCTTTAACTATACAAAACTGACTTAACTCTTACCTTGAACTCAATGATCAGGCGTCCTTTTTCATACGGTCTGCGATAAATTGGCATCCCCTCGTTCAGCACACATTTAATATCTCCATGCTTGACGATCTGACCTAAAGCAAAAACCAAGGCACAAAAGACAAAGCTGTTATAGTTGCTACATTTGTGTGATCTCCCCTCAACTCCCTTTCACACTGTTTTCTAGGCTAAGATTCATGGAACTACACTGACCCAGATCCCACTTCATGAAGGCTGCTAAAAACCTAGTTGCCTGTAAAACGATAGTGTCAACTCTCTTCTACCCAGAAGTGGTCTTAAAAGGCTATATAATGTGAATGGAGAGACAGGGTGGGAGAGGGAATCTCTTATTGGACCAACTCCTGTTCACAGGATATCACGGTTGGAAGGGACCTCAGGAGGTCATCTGGTCCAACCCCTGCCCTTCTGTTGGTAAGAGACAAGCTTTCAAGCCACACAGAAAGGTACTCCGTGTCACTGCTAAATATGAACAGATAGCACATATTCTAAGGGGCCACTCAAGGTGAAGTGGCCCATTAATATCCCTGTAGTCACAGGGTAAAAAGTTAGTGGGTTACAGGTTGTTTTAATAAGCCACAAATACAGTGTCTAACCAATCTGTGATTTTCAGTGTCCAGCAAAATTATGAATTTAAGCTCCCAGGCTCATCTTCTGAAAGTGTTGTGCAGGTGTCCTGTGTGGATGACAACTGATGGTCAGATAAAGTATCGCTTTGTAAGAAGCGTTCACTCACAGGTGACTGGTTTTGATCATCATTTGAGTGTAGCAGTTGTTTGGTTTCATCTAGGTAAGTAATCAGGGCAGTGAGCGCACTGAATGAGGTACACTGCATGTGTAGGACCCCTATATCTCGGGAAGGGTGTTGTGGGAGCTGTCATACATCTGCTCTGGTTGTATCTGGTGTTGCTTTAAGTTGATGTCTGGGTCTGAGGGGTGCTTGCTTTGATGAGCTTTGGAGGTTGCCTGAAGGCCAGAAGTAGGGGTACAGAAAAACCTTTCATGATGGGGTCCTGATCAAGCACGGGTTGTAGCAGTCTGAGGATACCCCATGCCGGTTCCAGTGTGGGATGACAAGTGACAACTAGGGGTGTGCAGTCAGAGGGGATTTTATTTCTGTACTGAATCAGGTCTTCTCAGGGTATTTGGGTGGCCCTTAGAGCATATTCTGTGGCTTTTCTCTACAGTCATGCACTCAGATACCACAGAATATGCATGGAGGAGAAAGTCTAGGACAGACTTTAACATGCTCAAAACTGCTTTCAAACAAGGACACTCCACCAGAGAAGTAGACCACACATCATGGAATAGGCTACCCAAATATTCAGAGAGAATTGTTACACTCAAATGAGCTCACAAGAAAATGATCAAGACAAACACCATGTCACCTGTGGGTGAACACTTCTCAGAGCGATCGCTGACCATCAGTTGTCATCCACAAAGAACATCTGCATAATGCTTTCAAAAGCTGAGCTAGGAGCTTAAATTCATAACTTTGCTAGACCCCTATTACACAGATTTAGACACAGGATTTGTGGCTTATTACAACAATCTGTAACCTATTAATACTTTTTTTTTGGTCCTAGGACAAAGGCTAGGAGGTGTGTGAGTGTGTCATGGGTTCAGTGACCTCAATTCTGCAGCAACCAGTGATGGCTCAGGGGCTGCCCAAGCCTCGCAACCCATGAGCCAGCAGCAGCAGTCTGAGTGCGTGGGAGGTGGCTCAGGGCCTGGGGAAGGGGTTGTGGGATGCAGGGGGCAATTACCTAGGGGTAGGAGGCTCCCACTGGCCTAGGCAGAGAAGACAGGGGCTCCACACACTGCCAAAGCCCGCAGGCCCCGCGCCTGCAGCTGTTCCCAGCCAATGGGAGCTGCGCTTGCAAAGCCAGCACTTACAGTGGGAACAGTGATTACAGCTCCTTAGCTGGCAGGAGCTGTGGGACATGCAAAAGCTCAGTAGGGAGCCTGCAAGCCCCACCAATCTTCTCCCCCTCAGCACCAGCGGGGGCCCTGGGCCACCCCCCCCCCCCCCCAAGTTTTAGTTAGGGATAAATAGTACAAGTCATGGACAGGCCATGGGCTGCAAATTTTTGTTTACTGCCTGTGACCTGTCCGTGACTTTTACTAAAAATATCCACAAAACACCTTTAAGTCATAGGTAAGGCTAAGATTTTGTCAGTCATTCTTAGTGAAAGTCATGGATAGGTCATGGGCAAAACACAGAAATTCACAGAAGCCGTGACCTGTCGTGACTTTTGCTGCTGCAGCTCCATGGATTTCCCCTGCTTGGAGCTGTGGGGTACCCCCTGGGTCCATGGCAGCTGGACGCACTGTGGTTCTCTGGGGCAGTGGCATGTGGCCCGGGACTGCCACTGGTGCTCTGGTGGGTGGTGGTGGTATGAAACTACCCCAGCGGCCCTGGGATCAGTCACACCAGCTGCTGCAGAAGTCGCAGAAAATTACAGAATCCGTGACAGACTTACCTATGACTACAAGGGTGTTAACAGGCCACGACACCTTCCCCTAATTTTAGCATAAGTCAGTGGTCCCAACCTTTTTGTCTGGTGGGCACCAGACAAAGGACCACTGTGGTGGTGTAGCACCCGCCGAAATGCTGCCGAATTTTGGCAGCGCCGCCTCTCGATGTCGACAAGTGATGTCATCGAGAGGCGTCCCCGCCGAAATGCCGCTGAAATTCAGCGGGTGCTCTCCCAGGGTCCAGGACTTGGGCGCACTAAGATGTCCCCGCGGGCGCCATGGCGCCCACAGGCACTGCACTGGGGACCACTGCCATAAGTAGTTACAAAATTGAACATATAGTGTCACAGCAAAATAGAGTATGTCCAGAGTACATTTCCCAGACCTCAAGAGCTCTGTGTAGCTCAAAAGCTTGTCTCTCTCACCAGCAGAAGTTGATCCAATATAACGTTACCTCACGAACCACGTCTCTAATATCCTGGGGCTGACACAGCTACACCACCACTGAATAAATTTGCAATTGTTTGTTCATGCATCCTGAAAGAAGGCCTCTTATGGAGTATATTCTGACTGAACAGACACTATTCCATGAATTCTGAGCTCAAGACTTCCAGTTTTCACAGGAGTTGGGGCCTTCATAAATTCCTACCACATATCTGGTCAAGTTAAGTTGCAAACAGTCATGTATGTAATAGGGTCTTATCTGTTGTGGAGTGGGGTGAAGTTAGTTATGAAAGTTACACCAGAATGTACAAGTTGCATCTTTCGTTAGTTTGAGTTATTAATCCGATACTTCATCCACCAGAACATACTAGTTAAAACTTAAGATTAAGTAGAGCGTTTTTACAGTACAAGACTCTGAGCAAGAGATTTACACTTTCTGGCCCAAATTAATATTTTTTAGATACTTTAACCCCAATACTCTTACTTGGAATGCTCTTTTGGTCCCTTTACTAAGCAACAGGAGAACTCAAGGATAATTTGCTAGCGGCACAAGTTTAACAGCAATACTTTTAAACACACTTACCAGGATGAGAGGTAATAATTATAGTTCTGTTATCCAGTGTTGCAATAGGTTTCTGAAAGCCACACAGTGCCTCAACCAGCTGTATGTCCATGCACATGAACAGGTCTTCACCTCGCCTACAGAACAGTTTATATTTGAATCAATACATCACATGCAAGAGCTCTGAAAATTTTGGGAAAATCTTTGCTAACACTAGAACTGCCCAGTATATCTTTGCAGAAATCTGATTTTAGTCCAGAAGTTAGTCCACCCTTTCCTCCCCACATAGATTAGTTAATTACAGGAAGATTATACAGAAGCTTTATACCACCCAAGAGATTTTAACCTGGCTTTGGCCAGTACAATAGACCCAATTAGCCCTACTCCCACATGAGTGACTAGATTGCATACACTCCTATTGTCTGCCTTATGCCACATCTGGGGAAAGATAAGTATGGCTCCTAGTGCCACAACTGGCTAAACTGTTAAAGAGCTGTGGATGATTTCAACAAGCTTACAGCAGTGTGGTGCTGGTTCTCTTTAATTTAAAGGACAGCCACTGCTGATCTTTGTTCCACTTGCACTCAAGGCTAGTACTAAGGAGAGACAAAACAGTTACATTACAGAAACTGCTTTTTTAGAGGTTTTGTCTGTAGATCCCACTTGGTGTGCATGCACCTCAGACACGTGAGATCAGAATCTTTTGACTAGTAGGGTCTGCTGGGGCCACACTTACACATCCTTTGTGCTTGTGCTCCCCCATCCAAAAGGGGTAGCAGTCATAGCAGCCCCAGCCACCTTAGATCTCTTGCTAATCCAGAATCTCAAAGCAGAGATGGACTCTGAAGGAGCTGGGATGGAGGGTGGGACATAGGATCCATATAGAGAATTCCTGAATCTGTTATTGTAAGATTAGTAAGTTCTGAGTCTGTCAGGGTGGATTCTGCTCCATCAGTCCCCAAATAAACAGAAAACATCTGAGCAGTCCTAGCTATAACTAGACAGACCACAGAACCCTTCCAAGTTTGGACTGATTTAGTCACCAAATCCAGGGTATAACTGGTAAATGAATGGCTGAGGCAGGGGACTACTCAACAGATTCCTACCTACAGCAATATTTAGCATACAAGGAAGCTGCTTGGGTTTAGCTGACTTGGACCTAATGCCTGAAGAAAGGAGTTTAGCTGCTAGTTGGTAAATTGGGAAGCACTGAGTGATCCACTTGGATAGTCTATGGTAAGAGATGGCCAGCCCGTCAGCCTTCCTTAGTGCTGAAAACAGGGCAGTTTCCTGAACAGCTTAGTTCTGTCTAAAGAGTAAAAGACAGTTACCTTTTTCTGTAACTGGTGTTCAAAATGTGTTGCTCATGTCCATTCAACTTGTGTGTGTGCTCGCCACGTGCACTGGTGCCAGAAGTTTTTCCCTCAGCAGTATCCCTAGGGGACTGGCCCCCATATGCTACAGCATATAAGGCACCGCTAGCCCCCTCCACCCTCAGTTCCTTCTTGCCAGAAACTGGGAGTGGAGAAGGAGAGTGGGTTATGGAATGGACATGAGAAACATCTCGAAGAACACCAGTTACAGAAAAAGGTAACTGTCTTGAATGGACACGAGCAATCACTGGAACTAAACTTAGGTGACTCCAAGCAGTACCCATGGAGGTGGGTAAGGAGTGCAGACAGATTTCAACACAGCTCTGGTGAACCCTGCTGCATGCTGGCATAGTGAGCTGTGCACCAAGGACCACCTTTTTACAGATATCCTGGATTGGAACATGTGCCAGAAAGTCGCCAAGGATGCCTGAGTTCCAGTTCAGCGGGCTCTGACAATCAGCGGTGGTGGGGCCCCTGCCAGCTTGTAACAAGCCTTTATGCAAGAGATAATCTAGTCAGAAATCCTCTGCGTGCACAGCAGGAGGCCCTTCATCCCATCAGCTGTAGAGATGAAAAGCTAAGTTGATCTATGGAAAAGCTTTATTTGATCTAGGTAGAAAGGCAGGGCCCTTCTTATGTTTAGCTTGGAGGTGCCTCTCTTCACTAGTCTCATGGGGCTTGGGGCAGAAGACCAGAAGGAAGATGTCAGGAAAGTGGACATCACCTTGGGGAAGGCAGGCCAGGTGGGGCCAGAGCTGGACTATGTCCTTATACAAGACCGTATATGGCAGTTCCGAGGTCAGTGCATGCAGCTTGGAAACTCGCCCTGCTGTTGCCACTGCCCCCAGGAAAGCTACCGTCCATGATAGGAGAAACAGGGAGCATGAGGCCAAAAGCTCAAAAGGCAGGCTCATGAGCCTGGACAGAACCAAACAGATCCCATTGAGGGACTGGGAACTGAACTTTAGGGAAAAAAACAAGACCTCTGAGGAACCTGGCTGCCATGTCATGGGAGAACACAATCTTCCCCTGGACAGGCAGACGAAAGGCAGAGATCAACTGCACCAAGAACGTGAAGGGGAGACGCCCCGTTCAGCCACCCAGTGGAATAACCTTGTCCACTTTGGCAGGAAGGTCTAGTCCAGGATTTTCTACTCCTCAGCAGGCCCTGCTGGACTCCTTCTGAATAGATCCATTCTTCAGGGTTCAGCAATGCAGCATTGTCATAAACAGATAGCTAAGGGTTAATGCCTCTTATTTGTAAAGGGTTAAGAAGCTCAGTAAACCTGGCTGACACCTGACCAGGGGACCAATAAGGGAATAAGATACTTTCAAATCTTGGTGGGGGGGATGTCTTTGTTTGTGCTCCTTGTTTTGGGGGTTGTTCGCTCTTGGGACTAAGAAGGACTAGACGTCAATCCAGGCTTTCCAAATCTTTCTGAATCAGTCTCTCATGTTTCAAACTTGTAAGGAACAGCCAGGCAAGGCGTTAGTCTTATTTTTGTTTTCTCAGCTTGTAAATGTTCCTTTTTGCCGAGAGGATTTACCTCTGTTTGCTGTAACTTTGAACCTAAGGCTAGAGGGGGTTCCTCTGGGCTATATGAATCTGATTACCTTGTAAAGTATTTTCCATCCTGATTTTATAGAGATGATTTTTACCTTTCTTTGATTTTTCCCTGTTTTAAGATCCAAGGGGGATTGGATTTGGACTCACCAGGAATTGGTGGGGGAAAGGAGGGGGGAGATGGTTAAATTCTCGTGTGGATCCAAGGAGTTGGATCAGTGTTCACCAGGAACTTGGTGAAAAAGCCTCTCAAGGCTGCCCAGGGAGGGCAAGGTTTTGGGGGGACAGGAAGTGTTCCAGACACTGAAATTTCTGGGTAGTGGCAGTGTTACCAGATCTATGCTAGTAATTAAGCTTAGAAGTGTCCATGCAGGTCCCCACATCTGTACCCTAAAGTTCAGAGTGGGGGAGGAACCCTGACATGGTGAGCAGCGGTGAGGGATTTTTTAGGAACCAAAAGCCAGTAGGATTTTTTTTCCCCTCCTTTCTAGCTGCTTAGAAAGCAGCCTGAAGGCAGAGGTGTTAAGTTTTCTTAACAAGGGTCTTTGTTAAGATGAGGCTTCAAGCTGTGAGCAAGCAGCCAGCAAAAGGAATTTACAAGCTGAATTGTTTTCTACCTACCTCTCAGGTATAGCTAGTTAGAAAGTTTCTGCTAACCAAGCAGCCCTGAGCTGAGTGCATCCCAGTTTCAGTGAACTGCAGAGGGGTGTGGCCAGCACAAGAAAGCAGGAAAATGAGTACCAGTAGAGCAATAAACTAGAACTGGCTAGGCTGGAATCAAAAGAGAAAGAACGAACATAAGAGACGGATCCTTAGCAGAGGTGGTGGCTGAAATGCCTAAGGAACACATGAACGATTATAAACTTTTTCAAACCAAGGCCAGAATCAGAATGGGGCTAACGCCTGAGCATGCCTGTCGGCGGTACAGAGCCCTAAGGTGGAAACCAGATGTGTCATTTACCTGACACGCCTACCACATTGGAAAGAATTAGGATGCCTGGGTATCAGGAGCAAGTGTTAACTCTCTGGAAGAGCTGTCCTTCCTAATGCAAATGGAGCAGTTCTTAGAGGGTGTTCCTGAGGAAAAAGAAAGGTACATCCTAAATGGGAAGCCCAAAACTGTAACCGTGGCAGGGGAGATTGGAGCCAGATGAGTGGAAGTGGCAGAAAAGAAAAAAGCTACTAGCAAGGGGAGCGAATATCACAGGGAGCAACCCAAAAATAAACCCTACCACTGGGGACAACCCAAGACCCCACCTACAACCCAAGAAAAGCCCCAGACACCCTATAGTCCCGCCTCACCAGTCTCCAGCAACCCACCTCGACCCAGTGACCAGTCAGCTGGGCAATGGTTTTAAATGTTATGAACTGGGATATATAAAGGCCAACTGCCCCAAGAACCCCAATCGATGACAGTTCATTACACCACAATCACACCAAAGATCCCCAGGCACAGATGCCTCAAATACCCTCGGAGCAAAGGGAAACCTTGAGAGTGGGTGGAAAGAAGGTTATTGCGTGGAGAGACACTGTGGCACAAGCGTCAGCTATCCACCAATCCTTGGTGGACCCCAAATTCATCAACCCAGAGGCCCAAGTGACAATTCATCCCTTCATGTCAAAATCTGTAAACCTGCCTACAGCTGAGTTGCCTGTCCAGTACAAGGGCTGGTCAGGAATGTGGACTTTTGCAGTCTATGACAATTATCACATCCCTATGCTACTGGGAGAAGACTTGGCCAACCATGTGAAGCTGGCCATGAGGGTGGGGATAGTTACCTGCAGCCAAGCCAGGCAAGCTTCTACAACCATCCCTGTTCCTGAGCCGTCCACAAGGGCCCCATCTTTGTTACCAGAGACCCAGACAGAGGTGGTGGAACCGGATCCCTTGCCAACGACTGCAACAACCATAGTGCATCCAGTCCCAGACCCGGAACTGGAAAAGCAACCAGCACCAGAACCGTTGCCAGCACTTATGCCAGTGCTTGCAAACCCATCTACAACTCCAACGCCGGAGGGCACCAGTGTGCCTGAACTGGCAGAACCAGCGGACAGCCCTACCCAAGAGGCTCAGCCAGAGCCTGAAATATCACATAGTGCACCAGTGGAAAGCAGTTCACAATCAACGAAAACAACCCCATCACCTACATTACTTCCAGAGGGACCAAGCCCAAGTCCACATTCTAAGGAGGAACTGATGTCTCCAGCCTCAAGGGAACAGTTCCAGGCTGAGCAGGAAGCAGATGACAGGTTTCAGAAAGCTTGGGTGGTGGCACGGAGCACCCCACTGCCTCTCAGCTCTTCTAACCGATCCCCATTTGTTGTAGAACAAGGACTTTTATACAAGGAGACTCTTTCTGGTGAACACCAGGAAGACTGGCGTCCTCAAAGACAGTTGGTAGTTCCAACTAAGTACTGGGTAAAGCTCTTGAGCTTAGCTCATTATCATCCCAGTGGCCATTCTGGGGTAAATAGAACCAAAGACCATTTGTGGAAGTCCTTCCACTGGGAGGGAATGGGCAAGGACATTGCTAATTATGTCCGGTCTTGCGAGGGGTGCCAATGAGTGGGAAAGCCCCTCGATCAGGTCAAAGCCCCTCTCCAGCCACTCCCCATAACTGAGGTCCCATTTCAGTGAGTAGCTGTGGATATTCTGGGTCCTTTCCCAAAAAAAGACCCCCAGAGGAAAGCAGTACATACTGACTTTCGTGGACTTTGCTACCTGATGGCTGGAAGCAGTAGCTCTATGCAACACCAGGGCTAAAAGTGTGTGCCAGGCCATAGCAAACATTTCTGCCAGGGTAGGTTGGCCCTCCGACATCCTTACAGATTTGGGAACTAATTGCCTGGCAGGGACCATGAAAAATCTGTGGGAAGCTCATGGGGTGAATCACTTGGTTGCCACTCCTTACTATCATCAAACCAATGGCCTGGTGGAGAGGTTTAATGGAATTCTGGGGGCCATGATACTTAAATTCATAAATGAACACTCCAATGATTGGGACCTAGTGTTGCAGCAGTTGCTTTTCGCCTACAGGGCTGTACCACATCTTAGTTTGGGGTTTTCACCATTTGAAAATGTGTATGGCCATGAGGTTAAGGGGCCATTACAGTTGGTGAAGCAGCAATGGGAGGGATTTACACCTTCTTCAGGAACTAACATTCTAGACTTTGTAAGCAACCTACAAAGCACCCTCCGACACTCTTTAGCCCTTGCTAAAGAAAACCTAAAGGATGCTCAGGAAGAGCAAAAGGCCTGGTATGATAAACATACCAGAGGGTGTTCCTTCAAAGTAGGGGACCAGGTTATGGTCTTAAAGGCGCTACAGGCCCATAATATGGAAACATCATGGGAAGGGCCATTCACAGTCCAAGAGCAGCTGGGAGCTGTCAACTATCTCATAGCATTCCCCACCTCAACCCTAAAGCGTACATGTTAACTGTCTAAAGCCCTTTTATTCCAGAGACTTGCAGGGTTGTCAGTTTACAGTCCAGGGGGGAGATGACGCTGAGTGGCCTGAAAGTGTCTATTACGACGGAAAAAGTGACAGTGGCGTGGAAGAGGTGAACTTCTCCGCGACCCTTGGACGCGACTGCAGATCAAGGAGCTGTGCACTAGCTTCGCGCCAATGTTCTCAGCCACTCCAGGGCAGACTGAACAGGCATACCACTCTATTGACACAGGTAATGGTCACCCAATTAGAACCCCACCCTACCGGATGTCTATCCATGCCCAAGCTGCTATAGAACGAGAGATCCAAAGCATGCTACAGATGGGTATAATCCGCCCCTCTAACAGTGCATGGGCATCTCCAGTGGTTCTAGTTCCCAAACCAGATGGGGAAATACGCTTTTGCGTGGACTACCGTAAGCTAAACGTTGTAACTCGTCCCGACAACTATCCAATGCCACGCACCAATGAGCTAATGGAGAAATTGGGACGTGCCCAGTTCATCTCTACATTAGACTTAACTAAGGGTCCTGGCAAGTACCGCCAGATGAACCCGCCAAAGAAAGGTCAGCCTCATCACCGATGCAGGGGTATATGAATTTAATGTGCTTCCCTTCGGGCTGCGAAATGCACCAGCCACCTTCCAAAGACTTGTAGATAGTCTCCTAGCAGGACTGGGAGAATCTGCAGTTGCCTACCTCGATGTGGCCATTTTTTCTGATTCATGGGCAGAACACCTGGAAACAGTCTTTGAGTGCATCAGGCAGGCAGGACTAACTGTTAAGACTAAAAAGTGTCAAATAGGCCAAAACAGAGTGACGTACCTTGGACACCAGGTGGGTCAAGGAACAATAAATCCCCTACAGGCCAAGGTGGATGCTATCCAAAAGTGGCCTGTCCCAAAGTCAAAGAAACAGGTCCAATCCTTCTTAGGCTTGGCCGGATATTACAGGCGATTTGTACCACACTACAGCCAAATCGCTGACCCACTAACAGACCTGACCAGAAAGACACAATCAAATGCAGTTAAGTGGACTGATGAGCGTCAGAAGGCCTTTACCCAGCTTAAGGCAACACTCATGTCTGACCCTGTGCTAAGGGCCCCAGACTTTGACAAACCATTCCTAGTAACCACAGATATGTCTGAGCATGGTGTAGGAGCAGTTTTAATGCAGAAAGGACCAGATTAAGAATTTCATCCTGTTGTGTTTCTCAGCAAGAAACTGTCTGACCAGTGGCTTTCCCTCTCAATCAGTGAAAAAGACTGCTACGCCATTGTGTATGCCCCGGAAAAGCTATGCTCATACGTTTGGGGACAGCATTTCCAGCTACAAACCAACCATGCTGCGCTAAAGTG
Organism: Gopherus evgoodei; assembly: GCF_007399415.2. Lineage (NCBI taxonomy): Eukaryota > Metazoa > Chordata > Testudines > Testudinidae > Gopherus > Gopherus evgoodei. The sequence goes on from NC_044327.1 coordinate 1,705,232, forward strand.
GCTTCATACTGCCAAGGGAAACAACAAACAACTGCTTCGATGGAGTTTGGCGCTCCAAGATTTTGATTTTGAAATTCAACACATTTCAGGAGCTTTAACAAAGTAGCTGATGCACTCTCCTGTGAAAGTTTCCTAGAATCAACTGGTTAAAAATTGTCCTTGAAATGTGAAAAATCTTGTAGGTTTACATAATTAGTAGTATATGTAAAGGTGCATGTGTTTTATTAATCTGTTTATTCTAAAGTTCTAGGAAGAAATCACCGCCAGCGTGGTTCCACACTGAGATTTGGGGGGCGTGTCATAAAGAGATAGTTATGGGTTAATGCCTCTTTTACCTGTAAAGGGTTAAGAAGTTCAGTAAATGCTGACACCTGACCAGAGGACCAATCAGGGGTTAAGATACTTTCAAATCTTGGGGGGGGAGGGGGAAAGAAGAGTCTCTCTGTTTTGGGGGTTGTTCGCTCTTGGGACTAAGAGGGACCAGACTTCAATCCAGGCTCTCCAAATCTTTCTGAATCAGTCTCTCATGTTTCAAACTTGTAAGGAACAGCCAGGCAAGGCGTGTTAGTCTTATTTTTGTTTTCTCAGCTTGTAAATGTTCCTTTTTGCTAAGAGGATTTTACCTCTGTTTGCTGTAACTTTGAACCTAAGGCTAGAGGGGGTTCCTCTGGGCTATATGAATCTGATTACCCTGTAAGTATTTTCCATCCTGATTTTACAGAGATGATTTTTACCTCTCTTTTCAAGAACCTGACTGATTTTTCCTTGTTTTAAGATCCAAGGGGATTGGATCTGGACTCACCAGGAATTGATGGGGGGAAGATGGTTAAGTTTTCCTTGTGTTAAGATCCAAGGGGTTGGATCGGTGTTCACCAGGAACTTGGTGAAAAAGCCTCTCAAGGCTGCCCAGGGAGGGCAAGGTTTTGGGGGGACAGGAAGTGTTCCAGACACTGAAATTTCTGGGTGATGGCAGTGTTACCAGATCTAATCTAGTAATTAAAGCTTAGAAGTGTCCATGCAGGTCCCCACATCTGTACCCTAAAGTTCAGAGTGGGGGAGGGATCTTGACAAGCATCCACAGCACAAGGTGGGGAGACATGAGGTAGGGGTGCAAGAGGTGACCATAGCCCTCTGACAGCAGGTCTGGTCAGTTCAGCAGTGGCCAAGGGGTGGGGTGGGTGTGTGCTACCAAACTCAGTGTGTCAAACCAATGTTGGCGTATCCACACTTGGGCAATAACTTGGGCCCCCTCTCTCGACTTTTGCCAGGATGCTGCTCACAAGTGGGAGCGGGGGGAATGCATACAGCAGGATGGCATTGGAGAGAGAGCCCTTGCCCAAATCTCATTTGGGGCAGAAGTGGTGGCACTTCAGTTCTGCCTGATGGTGAACAGATCCACTTGGGGATATCCCACCTCTAGAAGAACCAAGCAGTCTACCTCTGGATGGAGTACAAACTCATGGTCTGCCACATATTAAAATCATAGCTGCCTAGGAGGTCCTGATGGTTGGCCAATCGCAACTGCAGACTGGAGGCCAAATAAACTTGATGCCCAAACAAGTCTAGTCTCCTTGAGTCTTTATTCTTAGGGTAATCGCTGCTTGACTCTGTCTCTCTCTCTGTGGTTGACTGCCTCTACCACTAGGGAACTGGGAACAGGATGGGGATAAAAAGGTACTTAACACCCTTGCATAGCACCAAGTTCTTGGACACAACCCTCTTGGAGATCACAGGCAAGGAGGAGGAGGAGGAGGCGGTTTGCCAGAGGGCATTTGTAATTTTCGCAACCCCCTCATGTAGGGGGAAAAAAAATCTACCCTAGCTGAGGCTACAGGGCAGAGAACAACAAAGGAATCTGCAGGCTAGCGGTAAGGGCAGACTCTTATAAGAAGTGCTTTCAAGTGAATGTCATGCTCCTTCATCCTGGGCTTGAAGGATTTGCAGATTCTGCACTTAATATGACCTTCACCCAATCACCGTAAACTGTTATGTGGATTGCTAATGGGCATGGGCCTTTTACAGTGATCACAGGGCTTAAAGTCTCTAACGAATAAGGAAGCTAAAACTAGAGGGAAACTACACACACACACAATACATGAGGTAAATGGGTTTGAATGAACGAGAAGCAACAGCTCAAGGTGAAGCAGCAACAGTTCCATGCACCATCACTGGCAAAAAGAAGGAACTGAGGATGGATGGATGGGGCTGGTGGCACCCTATATGCTGTGGCATATGTGCACCACTCCAGGGGTGCAAGAAATAGTCCCCTATGTATACTGCTGAGGGAAAAACTTCTGGTACCGGTGCATGTAGCAAACACCCTCTCCCCCACGTTGAATGGGCATGAGCCCTTCTTTCTTCAAGTGATTCCTCTGGAAACATCTGTGTTCAGCCTGTCTCTCATTTGAGGACAGCAAAGAGTCCGACAGTTTGATTTAAGTGAAAATCTGATAGCATGCTGGTGAGGAACTTTAGGGATCTCAGCATCACCATATCCTTATTGAAAACAATGTAAGAGGGTCTGCCTACAGTGCATGAATACAACTAACTCCTCTGTTAGGCAGGGTAGCCACCAAAATGGTGGCTTTGAATGCAAGATGGTGGAGAGAGAGTTCAATAAGAGCTCAAAGGGGGTTCCATAAGAACTACATACAGGTCCCAGGAAGGGGCACACAAATGAGTGGATGGGCAAGAACCAGTCACCATATATGCTTGCAAAGGAATAGGGGCTTCTAAAGCACAAGTGCTGTGAAGCCCAGACAAACTTCTCCTTTGATCTGCAGACTCATCTGTAGAGGGCTTCCTGCTGTATGTAAGTATTTATTGGACCTCTGTAGAGCAGTCCCTGTCTGTAGGGCTTAGGGAGCCAACTTCCAAGCAACCAGATGTAAAGATGGGCCTAGATGGAGAATGTCCCCCGGTTTCCTAGAATAAGTCTGGCAGACTGGGCAGAGAAGTTGGTGGCTGTGTGGACGGATACAGTAGGCCCAGGAGTTGATGTCTGGCGCAACAAGAATCTAGGATAATTACTCTGCTAGCAAGTCTGATAGATCTTCCTTCTGAGCCATGGCAGTGGAGAGAAAAAAAAAGGTAGAGAAGACCTTGAGACCAAGGCATGAGGAAGGCATCCATGAGGGAGCCTTAGCTGTCACCTGCCCTGGAGCAGAACTGTGGGCATTGCAACAAACAGGTGCATCAGGGATGGTCTAGGTCAGTGTGTCTCAACCTTTGAGACCAGGGACTGGCTTGCCGCCTTCCTAAACTTATTTTATCTGCTAGGCCTGAGATCAAGTCTTCAGTGACCATTAATGGTTGGGTGAGTAGTGTCTGCTGAAGAAATCTGTTCCATTGTTTGTTCCTGGTAGGTGAAGTGCCATGGAGCCAAGATGTGGAAGTGGTTCCACCTTCACAGGACAATTGCTTCCTGACACATTGGGGAGGAGCGGTGAGTTAGCACCTCTACAATGTGTAACCACAGGTGGGGGTGCAGTCTGTCAGATCTGTACAGTAGTTCCTTCCAGTAGCAGTACAAAGGCTCTGCAGGGTAGTCCACTTGTCTGGAGTTATAGCACACTGAAGTGGACTGAGGACTCTTCCAAAATTACATGAATTGAACTTGCAGGTGGTTTAGATGGGCCTCTCCAACCTGCCACGGATGCACCTGTAATCAGTGTTGCAGTGTGAGGTAAGGTACAGATTACAGAATGGTAGACCTTGATGGTGTGCAAGGAGATCATCCAGTTTATGGAAGCTAGTAATCTTACTCCTATTAAGACCATGAAGCGTGTGTCCATATGCTGTTTGATGGGGTTGTAAACAGACCTCAAGCAGCTTTGGAGAGAGTGGAAGTGAGGTCTGTCAAAAATCATGTAAGTGCTGTGTATGTTTGTCTAATCATCTCAGGTCCAGCACAAGATGCATCCCTTGCTCTTTTGGGGATATGGAAATATCAAGAATAGCAACTTTTCCCTCTGAACTCCTGAGTACTTATGATGCAAGAATTCCATATCAACAATCCCTCAGTTTATCATGTAAGGTGGGTCCTTTCAGAGGAGCAGAGAAGTGGGGAGGTGAGGGGCCGGGCCAGGACTGGAATTGGAGATTAAAGGAGGAGATGCATGTTTTCCACTGGTTTGTAGCAATCCCAGCCCATGTCTGAGAAAAATGGGAAATGCAGGAACCAAAAAATGGAGTAGACATAAGGATGCTCTAGTGGGACTGAAACATGGATGGCTCTGAACCCAACTGAGAAGCCAGCTGTTGGGAAGGGAACGGGCTATCTAAGGGAAAAGTGAGACATGGAATAATCAGCAACATCTGGTGCCAATGGGAGAAAGTTCTGTCTGAACTAGCCTGGATACATTACATGTTTTCTCCCGACAGCAGATCCTGTGCCCTTTTAGGGTATGTAATTCATCCTTGCAGGAGCTAAGAGATTGTCAATGGAGAGCTTGTTGAGGGTTGTTTGGACTTCTTTAGAATCCCTGTGGACGTAAGCAGAATGTCCTTACTGTGTTGATGGCTGTGGTCATGGAATGGGCTGTTTTGAGACATATGGCTAAAGCCAGGCCAAACCCCCCCCCCCCGTTTGCATCACCAGCAACTCCATGAAAAAGGTTGTTCAGCTCAAACCAAATTCACTGTCCAGATGGGGCCCCCAGAACGTCCAATAAGGCAAGGGTGGGTAGCTAAAAGGATCAGATCAAAAAACCCTGATGCCCAAGGTGATGTCTGCTAAGGGATGTCAACATGTTCTGGGGGATTTAGGAGCCTAAGTTAACCCCTGAAGTTGGTTGGCATGATTGAGGGTGAGCTGTAAATTGCTTTACATCACGAATCCCTGGATGGAGGGGGATGTTGGGTGAAGGGTCTGATTCAGCAGAAAGTGTGCAGGGGAAGATGAACCGCAAATCTGTTCTAGGGGTTAGTTCTGACCTCAGGTGGTAGGCTAGGGGGAATACTGGTACCAAAGGATTAATTTCGGTGGCAAACCGGGGTTGGTGCTGGGGTGAAGTATCAATAGTCAGTTAAGAAGTCTGCCAGTAGCATAAGGACTCCGGAACCAGTACCAGACCCAACATGAGGGAGTCTAACCCACTGAGAATTCTGCCAGTAGCAGAGTGGACTTAGTTCCACAGGGTGCTTGCACAGCAAGGTAAAGAACTCTAGGCTAGGAAGCTGATTATCAGGCTCTGTGCTCAGTTTAGAGTAATATCAGCATTGAATTGTCCTTAGAACACTGCTCAGCTCTGTCCTGCCTTGATGCAGTGGAGGCAGTAGTAGACTTTGGTGCCAAGTGTCCAGCTGGTGCTGTTTGGAAGACAAAGGATGGCTGGCTGAAGGAGCTGCAGCCCCTCTCTCAATAACCTGACCCTTTAAGGTAGAGTCCCTCCTTACTGGGTGCTGAGGAAGTGGGATCTCTGGCAGAGAAGTCCCTTTTGCAGCCAGAGGCATGTCTTTCCAAATTAGGTATTCCCCTTGAGCTGCTCCAACACAGCACATTAGCCAAGTATCTCTGAAGCAATAAGCTCTGTTGGGGAAAAGTGGCCCGTAAGAGTAATGGCTCAGAACATGGCTCTTGTCCAAACAGAAGAGACCAAATGTACTTCAGACAATCCCACAATAGGTGTGGATGGAGACTAGAGGGTTTAGGCTTCGTCATTATGTAGGAGGGTGCCTTGGTGCCAAGCAGTAGTTCAAAAGAAAACAAACGGGGCTGTCAGGGTAGAGAAGATCCCTGAACAGTGCTAGTATTTACAAAATTGATTTAAAAAAGGTACTAGACAGTACCAGGCAGACACCACTGAGTTCCAGCTTCCTGCCACTGGTAAGAGCAAGAGCAACTGAAAGAAAGTTGTGGCTGCTCTGCCTAATATGCCCTCCCGCATGCCGGGGGGTGGGGGTGGGAGAAGAGAAGAGAGAGAGAGACATGCAGTACATAAGCACCACATCAGACAGTGCTGGTCAAAAGATTCTAATCTTGCAAGTTTGATGAGCATGGGCACCAAAAGCAGGATCCACATGGACAGACTCAGACCTGAGGTTTCGTTTCATCTTTCTTGAAACCAGGCTTGGTTGTCTAACAGCTATGTCTTAGAAAATTAGCAGCTTGAAAGACAGCTAATGGAGTAGATGGATATTTGATAACATCTTGCAATAATCACTGCAGATATTCACAGCAAGTCAGCCTGAAGGCATGTGCTGAACACTCATGATTTTGACCTTGATTTCTGTAATAACCTAGTCCCAATTACCCACTCTTTGGTTTGTCTAAGCGCCATTCGGAGAGATCTTACATCTGCAAAGCAACAAGTGCAATGACAGCTGTAAGACTAATTGAACAAGTATCTCTGCAAATATTCAGAGACTCAGTGGTGCCCAAACTCTTCCTGTTGAGCGCCCCACCCCCGTAATAGAATCTGTCTGTGCCCCCCCTTCACTGCAGTTAGCTCAGCAGCAGCCAGGGCCCCACTGAGTACCCTCCCCCACCAAGTGCTTTTCCATTGTTCGGAATAAAGGAATAAGCCAAGTATTCATCTGATTCTAAGACAGCTTACAACAATTGAACTCTAGTTGGATAGAGGTGGTTGAGTTTAAGTACCTATTGGAAGTAATAACCCAGTCCTAATGTGTGAAGTTTCTGGACAACACAGAAGCATCTCAAGCATGAGTGTAGGTCTTTCAGCTAGATCTTTACCTTGTAAATGTAGAATGGTCTTTTTGATCCAAGACAATAATGATGTCTCCTGGCTCTAGTCCTGGTTCTTGGTCCCCTTCCCCATGGAATGTTATCTTCTGACCATCTTTCATTCCTATTGCAAAGGCACATGTAATTAGAATTTAAATATCTACAGTACATAAGTAGCATCACTTTAGCAGGCTCCAACCTGTGTGACAAAACGGTTGTGATTGGTAGGTTCTGATATTGCATCTACTTCTCCCCCTCCAAAGCACAACACATGACTAAGCAGCTAAGTTTCCAGAGCCCTGCACAGAGACAATCTGGGCCATGGAAGCATATCAAACTGCTGGGCACTCTTGCAGCTTAGTTGTCAAGCAGCCCAATTCTAGTCAGGATTGCCATCTATAAAGATCATTCCTCAATGAAAGCAGAACAGCAGCTGAGATGACTACTTACAACCATCAGTCCCACAGGGTTTACTTAAAGCCTCCCTGTATCTCCACTTACTGGTGGCTTTTTACAGAGCTGCTGCAGAGCAAAATAGGGTTAAGCATGATCTGGATGCTGTGAGTGAGAGAACAGGAAGTCTGCTTCATAAGACCTTCAGTTCTCTCTCACATCAAAAAGCCACTGCTACACAACCAGGCAGGTCTTACCCCAAAAGGAAACACCCTTCTTTTCTGATTTAGCACATCTAAGTCTTCATTTCAAGACTGGTGGAATGAGCTGGTGCTTAGCACCCACCAGCAGCCAGATCCCCTCCCTTCACCCACCATCAGCTTTTACAATTTGTTCCAGTGCTCCTTATTCTCAATAAAGTGCAAGAAAGTGGAATCCTATAGTAATTTAAGTTTGTGTTTTAGGACTCCATGCTATATGCTGAAATTCTCTATTCATACATGAAGTGACCATACAGGTAGTAGCATAGTCTTTGCCATACCATGTTATCAGCATTCAGTCCCAGCTGGATGCTCAAGTTAGAGCTCAGACCCTGTCTTCAGAGACTGCCGGGAGTGTTAAGCACAGTAATTTGTGATGTGGATACTTGTCCAGAAAGAAAAAAGTAACTCAATACCAGCTGAGCTGACAGCAAACAGCCAAACTGTAAAGATATGGCAACAGTGGAGAGATTCAGGGTAGTATTGTCAAAAGGCATGCAACTCCCTTAGGCACTAAGGAAAAGCCCTCTGCACCCTGGAGGCTCGCATGTTTCAATCATGTTAGTAAGAACAAATTTAGATCTGAATTATTCAAGATGAAGATACTAGATCCTGGAAGTGCTGACACCTTTTAAGGTACATGCAACTTCTGCACCTCCCACTCCCAGAAACTGTTGCTTCAATATTCCCCCTCCTTGAAAATACTGGGCATATTACAGAGACTTCAAGTGTCGATGTAGAATGCAGTTACTGGGAGGGTCAGGCACAGCAGCCAGTTGGTGATGTGCTGCATGCTTGTGAAGTGGTTAACATGTGACTGCCTAAATTCTTCCCCCACCAGTACTGACCAGCTTTTGACAAGGCCTATTCAGCAATACAGGCTTTTTACATCTGCTGCACAATATGGCCTTTCCCCATCCCCTACCTCTGAAGAGAGTTGTTTGTAGTGAACTCTGCTGGTTAACTTTGCCGGAGATTGTTCAAGCTAATGTAGGTCAATAGTACCTGGAGTGAGACTGTTAGGACAGTTTAACAGATTGAGTTCTAAGCATTACAGCAGGGATGGCTCTGGAGCCACATGTGGCTCTTCAGAAATTATTTTGCTGCTCCTTGTACAGGCACCAACTCTGGGGACGGACCTACAGTTGCCAACTTTCCAATGTGCTGGGGTGTGTGCACTCACTGCTCAACCCCTGGCTCTGCCACAGGCCCTGTCCCCACTCCACCCCCCTCCCGAGCCTGCCATGCCTTTGCTTCTCCCCAAAGCCTCATGCATGCCATGAAACAGCTGATTGGGAGGTGCCGGGAATGAATAGGAGGTGCTGATCAGCAGGGCTGCTGGTAGTTGGGAGGCACTAGGAGTGCCTAGAGAGGGGGAGGAACAGAACAGGACTGCGGATATATTACTGTGGTTCTTTGGCAATGTACACTGGTAAATTCTGGTTCATTCTCAGACTCAGGTTGGCCACATCTGCATTACAGGCTTAACATGTTTTTACACCACAAACTTTATCAGTTTATGGTGTAAAAACAGACAGGGAAGCAAAGGGAAGCTGCAAGAGTGGTCACACGCCAGTGGGGTTTCTGTGTCTGGAGCAGCCAGCGGAGTGGTAAATCTACATGGGGGGCATAGGGCTGGGGATTCCAGTAGTGCAGTTGGGGAGGCATACAGGGTAATGTGCAACTGCCCCTGCTCCATTTCTGCAAGCACACAGAGCTGCCCAGGTAAAAAAAGAGGGTTCCATAAAGGCTAGCTGACTCTGCAGCAGGACATCGCCTCCTGGGTCCTAGTGCCAGTTGTGCTCTGTTCTGTGTGCCATCCTGTTTTCTGTACAGTGGTGAATACCTGAAGTGGGGCTGGAGTGGGAGGAAAAGGGCATGGGAGGAGGGGGAGAAGATGTGGGAACCTGGCATGCAGTATCTCCTTGGCAGCAGCAGCAGCTCCTCCATACACTTTCACTTGGACCCCCCTGCAGAGCCCCATTGCCCCTGCACCCCGAACGAGCCTGTGTGAATCCAGATTCCCCCACTGAGTCACCAGCACCAAGACTGCCCCACACTAAGCCACTCCACACTTTGATCCTGCTGGACTGAACCTGCCAGCCCACACTTGGCACAGAGAGGCATGGCCCCTGGGTGTTCGTGGGGCAGGCCCAGCCCTTGCACTGGTCAAGTGCAGCCTCACTGCTGAGTCCCTGGGGAGGGGAGGGGGGAGAAGAGGAGGGAGGGAGGAAATGGAGATTACAGGATGATCTCCCACCTCCATACAGCCAGGGGCCTGTGCTCCCCACTGCCATGTTGGAGTCTTTGTATTTGACAAATGAAGTTGCAGAATTTTAAAATATTGTGCACAGAATTTCTAAAGGAGTAATGCAACTTAAGTCACCAAGTGTTCCACTTGCTTGTTTTATTTTAACCGATGTCAGTAATTAGTCAGCATTCTGACATTAGTCTGCTTGTCAGTTTCTCTTCACTATGAATCAATCCACTGTTTGCATATCCAGTAATCAATATGCAACTAACATGACACTAGGTACAGTCAAGTTAATGCTTACTAAACAAGTGAGCAGCAATTTGCACTGACATCAGCCATGACATCAGGTATTTGAAACCCAATCTACCATTTAGAGCTCTGCACACGTTTTACCATTTAAGACTAAGTAATACTATTGCTACACATTTTAATGTGCATGTAACACTGACACTGGATAATAGCTCTTTCAATTATGAAATTTGTATCATGCAAATTCAAGGTTAATACAAATCTATTAAGATATTACAAAACTCAGCCAAGTTCTCCTTGAAGGCATTACCTTTATCAATATGAACTTCTAGAATCTTCTTCTCTCGAACAATCTTCCTTCCACTGCAGCTTTTGCACCTGTCCTTAGGATTGATACGCTCCCCATGTCCCTGGCATTCCATGCACACAGACTGGATTTGCTGAACCATTCCTGGTCCTATCTGGTGAATTCGTATTTGCATGCCAGTACCTCTGCAATTGGGACAGCATTCTACTGCACCTTTTTTACCACCTCGGCCTGATGACAAGACAAAGTGTAATTAGAATTGATTTTGGTTTATCTCAAAAAGGAACTTAAAACTAGAAGTACATTTACAGTTTACCTAAAACAAAAAAGTTACCCTGGATTTAGATGGTTTATTTTAATATTGGAATTAAAATCAGTTCATTTGGGTTTAGTTACCTGAAAAACATCATAAAAATCCAACAGTAAACATTAATATACCTTCACATTTGTCACAGATCACATTCTTCTGCAGAGCCAATTTTCTTGTCGCACCATTATACAAATCTTCCAAAGTAACTGACAACTGATGAACAACATTTTTACCTGTAAAGAGCATAATGTTTTACTTAAAATGTCATTTGCTTGGAACCAGATATGGTTTCTAATCATTTCAGACACTATTGCACAGCATTAACAACAACAGTGTTTAGTTTGTAAGAGGTATTTTACAGAAGTTAGCATCCATAATCTTACAACATACTATGAACAATTACATAGTCTCCAGTAAATACTTCAATAGTAAATGGTCACTTTAGGAAGTATCTCAGAAATCGTCAAATTACCTCTCCTCTCTCTCTGCATTCTTCCACCTCCTCCAAAGAACATATCAAAAATATCCATGGGTGACCCAAAACTACTGCCAGTACCACCCTCTTTAATAGCCTGTTCACCACCTTTGTCATACAACTCTCTTTTCTTGGGATCAGAAAGTACTTCATAGGCTTGAGAAATCTGCTTGAACTGTAAGAAACAGATCAGAGTAAGTTAAGTGTTAAGCGATAGTGACTACATTGCAGCTCACCAGTATCCCTCCACTAACTACTTGGAATAAACTGTTTAAGACTAAACCGCTTGTGAGACTTGCATGTGCAGGGGCCACTCGACACCCCCTCTCAGTTAGGCATTTCCACCTCCATGCACACGGCCTGTATTTCCACAGCCTGTGAACGGGAGCCCGGGTCGGGCCCCAATCCCACGTGCAGGGGCCACGCTCCCCCCTCCCGCCGCCGCGGGGCCACTTGCCTTCTCGCCCTCGTTGGGGTTCTTGTCGGGGTGGTATTTCAGCGCCAGCTTGCGGTAGGCCTTCTTCAGCTCCTCCTGCGAGGCGCCCGGCTTCACCCCCAGCACATCGTAGTACGTGGTCTCCTTCACCATGGCGGCCGGCCTGCGGGAACCGACCGTGAGCCCCGAGACGCGGGCGGGCGGGGAGGGGACGGGACCGGAGCGGCGGGGCCGGGAGGCGCGGGGAGGGGAGGCGGCGGGGCCGGGGAGCGGCGGCGGGAGGCGGCAGGGCCGGGAGATGGGGCCGGAGCGGCGGGGAGGGGAGCGGGGAGGGCAGCGGCGGGAGGCGGCAGGGCCGGGGAGCGGCGGCGGGAGGCGCGGGCAGGGGAACGGCGGGGCCGGGAGATGGGGCCGGAGCGGCAGGGCCGGGGAGCGGGCAGGGGAACGGCGGGGCTGGGAGATGGGGCCGGAGCGGCAGGGCCGGGGAGCGGGCAGGGGAACGGCGGGGCTGGGAGATGGGGCCGGAGCGGCGGCGGGAGGCGCGGGGAGGGGAGCGGCGGCGGCGGCGGTGCCGCGCTGAGAGCGGCCACTCACCGGGCGGGCGGGACGAGGCGGGCTCGGTTTGTCTGTCTCGGCTGCTCGAGCCGCTCCCGACTTTTCTAGAAAGTTCTTTCCGAGCCGGTCTCTGCGGCACTGCATCCGGGGAGTTTTGTAGCCGGCGAAGCCTCGCCCCGGAAGTCCCGCCCCCTCCGTGGCCAAGACGAATCAACGATGGGAAAGGAATGCGGGGAGGAGCGAGGAGACGAGAGCCGATGACAGGCTGTGACCTCTCCCCCTCCCTCCGGGGCCGGCTGCGAGACTACAACTCCCGGCGTGCCCCGCGAGGCAGGCGCCGGCCTCTGAGGGCGACAGCGAGGGGCTGACTGGCCCTTCCCCCGGGGCGGGAGTGAGGAGATTTGTGAGCGGGGAGGTTTATAAGCGGGGATTGGGGCGTGTGAAGGGGCCGGTGGACGGGGAGAAGGAGAGCAAGAGTGGGGCTGGGGCTGGGGCGGGGAGGAGGAGGAGAGCGGGGCTGGGGGTGAGGAGGAGGAGGAGAAGAGCGGGGTGGGGGTTGGGGTTGAGGTGGGGGGGAGGAGGAGAAGAGCGGGGCTGGGGGTGAGGAGGAGGAGGAGGAGGAGAGCGGGGTGGGGGTTGGGTTTGAGGTGGGGGGAGGAGGAGAAGAGCGGGGCTGGGGGTGAGGAGGAGGAGGAGGAGGAGAGCGGGGTGGGGGTTGGGTTTGAGGTGGGGGGAGGAGGAGAAGAGCGGGGTGGGGGTTGAGGTGGGGGGGAGGAGGAGAAGAGCGGGGTGGGAGTTGGGTTTGAGGTGGGGGGAGGAGGAGAAGAGCGGGGTGGGGGTTGGGGTTGAGGTGGGGGGGGAGGAGGAGAAGAGCGGGGCTGGGGGTTGGGGTTGAGGTGGGGGGGGAGGAGGAGAAGAGCGGGGCTGGGGGTTGCTGGACTGGGGGGTGGAGAAGAGTGGGGTGGGGGCCAGTGGATGGGGGGAGAAGAGGGGGACTGGGGTATGTGAGGAGGGGCTGGTTCTCTTTTAGTACAAGGCGCATGTGTAATGTGCTGTGATTGAGGCCTGGCCTGTACAGAGCTGCCCCATTTTAAGGCCTTGACAAGATGGGACAGTTCTGCTGTGTTTTTTGGTGTAGTTATATAGTTTAGGTTAAGCTGAATAGGAACAGGTTTAAACTAAACCAAGTTTAAAGTGTCGAAGCAGAGGTTTGCACCAGTTTAACTGCATCACTAAGGGCACATCTTCACTGGTGCTGCCGTGGAAGTGCTTTAATGTGGCTGTGTAATTGTGGCACAAAGCCACCTCCATGAGGAGAATAGCTACCAGCACTGGTGCACTGTCTACACTGGCACTTTACAGCACTGAAATTTGCAGTGCTCAGTGGGGTGTTTTTTCACACTCCTCCTAAGCAAGAAAGTTGCAGTGCTGTAAAGTACTAGTGTGGACAAGCCCTCAATCTGTTTTAAAAACAAATAATCTAAATTGCTTACATTGGCAAGCTATTGCATAGAATATCAGGGTTGGAAGGAACCTCAGGAGGTCATCTAGTCCAACCCCCTGCTCAGAGCAGGACCAATCCTCAGACAGATTTTTTACACTAGTTCCCTAAATCCCCCCCTCAAGGATTAAGCTCACAACCCTGGGGTTAGCAGGCCAATGCTCAAACCACTGAGCTATCACTTCCCCCCCAGTGTGTATGTGTAGGTGTGGTGTAGTGTAGTTAAGGTGTGAATTTAAACAGATGTAAACAGTTATCCTGTTATAACCCCTCCCCCTGTTTGGACAGTCTTGTTCTTTCAGCTTAGTTTAAATTTCATAAGTTAACCCAAAAAAGGTAGCAAAGAATCCTGTGGCACCTTATAGACTAACAGATGTTTTGGAGCATGAGCTTTCGTGGGCGAATACCCACTTCATCAGATGCAAGTGGGTATTCGCTCACAAAAGCTCATTCTCCAAAATGTCTGTTAGTCTATAAGGTGCCACAGGATTCTTTGCTGCTTTTACAGATCCAGACTAACATGGCTACCCCTCTGATACTTGACCCAAAAAAGGTGTTCCTGTAAGTGTGTCCCCCATTGGCTTTTATCAGTATAACTTGGGAGGAGCCCTGATGCTGCTGTCCTATGCTGTGTGAGAGAAAGATCACCATTAACACTCCAAAAGACCCACTGCACTCATGTTAGCTACATCTTTACTGGTAAAAGAAGTGGGATTCTCAGTGATCAATGCCCCTTAAATCGATTTAACGCTGTACCCGTCCACACTACAAGGCACTTTAAATCGATTTTAAGGGCTCTTAAAATCGATTTCTGTACTCCTCCCCAACGAGAGGAGTAACCCTAAAATCGATATTACTATATCGATTTAAGATTAGTGTGGACGGAAATCGAAGTTATTGGTCTCATTTTTTTACTGAGCTACCCAGAGTGCACCGCTCTGGAAATCGATGGTAGCCTAGGACCATGGACGCACACCACCGAATTAATGTGCCCTAGAGTGGACGTGTAAAATCGATTTTTATAAAACCAGTTTTGTAAAACCGGTTTTAATAATTTCGATTTTATGCTGTAGTGTAGACGTGGCCTCAGTGATCAATGCCATTCAATACTTTCAGTATTGATCTGGACGTAAATATAAAATCAGTACTGATAAAATTTGCAGATGACACAAAAATTGGCAAAGTAGTAAATAATTCTAAGGACAGGCCTGTCACACAGAGCCATCTGGATCACTTGGTAAGCTGGGCCCATTCAAACAAAACATGTTTTAATGCAGCCAAATGCGAAGGTATACATCTAGGATCAAAGATTACAGGTAAACCCTATAGAATGGGGACCTATATCCTGGAAATCAATTTTCCTGAAAAGGAAGTAGGGGCTATATAGTGGACATGCAACTGAATGTGAGAGCTCAGCGTGACGTTGGAAATAGTGAATAGGAATAAGAGAGTCATTTTACTTCTGTATACAGCACTGGTGAGACCAATACTGTAATACTGCATCCCTGTCTGGTGTCCTCATTTTAAAAAGGATGTTGAAAAATTGGAGAGGGTGCAGAAAAAGCCAATAAAAAAGCTTTGAGGTCTGGGGAAAATGCCTTACAGTGAGAGACATAAAGAGCTCAGGCTCTTTAATTTAACAGTAAGAAATTAGGTGACTTTATTCATGTATAAGTACCTTAATGGAGAGAAAATACCAGCTACTAAAGGACTCTAATGTAGCAGAGAGAGGCTGAAAGCTGACACCTGACTAATTAAAATAAATATTAAGACAAATTTAGAATAACTATTGGAACAAACCACCAATGGAAATCGTGAGTTCTCCCTCTCTTGATGTCTGCAGATCAAGATTGTGGATGCCTTTCTGGAAGATATGCGTTAGCCAAACAACATCTCCATGTACAATCCTAGTAGATTTCAAAGTGGTAGCCGTGTTAGTCTGTATCCGCAAAAACAACGAGAAGTCCTTGAAGCACCTTAGAGACTAACAAATTTATTTGGGCGTAAGCTTTCGTGGGCTAGAACCCACTCCATCAGATGCAGATGGAAGATACAGTAGCGGTATAAATCCTAGTAGAGACAAAGCATAGGTAACTTTTTCTCAATGTACCTAGTGTTGAAGACAACCGTATTACCCTCCTCCTTTTCTCTACCCTCCCCACACCCCTGGTTTACCTCAATTAGCTACATCAAGATGAAAACTACAGTGCCTTGTTTCCCCTAGGATTTTACATGGAGATAGCCACTGTCTCTGAATTAGGCAGACTGGGTGGTGTCAATGTACCCCAATTGAAGTGATTCATACCCACCAAGGAGGTACTGATCTCTTACCTTTTGCAGTCCCCCACATCCCTGTTGCTACAATAAAAAAGTAATATATAGAGTAGAAACACCACCTAGTGCTGTAAAATATAAAGTACCATAACTTCTCTCTGCCCCTAACTCTTTGTTCTAGTCAGCATATCTTGGGGCTGAACGGAGCCCTTCTTTCATGCTTGTTACCCGAATGAAATTCAAATTGACATTAATCAAAGTTCTGCTTGAGTAGAGCATGCTGAATTAAGACCTTTTTTTGTAAAATGCAATAGTAAATGGTTAAAACTAACAGTGATCTGCTTTGTGTGTCACCAGCTGAGCTGTACAAACCAAGTATTACTCAGCACTGTGCTGATTGATCTCTCTTCCAGTTTTATATCGCTGACAGCAGTGCTGCATGTTATGTCACTTCCTTATAGGTTGAAAGCTACTGGAATAGACATGCTTCTAGCACAGCGGTTCTCAAACTTTAGCAACCTGAGGACCCCCGTTTTGATTTAAAATTTTTCAGGGACCCCCAAGCTCCCCTGCTCAGCCCCTGCCCTGCCCCCTTTCTGAGGCCATGCCCTTGCTCATTCTGTCCCCTCTCCCTTTGTCTCTCGCTCTCCCCCACCCTCACTTTCACCAAGTTCGGGCAGGGGGTTGAGGTGTAGGAGGGGGTACGGGCTCTGGGAGGGAGTTTGGGTGTGGGATGGTATATGAGCTCTAGGCTGGGAGTTTGGGTGCAGGAGGGAGTGAGAGGTACGGGCTCTGGGCTGGGAGTTTGGGTGCAGGAGGAGATTGGGTGAAGGGGGGGTGAAGGATGCAGGGTCTGGGCTGGCAGTTTGGGTGCAGGAGGGAGTTTGGCTGCTGGAGGGGGCTCAGCTGGGGCAGGGGGTGGGATGTGGGAGGGGGTGAAGAGTGTGGGCTCTGGGAGGGAGTTTGGGTGCAGGCTCTGGGTAGAGGTGTGGGATGGGGTGAGGGGGGTGGTGCTTACCTCTCGCAGCTCCCAAAAGCGACTGGCACATCTCTGGCAGTGACTCCTAGGTAGGGGGTCTCCACACGCTGCTCCTGCCTGCAGGTACCGCACCCGCAGCTCCCACTGACCGCAGTTCCTGGCCAATGGGGGCTGCGGAGTTGGCAGTCGGGGCAGGAGCAGTGTGTGGAGACCCTCTGCCCTTGGCCACAAGGATGTGCTGTCCACTTCCGGGAGTGGCGTGTACAGTACCTGCTACTCCCCCTCCCTCCCAGTACCACATCACTGTTCCCCAGCATAAAGGAGGCACTGAGAGGGAGGAGTTGATCAGAGGGGCCCACGGACCCCCTGGAGTATCCTCCGTTTTAGAAATGCTGTTCTAGCGCACCATCGGCTGGCAAGGTCTTCCTTGTCTCAGTCACTTGAGTTCATTTTCATTCCTGAAAAAAATTGTCTTTACTCAATATAGACACTGAAGTACCATGAAGTGCATCATTATGCCTGGACAATTAGAAAAAGGATTCTAACTATCAGAGGAGTGAGGTTCTGGGACATGCTCCCAATACTAGTGGGGCAAATAACCTAAGTAGTTTTAAGAGGAAGCTTGATAAGTTTGTAAGTAGGATTATATGACAGGGTTGCTTGCAATTGCAGAAGACTGGATTCAGTGACTCAGAAGGTCACTTGGAATCCTATGTTCCTCTGATAATGGCACTTTGGTACTTGATCCATATGATATGGTGACTGATTAATGTTAAAATTAACTGCTCTGTTTTGAATTTTGATACAAAATCATCTGTAAAATAACAGTTAGCCAGTAATCTGTGCCATTTTAAGATGCCACCAGATTCCTTGTTTTTGTAGCTATCCAGTAAGGTATGTCAAGTAAAAATGAAATGGTTACCGGTAATTTATGTGAGGTTTTCCAGAGAGAGAACTTTCCATGCTGGATAGTAGTACAGACATAATTACCTGTTTGGGAGGTACTTTGTATATTCTGTCAAACTTTGTCCCTTTTAGATTTCAACATGATTAGGGCTTTTTCCAGTAGGAAAATTAATGCACATCATAATTTGAGTGAGATGATTTAAGACATGCTTATATGTGTAGTTAAAAAAACTCCACCCACAGTACAAATATATAATTATGTTTAGTCGCTTGACTTATTCAGCATAATAGGTAGCAGTTGTCCTGCTGCAATGCAGATGGATCAAAAACGTAGTGGTGGTGGTGAGAGGATGACGAACCTTTAATCTATAGCTCAGGTTGTAAATATGCCCCAGTAATTTCAGGATGACCCCATCCTGGGAAAAATACACCAGAGTCTTACATGACTTAATCAGGGTCACCTGAGCTGCCAAAATCTAAACAACCAGTTCCCTATAAACAACTGGTTCTGATTTAAGGGAACATGTGGGGAGACCTACTCATGGGGCTGGAGGCCCCGGGGCCTGGGCCAGTTGCCTCACTTGCCCCCTCTCCTCCCCTCTGGCCAGCCCTGGAGCTTGCAGAGTCCCCCCTCCCCCCTTGCCGGGCCACTCAAAAAGTGGCAGCAGGACGACTCCCGAGCTCAGCTGAGCTGCCCAGCTGGTGCAGGCAGCTGGCCATGCTGCAGCTGGGGAGAAGTGCGGGAGGGGCCCGGGGAGCCTCAGCCTCCCCAGCTGGGAATCCTGGGAGCAACAGGATGGTCCGGCCTGCAGACTGGAGTTCTTTGCCCACCTCCTGGCCCTTTAACAACCGGTTCTCCACTGAGGTCTAATTTTAGCAGCCGGTTCTTGGAAACTGGTGGGAACTGGCTCCAGCTCACCACTGGGGTCACCCAATGAGTGATTTAGTGGAGTGGTTCTCAATCAGAGGTCTAGGGGCCCTTCCGGGGTGGGGCTGCCAAGCAGGGCTGGCGTTAGACTTCCTGTGACTCAGGGCATAAAACTGAAGCCCTGTTGCCTGGGGCTGAGCCCTGCCACTCGGGCCTGAAGTCAAAGTCTGAGCAATTTAGCTTCATGGGGCCCTGGGAAGTTGCCCTTCTTGCTACACCCTAATACTAGCCCTGGATTTTATATGCAGAAAAAAAATTATTGTGGCACCAGCGGTCCATGGAGTTTTTATGGGGGGGGGGAGGAGAGGAGGCTCAGAAAGAAAAATGTTGAGAACCCCTGATTTAGTGGGAATAGAACCCTGGAATTCCAAGTCTCCTGTCATGGTGCCTAGTGGAGATGCAGCTTACATTGGCATAAGGAGATATTTTGTTAATGTAGTGAACCGCTTCTAAGAATGACACAGGTTATATCAGCAAAAGGGCTGTTTTGCCAGTATAGCTGCCTCTTCAACGTGTAATGTGTATCTTGTTTTGTTTTTTCTATGTTAAAACGGGGCCAGCAAAACTCTGTAGTGTAGACCTGGCCCAAGAGTGGCTTTTTTTCCCAGCTGATGTAAAATAAACCTGAAAAATTCTCATAATCTCTATCTGAATGTAATCCTGTCAGACAATCTCCTCTTGTTTTTTTCCCACAGAGCAATAATGCAGGTATGCTGGCTAGTGAGGAAAGATAAATGCTGTCAGAGAATCAAACTGCCACACTTAAAAACAGTAGTGATAGGACGTGGCCCAGAGACGGAGATAACAGACAAGAAGTGTTCACGGCAACAAGGTAAGTTACAGCTTCAGTTTACATGCAACTGCTGGCTTGATGACATCCCAGCAGTTCCAAAAATAGTGTAAGAAACCTGTGAGGTACAAGTATAGAAATTCTGTGATGGTGTCATATCAGATTGTGAGATTCATTTTGTGAGGTTTCATTGTTCTTCTGTTTGGTTACATTATTTTGATAGACTGTAAACTCTAAAGCCCAGCTGGCAGTGATTGAGGTTTAATCTTACATTTAAGGGATAGGCAGTTCAGGTGGGAACTACAGCTTCTCTCTGAAAATGAAAGCAGGCATCTCTCTGGGTTGCTGTGTAATCATCAGTCATGGGGCTCCAATCCAGTGGGTCTTCTAGCCACAGAAGATCTCTGTTCTCTAGGTAGAGCTGCTTACCTATTACAGCTATTCTGTTCTCTTTATGGGAGATCGCAAAGGGCCCTATAATCTGACAGGCATGAGGGAACATGGCATTTCTGCCACCAGGAGGAGTAGAAATTGATCTTTGTAAAACAGTTTTATACATAGTCTGTTGAAAACCTGTAAACTCATATAGAACTGATAGATGGTGGAGAGTATCAGAGGGGTAGCCATGTTAGTCTGGATCTGTAAAAGCAGCAAAGAGTCCTGTGGCACTTTATAGACTAACAGACATATTGGAGCATGACCTTGGAGCCACGAAAGTTCATGCTCCAATATGTCTGTTAGTTTATAAGGTGCCACAGGACTCTGCTGCTTTTACAGATGGTGGAGAGTGTTTTGAGTTTGACATTCTCTCCAGGTTCCAGTGAATTTGATTTTTATATATTGTTCATGTTCCTAGAAGTGCCAGTAGGTGCATTTCATAAATTGAAAAGTAACTATATGCATTTTGTAGCAAGGGTAGCAGTCTCTGTTAAATTCTATAGAACAGTGGTTCTCAAACTAGGGCCGCTGCTTGTTCAGGGAAAGCCCCTGGCAGGCTGGGCTGGTTTGTTTACCTGCTGCATCTGCAGGTTCGGCCTATCGCGGCTCCATTGGCCGCAGTTCACCGCTCCAGACCAATGGGGGCTGCAGGAAGGGCGGCCAGCACATCCCTTGGCCCATGCCGCTTCCTGCAGCCCCCATTGGCCTGGAGTGGCAAACTGCGGCCAGTGGGAGCCACGCTCGGCAGAACCTGCGGACACGGCAGGTAAACAAACTGGCCGAGCCTGCCAGGGGCTTTCCCTGAACAAGCAGCGGCCCTAGTTTGAGAACCACTGCTATAGAACTCTATAAAAGGTTCTGTAGCGAGTATATGATTTAGTCATAGTTTCCTTTGTATCATATCGTCTAGTACAACTATAAAATACCAAGTGGTGCTAGCTGCAGTTTTTTTTAAAGAAGCTCTGTCGAATATTTTGACAACCAAGCTTAGCTCTTTGAAAAATCTATAAAATCTGATGAGAGTGGATGCTTGGGACGACTCCAGTCTATTTCCTCCTTTGTTCAGGCACATCAGTCGGTTGCTTATGACTGGAATCATTATACAGGTGTGAGTCAAAAAACTGTATGGTTTATAAGCCACATGTGAGCTCTGGAACTTTAGAAAGGCCAATGCTGGGAAACTTTATTTCATGTACATTAATAGAAATCCCATTGATAAGGCAGGACAGTTGTTAAGTAGTCTCATTGTAATTTCTAGTAATCTGCTATGTAGATGCTTGTAATTTTGTCTAGGGAGAAGAATATTAGCAACACATGTTGACACAACTTTAATACAGAAATCTGGGATTTCAGAAAATGTGAACTCAGAATGAGGTCGATACTACGTTTAAGCTGCATACAGTTTTAATATACTTGTCAAGGCTTCTAAATAGATGTGTTGACTCTCTCAGTATTATTTATTAATTGTAAATTAACTAAATAACTGAACGAGTGAGTTCAATTAGGATCTATATTTCTGTCTTCACCCATTTGATGAAAGCTAATAGGAACATACGTTGGGGGGGCAGATCCCCACCTGAATTTGGTGTCAGTAGAGCTGTGCCAATTTACTCCAGCAGTCTGACTCCGATGTTTAAGTAATTCTCTGATGCTTTGTTTCTACTTTTCAGTGCAGCTAAAAGCGGACTGTAATAAAGGGTATGTCAAGATCAAACAGGTATGTTCATTTATGGATGTCCAGTATTACTTTTATTTACTGAGGGTTGTCATTATGCTTGTCGCTTTACAAAACATGGCAGATGACACAACCCATCACAGAGCTTGCAATCTAAAATGTCCAGACACTGGAGAAGGGGTCAGTCAGGGAGTTTAGTGGATAAGCTAGTGCTGTAATACTTCTTCTGTATGCTGCAGTGGGAGGGCTGTTTCACTCCTCTTTCTTGCACCGGGTAACATCCTAGAAGATGGCTAATATTTATGTCTGGTCCAGATTTAACATTTAGGTGGTTGTGGCTATGTTGCTTGAGGTGTGAGGAATCCACACCCTTGAGAGCTGTAGCTGTGCCAACCTAACTGCTGGTGTAGATGCAGCTAGGTCAACGGAAGAATGCTTCCATTAACCTAGCTACTGTTGCTCAGGGAGATGGTACTAATACAGTGATGGAAAAACCACATCTGTCACTGGAGGGCTGTGTCTCGTTATGGCATTGCTGTGGTGCTATAGTCCTGTGGTGTAGACGTGGCCTAAGATTTCTGCTGCTGCTCATGTTGTCCCCCCATCCACACTGCTGGGACCTGGGGGTGGCCTGTCTGGGCTGTCTAGACTTGGAGAAAAGGTAGTGTTTTAATTAACACAATTTTAAACGCTATTTAGCATCCAGGGTAGACAGGGTTTAACATCTTTACTCATAGACTCATAGATTGTAGGGTCAGAAGGGACCAATGTGATCATCTAGTCCGACCCCCTGCACAAAGCAGGCCACAGAACCCTACCCATCCACTTCTATAACAACCCCTAACCTATGTCTGAGTTATTGAAGTCTTCAAATTGTGGTTTGAAGACCTCAAGCTGCAGAGAATCCACCAGCAAGTGACCCATGCCCCACGCTGCAGAGGAAGGCGAAAAACCTCCAGGGCCTCTGCCAATCTGCCCCAGAGGAGATTCCTTCCCGACCCCAAATATGGCGATCAGCTAAACCCTGAGCATGTGGGCAAGACTCACCAGCCAGCACTCAGAAAAGAATTCTCTGCAGTAACTCAGATCCCATCCCATCCAACATCCCATCACCGACCACTGGGCATACTTATCTGCTGATAATCAAAGATCAGTTGCCAAAATTAGGCTATCCCATCATACCATCCCTTCCGTAAATTTATCAAGCTTAGTCTTAAAGCCAGATATGTCTTTTGCCCCCACTACTCCCCTTGGAAGGCTGTTCCAGAACTTCACTCCTCTAATGGTTAGAAACCTTCGTCTAATTTCAAGTCTCTAAACTTCCTAGTGTCCAGTTTATACCCATTTGTTCTTGTATCTACATTGGTACTAAGCTTAAATAATTCCTTTCCCTCCCTAATATTAATCCCTCTGATATATTTATAAAGAGCAAGCATATCCCCCCTCAGCCTTCTTTTGGCTAGACTAAACAAGCCAAGCTCTTTGAGTCTCCTTTCATATGACAGGTTTTCCATTCCTCGGATCATCCTAGTAGCCCGTCTCTGAACCTGTTCCAGTTTGAATTCATCCTTAAACATGGGAGACCAGAACTGCACACAGTATTCCAGGTGGGGTCTCACCAGTGCCTTATATAACAGTACTAACACCTCCTTATCTTTGCTGGAAATACCCCCCTGATGCATCCTAAAACTGCATTAGCTTTTTTAACGGCCATATCACATTGGTGGCTCATAGTCATCCTGTGATCAACCAATACCCCAAGGTCCTTCTCCTCCTCTGTTGCTTCCAACTGATGTGTCCCCAATGTATAAAATTTTTCTTATTAATCCCTAAGTGTATGACCTTGCACCTTTCACTATTAAATTTCATCCTATTACTATTACTCCAGTTTACAAGGTCATCCAGATCTTCCTGTATGATATCCCGGTCCTTCTCCGTGTTAGCAATACCCCCCTGCTTCGTGTCATCCGCAAACTTTATTAGCACATTCCCGCTTTTTGTGCCAAGGTCAGTAATAAAAAGGTTAAATAAGATTGGTCCCAAAACTGATCCTTGAAGAACTCCACTAGTAACCTCCTTCCAGCCTGACAGTTCACCCTTCAGTATGACCCGTTGTAGTCTCCCCTTTAACCAGTTCCTTATCCACCTTTCAATTTTCATATTGATCCCCATCTTTTCCAATTTGACTAATAATTCCGCATGTGGAACCGTGTCAAATGCCTTACTGAAATGGAGGTAAATTAGGTCTACCGCATTTCCTTTGTCTAAATAATCTGTCACCTTCTCAAAGAAGGAGATCAGGCTGGTTTGGCATGATCTACCTTTAGTAAAACCATGTTGTAATTTGTCCCAATTACCATTGACCTCAATGTCCTTAACTACTTTCTCCTTCAAAATTTTTTCCAAGACCTTACATACTACAGATGTCAAACTAACAGGCCTATAGTTACTCGGATCACTCTTTCTCCCTTTCTTAAAGATAGAACTATGTTAGCAATTCTCCAGTCGTACGGTACAATCGCTGAGTTTACCAATTCATTAAAAATTCTCGCTAACGGGCTTGCAATTTCATGCGCCAGTTCCTTTAATATTCTCGGATGAAGATTGTCTGGGCCCTCCGATTTTGTCCCATAAAGCTGTTCAAGTATAGCTTCTACCGCAGATGTGGTAATATCCACCTCCATATCCTCATTCCCGTTTGTCATCCTTCCATTACCCCTAAGCGCCTCATTAGCCTTATTAAAGACTGAGGCAAAGTACTTATTTAGATATTGGGCCATGCCTAGGTTATCCTTAACCTCCTTTCCATCCTCAGTGTTTAGCGGTCCCACTTCTTCTTTCTTTGTTTTCTTCTTATTTATATGGCTATAGAACTTTTTACTATTGGTTTTAATTCCCTTTGCAAGGTTCAACTCTACTTGGCTTTTAGCCTTTCTTACTTTATCCCTATATGTTCTGACCTCACTCAGGTAGCTTTCCTTGCTAATCCCACCCTTCTTCCACTCCTTGTAGGCTTTCTGCTTTTTCTTAATCACCTCTCTGAGATGCTTGCTCATCCAGCTTGGTCTACAACTCCTGCCTATGGTTTTTTTCCCCTTTCTTGGGATGCAGGCTTGTGATAGTTTCTGCAGCTGTGACTTAAAGTAATTCCAGGCCTCCTCCGCATTTAGATCCACAAGTTCTTCAGTCCAATCCACTTCCCTAACTAATTTCCTTAATTCTTTAAAGTTAGCTCTTTTTTGAAATCAAAAACCCTAGTCCCAGATCTATTTTTGTTTATCCTTCCATCTTGTTTGAACTGAATTAGCTCATGATCACTCGAACCAAGGTTGTCCCCTACAACCATTTCTTCTATGAGGTCCTCACTACTCGCCAAAACCAAATCTAAAATGGCATCCCCTCTTGTTGGTTCTTCAACTACTTGGTGAAGGAATCCATCAGCTATCACATCCAGAAAAATCTGAGCCCTATTATTCTTGCTAGCACTTGTCCTCCAGTCTATATCTGGGAAGTTAAAGTCTCCCATTATCACACATTTCCCATTAGTATTTACTTCATTAAAAACATTAAACATATCCAAATCAGATCCCGGCAGTCTGTAGCACACCCCAAGCACTATCTCAGGGGAGGCTCTAGTAACTTTCTTTCCCAGTGTGATTTTTGCCCAGACAGACTGTCTTGTCCATTCCATCACTTCTTATTTCTTTACAGTTAACTTCATCATTTGATATACAATGCTACTCTACCACCTTTGCCTTTATTTCTGTCTTTCCTAAACAGCACATAGCCTTCAATACCCGTACTCCAGTCATGACTACCATTCCACCATGTTTCTGTTATCCCTATAATATCCGGTTTCACTTCCTGCACCAGTAGCTCTAGTTCCTCCATTTTGTTCCCTAGGCTCCTCGCATTAGTGTACAGACATCTTAATTTTTGCCGTTTGGCTTCACTCACATTCTTTACCCTGTTAGGCACAGACATTCTACCACCAGCATCACCTGTTAGTCTGCTATCTACACTACCCTTCCTCCTTATGCCAATTCTTCTGTCCACGGCTGTATCCCCTCTTACTTTGTTTACTTCCCTCTCAAGGTTAAATTCCAGCATGGAGATCTCCTGGACATCTCCCAACCATCTCCCCCAAACTTCTAGTTTAAAGCTCTCTTAATCAGGTCGGCGAGCCTCCATCCTAGAAGTCTATTTCCCTCCTTACTCAGGTGAAGTCCCTCCCGAGAGAACAGTCCTCTGTCCATGAATGCTTCCCAGTGGCCATACATCCCAAAGCCCTCCTTATAGCATCACTGCCTGAGCCATCTGTTGATCGCCATAATCTTGTTACACCTTTGTTGCCCTTCTCTAGGAACCGGCAGAATCCCACTGAAGATCACCTGAGCCTCGATTTCCTTAAGCGTCTTTCCCAGTCTGGCATAGTCTCCCTTGATACATTCCAGAGAGTATCTAGCCGTATCATTCGTTCCCACATGAAGGACAATCAACGGATTCTTCCCTGCTCCCGCTAGGATCCTTTTCAGCCTCCCCCAGGGTTAGCAGATATATTTAATAAAACAGTCTGTTTTCCTAGCCTTGACAAGGCCTCTCTGTTTGTCCTGGTTTCTGGGTGTGTTAATCATCATAGTACCTGATCATCTTGGGAGTTATCCTTGCAGTCCCAACTACCACTTGACTGTTAGGGGTAGAGTTGGGATCCAAAAACTTATTTTATTCAGGCCATCTAATGGTAATTAACTTTGTCACAACTAATTTGTGTCCAAATTAGACTGGTGGCCTACCAGAGAGAGAGAGAGAGACTGGCTTTTCACAGAAATCACTACACTGCTGTACTACAAATACTGTACTCTGGATGCAGTGCCCTACAGGTCCAAAAAGCACCACTGCAGTCTCACTGAGCTTGGTTAGAAACAAATCTTTCTTCCAAAGACCCCAGCTGCTTGATAAATGTTTTACACGTGGCTGCAAACTATATTCAATGCAACCCCTAAGGGATCAGCAATCACTGGGTGCCTCGTGAGCAAGCTTTAATTACAGTTTGAATATAACTGTACAAGAAACCCTGGGAACACTGTGACTGTATTCAGACAGGCAGTTGTCGCTGAAGATGGCACTAAGTGCAAGTTTCAGTGTATACGAGGATTGCTTCTGGCCTGAATGAAGTGCAGTGCTAGGGCATCAGGGAGTAGCCTTTAAACAGCACATGGTTCAGGATGCAAAATGAAGAAAATTTTATTCAGCATAAAGCATTATTCAGAAAGCAGCAGAAAATGTAGGGCATTATAATTCAGCAGAATATCCTGGGATTCCAGTTAAAACCTCTACTCATGCAAAGTGCCCGGGGCTTCAAGTCATAGTGCCATTGTGTGGGCCTTGCAGATATCCAACAGGAACTCTGCTAAAGAGAAACCTGGAGGCAGTGTTTAGAGGCTGAATCTGGTTTTGTCCAGTGTTGATTGTATAATTAATTAAAAGCATTTCATGGAAGCAGTAAAAGCAGCAAAGAATCCTGTGGCACCTTATAGACTAACAGACGTTTTGGAGCATGAGCTTTCGTGGGTGAATACCCACTTCCTCAGATGCATCATGGAAGCAGGGAATCCAGTTCCTCAAGAATACAAGTAGCTCCACCTCAAGTGAACTTGACTGTAGTATAGTCTTCTCCAAGAGCTGACCCCTCTCTGTTTTGTCCCCCTCTCCCCCCGCAATGCTGGGGTATTGGTTATAACTGAGGCTATGGTTATGTCATGGAGGTCACGGAGCCTGTGACTTCCATTGACCTCCATGACATTTTTTGTCCTGGGGCTGGAGCTCCCAGCCAGCCCCGCCCCTGCAGCTCCCAGTCCTTGCCCTGGTGGGGGAACCCTGCAGCTGCCCAGCTGTGGCAGAGGGCTGGGGGACCCCGCCATGGTGGGACCCTGCAGCTGCCCCACTGTGGCAGGCAGTGGGGTTACCCTGAAGCTCCCACACAACACACCAGTGGGTGCTGAACCCGCCTACCCCTTTTGTCAGGGCTATTTTTAGTGAAAGTCAGGGGCAGGTCACGGGCTTCCGTGAATTTTTATTTATTGCCTGTGACCTGTCCATGACTTTTACTAAAAATAACCATGACAAAAACAGCCTTAGTTATAACCGACTTGGAGAGGACAATGCTACCTCTAGAGCCACCAGCAGAGCTTCTGGAAGCACTTGAGTTTTCAAAAGAAGAAACACACAAGGATTATATAGATTTGTAAATAGCCATGAATGAAAAGGTAGGTCAGAGTTTCAGTTACACTCACCTTGTGAGTTGCCCTTTAATAGGGCAGCTGTAAAGAGCATTGCCGAGTTTGCTGATATATGCCAGCAATGCCCCTCTGCTATGTACAGTGGCCAAAAGAATAAATGGACACAAATCTGACATCAGGAATTATAACATTCAAAAACCAGTAGGAGAACATTTCAACCCCCCGGTCACTCAATAACAGACTTAAAAGTGGCAATTCTTCAAAAACAAACAAACAAACTTCAAAAACAAACTCCAACTGCAGAACTGGAATTAATTTGCAAACTGGACACCATCAAATTAGGCCTGAATAAAGACTGGGAGTTGATGGGTCTTTACAAAAACTAATTTTACCATACTAATTTCCCCTTCCTGTTACTCACACCTTCTTGTCAACTGTTTGAAATGGGCCACCGTCATTACCACTACAAAAGTGATTTTTTCCTCCCTTGGTATTCTACTGTTAATTGAATTGTCTCATTAGACTGACTCCCACTTGGTACTGCAAGTCCCATCTTTTCATGTACTATGGATATATATACACTTGCTACTGTATTTTCCACTCCATGTATCTGATGAAGTGGGTTATAGCCCACGAAAGCTTGTGCCCAAATAAATGTGTTAGTCTCTAAGGTGTCATGAGGACTCCTTGTTATATTTTTTCATTGTGTTTTTATTTGAAATATTTGTAACATGAGCTCCAGTTCTGCACATGGCATTACTCCTGTGTACCTGAGGGCAGCATTAGGCCTGCCATAGTTGTTCTCACACATATTTGGAATGGCAAAAGCTTCTCACAGAGCTAGTCACCAATGAAATAAACCAGCTTATGCTAAGAATCTTCCAAAGATGCCATGCAGTTGGAGCACAGTAAGAAGACAAATATCACTATAAAGGAGACTGATCAGAAAGTACAATTATTTGAAACCAAGATGCTGGTTTCTGATGCTGAATATCTGAGTCAGACTTGATGCAGCTGCTATTTATTTATTTTCCAAGCACTTAAAAGTATGCCAAAGGCCTTAATACCCAGGTGAAGACACATCTCGATCTTGCAACCAATATCCCTAACATGAACCCTGTACCCATGTGGAACTGATGTCATTGCGGTCATGGGCTTCATGGCAGTGTGAGGTCACAGCCAGTACAATTAATGTGGACCCTGTACCAATGTGGGACCAGCTCCATTGAGGTCACAGGGGCCTCATGGCAAGGCAGGGTCACAACCAGCTCCATCAACCTGTACCCCTGTAGGACCCCAGTGTGGCTGCATGTTTTGGTGGGGTCACAGCCAGTGCTACCAACACAGGCCCCAGTGGGGTACAGGGTTTCATGGTGGTATGCGGTCCCAGCCAGGTGTGCTAACACACGCTGTTCCCATATGGGATCCCATTAGGCTCATCAGGGCTTCATGCTGGTGCAGGGTTTGCAGGGTTCTGATTGCAGGATGAGGCTCTAAATCTATATCTCCAACTCCAATTTTTGATTTGCATTAAAATGGGCCAGTATGTGGAGCAGGGTGGAGGAAATGCCATTTACTCTTCTGTCTCTGCGTTGCAGGGACAGGGGTGCCCTAGAACAGTTTGGAGGAGTTGGGTTTTAGTATATCTGAATTTGGGGACTATACTTGTATGCCAGTTCCTACATTGTGCTTTTTTTTTTGATTGTCCAAAGATGGGAGTTAACCCAGCCAGTGTTGACTTGGTGGATATTGGCAAGGATGAGGAAGTGAAGCTGAAGCCAGGACAGGTTCTACATCTTGTGAATAAACTTTACCCCTATATTATACAATTCTTGGAAGTCACAGAGGTGTCTGGCGCACGAGTAGAAGGGAAGACAAAAGCAAACAAGAGGCCATACATAGACTCTGGGAATAGTAACATGAAAAACGTGTCTGAAAAAAGTATGAAAATGGAGCAACCAGACTTGCAAGATGGTAGTTCAAGCTGCAAGCCAAACAATACCAGTACTTCTTCCTCCTCTCCCCATGACAGCTCTTCCAACCACAAGGTGAGCAGTAGAATACCCCACCCTAGCACGCCCATCATTGCCAGCACTGGTGGAGCTGCACTGGTGCTACAGCAATTGTGGGAGAACATCAAAAACTCTTCCATGTAGACTGAGCCTCAGTGTAGTCAGTCAACTCAGCTGACTGTAGAGCAGAAACCAGTTCTACTCGAGTGACTCCTGTTCGCATGGAAAACCCAACATAACTTTGGGGGAGCAAGCTGAATTCCCTTCTGGCTTGTACATCAGCCACAGAATTGCTAACTAAGCCTTCAATCCTGCAGTCTGATCTACGTGGGCGGACCCTTACTGAAATCAGTGGGGATTCACATGGGTGCACACAGCTGCCTGCAGCAGACTGCGGGATCAGGGCTTTGGTTCTTGCTGCAAAGAATCTTGTTGGCTGGTGATGGTGTGAGCCAGAAGAGCTCAGCTAGGAAATCCATTGTTTTACTTGGAAATAGAGGAGATTTGACCTGGAAATAGCAAGTGGGAACCAATGAAACCCCTTGATCTTTTCCTAGTCACGTTTCAGAGTAGCACACTTAAGCGTCCATCACATATCAAAAAACTATGTTAAAAGAATGGGAGTTTGTCCCTGCCTCTACCCACTCATTGAAACCAAACTTTTCAGAGGTTGCCACTAACTCTGTGCTCCTCGTTTTCTGTGTGCCATACTTGGGGCCTGGTTTTTTTCCTCCACAAGACCTGAGCACTTCTGCCTGCAGGAGCACAGGGCTGGGACACAGGGAATCCTGTGTTGTTCTAATCTTGGCTTTGATACTCATTAGCTCTGTGGCCTTGGGCTAATCATTTTGCCTTTGTTTCAGTTTCTCTATCCATAAAATGGACACAGTGGTTCTCAAACTGTGGATTGGGACCCCAAAGTGGGTCCTGAACCAATTTTAATGGGGTCACCAGGTCTGGCATTAGACTTGCTGAAGCCTGAGCCCCACCACCTGGGGCAGCTAGGCTCGGGCTTTGGCTTTGTCCCCCTGCCCAAGGCAGCGGGACTCAGGTGGGCTCAGGCTTCCGTCTCCCATCCTGGCGTCGTTTAGTAATTTTTGTTGTCAGAAGGGGGTTGTGATGCAATTAAGTTTGAGAACCTCTGAGAGAGTAGTAATGCTTACACACTTGCTTCATGAGGGGGTTATGAAGGCTAATTTGTTATATCTGTGCCATGTTTTGAATATATAGAGTGCTATACAATGCTACATATTCGGGGAAAAAAATCAGGCCCCAAGTGTCTCAAACAGGGCACCCAGTCATTGAGAGACCCAAAGCTAGTAGAGACTTTTGCTGACATTGGTGTAATCTCCCAGTGCCTGAGCACCATCTGTTTAAAAACACACAACTCACCCACCCTAAACCCATATTGTTGTTGAAGCTAAACGTATTAATGTGTATGAGGTTAAGTTGTTATGGTGTTGGGTGCAATAGAAATGAAATTAAAGTGTTGCATTCGGTAGAGGGTTTGAATGGTGGCATAGAGCAAGGCCTGGGGTCATCCACTGAATGACAAAGATACAAAGAAATATTAATGGCTGTCATGTTCCCAGAGCACCATCCACCCTGTGCATTGAACAATGCAGAGTCCTGTAGAAATATGGCCTGTGATCATGCAGTTAAGGGCTGTCTCATCATGCAGATGTATAAGAGGGCCAAACTAAAGTTGCCTGGGTAACTCTAATTCTGGAATTTCCCAACTGAAAATGTTTTACTTTGCAAACTTTACTTTAAAAAAATGGTTAAAAAGAGATTATTTCCTGGGTTTTTTAAAAAAGAAAATACCATTTTAACACAGGTATGTATTTGTATCAGCAAAGCAATGGAGTTACAGTAAAAATTATTTGAAGACTTTGGATTCTGCTTCAATTTCATTAGATTTTTTTTTTTTTATATTTCTTCTAAAAGTGCCTATTCTATTTATACTCTAGGAACATTTAGGACATTGGAGTCAAGGTCTGAAGATCTCTATGCAAGACCCAGAAATGCAGGTGGGAATGATCCACACTATACTTTGAATAATTTACCAATCCACATTCAATGAGCATCCCATTCAGAATGCTGTTGAGCCAAGTGCATGTTAAAATTACCAAATGTGCATGTACTGTATGTATATCAATTTGTGTTCTAGATGCATTAGTCCTGTTCCATCAGGCCAGCAGGAAACCTCTATAACCTTGGAGAGCCATTGTTAATATGATGCTCCCCAAATGCTTTTCTTAATACCTGTGGTTCAGGAAAGGTAGATTCAGTGACCCAATTAACAAAAGAGAGTGTGGGTGGAATTTCATGGAATCCAAGAACGCTGTGACAGTCATGTCCCTAGCACGCGATTTTCCTCTGTTATGGTCATTTGGTTTCATTTATAGCTTTGTGCATAAAGCATGTATCACTTGTTTCAACATCTGGATCCCAAAAAATAAATCTGAAATGCAATCACAATACCATGCTTAGAGCAGGCACTTACGAGACCTAGGGACTAATTAGGAGAGGTCATTAGGCTGTTAAGTTGACCAGTTGTCTCCTGGGTCCTCCAAGGTTCTGGACCCTCACTGGCTGGTGAAGAAATGAGACACTGTGTTAGTGTCGTAAATTTTATTAAAACACAAAAACTAACAAAAATAAAACCAAGAAAGCTTAGCTTTGAGTCTAAAAAGGTGGATCTCATTTTTGTTATAAATCTATTAAATTGATAACTGGAATGTTTAAGTATCACAATATTGAATCTGTTGCCTAATGTCTGAACCAGTCTCTCTTCAAACTTCAGTTATGTGGTGGTGGCTATCCTCCTTCCCACCGAGATATCAAAAGCACTCTGCTATAGTCTGCAAGATAATAAGTGGAAGTTTGTCTACTCTTATTAGCTGAAACAACAGATGATGATCTTGAGTCTCAGAACACACTTTGAGTAATTACATAATAAGTAATTTTATGAGATGGAGACTGGAATCTCCATCTTGATGGAGGAAAATTACTCCAGCAAGATGAAACCTAGGTAACCCCCTGGCCTCTAGGTGTGCAAGAGGGTGAAGATCCTGTATTTCTGAGCCTGTTCTTAAACAAGAATTTGCTCACATCCCAGCCAACCATAAACAAATGCCTGAGTTTGGGGAGGGATAGCTCAGTGGTTTGAGCATTTGCCTGCTAAACCCAGGGTTATGAGTTCAACCCTTGAGAGGGCCACTTAGGGATCTGGGACAAAAATCAGTACTTGGTTCTGCTAGTGAAGGCAGGGGGCTGGACTTGATGACCTTTCAAGGTCCCTTCCAGTTCTAGGAGATAGGTATATCTCCAATTATTAAATTTTTTAGTGGGTGAGTAGTTGGACTTTGGACTAGGTCCTGAAATTCAACCAACTTAGGAATGCCAGCAAGGTGGGTGAGATCAGGTGAAAGACAATCTTGGTGGAAGGTCCTTGGAAGACAATGGCTTCCTGCTTCTTCTGAGGCCTTTCCAGCTGAATTACCTGGAGTTGCTCCTATCATTAGACCAGAGAAGGAAAGGGCTGGCTGGGACTGACTGGTGCCCTTCAGCTAAAAGGAGTTGGAGGTGGGTGTTTCCCAAACTATTATGGAATACAGCATAAGAGAGCGCTGCTAGGATCATAGCAGCTTTAGTTTGGGCTCACTTATTCTAGTATTTGGCCCTCTTGACCTTACATAAGTTTCCCCTCACTTTGCTGTTCTCAGCCAGAGAGACTTTGCCAAACAGACTTGGATCTTGACCCCCTTCGATTATATGAGATTGAGTTCTAGTATAAGCCTGGATAGTTTTGTTCTTGGATTGCTTACCTCACAAATGCAGGTCTTTCTCCATATGGCAGACAACTTGCCACCATCCAGTCTTTTGGCAATGCATGATGGGGCCAAAGTGAGTCAATTGGGATGACTGGAAGCATGGGGTCAACTTCTCAGTTTGCAACTGTCTTCATCCCATAATGTGATCTATATCCCATGATTTTTGCATTTTTTTTTCTTCAAAATCCCACAAACCCACGTGGCCTGGAGCCTGCATAGCTCTGCACTTCTGTCATGACTGTTGCAAGAACAGGGTGCAACATTCTGCAGTATTTGCAGAGCTAAAAGAAGAGATGCAGGGAACATGATGATTCCTTGGTGGACAGATTGCTGTGGGACATAGCAAGACCCGATTCTAGGTTGTTGGTGGTCACGGAGCAGCTGCAAGATGGTGGAACACTGGTTCTGGGCCTCAGAAACAAGAACTAACTGGTGGGATCACATTATTATGCAGGTTTGAGATAATGAGCAATAGCTGCAGAACTTTAGGATGTACAAGGCCACCTTCCTGGATGTGTGTGCCAAACGTGTCCCAGTCCTCCAGTGCAGGGACATTAAAATGAGAGCTGCACCAACAGTGGAGAAATGAGTGGCGATCGCACTGTGGAAAGTGCAACACTGGATTGCTGCCAATCAACTGGAAATCAATTTGAAGTCAGGAAATCTACTGCAGGGGCTGTTGTCATGCAAGTGTGCAGGACTGACTCTCTGCAACGTGCAACATGTAGTAGATGGATTTGTAGCTGTGGGGTTCCCGAACTGCCATGGAGCAATAGACTGCACACATATCCCTTTTTGGCACTAGCCCACCTTGCTACAGAGTACATCAACAGAAAGGGCTTACTTTTCTATGGTTATAAAAGTGTTGATGGATCACTGGGGATGCTTCATCTACATCAGTGTGGTGGACTGGTCACGGAAGGTACATGACACTCACACCTTTAAGAACCCAGGATTGTTCCGAAAGTTGCAAGCAAGGACTTTCTTTCTTAACATTGGTGATGTTGAAATGCTGATAGTGATCCTGGGCAACTCAGTCTATCCCTTCTTCCCATGTTCATGAAGCTGTACAAAGGGCAGCTTGACAGCACCAAGGAGTACTTCAGCTACTGGCTCAGCAGGTGCAGAATGACAGTCAAATATGCTTTTCGTCATTTGAAGGGTTGCTGGCGTTGTTTACTCACAAGATTGAACCTCAATGAGAAAAATATCCCAATGGTCATAATTGCCTGCAGTGTCCTGCATAATATCTGAAGCAAAGAGGGAAAACTTTCCATGGGGTGGAGGGCAGAGGTGGAGCATATGGCTACTGAATCTGAACTGCCAGACAGAACACCATTAAAAGAGCTCAGCGTGGAGCTATACAGTTCAGGGAAGCTATGAAAGAGCATTGTAACTGTGAGCCAGAGTAGCATACAGCATAGTGGTGTGCTACACCTGGCTCTGCTCTTTTGCAGCCCACTATGAATTGTGGTAAATGCTTTGTGTGTATATACAGGAATATAACATTGTTAATGCATCCTTTGATTTTGTTTGTGAATGATCTTCTGAGTTGTGTGACACTGCACAGTAACAAGTAGCTGGACGCTTTCAAGAACTGCTGAGTGCCAGCCAGTGTATGTTGAGAACTAATAAAGAAGAATTTTTTGTTCTGAGTAATAGAATTTTATTCTGTAACAGAATCTGCTTTGTTTCAGGACAGTGTTTTAAGACTTCGCTGTCTGGACAGGCTACTGAATAAAGGACCAGCAGCCTAACTTCTCCAAGGCTGTCTTCCACAGCTTCATTCTCAGTGGTAGCAGATGACAGAACAAGGAGCAATGGTCTCAAGTTGCTGTGGGGGAGGTCTAGGTTGGATATTAGGAAAAACTTTTTTTTGACTCTGAGGGTGGTGAAGCACTGGAATGGGTTACCTAGGGAGGTGGTGGAATCTCCTTCCTTAAAGGCTTTTAAGGCCCAGCTTGACAAAGCCCTGGCTGGATGATTTAGTTGGTGACTGGTCCTGCTTTGAGCAGGGGATTGGACCATATGACCTCCTGAGGTCTCTTCCATGCTAATCTTCTATGATTCTATGACTGAACTGTGCTGGAGTTAAAAACAGGTCCTGGCTTGCTGCGTAGCTGGATCCCCTGGTTATCTGTCCCCTATCCTCCTTTTCCTCACAGTTCATGGTAGGGGCCTGTGACTTTGGCTTCTCGGATGAATCCATGATACTGTTGGGAGTGGTGGAGTCTCCACTGACTAGGGCATTCAGCTCTTTGTAAAAGCGGCAGGTCTGTAGCTTGGCACCAGCTTGATGTTGAAGGCCTTTCTGGCCTTATCATGTGCCTGCAGCAGCAACTTGCCTTTCATGCAACACTGCTGCTGGTCCCTGTTGTAGCCCTTCTGCATCCCCTGAGAAATCTGCTTGGAGATAGCCACGTTTCTAGGGCAGGTTCTGAGCTGTACCTGCACAGTCTCCTCTCCCTGCAGGCCCAGGAGATCCAATATCTCCTGTCTGCTCCAGTCAGGAGTGTGTCTGAAACGTGTAGCTGGCATGATCAGGTGGGCAGTTGCACTCAACAATGGAGAGATGCTAGGTGTGCTCGCCAAGTCAGGCAACCAGGAAAGGGAAGTTGAAAAATTTGCAGGGCTTTAAAGGGGAGGGTTCTTCTGGTCTCCATGACGGCTCGCCAGTGAAGTTCACGTTGACCAGAGTGTTCAGTGTGGGGCATTGTGGGACAGCTGTTGGAGGACAGCTGCAGTCGCCCTAAGTAATGCAGTGTCACACTCACACTGTCGACGCAAGAAGATCAGCTTTGGCTATATGCCGCTCTTGGAGGTGGTGTTAAGTCAGGGTAAAAGGGAACTTACATCCATAGGAGCCATGTGTGCACGACAAGGCTGACCAAGGCAGGTTTCGTTGACCTTGTTAACTTTGTAGTGTAGACCAGGCCTGCCCGATAAAGAAGGGAGACAGTTAAAGTACTTGAAACTTAAAAAGTTGAGTAAAAGTTTATTTTAACAGTTTTCCTGATTCTTTTTTTCATTTGTTGTGTGGAATTTTTATTGGGAGAAATCTCTGCTAGCCAGCTTTGGGTGGTGTTAAAGATGGCATTATCTGTCCTAGTTGCAGGAAGGAGAGCCAGTTTTGTACAGTTTTGAGTTACTGAACTTTGATTCTGTTTCCTTTAAACCAAAGCCAGGAAGATGTACACACAAGTTTAAGAAGAGGATAGCAGGGATGGAAAACCAAGCCTGTCTCCTTGGAAGCCTAACTGCAGGGAGGGCAAAGACACCACATGCAATCTTACTAGCCACTTCAAGACCTGGCAAACACTTACCGGGGTCGAGTGGCTGACCTCTGTTCACAGAAGTGTTGTAAAAGGTGGCTTTGTCTTGGTTGGCCAAGCCAGACCCTGCTTGGGCAGAAGGCAAAGACAGGCAAGAGGAGAAATTAGATGGGGGAGGAAAATGCCATAATAGAGGAGGGGCAACAGTAGGAACTTGAATTTTACATCTCCCCAGGAACTGTGGAGGATTTAGCTGAAGCTGGTGGAGGTGGTGATGTCATTTGTTTCCCCCTTTGTAGGTGGTATGGCTTTAAAGATCAGGCCAACAAAGAGCCGGTGGTATGATGGTAGTTACCAGGGTCCCACTCAGGGGAGGAGTCAGTCAGGATGGTGAAACTCATTCCCTCAAGCTGTTCAATCCACAAGTCTTAGTTATTC
The DNA here is from genome assembly GCF_007399415.2 of Gopherus evgoodei. Lineage (NCBI taxonomy): Eukaryota > Metazoa > Chordata > Testudines > Testudinidae > Gopherus > Gopherus evgoodei. The sequence goes on from NC_044327.1 coordinate 1,742,447, forward strand.
AACCCAGCAGCTGCCAATAAGTGATCTTTCCTTCCCCCACTAGAAAAGCAATGCCCAGAAAGGAGTTGGAAACTCCTCCGACTGGAATTGCCTAGTGAAGACATGAATACAATTGGAATTGCAGTAGACTTCTCCTTTTGTTTCTAGAATCGCTTAGCTCGTTGTCATACCAATCTTTGACCTCACTAGGAACCCTGCGTGCCCTAGTCACAGGTCTCCCAGCCTGAATGTGCTTCCTTCTCTTTGTACTACAGTCAGTCTACAGCTTCTACCTGTTTTATTTAACAGGCTGACTATTCTTTTTAAATCTCTCACCCGCTTTGGACAACTAAAAATACAAGCCTTTGCACAACACTGTGGTGCTTGCTTTCTGTTTGACAAGCAATAAATGGCAAATTTCTGTTGGAGCCTCCTCTGCTGAAATGTTTGACGAAAGGATTCCTTCACCCTCCAGAAGCATGTCCCACGCAGCTAAGCGATCTCGGTCTGACCTCAGTAAATACAGAGACTTCAGGGAGTTAGGGATATGTCTTCTACAGCCTCTCCTTACAAGTGGCTTTCTGGGTGAAACCACCTTAGCTGGACAAGTGAGCACCAAGGCTTTCACAGCTTTTTGCCTCTTCATTATTTCTGTTAACGCGAGGGGGTCATGAGTCCCGTCCTAGAAGGTCTGCTGAATGCAGTCTCTGAGCACGCCTACTGCAGCCTAGTGACTCCTTACCCTAGGCGGCCAGTCTGCCTAAATCAACACTGGAGGTTTCTCTAAAAGATCAGTTCTAGTTCAAAGGAATTATTGTGGGGCAGTTCTCTGACCTGTGTTATACAGGTGGTCAGACTAGATGCTCATAGCACTTCCTTCGGGCCTTGGAATTTATAGATCTATAAACTAGATGTGGAAAGGCCTGTTTATCTCACTGCACATGCAAGTCTTTGTAAATTATCTTGGTTATGCTGCCTGCAGAGCAGTGCCCAGAAGGTGAGATATATTGATCCAAATACTTCACAGGTGGTAGTAAAATGTGTTGAGTACGGCTTATAGGAGACTTATATAATCAAATAGAAAATCTCAAGACTCTTTCCTCCACTGTCTCTCAGATAAGTGTTTATTCCTTGGTAATCAGTCAGTATGGATCTCTGGAGGTATGTTTATGATGGGGAAACAATAGTGTACTTAACAGTCACTGGAGAGCTCCAAATGTATTTTCTCCACAGATCCATACTCACCCTTCCTCCATCCCAGCTTTGGAAATAAGGAGTAAGTTTAGCCCTGCCTTGTTTCAGAGGTGCACTCTGTACACCTGTATGTACATTGGCCCCATATCACACTAACTGCTTTTGAATGGTTCTGTGACACTGGCATGGAGCATATAAGTGTGGATTAGTGAAGCCAAATATTTGGATAATTCAAGTTGATTTTTATTATGATGTTCCAGGGAACCCCAGTCAATGGTAAATAACCTTGATTTTTCTCTCTCTCTCTACTAGGTTTACAAAGATGAAAGGGTTGTAATCATTAAGGATAAATATCCCAAAGCTCGTTACCACTGGCTAATCTTACCCTGGGACTCCATCTCCAGTCTAAAATCAGTAACAAAAGAGCATCTTGAATTACTAGAACACATGCATGCTGTTGGGGAAAAGCTGATCCAACAATGCCTGCATAAAGATAGCTTGGAGTTCCGATTGGGTTACCATGCAGTTCCCAGCATGAGGTAAGGCTAGATTGTTCAACCAGTTTTATTTCTGTTATCTGCTGGAGGTGGTATAGATCTCATGCCTATATAGCCAAGTTGTGTACTGGACTCAAGCCTTTTTGATTTACTGAGATAAGGCCTTATTTTGAAAATTTGCAAATTGAAATTCTTGTGATTTATGATGAGTGTATGAGTCTCGAGAAACAGGAATATTGGATGTCATTAACAGGTGTAGAGACTGCAACATAACAATCCAGACCATTTAAACCAGAGGTTCTCAGACTGGGGGTCAGGACCCGTCAGGGGGTTGCAAGCAGTGGTGACCTGGAGCCGGTTTGCACCGGTTTGCAAGAGCCGGTTGTTAAATTTAGAAACCGGTGTAGAACCGGTTGCTAAAGGGGTGGGTGGGTGGACGAACTCTGGTCCGCGAGCCACATCCGACCTGCGGGACCGTCCTGTCCGGCCCGCCTGAGCTCCCCCTCCCCCCCTCACAGAGCCACAGTATGCTGAGCCGCCAGCACAGCTCTGCAGTTCCTGCCACTTTGAGCGGCATGGTAAGGGGGCCGGGCCGGGGCTGGGAGGACGGATTGGCAGGGCTGCCCGGGGAGGGGAGAGGCAAGTGGGGCAATTTGCCTCTTGCCCTGGGCCCTGCAGGGGCCCCCACAAGAATCTCTGAGGGTCCTCCCGCCTCCGCTTTTCCCCCCCTACTCAACCCCCCGTCCCCTGACCTCCGCCCCCCCAGAACCTCTGCCCCATCCAACCCTCCCCCCCAACCCTCCCTGTCCCCGGGGCTCCCTGCCCCTTATCCAACCCCTGGCCCCTTACCATACAGGTTACCCCCATGTCCCCCTCTCCCGGAGCCTCAGTGCGCCGTATCCAGGAGCGGCCCTGGACAGCGCTGCAGTGACGTGGCTCCAGCGGGATCTGAGCTCACTACGTGGCTCTGAGTTGGAGAAGGGAGCGGGGCTGCGAGCTCTGGGCCAACTGGTGGGAGCTCAGGCCCCGCTGGAGCCAGGCCGCTAAAGCGCTGTCCAGGTCTGCTGCTGGACATGGCGCGCTGAGTCTCTGGGAGAGGGAGGAGGTGGGGGTAAGCGGCATGGTAAGGGGCTGGGGGGTTTGGATAAGGGACAGGGAGTCCCGGGGACAGGAAGCGGAGTGGGAGTTGGATGGGGCAGAGGTTCTCGGGGGGTGGTCAGGGAATGGGGGGGATTCAGTAGGCGTGGGCGTTCCGGGGGTCTGTCAGGGTGGTGGTGGATGGGGTCAGGGCAGTCTGGGGACAGGGAGCAGGGCGAGTTGGGTGGGTGGGGAGGTCTTGGGGGGGGCAGTTAGGGTGGGGGGGGTCTTGGGAGGGGGTGGTCAGGGGACAAGGAGCGGGGGGGTTGATGGGTTGCGGGTTCTGAGGGGGGGCAGTCGAGGGCAGAACGTGGGTTGGGGTTGGATTGTGGGGGAGGAGACAGGCACATGGGGCTTGTACTCACTGTGCGGTTCCTTACTGGGTCTTCAGCAGCGGGTCCTTCACTCACTCTAGGTGAAGGACCCGCAACCGAAATGCTGCTGAAAACCTGGAGCGAGTGAAGACGCTGCTGCCAAAATGCTGCCGAGGACCCAGTAGGGAACCAGTTCTTAGGATTTTGGGAGCTCATTGCTGGTTGCAAGGTTATTACATGGGGAGTCGCGAGCTGTCAGCCTCCACTCCAAACTCTGCTTTGCCTCTAGCATTTATAATAGTGTTAAATATATTAAAAAGTGTTTTTATTTTATTAAGGGGGGGTCACACTCACAGGCTTGCTATGTGAAAGGGTTCACCAGTATAAAAGTTTGAGAGCCACTGTTTTAAACTATATAAAAGTTAAACAGGTAGTAGTAGCTATCTTTTATTATTCTCAAGATTTTTTTTTGTTTACTCAAATATATAATGATCGCATCTTTAAAAATAAGTAGAAAAATTTTATAAGAAAATGGCAACTTTAATTAATCTTCTAGAAGTCAGAAGTAGACTTTTCTTTGAAGCCCACATGAAGGTTTGCTCTCCTAACACTGGTAAAAATTGGAGCAGAGTGGTGAATGTTCCAGTTTATGGTGCAGACTGGTTGTTCGAGTAGATGTAGCTGTGTATGCACCTAGCATGTCAGAGCTGGAGAATTTTGCCAGCAGTACTAATAGAGGGTAGCACTTGCACCTTGTGGCCATAGCCCTTCCGCATGCTACATGCTGTGGCACCATCTCAAACCCCCCCCCTTCTCCTTAGTTCCTTCTTACCATCCGTCCCTGGCTGGAATGGGAGCGCTGTGTAGTTCTTAACCTCACAATTTCTCATCCTTTGACTTAGTTGCATGTAGTTAGTTGGTACCCTGGCTTAGTAAAGTAGTTTTCCCTGGTGATACCCTCAGCAGGATTTCAACATTGTCTGGTGTGGGGGGAATCCCCAACAACGATCCTCACACAAGGTGCTTGCTCTGCTTAGGCGAGGCTCACATCAAAGAGTGGTTTTCAGTTTGTAAATTGTTCACAAAAGGGACTCAAATGGCTGGAGACTTGTGCCTGAAGCAGAGCCTTCTCAAGCAGGCCACAAGACCTTTTTCAGTACCAAGGCACACGTCCGATCAGAGGTTGCCATCCGTGAGTGGTACTGGCTCATGCTCTGGAGCCACTGCCTCTCCAAAGAGGCGTAAAACCACTCTCCTTTGAATGCACCAAAGAAAAGGTCTCAAGACCAAGCGTGACACTCGAGATCTCAAGGAGACTCTTCTTACTCCTCCAGGAAAAGTATGCCTACTGCTGGCATGTGGGATGGAGCCTCTGTTCCACCACTCCCCAGTACCACATAGGGATGTGAGAGGCCCCATATTGCTGACCCTGGTTCCAGCCCCAGGGCGTCCGTTGAGTCCGGTACTGACAAGGGTAATGCTGACATTGATGGTGTCCACATCATAGACTCATAGACTCTAGGACTGGAAGGGACCTCGAGAGGTCATCGAGTCCAGTCCCCTGCCCCCATGGCAGGACCAAATACTGTCTAGACCATCCCTGATAGACATTTATCTAACCTACTCTTAAATATCTCCAGCGATGGAGATTCCACAACTTCCCTAGGCAATCTATTCCAGTGTTTAACTACCCTGACAGTTAGGAATTTTTTCCTAATGTCCAACCTAAATCTCCCTTGCTGCAGTTTAAGCCCATTGCTTCTTGTTCTATCATTGGAGGCTAAGGTGAACAAGTTTTCTCCCTCCTCCTGATGACACCCTTTTAGATACCTGAAAACTGCTATCATGTCCCCTCTCAGTCTTCTCTTTTCCAAACTAAACAAACCCAATTCCTTCAGCCTTCCTTCATAGGTCATGTTCTCAAGACCTTTAATCATTCTTGTTGCTCTTCTCTGGACCCTCTCCAATTTCTCCACATCTTTCTTGAAATGCGGTGCCCAGAACTGGACACAATACTCCAGTTGAGGCCTAACCAGCGCAGAGTAAAGCGGAAGAATGACTTCTCGTGTCTTGTTTACAACACACCTGTTAATGCATCCCAGAATCACGTTTGCTTTTTTTGCAACAGTATCACACTGTTGACTCATATTAAGCTTGTGGTCCACTATGACCCCTAGATCTCTTTCTGCCATACTCCTTCCTAGACAGTCTCTTCCCATTCTGTATGTGTGAAACTGATTGTTCCTTCCTAAGTGGAGCACTTTGCATTTATCTTTATTGAACTTCATCCTGTTTACCTCAGACCATTTCTCCAACTTGTCCAGATCATTTTGAATTTTGACCCTGTCCTCCAAAGCAGTTGCAATCCCTCCCAGTTTGGTATCGTCCGCAAACTTAATAAGCGTACTTTCTATGCCAACATCTAAATCGTTGATGAAGATATTGAACAGAACCGGTCCCAAAACAGACCCCTGCGGAACCCCACTTGTTATACCTTTCCAGCAGGATTGGGAGCCATTAACAACTACTCTCTGAGTACGGTTATCCAGCCACTTATGCACCCACCTTATAGTAGCCCCATCTAAATTGTACTTTCCTAGCTTATCTATAAGAATATCATGCGAGACCGTATCAAATGCCTTACTAAAGTCTAGGTATATCACATCCACCGCTTCTCCCTTATCCACAAGGCTCGTTATCCTATCAAAGAACGCTATCAGATTAGTTTGACACGATTTGTTCTTTACAAATCCATGCTGGCTATTCCCTATTACCTTACCACCTTCCAAGTGTTTGCAGATGATTTCTTTGATTACCTGCTCCATTATCTTCCCTGGCACAGAAGTTAAACTAACTGGTCTGTAGTTTCCTGGGTTGTTTTTATTTCCCTTTTTATAGATGGGCACTATATTTGCCCCCTTCCAGTCTTCTGGAATCTCCCCCGTCTCCCATGATTTCCCAAAGATAATAGCTAGAGGCTCAGATACCTCTTCCATTAACTCCTTGAGTATTCTAGGATGCATTTCATCAGGCCCTGGTGACTTGCAGGCATCTAACTTTTCTAAGTGATTTTTTACTTGCTCTTTCCTTATTTTCTCTTCTAAACCTACCATCTTCCCGTAAGCATTCACTATACTAGACATTCCTTCAGACTTCTCAGTGAAGACCGAAACAAAGAAGTCATTAAGCATCTCTGCCATTTCCAAGTCTCCCGTTACTGTTACCCCTTCCTCATTGAGCAGTGGGCCTACCCTGTCCTTAGTCTTCCTCTTGCTTCTAATGTATTGATAAAAAGTCTTCTTGTTTCCCTTTATTCCCATAGCTAGTTTGAGTTCATTTTGTGCCTTTGCTTGTCTAATCTTGCCTCTGCATTCCTGTGTTATTTGCCTATATTCATCCTTCGTGATCTGACCTAGTTTCCATTTTTTATATGACGGCTTTTTATTTTGTAGGTCATGCAAGATCTCAAGGGTAAGCCAAGGTGGTCTTTTGCCACATTTTCTATCTTTCCTAACCATCGGAATAACTTGCTTTTGGGCCCTTAATAGCGTCCCTTTGAAAAACTGCCAACTTTCCTCATCTGTTTTTCCCCTCAGTCTTAATTCCCATGGGACCTTGCCTATCAGCTCTCTGAGCTTACCAAAATCCGCCTTCCTGAAATCCATTGTCTCTATTCTGCTGTACTCCCTTCTACCTTTCCTTAGAATTGCAAATTCTATGATTTCATGATCACTTTCACCCAAGCTTCCTTCTACTTTCAAATTCTCAACAAGTTCCTCCCTATTGGTTAAAATCAAGTCTAGAACAGCTTCACCCCTAGTAGCTTTTTCAACTTTCTGAAATAAAAAGTTGTCTGCAATGCAGTCCAGGAACTTATTGGATAGTCTGTGCCCCGCGGTGTTATTTTCCCAACATATATCTGGGTAGTTGAAGTCCCCCATCACCACCAAATCTTGGGCTTTGGATGATTTTGTTAGTTGTTTGAAAAAAGCCTCATCCACCTCTTCCGCCTGATTAGGTGGCCTGTAGTAGACTCCCGGCACGACATCACCTGTGTTTTTTACCCCTTTTAGCCTAACCCAGAGACTCTCCACCCTTCCATCTCCTATGTCCATCTCCACCTCAGTCCAAGTGTGTACATTTATAATATATAAAGCAACACCTCCTCCCTTTTTCCCCTGTCTATCCTTCCTGAGCAAACTATACCCATCCACACCAACATTCCAGTCGTGTGTATTATCCCACCAAGTTTCAGTAATGCCAATAATGTCATAGTTGTATTTATTTATTAGCACTTCCAGTTCTTCCTGCTTATTACCCATACTTCTTGCATTTGTATAAAGGCATCTAAGATACTGGTTTGATCTTGCCTCCCAGCTTTGCCCTGACCCTCCTTCCTCTCTGCCATTATAGCCCGTGCTCCCTCCTGTTTCCAACCCATCTACCAGGTCTTGTTCCCCACTTACCTGTGGGCTTTGCTCACCTGTCCCCGTCGAACCTAGTTTAAAGCCCTCCTTACTAGGTCAGCCAGTCTGTGTGCAAATAAGGCCTTTCCCCGCTTTGAAAGGTGAACGCCATCTGTTCCTAGCAGTCCTTCCTCAAATAGCATCCCGTGGTCGAGGAAGCCAAAGCCCTCCTGGCGACACCATCTTCGCAGCCAGGCATTCACCTCCACGATGCATCTGTTTCTGCCCGGACCCCTACCTTCAACAGGAAGAATCGAAGAGAATACCACCTGCGCTCCAAACTCCTTAACCCGTACTCCCAGAGCCCTGTAGTCACTCTTGATCTGCTCAGCGTCACACCTCGCAGTATCATTTGTGCCCAAATGGATGAGTAGCATGGGGTAGTAGTCAGAAGGCCGGATAATCAGCAGCATATCTGGTGGTAGCGATGGTGGACCTCCTCTGCCTTTCCATCCCGAGCTCTGCTTTGATTCAGGACTTCTCCACAGCTATGTCATCCACAGCTTCGCTGTCTGGACAGGCTGCTGAACCTTTGAGTCTGTTGGTACCGCATCCTGATGTTGCCTTACCACCATCTGTGGAACTGAGTCTGGTGCCGGGCTCAGCACAACGAACCTCATTGGCACCAGAAAACTCCTTAGCACCGCTGCATTTCATGCTACTGATATTACTGTGGTGGCACTCCCTGCCCTCCACCTCTACGCTATCTGCTGATTTTGGAACTGACACCACTCCCAGCACTGGAGACAATAGAGGCATAGTGGGTGCTGGCTATGCCGTTTTCACTGTTGACACAGGTAAATTGGATGACTGTCTAAATTTACAGACCAGCTGCCTGAAACCTCCAGGGAGGAATTTCAGGCATTTATTGCTGAGGGCTTCTTGGTGCCCAGAACGTTGCTACAGTTTGTGCTAGATGTAGTGAATACTTCAGTCAGAGTGATGGCCTCAGTGGTAACCATGAGGATGGCATCCTGGCTGCAGAAGTTGGGTATTGCTCCAGATGTGCATCAGGCTATATAGGACTTGCCCTTCAACGGTCAGGTTCTCTTTTCAAACAAAACTGAAATCCTTCAAGGATTCTAGAGCTAGTGTATGTTCCTTGGGGGAGTATACACAGGCAGTGCAAAATTACCAGTATGGTGGTCACAGCAACAATACTGCCTGCACTGCCTCTTTGGACAATCTTTTCCTCCTCTGAGAAAGTGGAACTACCTCAGAAAGGGGCCTAGGTCCCAGGGGCAGAGACATTCAGGTTCTGGGTTCAGCCAGTTGACATAATAATAATTGGAGATATACCCATCTCCTAGAACTGGAAGGGACCTTGAAAGGTCATCCAGTCCAGCCCCCTGCCTTCACTAGCAGGATCAAGTACTGATTTTTGCCCTAGATCCCTAAGTGGCCCCTTTAAGGATTGAACTCACAACCTTGGGTTTAGCAGGCCAATGCTCAAACCACTGAGCTATCTCCCCCCCGCACCCATTTTGACTTGTTTGTGCAGAGCAGAGTTCCAGTCGTGACTTCCACTACCCTGGTCCCTGACATTTGGGACAGGCTAGCTCACTTTCACAATGTTTGGTGCTCAGTTACCACCAACAGCTGGGCCCTAAACACCATCACATTGGGCTATGCTATCCAGTTCTCCTGCACTCTACCTCCCCATTCTGTCTCTTCCTCTTCAGGGACCCCTCTCATGAGATACAGGTCTGGCTTTGGGAGTTGTGGATGAGGTCCCTCCGGAGTGCCAGTGTCAAAGTTTTTATTCATGGTACTTTCTGATTCCCAAATCTGGTTCCCTGTCCTCAGTCTCTGCAACTTCAACAAATATATCAGAGACCTCAGGTTCTGAGTAGTCCCCTTGCAGTATCCCTCCCCGTGTTGTCTCAAAACAACTGGTTTGCTGCTCTGGACCTTCAGGACACTTACTTCCATGTGGTGATTCTCCCAAGCCACTGAAGATTTTTCCAATTTGTCATGGTGAACCACCATTTTCAGTGCACATCCTTCTTTTCAGTCTGTCTTCTGCCCCCCAGGTTTTTACCCAATGTATGGAGGTGACAGCGTACCTCAGGAAGAAGGGAATCCTTGTCTTCCTGTATCTGGCCAACTAGCTACTAAGGGGCAGGTCCAGAGATGTTCTCTCTCACATACACGTTATGCTGTGCTTACTCAACCCTCCGGATCTCATCCTAAACACTGAAAAGTCACCTTTGGTCTCCACTCAGAAAATTGAGTTCACTGGGGCCCTAACAGACTCTGTGAGTTGGAGAGTATTTTTGCTGACCATTTTCAGGTGATGTGGTGCCTTTGTCTCACTCTGCAGTCTCAGCCGTCCATGACAGTTCGGAAGTGTATGAGGTGCTTGAGCTGCATGTCTGCATTCACTCAGCTGGTTCAGTTTGCCAGGCTGCTTCTTTGCCTTCTTCAAACGTAGCTCAAGAGCAGCCCACCTTCCAACCCTTCACCCTTTGGACAGTTTGCTCTGCCTCTCTCTATTGATCCTAGACTCCATCCTGGCAGATGGTTCAGGACCTTCCCTTACCCGAGGTGAAGGTAACGTAGAAGACTTACCGCTGTGGGGACCTGGCTCCAGCCGCTTTTAAATTGCTGGGTCCGGGGGCAGCTGCCCCTTCCCCCCCCCCAACGGGGGGGAGGGGGCAAAAGGCAGCACTTCGACATCGGCTGTATATGGGACAATACCGACAGCCACTTCTTACCCCTACTGGCCCACTTTCACCCCGCCCTTACCAACTAGGATTGTTGTCACTGATGCCTCCCTGATGGGTTGGGGAGCACATCTGGGGTTGCTGAGAGTCCACGATCTGTGGTCGGAGCAGGAAGCTTCACTCCTGCATATCAGTGTGCTGGAGCTTTGGGCCATCTACGATACCTGTCACACTTTGCTAGACTGCATCAGGGGCTCAGTGGTTCATGTATTTCCTGACAATACAAATGCGATGCATCATTCTATAGGCAAGGAAGAGAACACTGGAGTGTGCTCTGCCAGGAGGAAATCAGGCTGTGGCTGTTCTGCATCGCAAAGAGTACCACTCTGATAGTCGATCACTTACCCCACTTTCTGTGACTGTTGCTTGCAAATCACTAGTGGAATGCATGTCTGCGTCTACTCAACAAAATGTTTACTTGTGTAACTGTTTGAGATGTGATGCAGACGTGTATTCTATGACCCAGCCTACATCCCTTCTGCATCTGTGGGCATTTGGTGTGAAGGAAGGGTCAAGGCAGCACCACTTCATCTAGCCAGAGGAGGAGGTATAGTCGTGAGGCGCAAGTGCTGCCCCTTGTGGGTACTGTTAGGCAAAGTTTGCTGGCTCCGGTGCACTGGGCATGCACATACCTAAATGGAATACATGTCTGTATCACATCTTGAAGAACTACATTTTGTCTTGAGCCTTGACCAAGTCTTTAACCTGGTTACAAAGCACAGTTAAGGTCCAGGCTGTCCTACAAATTACAGCTGATTTATGGGATGACCATGTTGCCACCAGGTTGTGAGAAGTGGTTGAATTTGTAGTACAGATAGAGCCAAAGGCTCCGACTCACATATAAACTTGGGCTAAAGTGCTTTCCTAAGTCCCCTGACTTAATGTTGCCAGCCAAGACACATGCGTGCCCTCCCCCGCCCCCGGGAAAAACCACCTGCTGAGAGTGTGGCATTCATTGGAGTTGCACTAGAAGTAATTCTGGGCTGCATTCCTTTCTGCCTCCTAATCACCTTGTTTTATCCTACACAACCTTGTGAGTTGCCTTCCTTGCTAACACCATTTTCATCAATGTCTAAGTTAACTCCCTGTGAGTTACCATTTACAGCTGTTTGATCCTCACATGTAGCTTACATCCCTGATGAATATGTCCCAGAGACATCCAGAGGAACTGGATCTGTTTAGGGCAGGTGTGAACTTGTGCCACAGTGCTTAGTAGGGAAAGGATAGAATCCTTTAACATGCTTATCTAGCTAACGTTGGTGTAATTCTTTTGTAAATGTAAAATCATGATTACTTCTGTTTCAGTCACGTACATCTCCATGTAATCAGCCAGGATTTTGATTCCCCTTGCCTTAAAAACAAAAAGCATTGGAATTCTTTTACTACAGAATACTTCTTAAACTCTCAAGGTAAAGACTTTATAAAATTTACTCCATGATGTATAATTTTATCATTTTCATGTATTTTCAAAGCTAATATAAATCTTAAACTGTGTTAGAAAAAGTGGAAGGTCCTGCTTAGTTTTGGATATTGGATAACATTGGTTTTCTGACAAAACTAGCACACAGCATTTGATTGGCTTTATGTTTAACAATGGGACAGCCTCTTCTATTTCCAAGTGGAATAGCTGAAGAAAGAATGTGGAATGTTGGGGTAGAACAATCCTATTCTGCAGTGATAAAATGCTGTATAGGTAAAGCACTGTGCACACTCCTCATAGATACCAAATGTCTTTTGTTTCCTTCAGATGTGATAGAGATGGTAAAGACCAAAGGAAAAGTTCTGGTTAAAGATGGGACCTCTGAGCTCCTCAAGTTGCCCCTCAGATGTCATGTGTGCAAGCAACACCAGTCTACCATTCCACAGCTAAAGGAACATCTCAAGAAACATTGGCCAAAATAACTGTAAAAATCAGTCTGAATGCTGATCGGTCTAAGGCTAAAAACAATCCCCCAAAACTTTTTGTCAAGTTGCAGAGATTTTTGTTTTTAGCTGAATTACAAATTCAATCCTGGAAAGGTTCCTTGCTAGTACAAACAGCATACGACTGACACTTCTGTATCAACTTTTCAGAAGACAAATAAAGTAGCCTCAAGTTCAGTATTTTGTAGATTCACTGTGGTCCTGCACTGTATCTGACTGGGAAGTCTCTCAAGGGTTTTTGGGGAGTTGTCAAGGTTTCTTCCCAACTCTGAATTCTAGGGTACAGATGTGGGGACCCGCATGAAAGCCCCCTAAGCTTATTTACCAGCTTAGGTTAACGGTAAGCTGCCACCACCAAGCGTGTTTCAAATTTTAGGGGAGAGCCACTTGGAATTCTGCCTTTTCCCAAAGATTTTTCAAGTCTTTATCCCCCCATTTCCTGGGCAGATTTGAGATTAATTTCTCCCCCTCACCCCCAAGTCCTTACACCCCTTTTCCTGGGTAGGCTTGAGAGTATACCCTCACCAATTAGTTCTGGTGAACACAGATTCAAAACCCTTGGATCTTAAAACAATGAGAAATCAATTAGGTTCTTAAAAGAAGAATTTTAATGAAAGAAAAAGGTAAAAATCATCTCTGTAAAATCAGGATGGAAAATAACTTTACAGGGTAATCAGATTTAAAGAGCCCAGATGAACCCCCTCTAGCCTTAGGTTCATAGTTACAGCAAACAGAGGTAAACCCTCTAGCAAAAGGAACATTTACAAGTTGAGAAAACAAAGATAAAACTAACACGCCTTGCCTGGCTGTTACTTACAAGTTTGAAAAATGAGAGACAGGTTCAGAAAGATTTGGAGAGCCCGGATTGATGTCCGATCCCTCTTAGGCCTTGGCTACACTTGCAGGTGTGCAGCACTGGGAGTTACAGCTGTCTTCGTACAGCTGTGTAGGGAAAGCGCTGCAATGTGGCCACATTTGGAGCATTTGTAGTGCTGTTGGGAGTCCTGCATTATGGGCAGCTATCCCACAGAGCACCTCGTCCCGTTTTGGCACTGTGGGTTGTGGGAAGGGGGCAGAGGGGGCTTCCTGTCCCAACGCCCCGTGATGCATCGCTTCACATCCCAGCAATCCCTGTTTTTCCATCCATATTTGGTGCCATCTTGACTCTCTCAACGGTTTCTGTGCAGCACGATTTCTGTGGGAAATAGAGCCCGAACTGCCGAGGAGTATGCTGACGAGTCTCGCCAGCACATCACGTTTGGCTGTTGAGCTGTTCCTTAAGATCCAAAGTGATGAGGAGTCTAACGATGATTGCGAGTCGCCTGACGCGTACGACATGAAATTGCTGCTGGCATTCATGGAAATGCCCAGCACTGTGGAATGCTGCTTTTGGGCTTGGGAAACAAGCACTGAGTGGTGGGATCACATCATCATGGAAGTCTGGGATGACGAGCAGTGGCTGCAGAACTTTCGGATGAGAAAAGCCACTTTTATGGGACTGCGTGCTGAGCTCGCCCCCACCCTGCGGCACAAGGACACGAGATTGAGACCTGCCCTGCCGGTGGAGAAGCGGGTGGCTATTGCAGTCTGGAAGCTGGCAACTCCAGACAGTTACCGATCGGTTGGGAACCAGTTTGGAGTGGGAAAGTCGGCCATTGGAATCGTTTTGCTGCAAGTTTGCAGGGCCATTAAGCGCATCCTGCTAAGAAGAACCGTGACTCTGGGGAATGTGCAGGACGTGGATGGCTTTGCACAAATGGGTTTCCCTAACTGTGAAGGGGCGACAGATAGGATGCATATTCCTATTCTGGCACCACCCCACCTAGCATCCAAGTACGTTAATCGGAAGGGGTATTTATCTATGATTCTCCAGGTGCTTGTGGATCACTGAGAGTGTTTCATTGACATTAACACAGGCTGGCCTGGAAAGGTGCATGATGCACACATCTTTCGGAACACTGGCCTGTTCAGGAAGCTGCAGGCCAGGACTTTTTTCCCAGACTGGAAGATCACAGTAGGGGACGTTGAAATGCCCATTGCAATCCTTGGAGACCCTGCTTACCCGTTAATGCCTTGGCTCATGAAACCATATACAGGGAGCCTTGACAGGAGCAAGGACCGGTTCAACTGCAGGCTGAGCCGAATGACTGTGGAGTGTGCTTTTGGCCATTTGAAGGGGCGCTGGCGATCTCTGTATGGGAAGCTAGACTTGGGGGAAAGCAGCATCCCTGTGGTTATATCCGTGTGCTGTAGCCTCCATAATATTTGTGAAGGGAAGGGTGAAACATTCAGTCAGGCATGGACCTCTGAGGTTCAACGCCTGGAGGCTGAATTTGCACAGCCAGAGAGCAGGGCTACTAGAGAGGCCCAGCACAGGGCTTCAAGGATTAGGGATGCCTTGAGGGAGGAATTTGAGGCTGAAAACCAACAGTAATGTTTGGTGCCTTGCATGGGAGTGAAGTGCAGTGGTTACAGTGTTAGTAGGAATCTGTTTTTCCTAAGCTGATTTGCAGTGCCTGTTTCTTTCCTGGGCTAAGGTATCTTTTGACTTTCTGCAATAATAAAGACTGTTTTCAAAGCCAAGAATTAATTTACTGAAAAGAAAATAACTTTATTGACAGACTCCTAACATTTTGGGAACCTAAAAGGGCAGGGGGGTGGGGTGAGGAACTGTACAGTCACAGGTTTGAATATGTCCTGTCTGGAGTGTTGTGCAATGACTGCTGCACTTCAGGATGGCTATACTGCATGGTGATGGGGGCTGAGTGCAGAGGGTAAGGGTCGTAGTTCTCAGGGCTGGTTGGTGAACGTACAGGTGTTGGAGGCAGCTGGTGGTGGTAAGAACCTGGATGCAGGGGAAGGGGGTTTGGAGCTGACATTGGGGCACAAGGGAAAGAGCTTTGGGATGGGGAGGGGAGGGGCAGAGTAGTGCTCTGCCTGCATGGCTATGAGTGCCTGGATACAGTCCACTTGGCGCGCCAGGATGTTTATCAGCTGCTTTGTGCTTTTCTTCCTGGCTGCTGCATTTTTCTGGCAGATTCTGTTTTCCCTTTCCCTCCAGTCCTGCACTTTTTGATTCTCTCTGACAGAGTGATCCATAACTGCTTGCAGCAGGTCTTCTTTGCTTTTTCGTGGCTTCTTCCGGAGGTTTTGGAGTCTTTGAGCTGTTGATAACACAGGCAGCCGAGAACTCAAGGTCGCTTGTAGAAAGGCAAAAAAGGCAACACTTAACAGAAGCAGCATTGTTTATATCTCAGTTATTCCCACACAGTGAAGGAGTTTACAGTCTTCACAATAGCATAATTTTCCCATACCAAAGAACCACACACAACCCACAGGAGCCCCGAAATGGTGAGTAAGGGGGACTGGTTGCTTCAGGGCTGCACTGGGGTTTCTGTGCGTTGGGGAAAGCAAACAGCTGCAGGGGGCATCTACACTGAACAGTCTCCCAACATTTTCCACAGGAGTTAATCCTGGAAGATATCTTGCTGCTGCGGGTCACCTGGGAAGAGAGGGAGGGTCTTCTACAGCAATGCAGATTCCGCCCTGACCCCGATGCAGCTTGCCTGTGTGCAGCAATGGTCCCCCCACCCCTCGCGGCATAGGGGCGCGGATGCATTAGCCTGACTGGGACAAGGACCACAGTGGCTCTCCCAATAAACTTGTGCAAGCGCGTTGCCCACGCTCTGGCTGAAACTTTTGAAGAGATTACCGGGGCCGATTACCGTGACGTGATAGACCACATCAATGGGCTATTCCACATCTAGGCATGCATGTAACCCTGACCCTCCCTCCTCTCCCAAAACATTTCCATACTGAAAATAAAAGCTGCTTACCAGGACCCCGCTCCTCTGCTTGTCGTTCACCAAGTACCAGCTGCTGCGAGACTCTACCTTCCTCCTGGCTTGAGAAGAGCTCCTGGCTGCATGCTTCCTGGGACTCTGGGGTGTCTCCCCCCACCCCACTACCCTCACTCTTGGTTCCCCCCCCCCGCCTCTCCCCCACGCTCTGAAGTGTCTATCGTGGTCCTCGGACTGGCGGCGGGGTCACCCCCAAGTATCGCGTCCAGCTCTTTGTAAAAATGGCAGGTTGTGGGAGCAGCGCCAGTTTCCCTCACCGGCTTTGCAGTAGGCACTCCGCAGTTCCTTCACTTTAACCCTGCACTGCAGCGTGTCCCTGTCATGGCCCCTTTCCATCATGGCCCTTGATATCTGCCCATAGGTATTGAAATTCCTACGGCTGGAGCACAGCTGGGACTGCACAGCTTCCTCCTCCCGAACACTGATGAGGTCCAGCAACTTGCCATTGCTCCATGCTGGGGCTCGTTTGACACGTGGAGGCATGGTCACCTGGAAGGATTCACTGATTGCACTCCACACCTGGCTGAGCAAACAGGAAGGGGATTTTTAAAATTCCTGGGGCACTTAAAGGGCGGGTCTGACGGTTGGTCACCTGAGGCCAGGGCATTAGAGTGCGAACTGATGAGCAGAGTGGCTGAACAGGCATTCTGCGATACCTCTGAGTACCTCTGGGGGCCAATAACAGCGCTTTTGGTGGCCACACTGGCAGAGCAGCGCTGCAGCACCAGCGCTGCAGTCATTGTTCCCCAGGCCGAGGTGGAGTACAGCCAGCGCTTTATCCAGGGAGATACAGCGCTGGATGTGCCTGGCAAGTGTGGATGGTGTGTGAGTTGCTGCGCTGTAAAGCCACCACCAGCGCTGTAACTCTCCAGTGTAGCCAAGCCCTTAGTCCCAAGAGCGAACAACCCCCAAAAGAAAGGGCACAAACAAAAGCCTTCCCCGCACCAAGATTTGAAAGTCTCTTGTCCACTTATTGGTCCTTTGGGTCAGATGTCAGCCAAGTTACCTGGGCTTCTTAACCCATTACAGGTTTAAGGGGGCTCAGAGACCCTTGGAGTGAGAGGGGTCTGTTAGGGAAGAAACCCAGTGTGCTCTACAAAGGAACAGGCAAATCCAGAGCCAGGATCTGTAGGCTGACCAATGGGAGGAAATTGAGTTGTAGGGTAACCCTCACCTAAGCAGTGCTTATTCTGTGACGAGGATGGAAGCCCCCATGGGTGGCCCATGAAAAAGCAGACAAGAAAACTGCAGGGGCAGTGAGAGATCGCTGCCTCCATAAGGAAGGTAGAGCTCGGTCAGGAAGAAAACTTGAGTCTTAGTGGAAAATGGGCCCTAACCGAGCTGAGGAAATGAAGGCGGTGGATGACAGGGCACTGTTAACAGCCTGACAAGTTCACAAGTAATTAGCGCAGCCACTGAAGAACCCAAGCAGTATAAAAGGCTAACCTAGTGAGCAGGAAGAGGCTTCTCATTACTGCTGCTCTATGGCTGTATTGTACCTGGAACTTACCGGGAGACAAAGAAAAACATGTAGTGAAGGTACCTTGGGGGATGTGCATGCTGCTTACTTCACCAAGCGGCCTTACCACACAAGGTCTCCCTGGAGAGAAAAGAGGAGTCCGTTCCCAGGAACAAATACTTAATGGGCTCTTCAATCTAGGGCTGTCAATTAATCACAGTTAACTCACAAGATTAACTCAAATTTAATCGCAATTAATTGCATTTATAACAAGAGATACCAGTTGAAATGTGTAACATATTTTTGAATGTTTTTCTGTATTTTCAATACTGATTTCAATTACAACACAAGCTAGAAAGTGCACAGTGCTCACTTCAATTTTTATTACAAATATATGCACTGTAAAAATGATAAAGAAAAGAAATAGTATTTTTCAATTCACCTGATACAAGTACTGAAGTTCAGTCTCTCTATTATGAAAGTGTAACTTATAAATGCAAATTAATTCTTTTGGTTACATAACTGCACTCAAAAACAAAACTAAAATTTTAGAGCCTTCAAGTCCACTCAGTCCCACTTCTTATTCTGCCAATCGCTATGACATTGACGGGAGATAACGGTGCCTGCCTCTTATTTACAATGTCACCTGAAAGTTAGAAAAAGCGTTCTCGTGGCACTGTTGTAGCCGGCATCGCAAGAGATTTACCTGCCAGATGCGCTAATAATTCATGCGCCTCTTTGTGCTTCAGCCATCGTTCCAGAGGACAAGCTTCCATGCTGATGATGCTCATTTTAAAAAATGTGTCAATTAAATTTGTGATTGTACTCCTTTGGGGAGAAGTGTACATCCCCTGCTCTGTTTTACCCACGTTCTGCCATATATTTCATGTTATAGCAGTCTCAGATGATGACCCAGCACATGTTCATTTTAGGAACACTTTCACAGCAGGTTTGACAAAACGCAAAGAAGGTACCGATGTGAGATTTCTAAAAATAGCTACAGCATTCGACCCAAGGATTAAGAATCTGAAGTGCCTTCTAAAATCTGAGAGGGACGAGGTGTGGCGCATGCTTTTAGAAGTCTTAAAAGAGCAATACTCTGATGCAGAAACTACAGAACCCGAACCACCAAAAAAGAAAATCAGTCTGCTTGTGGCGTCTGACTCAGATGATGAAAAACGAACATGCGTCAGTCCGCACTGCTTTGGATCATTATCAAGCAGAACCCATCATCAGCATGGACGCATGTCCTCTGGAATGCTGGTTGAAGCATGAAGGGACATATGAATCTTCAGTGCATCTGGCACGTAAATATCTTGCAACACTGGCTACAACAGTGCCATGAGAACGCCTGTCCTCACTTTCAGGTGACACAGTAAACAAGAAGCAGGCAGCATTATCTCCTGCAAATTGTAACCAAACTTGTTTGTCTGAGTGACTAGCTGACCAAGAAGTAGGACTGAGTGGACTTGTAGACGCTAAAGATTTACATTGTTTTATTTTTTGAATGCAGGTTTTTTTTGTACAAAATTCTACATTTATAAGTTCAACTTTCATGATAAAGAGATTGCACTACAGTACTTGTATGAGGTGAACTGAAAAATACATTGTTTTTTTACAGTACAAATATTTGTAATGAAAAATATAAAATGAGCACTGTACACTTTGTATTCTGTGTTGTAACTGAAATTAATATATTTGAAAATGTAGTAAGCATCCAAAAAATATTTAAAATAAATGGTATTCTATTGTTGTTTAATCATGATTATTGTTTTAATCGCTTGGCAGCCCTACTTATAACACGATCCAAAGGCTGGAAGTTGAAGCTAGACAAATTCAGACAGGCAGTAAGGCACACATTTTTAATGGTGAGCATAACGAACTATTGGAACAACCTACCAAGGGTTGTGGTGGATTCTTCATCACTGACAATTTCTAAATCAAGGTGGGATGTTTTTTCTAACCGCTCAGCTCTAGGCATTATTGTGGGACAGGTCTCTGGCCCATGCTATACAGGAGGTCAGCCTAGATGATTCCAATGGTCTCTTCTGCATTGGAATCTATTAAATATGTATCAGATGCTTAGCAGAATTTTGCATAAGCCACATTTACTCCTGTCATAACTATAAAGGGAAGGGTAACAAGCTGCCTGTGTACAATATTATAAAATCCCTCCTGACCAGAGACGCCAAAATCCTTTTGAGGCTCTGGGGGGTCACTCCCTCCTACAGTCCCCCTAACTGGGATATCTGCATTCACCTCCTGCCCTTTCTTCAGATTGTCCTTTATGTGGGTGATCCCTGCTCTTTCATCCCCTTCTGCAGCTTCTTTACATGGTATTCCCCACCTAGGCCTTGCTTTCTTAGCTTGTTGGTATTTTTCTAGGGTTTTTGCTTTCCTGCTTCTCCTTGGCCCAGCTTTTCTGACCCACTTTCTTGGATTGTTTCTGTTTAGGGTTTTCTCATATCGCACCTTGTGGGCTCTGGGTCCATGTTTAATCCCAGCCCCTCTTTCCCTCACTCCCCATTGAGGTTGCTTTTCCCCAGGCCTCCTTTCTTCTCCTTAAAGGGAATGTGTTCCACAGAGTCCCCATGACCACAGGATGGGGCAAGGTTTCCGCTACCCTGACCCCTTTCTATTGGAACCTCCTGTATACCTTCAATGGGACTACTGCCACTGGATATTAGTTTTTTCTCCCTGTGTATGCATTCCACATACAGGGGTTTTCCCCTCCCAAAATCACTGTGGTTTCATCAGCCTGTTCCAGACGAGTGAACAACCAGCTGCTAGGTCAATATCCTCTGGCCTATGGCCCACCCTTAGAGGGATTGTTTTCGCACTCTTCCTAGATGTCTCCATCACTCCAGTCTAACTGCAAATTACCCCAGTCCACGTTACATATATGGGCAGTCCCACTTAATGTAGCATTTCCCCCCAGCACTGGCAGCAAGTAATATCCCAGCTGCTTGACACAGCCTTTTTCTCCTCCTGTCTCTCATGCCCAGACCTTCCTGCTTGAGGGATCTAGTCTCTTTCCCCCCCTCACATTCCCTGCTTGTGAGGGACGAGCCACTTTCCTGGGAAATTCTGCTTCAACACGCTTGGCCAGTTTTACTGCTGCATCCATTGTCTCTGGTTGGCCTCCTCATCCAGACCTTAGTGGTATCTGGGAGGCTCTGCATAAATTGTTCTAATATAATGGTATCCATGACCTCTTCCAAATCTTGCCTCTTTGAACTCAGCCATTGGTAGGCCCAATCTCTCGACTTCTGTATGAAAGCTTTGGGCCCAGCCCTGTAAGTCCATGTGGCTTCCCTAAATTTCTGTCTGTACCTTTCGGCCACAAGCCTACATAGTCCAGTATAGCTGCCTTTAACACGTGGTGATTCGTGGCCTGCTCTTCACTCAATGCCATGTACGCAGATTGCGTTTCTCATGCCAGGTAAGAGGCTAACCCCTATAATACTTTATCCCAGCTTGTGCTAGCAGCGATTCTCTTGAACATCCATAGGAACACTGGATTATCCCCAGGGCTCATTTTAGAGTTCAAGGCCTGCTCCCCCTTGGCAGGAATTAAGTTTTGTAATAACTGCTGCTGTACCTGGGTCTGCTCCTCCATGAATTCCTGAAACACATGCCGATGCTCTGCCTGCCATCCCAGCAGATTGTCACTTGGTCTGCTGGAATGTCCTCCGCATCCCCTTCTGAGCATGAACTCCTCCATCGTTTCCAGATTCAGCCTGTCCTGTCACAAGCCACCTCTCAAGCCTTCCTCTCCAAGAAAACCCTGGCTGGGCAGCCCACTTTGTGAAGGAAGCAGTGCACAGGTCCACCAAGGTACCTTCACCGTGTGTGTGTTTGCCTCCTCTTACGCTCCAGGTACATTTCAACTACATGGCAGCAGTTCTAAGAAGCCCTTTCCTGCTCCCTGGATTAGCCTTTTATACTGTCTGCTTTCCATCCCGGGTTCTTCAGCCAGTGGGCTCATTACTCATTAACTGGTCAGGCTACCAGCAGGTGTAAGTGAGCTCGTCTGTTTCAGCTGCACGCAGTGCCCTAGGTGGTGGTGGTGGTGATCAGGGTGCTGGCTTCCATAGAGCTTTGATCAGAACCCTGTTACAGGTCCCAGGTCGGTATTTACAGTGTTGTGTGTATGGGGGGAGGACACTTCCCTGTGGCTCCCAGTGACGTGTAAGTTGACTTCTCTCTCGGCTGTGTTCCTCTGACTGGGTCTGGCATGGTGATTGCCAAAATATTGTCAAAGTGATGTCCAATCAAAGGGAATCTCTGCTAAAAAGCCTCTGTGCCACCATACACAATGCCTAGTGTATCTCACTGAGATTGTGGATGCTTAATTTTCACACTTAGCTGCGCAGCAGGCCTGAAAGTCTAACCTCTGCAGAGGTCTCTAGACACAAGACCTGATTCTGAGAGATGTTGAGCACCCACACTGCTAGGCTTTAAAATCTGCCTGTCTTGCTTTTGATGTAGTTCATAACCCAGTTGTTTAAGAAGGCATACCTCTGATGTAAATCAAATTGTACTAAGGGTGTCTGGTCTCTTCCTCTGAGGGGCTCAATGCTGCACTACTTTGTCAGAATCCAGGGCCTTCACCCTTGCAGGACTGCTGCTGCGAGCCCCGTATGGAACTTGTCTACATTAGACTGAGCAGGATGAATTGGTGACACTATTGGCTTTGCCATTCACAGCAAAAGATCGCTAGTGTTATTTTAAGCGAAGACTAAGATACTGTTCTGCTCCTTGTGAACACTGCAGAGGAATCATCCAGCCCAAGGGACAGATATTCGTTCACATCTCAATAAGGACTGCTCTAGCCAAGCCCTGGCACTAATGGATCTGAAGAGAGCCCCATCCCCCTTAGACAGCAGTCCCATGTCCCCTTCCCCTCTTAGATGGGGTAGAAACCAGTACTGGACCTTGCTGAAGGTGTTTCATATTGATGTTGTGATGGACAATGGTGCTGTTCAGTAGGAGGCAGCCTCATTTTGGTGGTTTACAACAGTGTCCCTGTTGTACCTCACTGCATGCCAAACCTCTTCATTAACGGACTGTTATGGCTCTGTATTTCTTAGTGGCAAACACGTGGATGGCAGGAATGGGGTGATAAGGCTAAAAAGGGCTATACAGCACAAGTCTGACTTTCTGTATTTCAGCATGTTCTTAAGCAAATCACTGTGACAGGGTCCAGCAACACATGGGCTGTCTCTCGTCGTCGTTTTTTTTAAATTACCACAATCACACAGTTTGAGAGATGGAAACCTGTTGAATATTAAACAAATCAGGCCCCAAAGGAATATTTGTTAGTAAATGACTTTTAAAAAGATCTAGACCTTCTCAGGAGGCTGGGGAGGAGGCAGTTTGTTTCCTTGAAAAAAATGTAGCTGACGCTAGTGCTAGACATGTCCTAGCACAATCCATTTTACGTGCGTTGCAGACATGCCTGCTTGCTGTATCTGCACCCACCGCAGCTCCACAGCCAGTAGCAGCAGGGGGGAAGGTTGGCACAGACCAGCCCCCTTGTCACCTACTCAGAGCCGGTTTAGGCTATATGGTGGTAGAAACAGCTGCAGGCAAACCCCAGTAGCTCTCTGGTATGCTAAACAAGCAGTGTATTTCCCCCCAAAGGCCTCAAGTAGAGAAGAGTTCTGAAATACTAAGCTGTAGCCCAAAGGGCAGCAGGCAGCTGATGTCACAATCAGTGAGGTCAGTGGCATGAAAGTTCCAAAATTACCCCTGGTATTTCTCAGCTTGCCATGGCTTCTGCCAGCACTGTCAAAGGGAATCCACATCCGTGACAAAAGGAAAGGAAATGTCAGTCAAAGGAAGCACCAGTTCTGTAGCAGTAGCAACAATCCAGGAAGGTCCTGCAAAACGGGCAGTACTGGTTCGGGCCAGTAAAAAGCCTAAAGAAGATAGCGCATCATCAACTCAGGGAAGCCCCAAGATTGTGAAGGAGACTAGAGCAGTGATCATAGACATTGGCACAGGTTACTGTAAGTGTGGATTTGCTGGAGAGCCTCGTCCCTCCCATGTTATTTCATCTACAGTGGGCAAGCATTTCCAGGAGACTGCTAAAACTGGGGACAATCGCAAAGAAAGCTTTGTTGGAAAAGAACTTCAGGATGTGAAAATACCCCTAAAACTGGTCAACCCCTTGAGACATGGCATAGTGGTTGACTGGGATTGTGTCCAAGACATTTGGGAATACATTTTCCACAAAGAGATGAAGATTCAGCCAGAGGAGCATGCGGTGCTGGTATCAGACCCTCCACTGAGTCCTACCACCAACAGGGAGAAATATGCTGAGATGCTGTTTGAAACGTTCTGCACTCCTGCCATGCATATCGCCTACCAGTCCAGATTATCTATGTATTCATATGGAAAGACCTCTGCTCTTGTGGTAGAAAGTGGCCATGGCGTTTCATATGTGGTCCCTATCTACGAAGGTTATACTATGCCAAGCATTACTGGACGCGTAGACTATGCTGGATCAGACCTTACCCAGTACCTCATGAAGTTATTAAATGAGGCGGGGAAAACATTTACTGGGGAACAACTAAGTGTGATAGAAGACATCAAGGAAAAGTGTTGTTATACGTCTCTGGACCTTCAGCATGACATGAGTTTGCCTCTCCGGAAACAGCAGGTTGATTACGAACTTCCAGATGGGCACCTAATTCCCATTGGCAAAGAGAGATTCCTGTGTGCTGAAATGCTCTTTAAACCATCCTTGATAGGATCACAGCAGCCAGCGCTTCCACTGCTGACAATGACCTGCCTCAGTAAATGTGATGTTGATCTCAAGAAGAAGCTGATGGGCAATATCTTGCTGTGTGGAGGTTGTACCATGCTGAGGGGTTTCCCTGACCGCTTCCAGAGCGACCTGACCAAGATGTGCCCCAATGATAATCCCATTGCAGCAGCATCCCCTGACAGAAAGTCTTCTGTCTGGACTGGAGGGTCAATTTTGGCATCACTCAAGGCCTTTCAGCAGCTCTGGGTTTACAGAAGAGAATATGAAGAACAGGGTCCTTTCTTCATCTACAGGAAATGCTTTTGAGTACAGAGTGGACAGGATTGAGCTTAAAATCAATACTGCCACCCAGAGGGGACTGTAGATGTCTGAGAACCTCTGTTTCTTTCTCAGATACTGGTAACAAACCAAGCTGCTAAACTGAAGTTTGGATCTGTGTTCCACTGTGGCTGTATTAAATGTTCATAGCATTCTGTGTTGTACATTAACAGCTTTTATCTCACTGTTTCATAAGAATTTTCACAGTAGCCTATTTGACTGTAAAAGGGATAGAGCAGCTGGTTCAGACCCATTGTCTATTGCAGTGGTTTTCAGCCTGTGGTCCGGGGACACAGACTGTCTAAGATTTTCAAAGGGCTCCCCACCTCCATTTGAATTTTTTTATGGATCTGCAAATGAAAAAAGGTTAAAGCCCTGATTAAGTGATATAGAAAAACAGCACCACTTTCAGTATCTACAGTGAGTCCGCTGCTGACCACCAGCTATGGTCGCAATGAAATTTTTCTAATAGGTTACCCCTTAGTGCCCAAAATGGGTCTGGGCTTGTAGACTAGAGTTTCAAATTCACTGAACGTGTAGGTCCATGGGTCCACTCTAGGTGTGCTAACCAGGTCTCCAGCAATCACCTGGCTCTGGGCAGGGACCTTTGTCCTACTCTTTTTTGGGGGGGCGGAGAGGCTTAAGGGTGCTCAGCCCCTGCCTTATGTTGTGATATCCTCAACAAACCAGTCTGCCTAAGGGCCTGCACCTGCGCATTGCTTTCTTTGAGGCCTATGAATAGTGCATACTTACAAGTTACCACACAGATCCTTTGAAGCAAGCACATTTATTCTCAAGGTAAAACAATTACAGCTGAAACATCATAAAAACACAATAGCTGGATTTAAACACACTCTATAGGGCCCTAGTATGCTGAAGTCTTTCCAACCCTTCCACAAGGGTTGAGGCCCCCTTGGAGAGAAGGTCTTGTTCTTTTGCTGGATTAGAAAGAAGGCCCTGTGGCAGTTTAGATGCAGCCCTTTTACACCAAAAGCCCTTTTCTTTGTCTGCTGCTCTCAGGAAAACCCAGTAGCTGCAAGCCGTCAGTTACCAGGGGTGGTGTGGCTTGAGTGAGTCACGCTAATCACCCTCCCAGTTGTAGAGCTGGGGCAACCCTTCCCTGTGGAGCTGCACACAAGCCCTGGCCCTGTAGTCCATAAACCATTCATAACCTACATGCAATTGCAATGTCTGTCACCCTCAGGCTGTGGAGTCCCAATGGAATTCTGCACAGGAGATTTGCTAGCTGTAGATTTATTCTGTCAGCCTGATGAAAACGGTAAGTCACCTGTACCTGGCTTGTGTGCGCCACCCTTTCCCCAGGATGCCAGGGAGAACATTCATAGACCCCAGCTATGTGAAAGCTCATGTCTATATCCAGGAGGCTGTGGACAGTCTGATTTGAAGTGCTCATGCAAAACAACATTTGTCCAACAAACAGACCTGGGGCAGTTTGGGGACACAGTTTAAGCAATCTCTTTATTATGCTCTGTTTTGGTAAGAGGAGAGGTTGTGTACAATAATCACTGACACAGAGCAGACTATGGCACATTGGGCTAACATACAGCAGTGTAAGCCTAGGGCCATACTTGCTGCTGGTGTAAACTGGCATAGATGCACTGAGGACCTAGTTGCCTAGAGTACAGTAGCTCTACTGCAGTCAATGGTGTGACAAGACAGCATTTGGCTAATGTCTTGTAACAGCCATCCAACTTTAAACAGTAGAACAAAGCTCAGGGCAGCAGGGAGACTGTTGCTCTGTTTAACATTCTTTAAAAATGCATCAGCTGGACTATTAGGGATACAGGATCAAAAGGGTAAAACTGGGCTATTTACAATGACATGAACGGTCATGGCAGCAGTGAGGTACTGCAGGCAGGAAGGCTGGCTTGTAAGCTGTCTTAGGGACAATGCACCAGAGCTGCCAAAGGAGAGAGGAAGAGAGTTGGCAGATGTCTAACTCAGACAACACCAGTAAGGGCTCCTCTATGGGGACTACCTCTCTTCCTGTTCTCCAGGGTTGGCGATGATCGTGTGTGTGTGTGTGTGCGTGCGTGCGTGCGTCCGTCCGTCCAGCAGGATTTCTTGGCCTCAGGTTACTGTAAGAGATTCAGTTTCCACTGGATGGTTTTATTGAGTTTTGGAGGAATAAGAAGTTCTGCATCTGAAAGGCAAGAGAAGAGAAGGTAAGGTAAGGTTACCTGAAGTTCCCTTAGGAGCTGAACACTGGAAAGCCACCATGACTCCTCTTTTGCTGCCCATCAATGGCTGCTGACAAGTTTTCAAACAGATGAGAGTTTCTCTTTTAGGAGACTGGCCTAAGGGGGTTGAAGGGAAGTATGTCTAAGTGGAGCTCAGCAGGACCACTCCAGTTAGAGGGCCTCAAGGGGCATGTGACACATATCGATTTACAACTTGGCCAATCTAACTATTTTGGGACTGAGATGGGTTTGCCAGATTTCACCCCAAGCAAAAGCATTTCTACAGATACCATTGTGACACTAGTAGACCAGGTGCCAGCTGAGCACTGAAACCAGACCAGACCACCTGTTAGTATTGTTCAAGACCGGTGTTAGACTATAAAATGCTTGTAAGGTGCTGCAGACAACTTGTAATGCTTGTAACCCATACTATAAGGTAATATGTAAGTTTTGCTTTATAACTGTAAAAGTGCCTGCTCTGAACTTCTGAACCGAGGTAGGAGGAGTGGCTCCCCAACCCCTCAAGGACGACTACCGAGATAGTGGGCCCCTGTGAAACAAAGACTGGGTTGATGGCCCTCTTACACCCATGAAGGTGCTACGTGCAAGAAAACTCATCCCATCAGCTTGAATTCTGGAAGGGGGGCAGGGGGAAGGGAAGATAGCCAACATGAGAATTCTTCATCTCTGCTGTATGGACTGTCACAGGGCTAGAGCTAGGAAACAAAAGCAGAGATCTCCAGGCTCAACCTGGGTTAGTCCTAAAAGACAATCAGTGCTAACTGATTACTGCAACTTGTCACCTTTTGGAACCACAGTCTAACTCATTTGTGTATATCTGTTGCCTTCTTTAATCTGTAACTAACTCATTTCTTTTTCCTAGTTAATAAACCCTTAGTTAGTTTACTATAGAGTTGGCTATGAACGTTGTCCTTGGTGTGAGATACAAACAGACCTGGGTGTAAGTGACTGGTCTCTTGAGACTGGGAGCAACTTGAATCTTTTATAATTCTTGGTGTAAGTGACCATTTATCACTTAGTCCCAGCTTGCCTGGGCAGCAAGGTAGACTGGAGTGCCCAAGAGGACCCTCTGTGACTCCATGGTAAGAGTACTGTAGTGCTTCAGGAGTTCAC
Organism: Gopherus evgoodei; assembly: GCF_007399415.2. NCBI lineage: Eukaryota > Metazoa > Chordata > Testudines > Testudinidae > Gopherus > Gopherus evgoodei. The sequence goes on from NC_044327.1 coordinate 1,770,430, forward strand.
ATTTGTTACTGGATGGTTGGTGAAACCTAATTCTAGAACATACCACCAGTTTGGGGTATCTGCCCTGCTTTTGACAGTCTCCCCCGAATAGCCGCACACAGTCATGAACAGCTCCAGACAGTCCGACAACCATCGCCATCAGTAAACTCCCTCTGTTGCAAGGCAAAGAAATGCTTTCTGACAAAGCCCATAAACTATCCCTGCTCCTGACATTTTAGTTTTTCATTTTCCTCTTAAAAGTGCACTGCTGCTCTGAAGAGGAAAGCCAAACATGGCATTGTGGAGTTCTAAGTTCACCAGCTCAATTATTCCACCTCAAACATGTCCACTCACACAAGGAAAACATTTCTGTTGACAGTAAGCCTGCAAACCCATGTGGGACCTAGTCAAGTTGGATTCTTTCCTTCTTGTAGATCTCGCTAGCAATACATGCTCTTCAGGCCAAAGCAAATTCTTCAGGACCCCAGTGCACACCAACACTGCAACAGGTTAATACAGGTGTAACCAGTAGGGGGAGGATGGAAGAACCCAGCTCACCCTCCTCCATTGTGTGGGTTCTGCAATACTAACACCCAACAGAGAAGTAGGAAAAGCAGTACACACCCTTTCCGTGCGAGTAATGAGGAAAGGGGTCCTGGCTAGTGGTCTTTACAGGCCTATTACTCTAGCTATGAGAGATAAGGTAGTTGTCTCAGTCCAATTCTCAGTGGACAGGCAACACATCATTGCACACGTTAACACAACCAGCTTCTTGTTGGAAGTCTACAGTGAGGATGTCATGCACCTAGTTGGCATGAAGACGTCGCTATCCTCAAACCTGAAGCCCTTCCAGAAGAGGGGTGGGCAGCTGGCAGGGCAGCATGGAGGGGGTGCTATGGCTGCCCTATAGGCATAGGATTCCACTGATCATCATCTAACACCTTCCATAGCACTGATGATCATTTGGACAATGTTCTGAAGGAGCAGAATGATGCAGTGGAATGGGCTGGGTTCTTTTGAGCCAATGCTGATTCTAGCAGAGAGATCTCCCCTGGCGGCAGAAGGCTTAAGAATAAAGTTGAGTGAATAATGGATTTTTTGGTGCAGGGATCAAATAAAAAACAAAATCCAGTTTAATATGACACCAAACCAACTTTTTCAGTTTTTTCCCCCATCAAATGAAAGACTCAAATTTTGTTTTGAATCGACTGAAATGTTTTGGGTCAATTTGAAACTAGATTTGGGGGAGTAGGGTATTTCAGTTAGTTTGTTTCAAGTCAACCAAAACATTTTAGATGACTAAAAATAATCCCCCCCCCCAACCTTTTTGTTTTGATTTGATCACTTATGGGTGTTTTCCGACTCTTTTTTAAACGGGCCACATTTGAATTTGACACAAAACATTTAGACTGTTAAATTGTGTTTTTTCTTGACCAAAACGATTATTCATCAGCCCAAATTTACAGATAGCTTTGGGGCACCAAAAATGCATTTTTTGACTAAAAATCTTGTGTGTCAAAAAAACATCATCCAGCTGTGCCCAGGAAGCCTCTAGCTCTGATTTCTCAAGGTCCTGACCCAGCAATGGCCATCACTGGTAAACATTCACCCAGGAGTGCATGGGCAATGACTTCCTTTTTCAGCATTTCACAAGCTACTTTTGGGTCTCTTTAACTTGGTTGCATTTTATCTTAAAACATTAGACAAGTTGTAGGGGGCGGGGGGGAACTCAACCAGGTGAGTTTTTATTAGTGAAAAAGTGCAGGTATAAATGATTTATGATTTAAGTCAGAGCACCTAAATAATCTCCCTTCTCCTTAGGATTTGCAGCTCCTGTGAAGCAGGAACCTGGTCTGTCTAATCAGGTGTAAGTGCCATGCACTCCTAGTACAACAACATTGCCACAGGAATTCATGAAAGGAGAAGTGTAACCCTTACAAGAGACACATCTGCTTAATGCCAGAAACAGGACTGACCTACCAAATCAATCTCCAAACTGCATCATTAGGCCACAGCTCTGTAACATAGCTAGCCCTAATGACGTCACCAGTGGAGATATCCTGCACCTACGATTAGTATGCCGTATGCTTTAACTAACCTTGTACTGCAGGACCTGCAATTCTTTGCTGTTGATAGGCGGCCATAATGCTATTTGCCATTGAATTGGGGCCCAGGACCTGTGGAATAGGTAATATTGGCACATCAGCAATACTCAAGTCCTTATAACAATGAAGCAGAAGATTCCAAAACCAAGCTCCCAAAGATCCACCCAACTGGCAGTTCTGCCTGTTGCCACTGAAGTAGCTAGTGCTCCCTTTGCAGGATGGGAGCTTGCTTGATATGGGCATTGGCTTCAAAGGGAGATCTGCACTCCTGCCCTTCTCCCCATGACAATGCTTGGCCTTTTCGGCAGATGATGCTAACAGCACATATCCATCCATCTGCAGCTGAACTCATGGCCGCCCAGACAGCTGTTATCAAATTTAGAACCAGTGCAGGGCTCTGTGACAAACTGTGTGATGAGACTGTTGCATAGAGGCTAGTCCAGGGAGGTAAAGCTGCACAACACTGCTGCAATCTGAGGGCACCACCAGAGGGGAGACAGCACCCTGGGAGCCACTCTATCAGTGATCTGTAAGAGCTGGTGGTTAACATTGAAAGAGCCTACTGAAGCCCTGTGCAAAGATAGCAGTTGGGGCTGGCAGGAATGGCATCATTGGAGCACCTGGACTTCAGGACCACACGTGAGATCTTTTCCACACCCATGTGCCAGCCTCCTTTGCTGTGGCAGTGTTGCCAATTCTTGAGATTTTAATCACAAGTCTTGTGATATGTGTCTCTGTCTTAAAGACCCAGCTCTTAGAGGCAGGTGACTGCAGGAGAACCTCAACTTGCATTAAAAATATGTTTCTAGCCCTGGTACTTAGGGAGAAAAGTTTCAAAATGTGACCTGAGTTAACCCTAAAGGCTGGGAAACCAGAAAGCATGGAAAAAAACCTCTCACATTTTCATATTTTTAAAGAGTTTTGTGATTTTTTTAAGCTTGTCACGATATTGACCACTTGGGGCTGCCAATACTGTAGGAAGTCTCCATCTCCTCCTTTTCTGTCCCATTCATCATGGGGCATGTATATATTGTACAAGAGCAAGGGCACTACGGAGACTAAAGTCATTGTATTGGTAATGTTAATATTTGAAGTCCAGTGGAGGTAAGACATGTCAGCGGTTAATTCAGGATGTTAACAGTTCAACCATTATAAAGATTTCTTTGCTCAATTATAAACATATAAACAAAGAGTATATTGCACTGACTGCCAATTGCTTCACTTAACACAAAGTTCTAATATGAAGTCAGTGCTTGAATATGGAAGGAACACACAAGCCATCAAAGTCTCCTAGCTCTCTCGATCCAGTCGGATCACTCCTAACCAGCACCGGAGACAGCAGGCAGTGCACATGCTGGCTGGCAGCCAAGGGTCTGAGCAGTGGGAAGGTGCAGCACTCCTACAGAAATACACTGTCTAGGAGAAAGAACAGGAGTACTTGCAGCACCTTAGAGACTAACAAATTTATTGTAGCATAAGCTTTCGTGGGCTACAGCTCACTTCATCTAGGAGGTTTATCTGACATACTGCAACAAGGAGCAGATCTGGAGACCTACATGCGACCGACTTCAGTCAGTTTATCTGAGTTAAAGACTCCAGGGTTTGTCTCTACAAACGATACCACAGCACCACAAATCTGTAAGTTGCAAACAATGACTCAGGTCACAACCATCAGGGAACAAGCACCTACTGGGTTAGCAGGATTCTGTTGCAGATCTGTGGTCCAGATCTCCGGGAGTGACCTCTCTATCAACTGCAAAGCTTCTTCCAGGGCCTGCTGCAGCTCCCTGGCTGGCTCATCGTAACCAAAGAGCACAAGCCCCTTTAATAAGCTGTGCACTTCACCTGCGAGAAGAGATCAGAGCAAGCTCCATCACAGCAATCAACCAGGTTCACTAAGCAAGGCGCGGTGCTGTTCTAGCACTGGGGACGGAGCGAAAGGAGCAGCGGAACATAGCTGCTGTTTTCCTGCTGTTACCCCTGCTGCCAGGTGGGCTCAGCATGAGGGGAGCTCTCTTCACATTAGCGCAGCCCAGCTCATCTCACTCTGATACTTTACACCTGGGGGCTGGCACTATTTTTGTACTCATCAGAGCAGGGACAGCTGCAGAGGTTTGGACTAGCAAAGCCAAGCAATAGTCCTGATCCTGGCTCCTTGCCAAGGTGTCTCTGGGGAGGAGGCTGCTCTCTTCAGGGACCCCCTCCCCCACTCTCGAGCCTTGGGCAGTAGCTACTCTCTGCATCCCATCCTTCAAGATCAGAAGGTGGCATCTGGCCTCAGACAGCCGGATGCTGGCTTGGCTCAGCCAGGGGGCCTTACCCTTCATGTTCTCAGTAGTACGGATATTTTCTCCCAAGGCCTCTAGAAGGGCCAGGTCCTCCAGAGGGCTCCCTTCCTTCAGACTGTGACGCTTGCGTTCTGCCTTGCGACGGTTCTTGGAGGATCGGCTAGAAGAAAGGAATGTCCAATATCACGATGGGCAACAGAACGGGACAGAACAACCAGCATTTCTTTTTCCTCTTACAAGAGGAAGTCGTAATTCCCAGCCGCCCCCCGGTCTGTCTCCGTCTCCCCCAATAAAGCCTGCAAACAAATGCATCTTAACAGGGTACGTACACCTCTTGCTAAAACATGCAAAAGACAGGGGGGCTGCCAGCCAAGGCACAGACTGAGCACTGGCTTCCCACCTGCACCCACTGCCTGCTGGATGTGGCTGCCAAGGAGCTGGTCCTAAGGACGGGTCTGTTTGCTTTGGTGCTCCCTAGAGTAGCCAAGCAGCTGCTGTACAGGGGCTGTACCAGCTTCTATGGCAGCTGGACAGATCTCGCTGCTTGTGTCACTGGAATGGCACTAAGGGGCTGGACTGCAGCAGAAACTCTGACCCAGCCTGCAGTACCAGCTTTGCCTGCAGCACATTTCTTCTTTTTAAACCAAGTTCTAAAACTGCTGGTGCACTCTCACGTCTGCACCCATAGCCCTGCAGTAGCGAGATTCCATCGCTGCGTAAGTGTGCAGATGGAGTTAGATCCAGCTACACATTCCACCATGAACAGCTGCAATCTGGTTTGAGGGCAGGGACATACGCAGATATCCTCGAGTTACTGTGCGAGTATTTGCCACTCATGTCACTGGCTGTCACGATGCTGCTGGTTTCGGAAATAAGGTCTGCCTCCAGACAGTTTGGTGTCTCATCGTCTGCAAAACAAATTAGCAACAAGTTAGACCTTCCCCCGATCCCAATGAAGGTGGAGGTTATTTTACAAGCACCAGAGGAAAAAACAACAGCACATGGTTACACTGAGAGCAGCAGATGCCAATGGGTAGTCCAGGGGTGGGACACAGGACATCCTAGCTCCAAGCAGGGTCTGTCTGGAGAAGTCGAAGTACCATGGAAATATGGAGAATGGGACCATTCCTCATTCATCTCCAACTTTCCCTCCACAAGAAACAGTCTTACATGGGACCTCTACTGCTGGACCAGTCCCCTGGTGGCACTGGGAGAGCCCCTGTCCCAGTCAGGCTCCCCCAGGACATGGTAGAGGGCAGCTGTAAATTATGGCCCTCATCCCCCTACCCTTGGTGGTGATCATGATCTTTCAACAGCGAAGTCAGAGAGAACAGAGACTTAGCTGGGCTGTTTACCCCTGCAGCAGGATGAGGAGGTTAGTTACCTGTACAGTACTTTGAATTCAAAACGTTTTGCTGATATGAGTGTTCCCCAGAAGGATGCGCGCACCTATACACTCTTGACAGGAGACTGTAAAGCAGTGTCTGTGGGCCTGGCAGAGCAGCTCCTCGTGGTCCCATACAAGGGCACACATAGGGAGGTGCAGACCCACTGCCACTCAGTTCCCTCTCAATCACCAAGTCAGACACACCACGGCAGAGGGGAAGGAGGGCAGCAGGCAAAGCACCCACTGGGATAAAACATCTTGGAGAACTCATTCCCATGCATGTAAATAATCTCTCCGAGTGTGTGTCCTTCTGGGTGCTCCATCGTAGCAGACTCCCAAACAGTAACTCAACATGGAGGTGAGTGGTGAGGAGGCAAATCCAAGGCAGACTGGAGGACTCACCAAGTGACACATCAGCTCTGAAAGCTGGTAAAATAGTGCAATGCTTGGCAAATGTATGGATGAGGACCAAGTTGCAATCCTGCAGATTTCCTCAACTGCAACATCTTTCAGAGAGGCTATAAATGTGGACTGAGCTATAGGGGAGTGTGCTGTCACTTCATGAGGGGGCTGTATTCTGGCAGTCTCATAGCATGTTAAAATGCAACCCGAGACCCACGTTGATAATCTTTGCATTGAAATGGGCTGCCCTTTCATCCTTTCAGCAAAGGATACAAAGAGTCTGGGAGAAGTACTGAAGGCCTTGGGTCTGTGTAAGTAGAAGGCAAAAGTCCTTCTGACATGTAGCGTGTGCAGGTTAGATTCCTGTCTGGAGGCATGAGGCTTTGGATAAACACTGGTAGACTAATTTCCTGATTAACATGGTATTCCAAAGAAACCTTAGGGAGAAATGAGGATAGGACATAGTGTAGCCATATCCTTGTAGAAAGTAGTCAAAGGTGTGTCTGCCATGAGTGCACCAAGTTCTCCCATTCGTCTAGCTAAAGTGATAGCTATAAGGAATGAGGTGCAGGAAAGTACAGATAGTTACTTGTTTCCTTAAAGTGCTGAGTATGAAATTAAGGTCCTATGGGGTAGCAGGTTCCATACAGAGGGAAGCCCTTAAGGAACCTGGTCGTAATAGGAAGGGCAAACACTGAAAAGCCCTCGATGGCCAAGTGGAAGGATGAATCTGACTGAGCTCACTGACAAAACTGGTGTCCAAGTCCAACAGGTAGTCTAGGATCTAGGAGAGAAGAACTTCTGAGGCTTGACAAGAGTTAAGAGAACATCAGGGATGGAAATGTTTCTGATTCTGCAGGTAAGTTTTGCAAGTAGTAGGTTTACAGGACACCCTTTTTGAGGGGAAGGCAGAGAGGTGAAGGAATTTCGAGAACCAGACTTGGCGCAGCCATGACGATGCTATGAGAACAAGCCTTGCTCTTTCCTGTCGCAGTTTGATCAAGGTCTTGAGAATTATAGGTGGAGGCAAGTAAATGTACAGCAGAATATGGCTCCATGGTGTTATCAGGGCATCTCCCAATTAATTGCAGTTGTGTCCTCCCTTGGAGCAAAGCTGGTTGGGGGAGCAAAGATGTCCGCTCCGGGGAGACCCCACTTTTGGTAGATGTTCTGGAAGACAGAATGACGCAAGTTCCTGCTTAGGGAGTCTGCAATTGTATTCTGGAGGCCTAGTAGAACTCTCGATGGCTTATCTATCTGATGGGAAAAGCACCAGTTCCAATTTTAGCAAGTCTACACATAAGGAATGGGAACTTCCTCTTGCTTTGTTGGTTGATATGACACATTTCTGCCCTACTGTCCAGCCTTATCCTGACAGAGTGGCCCTGTATGTCGTGACGGAAGTGTTCATAAGCATTGCAGATGGCTCTCGGTTCAAAGGGTGTTGATGTGAAGCATAGTCTCTTGTGAGGACCACCTGCCCTGAGTTGTGGGCCCTGAAGGTGGCCCCCCAACCCAAAAGAGAGGAGTCCATTGTGAGGATTTTTGATGGTGGAGAGTGTGAAAATGGGGTTCCCTTGCAGCCTGGCAATGGGTCCTTCCACCAGCTGAAAGCCCAGGATTCAGGGGTACTGTTAAGCATGTAGAGAGATTGTGCCTGTCCACATCTGAAGGCAGGTGAGGCACGGTCTTGCATGAGATGCGACCAAACATGGATGCCAACATGTGGCCTAGGAGTTGTAAGGAGGTACTTGCAGTTGTTTGCAGACTGCTTTGTAGTGTACAGTTTAAACCTGGACATGGTGGAGAACCTCTCTTTGGATAGGTATGCTCTGGCAGTTAGGGAGTCTGGCTCCAATGCAGTGTATCCTCTAGACTGGAGTCGGTGTAGATTTCTTCAGATGGATGCAAAGATCCAGAGAATGAAATAGGGCTAGTGCCTTTGAGGTTGCTGACTGGCCCTCTAGAACTGATGGACCCCGAGGAGCGAGTCATCCAAGTATGGGATTTCTGTGGCGATCCCCTGATGTAGATGGGCTGCTGCCATCGAGAGGACCAAAGGGGAGGACTCATTACTGATCTGAGCCTATTTGGAAATGCAGAAAACACTTGTGGAAGGGGAGGATCACTACAAGAAAGTAGGTGTCCTAGAGATTGAGGATGATGAACCAGTCCTCCAGATCTAGGGATAGAATTATGGTGACTCATGTCACGACCCTGAAGTATTATGAAAGGACACGGGTATTCAATTTTCTGAGATCAAGTATTAGTCTTGACCATCTGCCCCACTGGGGGAGGGATAGCTCAGTGGTTTGAGCATTGGCCTGCTAAACCCAGGGTTGTGAGTTCAATCCTTGAGGGGGCCACTTAGGAATCTGGGGCAAAATCAGTACTTGGTCCTGCTAGTGGAGGCAGGGGGCTGGACTCAATGACCCTTCAGGGTCCCTTCCAGTTCTAGGAAATGGGTATATCTCCATTATACATACACAACTAGGAAATAGTTGGAATAGAACTGAACCTCAGGGGGAACTGGCTTGATTGCCCCCAAGAACAGGAGAGATTGGACCTCCTGCTCTAAGAACTCCTCATGAGAAGGGTTCCTGAAAAGGGACAGGGCAGTGGATTGAATATTCCACATCAACCACCTCTAGATTCCATTTTTCTGAAGTGACGTGCTTCCAGGCAGACAAAAAGTGGGATAAATCAGTCCCCGAAAGGAGGATGGATGGTAGACAGCAGAGAATCTGGGAAAATAGGTTGCTCAGTTCTCTTGACCACATTGTCAAAACTGTCTGTTAGAAGGAGATGCTGACTAGGTAGTGGTAGAAGGGTGGTCCCCTTTTGTGAGGTTTGGATCTCCCCCGAAAGGCTCCGAAGGCCTAGAAGAGGCCTGCTGTGGATGATATTGGAACCGTCAGGAAGGCTGTGTGTTTGGGATCTGCTACAATGTCTTTTTGTCAAATTCCCAGTGACTTGAATCCTTAAGGGTATGCAGTGAGGAGTCTGTATCCATGCCGAAGAGCTTGGGCTGTTCTAATGGAAGGTCTTCAACAGGGCTATGACCAGTACTGTCTGCTCGGAGTGTAACCAGATGCCAGCCACGTCTGCAGGGGTTTGAGGGGCAGATGTGTGTGCTGGACCACGTCAGTACATGCCACAATGTGGCCTAGCAGCTTGAGGCATACCCAGGCGGTTGTGAGTGGGTTTGCCCTGAGGTGCACAATGAGATCCAACACGGCTCAGAATTGGAACTCTGGCAGGAAGGCCCTGGCCTGGGTGGAGTTGAGTACTGCTCCTCTAAACTCTATCCGCTGAACAGGGGTCAGAGTTCATTTCTGCTTGTTTATAAGCAGGCCCAGATCCCGATAGGTGGACCGCACTAAATAGAGGCTGTGCTGAACCTGGGCTTGTGATCTGCCTCTAACAAGCCAGCCACTGAGGTACAGGTAGATCTGCCTCAACGTCTCAGGAAAGCGCCACTACTGCCATACACTTCATGAAGCCCCTCGGAGCATACGAAAGGCTGAAGGGCAGCGCTGTGAATTGTTAATGGCGCTGGCCCACTACAAATCAGAGGAATCTCCTGTGCCCAATGGACCCTCAGCAACAGAAATATGGAAGTAGGCATCCTGTAAGTCGACGGCAGCGTACCAGTCTCCTGGATCCAGAGAGCAGATGGAGGCTAAGGAGACCACATGGAACTTCAACTTCTTGAGATATTTATTGAGGCCACACTGCTCTAGGATGGATCTGAGGCCCTCTTTGGCCTTCAGGACAGGAAATATTAGGAATAAAACCCTTTTCCCCTCATATCTTGAGCTTCCCCTATGGCCCCTACGCGTAGAAGGGTTTCCACCTCCTGGATGAGATGCTCATGAGAAGGGTCGCTGTAGAGGGAAGGGAGTGGGAGGGAAGGAGGAAGTGAGGAAAACTGCAGAGTGTAACCAGTGTTACAGTGTTGAGCGCCCAACGATCCAAGGTCACCTGGGTCCATGCAATGAGGAAATGGTTCAGAAACGAATGGGGAAATGGATCCTGAGGCCAGACTGGAACACTGTCCTTGGGCATACCCTCAAAATACCTGCCATGGGCCCTCTGGATGATGCATTAGGCCTAACAGGGCAGTCGAGGAGGATGAGGTGGGTCAGTAGGGTTTAAAGCCCCTGTCTCTTGTAGGAGCTCTGCCACAAGAAGAGGTGGACCCAAAAATCTAGGTGGTGGAAATAGCCGGAAATGTTTCCTAGAGGCCTTCAGTGGGTAAGGCTCAAAAAGCAAAGTGTGGCACAGGAATCTTTCAGGCTGGAGAATTTTGCCTAGCAGTACTAATAGAGGGTAGCACTTGCACCTTGTGGCCATAGCCCTTCCGCATACTACATGCTGTGGCACCATCTCAACCCCCCCTTCCCCCTTAGTTCCTTCTTACCATCCGCCCCTGGCTGGAATGGGAGCGCTGTGTAGTTCTTAACCTCACAATTCCTCATCCTTTGACTTAGTTGCATGTAGTTAGTTGGTACCCTGGCTTAGTAAAGTAGTTTTCCCTGGTGATACCCTCAGCAGGATTTCAACGTTGTCTGGTGTGGGCGGAATCCCCAACAACGACCCTCACACAAGGTGCTTGCTCCGCTTAGGCGAGGCTCACGTCAAAGAGTGGTTTTCAGTTTGTAAATTGTTCACAAAAGGGACTCAAGTGCCTGGAGACTTGTGTCTGAAGCAGAGCCTTCTCAAGCAGGCCACAAGGCCTTTTTCAGTACCAAGGCCCACGTCCGATCAGAGGTTGCCATCCGTGAGTGGTACTGGCTCATGCTCTGGAGCCACCGCCTCTCCAAAGAGGCGTAAAACCACTCTCCTTTGAATGCACCAAAGAAAAGGTCTCAAGACCAAGCGTGACGCTCGAGATCTCAAGGAGACTCTTCTTACTCCTCCAGGAAAAGTATGGCTACTGCTGGCATGTGGGATGGAGCCTCTGTTCCACCACTCCCCAGTACCACATAGGGATGTGAGAGGCCCCATATCGCTGACCCTGGTTCCAGCCCCCGGGCGTCCGTTGAGTCCGGTACTGACAAGGGTAATGCTGACATTGATGGTGTCCACATCAGCAGCATATCGGGTGGTAGCGATGGTGGACCTCCTCTGCCTTTCCATCCCGAGCTCTGCTTTGATTCAGGACTTCTCCACAGCTATGTCATCCACAGCTTCGCTGTCTGGACAGGCTGCTGAACCTTTGAGTCTGTTGGTACCGCATCCTGATGTTGCCTTACCACCATCTGTGGAACTGAGTCTGGTGCCGGGCTCAGCACAACGAACCTCATTGGCACCAGAAAACTCCTTAGCACCGCTGCATTTCATGCTACTGATATTACTGTGGTGGCGCTCCCTGTCCTCCACCTCTACACTGTCTGCTGATTTTGGGACTGACGCCACTCCCAGCACTGGAGACAATAGAGGCATAGTGGGTGCTGGCTATGCCGTTTTCACTGTTGACACAGGTAAATTGGATGACTGTCTAAATTTACAGACCAGCTGCCTGAAACCTCCAGGGAGGAATTTCAGGCATTTATTGCTGAGGGCTTCTTGGTGCCCAGAACGTTGCTACAGTTTGTGCTAGATGTAGTGAATACTTCAGTCAGAGTGATGGCCTCAGTGGTAACCATGAGGATGGCATCCTGGCTGCAGAAGTTGGGTATTGCTCCAGATGTGCATCAGGCCATATAGGACTTGCCCTTCAACGGTCAGGTTCTCTTTTCAAACAAAACTGAAATCCTTCAAGGATTCTAGAGCTAGTGTATGTTCCTTGGGGGAGTATACACAGGCAGTGCAAAATTGCCAGTGTGGTGGTCACAGCAACAATACTGCCTGCACTGCCTCTTTGGACAATCTTTTCCTCCCCTGAGAAAGTGGAACTACCTCAGAAAGGGGCCTAGGTCCCAGGGGCAGAGACATTCAGGTTCTGGGTTCAGCCAGTTGACATAATAATAATTGGAGATATACCCATCTCCTAGAACTGGAAGGGACCTTGAAAGATCATCCAGTCCAGCCCCCTGCCTTCATTAACAGGACCAAGTACTGATTTTTGCCCTAGATCCCTAAGTGGCCCCTTTAAGGATTGAACTCACAACCCTGGGTTTAGCAAGCCAATGCTCAAACCACTGAGCTATCTTCCCCCCCCTCTGCACCCATTTTGACTTGTTTGTGCAGAGCAGAGTTCCAGTCGTGACTTCCACTACCCTGGTCCCTGACATTTGGGGACAGGCTAGCTCACTTTCACAATGTTTGGTGCTCAGTTACCACCAACAGCTGGGCCCTAAACACCATCACATTGGGCTATGCTGTCCAGTTCTCCTGCACTCTACCTCCCCATTCTGTCTCTTCCTCTTCAGGGACCCCTCTCATGAGATACAGGTCTGGCTTTGGGAGTTGTGGATGAGGTCCCTCCGGAGTGCCAGTGTCAAAGTTTTTATTCATGGTACTTTCTGGTTCCCAAATCTGGGTCCCTGTCCTCAATCTCTGCAACTTGAACAAATATATCAGAGACCTCAGGTTCTGAGTAGTCCCCTTGCAGTATCCCTCCCCGTGTTGTCTCAGAACAACTGGTTTGCTGCTCTGGACCTTCAGGACACTTACTTCCATGTGGCGATTCTCCCAAGCCACTGAAGATTTTTCCAATTTGTCATGGTGAACCACCATTTTCAGTGCACATCCTTTTCAGTCTGTCTTCTGCCCCCCAGGTTTTTACCCAATGTATGGTCATAGTGACAGCGTACCTCAGGAAGAAGGGAATCCTTGTCTTCCTGTATCTGGCCAACTAGCTACTAAGGGGCAGGTCCAGAGATGTTCTTTCTCACATACACGTTATGCTGTGCTTACTCAACCCTCCGGATCTCATCCTAAACACTGAAAAGTCACCTTTGGTCTCCACTCAGAAAATTGAGTTCACTGGGGCCCTAACAGACTCTGTGAGTTGGAGAGTATTTTTGCTGACCATTTTCAGGAGATGTGGTGCCTTTGTCTCACTCTGCAGTCTCAGCCGTCCATGACAGTTCGGAAGTGCCCGAGGCTCTTGAGCCACATGTCCGCATTCACTCAGCTGAGTCAGTTTGCCAGGCTGCATCTTTGCCTTCTTCAAACGTAGCTCAGGAGCAGCCCACCTTCCAACCCTTCACCCTTTGGACAGTTTGCTCTGCCTCTCTCTATTGATCCTAGACTCCATCCTGGCAGATGGTTCAGGACCTTCCCTTACCCGAGGTGAAGGTAACGTAGAAGACTTACCGCTGTGGGGACCTGGCTCTAGCCGCTTTTAAATTGCTGGGTCCGGGGGCAGCTGCCCCTTCCCCCCCCCCACCGGGGGGGGAGGGGGCAAAAGGCAGCACTTTGACATCGGCTGTATATGGGACAATACCGACAGCCACTTCTTACCCCTACTGGCCCACTTTCACCCCGCCCTTATCAACTAGGATTGTAGTCACTGATGCCTCCCTGATGGGTTGGGGAGCACATCTGGGGTTGCTGAGAGTCCATGGTCTGTGGTCGGAGCAGGAAGCTTCACTCCTTTATATCAGTGTGCTGGAGCTTTGGGCCATCTACGATACCTGTCACACTTTGCTCGACTGCATCAGGGGCTCAGTGGTTCATGTATTTCCTGACAATACAAGTGCGATGCATCATTCTATAGGCAAGGAAGAGAACACTGGAGTGTGAGCTGCCAGGAGGAAATCGGGCTGTGGCTGTTCTGCATCGCAAAGAGTACCACTCTGATAGTCGATCACTTATCCCACTTTCTGTGAGTGTTGCTTGCGACTCACTAAGTGGAATGCATGTCTGCGTCTACTCAACGAAATGTTTACTTGTGTAACTGTTTGAGATGTGATGCAGACGTGTATTCTATGACCCAGCCCACATCCCCTCTGCATCTGTGGGCATTTGGTGTGAAGGAAGGGTCAAGGCAGCACCACTTCATCTAGCCAGAGGAGGGGGTATAGTCGTGAGGCGCAAGTGCTGCCCCTTGTGGGTACTGTTAGGCAAAGTTTGCTGGCTCCGGTGCACTGGGCATGCACATACCTAAATGGAATACATGTCTGTATCACATCTTGAAGAACTACATTTTGTCTTGAGCCTTGACCAAGGCTTTAACCTGGTTACAAAGCACAGTTAAGGTCCAGGCTGTCCTACAAATTACAGCTGATTTATGGGATGACCATGTTGCCACCAGGTTGTGAGAAGTGGTTGAATTTGTAGTACAGATAGAGCCAAAGGCTCCGACTCACATATAAACTTGGGCTAAAGTGCTTTCCTAAGTCCCCTGACTTAATGTTGCCAGCCAAGACACATGCGTGCCCTCCCCCGCCCCCGGGAAAAACCACCTGCTGAGAGTGTGGCATTCATTGGAGTTGCACTAGAAGTAATTCTGGGCTGCATTCCTTTCTGCCTCCTAATCACCTTGTTTTATCCTACACAACCTTGTGAGTTGCCTTCCTTGCTAACACCATTTTCATCAATGTCTCTCCCTGTGAGTTACCATTTACAGCTGTTTGATCCCCACATGTAACTTACATCCCTGATGAATATGTCCCAGAGACATCCAGAGGAACTGGATCTGTTTAGGGCAGGTGTGAACTTGTGCCACAGTGCTTAGTAGGGAAAGGATAGAATCCTTTAACATGCTTATCTAGCTAACGTTGGTGTAATTCTTTTGTAAATGTAAAATCATGATTACTTGTGTTTCAGTCACGTACATCTCCATGTAATCAGCCAGGATTTTGATTCCCCTTGCCTTAAAAACAAAAAGCATTGGAATTCTTTTACTACAGAATACTTCTTAAACTCTCAAGGTAAAGACTTTATAAAATTTACTCCATGATGTATAATTTTATCATTTTCATGTATTTTCAAAGCTAATATAAATCTTAAACTGTGTTAGAAAAAGTGGAAGGTCCTGCTTAGTTTCGGATATTGGGTAACATTGGTTTTCTGACAAAACTAGCACACAGCATTTGATTGGCTTTATGTTTAACAATGGGACAGCCTCTTCTATTTCCAGGTGGAATAGCTGAAGAAAGAATGTCGAATGTTGGGGTAGAACAATCCTATTCTGCAGTGATAAAATGCTGTATAGGTAAAGCACTGTGCACACTCCTCATAGATACCAAATGTCTTTTGTTTCCTTCAGATGTGATAGAGATGGTAAAGACCAAAGGAAAAGTTCTGGTTAAAGATGGGACCTCTGAGCTCCTCAAGTTGCCCCTCAGATGTCATGTGTGCAAGCAACACCAGTCTACCATTCCACAGCTAAAGGAACATCTCAAGAAACATTGGCCAAAATAACTGTAAAAATCAGTCTGAATGCTGATCGGTCTAAGGCTAAAAACAATCCCCCAAAACTTTTTGTCAAGTTGCAGAGATTTTTGTTTTTAGCTGAATTACAAATTCAATCCTGGAAAGGTTCCTTGCTAGTACAAACAGCATACGACTGACACGTCTGTATTAACTTTTCAGAAGACAAATAAAGTAGCCTCAAGTTCAGTATTTTGTAGATTCACTGTGGTCCTGCACTGTATCTGACTAGGAAGTCTCTCAAGGGTTTTTGGGGAGTTGTCAAGGTTTCTTCCCAACTCTGAATTCTAGGGTACAGATGTGGGGACCCGCATGAAAGCCCCCTAAGCTTATTTACCAGCTTAGGTTAACGGTAAGCTGCCACCACCAAGCGTGTTTCAAATTTTAGGGGAGAGCCACTTGGAACTCTGCCTTTTCCCAAAGATTTTTCAAGTCTTTAACCCCCCATTTCCTGGGCAGAGTTGAGACTAATTTCTTCCCCCACCCCCAAGTCCTTACACCCCTTTTCCTGGGTAGGCTTGAGAGTATACCCTCACCAATTAGTTCTGGTGAACACAGATTCAAAACCCTTGGATCTTAAAACAATGAGAAATCAATTAGGTTCTTAAAAGAAGAATTTTAATGAAAGAAAAAGGTAAAAATCATCTCTGTAAAATCAGGATGGAAAATAACTTTACAGGGTAATCAGATTTAAAGAGCCCAGAGGAACCCCCTCTACCTTAGGTTCAAAGTTACAGCAAACAGAGGTAAACCCTCTAGCAAAAGGAACATTTACAAGTTGAGAAAACAAAGATAAAACTAACACGCCTTGCCTGGCTGTTACTTACAAGTTTGAAATATGAGAGACTGATTCAGAAAGATTTGGAGAGCCCGGATTGATGTCCGATCCCTCTTAGGCCTTGGCTACACTTGCAGGTGTGCAGCACTGGGAGTTACAGCTGTCTTCGTACAGCTGTGTAGGGAAAGCGCTGCAATGTGGCCACATTTGCAGCATTTGCAGTGCTGTTGGGAGTCCTGCATTATGGGCAGCTATCCCACAGAGCACCTCATCCCGTTTTGGTGCTGTGGGTTGTGGGAAGGGGGCAGGGGGACGGGTCATTCTGCTTCCTGTCCCAATGCCCTGTGATGCATCGCTTCACATCCCAGCAATCCCTGTTTTTCCATCCACGTTTGGTGCCATCTTGACTCTCTCAACGGTTTCTGTGCAGCACGATTTCTGTGGGAAATGGAGCCCGAACTGCCGAGGAGTATGCTGACGAGTCTCGCCAGCACATCACGTTTGACTGTTGAGCTATTCCTTAAGGTCCAAAGCGATGAGGAGTCTAACGATGATTGCGAGTCGCCTGACGTGTACGACATGAACTTGCTGCTGGCATTCACGGAAATGCCCAGCACCGTGGAACGCTGCTTTTGGGCTTGGGAAACAAGCACTGAGTGGTGGGATCACATCGTCATGCAAGCCTGGGATGACGAGCAGTGGCTGCAGAACTTTCGGATGAGAAAAGCCACTTTTATGGGACTGCATGCTGAGCTCGCCCCCACCCTGCAGCACAAGAACACGAGATTGAGAGCTGCCCTGCCGGTGGAGAAGCGGGTAGCTATTGCAGTCTGGAAGCTGGCAACTCCAGACAGCTACCGATCGGTTGGGAACCAGTTTGGAGTGGGAAAGTCGGCCGTTGGAATTGTTTTGATGCAAGTTTGCAGGGCCATTAATCGCATCCTGCTAAGAAGAACCGTGACTCTGGGGAATGTGCAGGACATTGTGGATGGCTTTGCAGAAATGGGTTTCCCTAACTGTGGAGGGGCGACAGATGGGATGCATATTCCTATTCTGGCACCACCCCACCTAGCATCCAAGTACGTTAATTGGAAGGGGTATTTCTCTATGGTTCTCCAGGTGCTTGTGGATCACCGTGAGTGTTTCCAGGCCAGCCTGTGCTAATGTCAATGAAAGGTGCATGATGCACGCATCTTTCGGAACACTGGCCTGTTCAGGAAGCTGCAGGCAGGGACTTTTTTCCCAGAGCGGAAGTTCACAGTAGGGGACGTTGAAATGCCCATTGTGATCCTTGGAGACCCCGCTCACCTGTTAATGCCTTGGCTCATGAAACCGTACACAGGAAGGCTTGACAGGAGCAAGGACCGGTTCAACTACAGGCTGAGCCGGTGCCGAATGACTGTGGAGTGTGCTTTTGGCCGTTAAAAGGGGCGCTGGAGATCTCTGTATGGGAAGCTAGACTTGGGGGAAAGCAGCATCCCCGCGGTTATATCCACACGCTGTACCCTCCATAATATTTGTGAAGGGAAGGGTGAAACATTCAGTCAGGCATGGACCTCTGAGGTTCAACACCTGGAGGCTGAATTTGCACAGCCAGAGAGCAGGGCTACTAGAGAGGCCCAGCACAGGGCTACAAAGATCAGGGATGCCTTGAGGGAGGAATTTGAGGCTGAAAACCAACAGTAATGTTTGGTGCCTTGCACGGGAGTGAAGTGCAGTGGTTACAGTGTTAGTAGGAATCTGTTTTTCCTAAGCTGATTTACAGTGCCTGTTTCTTTCCTGGGCTAAGGTATCTTTTGACTTTCTGCAATAATAAAGACTGTTTTCAAAGCCAAGAATTCATTTACTGAAAAGAAAATAACTTTATTGACAGACTCCTAACATTTTGGGAACCTAAAAGGGCAGGGGGGTGGGGTGAGGAACTGTACAGTCACAGGTTTGAATATGTCCTGTCTGGAGTGCTGTGCAATGACTGCTGCACTTCAGGATGCCTCTACTGCATGGTGATGGGGGCTGAGTGCAGAGGGTAAGGGTCGTAGTTCTCAGGGCTGGTTGGTGAACGTACAGGTGTTGGAGGCAGCTGGTGCTGATAAGAACCTGGATGCAGGGGAAGGGGGTTTGGAGCTGACATTGGGGCACAAGGGAAAGAGCTTTGGGACGGGAAGGGGGGAGGGGGGCGGCCCAGTAGTGCTTTGCCTGCATGGCTATGAGTGCCTGGATAGAGTCTGCTTGGTGTGCCAGGATGCTTATCAGCTGGTTTGTGCTTTTCTTCCTGGCTGCTGCATTTTTCTGGCAGATTCTGTTTTTCCTTTCCCTCCAGTCCTGCACTTTTTGATTCTCTCTGGCAGAGTGATCCATAACTGCTTGCAGCAGGTCTTTTTTACTTTTTCGCGGCTTCTTCCGGAGGTTTTGGAGTCTTTCAGCTGTTGATAACACAGGCAGCCGAGAACTCAAGGTTGCTTGTAGAAAGGCAAAAAAAGGCGACAGTTAACAGAAGCAGCATTGTTTATATCTCAGACAGTTATTCCCACACAGTGAAGGAGTTTACAGTCTTCACAATAGCATAATTTTCCCATACCAAAGAGACCACACACAACCCACAGGAGCCCCGAAATGGTGAGTAAGGGGGACTGATTGCTTCAGGGCTGTACTGGGGTTTCTGTGCGTTGAGGAAAGCAAACAGCTGCAGGGGGCACCTACACTGAACAGTCTCCCAACATTTTCCACAGGAGTTAATCCTGGAAGATATCTCGCTGCTGCGGGTCGCCTGGGAAGAGCGGGAGGGTCTTCTACAGCAATGCGGATTCTGCCCTGACCCCTATGCAGCTTGCCTGTGTGCAGCAATGGTCCCCCCACCCCTCGCGGCACAGAGGCGCGGATGCATTAGCCTCACTGGGACAAGGACCGCAGTGGCTCTCCCAATAAACTTGTGCAAGCGCATTGCCCACGCTCTGGCTGAAACTTTTGAAGAGATTACCGAGGCCGATTACCGCGACGTGATAGACCACATCAATGGGCTATTCCACATCTAGGCATTTGTGTAACCCTGACCCTCCCTCCTCTCCCAAAACATTTCCATACTGAAAATAAAAGCTGCTTACCAGGACCCCGCTCCTCTGCTTGTCGTTCACCAAGTACCAGCTGCTGCGAGACTCTACCTTCCTCCTGGCTTGAGAAGAGCTCCTGGCTGCATGCTTCCTGGGACTCTGGGGTGTCTCCCTCCACCCCACTACCCTCACTCTCGGTTCCCCCCCCTCCTCCTCCGCCTCTCTCCCATGCTCTGAAGTATCTATCGTGGTCCTCGGACTGGTGGTGGGGTCACCCCCAAGTATCGCGTCCAGCTCTTTGTAAAAATGGCAGGTCGTGGGAGCAGTGCCGGTTTCCCTCACGGGCTTTGCAGTAGGCACTCCGCAGTTCCTTCACTTTAACCCTGCACTGCAGCATGTCCCAGTCATGGCCCCTTTCCATCATGGCCCTTGATATCTGCCCAAAGATATCGTAATTCCTACGGCTGGAGCGCAGCTGTGACTGCACAGCTTCCTCCCCCCAAACACTGATGAGGTCCAGCAACTCGCCATTGCTCCATGCTGGGGCTCGTTTGGCCCGTGGAGGCATGGTCACCTGGAAGGATTCACTGATTGCACTCCACACCTGGCTGAGCAAACAGGAAGGGGATTTTTAAAATTCCTGGGGCATTTAAAGGGCCGGTCACCTGAGGCCAGGGAAGCAGAATGCGAACTGATGAGCAGAGTGACTGAACAGGCATTCTGGGATACCTCCGAATACCTCTGGAGGCCAATAACAGCGCTTTTGGTGGCCACACTGGCAGAGCAGCGCTGCAGCACCAGCGCTGCAATCGTTATTCCCCAGGCAGAGGTGGAGTATAGCCAGCGCTTTATCCAGGGAGATACAGCGCTGGATGTGCCTGGCAAGTGTGGATGGTGTGTGAGTTGCTGCGCTTTAAAGCCACCACCAGCGCTGTAACTCTCCAGTGTAGCCAAGCCCTTAGTCCCAAGAGCGAACAACCCCCAAAAGAAAGGGCACAAACAAAAGCCTTCCCCGCACCAAGATTTGAAAGTCTCTTGTCCACTTATTGGTCCTTTGGGTCAGATGTCAGCCAAGTTACCTGGGCTTCTTAACCCATTACAGGTTTAAGGGGGCTCAGAGACCCGAGGGGTCTGTTGGGGAAGAAACCCCAGTGTGCTCTACAAAGGAACAGGCAAATCCAGAGCCAGGATCTGTAGGCTGACCCATGGGAGGAAATTGAGTTGTAGTGTAACCCTCACCTAAGCAGTGCTTATTCTGTGACGAGGATGGAAGCCCCCATGGGTGGCCCATGAAAAAGCCGACAAGAAAACTGCAGGGGCAGTGAGAGATCGCTGCCTCCATAAGGAAGGTAGAGCTCGGTCAGGCAGAAAACTGAGTCCTAGTGGAAAATGGGCCCTAACTGAGCTGAGGAAATGAAGGCGGTGGATGACAGGGCACTGTTAACAGCCTGACAAGTTCACAAGTAATTAGCGCAGCCACTGAAGAACCCAAGCAGTATAAAAGGCTAACCTAGTGAGCAGGAAGAGGCTTCTCATTACTGCTGCTCTATGGCTGTATTGTACCTGGAACTTACCGGGAGACAAAGAAAAACATGTAGTGAAGGTACCTTGGAGAGATGTGCATGCTGCTTACTTCACCAAGCGGCCTTACCACACAAGGTCTCCCTGGAGAGGAAAGGGGAGTCCGTTCCCAGGAACAAATACTTAATGGGCTCTTCAATCTAGGGCTGTCAATTAATCACAGTTAACTCACAAGATTAACTCAAATTTAATTGCAATTAATTGCATTTATAACAAGAGATACCAGTTGAAATGTGTAACATATTTTTGAATGTTTTTCTGTATTTTCAATATTGATTTCAATTACAACACAAGCTAGAAAGTGCACAGTGCTCACTTCAATTTTTATTACAAATATATGCACTGTAAAAATGATAAAGAAAAGAAATAGTATTTTTCAATTCACCTGATACAAGTACTGAAGTGCAGTCTCTTTATTATGAAAGTGTAACTTATAAATGCAGATTAATTCTTTTAGTTACATAACTGCACTCAAAAACAAAACTGTAAAATTTTAGAGCCTTCAAGTCCACTCAGTCCCACTTCTTATTCTGCCAATCGCTACGACATTGACGGGTGATAACGGTGCCTGCCTCTTATTTACAATGTCACCTGAAAGTTAGAGCAAGCGTTCTCGTGGCACTGTTGTAGCCGGCATCGCAAGAGATTTACCTGCCAGATGTGCTAATAATTCATGCGCCTCTTCGTGCTTCAGCCATCATTCCAGAGGACAAGCTTCCATGCTGATGATGCTCATTTAAAAAAATGTGTCAATTAAATTTGTGATTGTACTCCTTTGGGGAGAAGTGTAGGTCCCCTGCTCTGTTTTACCCACGTTCTGCCATATATTTCATGTTATAGCAGTCTCAGATGATGACCCAGCACATGTTCATTTTAGGAACACTTTCACAGCAGGTTTGACAAAACGCAAAGAAGGTACCGATGTGAGATTTCTAAACATAGCTACAGCATTCGACCCAAGGATTGAGAAACTGAAGTGCCTTCTAAAATCTGAGAGGGACGAGGTGTGGAGCATGCTTTTAGAAGTCTTAAAAGAACAATACTCTGATGCAGAAACTACAGAACCCGAACCACCAAAAAAGAAAATCAGTCTGCTTGTGGCATCTGACTCAGATGATGAAAATGAACATGCGTCAGTCCGCACTGCTTTGGATCATTATCAAGCAGAACCCATCATCAGCATGGACGCATGTCCTCTGGAATGCTGGTTGAAGCATGAAGGGACATATGAATCTTCAGTGCATCTGGCACGTAAATATCTTGCAACACTGGCTACAACAGTGCCATGAGAACGCCTTCCTCACTTTCAGGTGACACAGTAAACAAGAAGCAGGCAGCATTATCTCCTGCAAATTGTAACCAAACTTGTTTGTCTGAGTGACTAGCTGACCAAGAAGTAGGACTGAGTGGACTTGTAGACGCTAAAGTTTTACATTGTTTTATTTTTTGAATGCAGGTTTTTTTTGTACAAAATTCTACATTTATAAGTTCAACTTTCATGATAAAGAGTACTTGTATGAGGTGAACTGAAAAATACATTTTGTTTTTTTACAGTACAAATATTTGTAATGAAAAATATAAAATGAGCACTGTACACTTTGTATTCTGTGTTGTAACTGAAATTAATATATTTGAAAATGTAGTAAGCATCCAAAAAATATTTAAAATAAATGGTATTCTATTGTTGTTTAATCATGATTATTGTTTTAATCGCTTGGCAGCCCTACTTATAACACGATCCAAAGGCTGGAAGTTGAAGCTAGACAAATTCAGACAGGCAGTAAGGCACACATTTTTAATGGTGAGCATAACGAACTATTGGAACAACCTACCAAGGGTTGTGGTGGATTCTTCATCACTGACAATTTCTAAATCAAGGTGGGATGTTTTTTCTAACCTGCTCAGCTCTAGGCATTATTGTGGGACAGGTCTCTGGCCCATGCTATACAGGAGGTCAGCCTAGATGATTCCAATGGTCTCTTCTGCATTGGAATCTATTAAATATGTATCAGATGCTTAGCAGAATTTTGCATAAGCCACATTTACTCCTGTCATAACTATAAAGGGAAGGGTAACAAGCTGCCTGTGTACAATATTATAAAATCCCTCCTGGCCAGAGACGCCAAAATCCTTTTGAGGCTCTGGGGGGTCACTCCCTCCTACAGTCCCCCTAACTGGGATATCTGCGTTCACCTCCTGCCCCTTCTTCAGATTGTCCTTTATGTGGGTGATCCCTGCTCTTTCATCCCCTTCTGCAGCTTCTTTACATGGTATTCCCCACCTAGGCCTTGCTTTCTTAGCTTGTTGGTATTTTTCTAGGGTTTTTGCTTTCCTGCTTCTCCTTTGCCCAGCTTTTCTGACCCACTTTCTTGGATTGTTTCTGTTTAGGGTTTTCTCATATCGCACCTTGTGGGCTCTAGGTCCATGTTTAATCCCAGCCCCTCTTTCCCTCACTCCCCATTGAGGTTGCTTTTCCCCAGGCCTCCTTTCTTCTCCTTAAAGGGAATGTGTTCCACAGAGTCCCCATGACCACAGGATGGAACCTCCTGTATACCTTCAATGGGACTACTGCCACTGGATATTAGTTTTTTCTCCGTGTATGCATTCCACATACAGGGGTTTTCCCCTCCCAAAATCACTGTGGTTTCATCAGCCTGTTCCAGACGAGTGAACAACCAGCTGCTAGGTCAATATCCTCTGGCCTATGGCCCACCCTTAGAGGGATTGTTTTCGCACTCTTCCTAGATGTCTCCATCACTCCAGTCTAACTGCAAATTACCCCAGTCCACGTTACATATATGGGCAGTCCCACTTAATGTAGCATTTCCCCCCAGCACTGGCAGCAAGTAATATCCCAGCTGCTTGACACAGCCTTTTTCTCCTCCTGTCTCTCATGCCCAGACCTTCCTGCTTGAGGGATCTAGTCTCTTTCCCCCCCTCACATTCCCTGCTTGTGAGGGACGAGACACTTTCCTGGGAAATTCTGCTTCAACACGCTTGGCCAGTTTTACTGCTGCATCCGTTGTCTCTGGCTGGCCTCCTCATCCAGACCTTAGTGGTATCTGGGAGGCTCTGCATAAATTGTTCTAATATAATGGTATCCATGACCTCTTCCAAATCTTGCCTCTTTGAACTCAGCCATTGGTAGGCCCAATCTCTCGACTTCTGTACGAAAGCTTTGGGCCCAACCCTGTAAGTCCATGTGGCTTCCCTAAATTTCTGTCTGTACCTTTCGGCCACAAGCCTACATAGTCCAGTATAGCTGCCTTTAACACGTGGTGATTCGTGGCCTGCTCTTCACTCAATACCATGTACGCAGATTGCGTTTCTCATGCCAGGTAAGAGGCTAACCCCCATAATACTTTATCCCAGCTTGTGCTAGCAGCGATTCTCTTGAACATCCATAGGAACACTGGATTATCCCCAGGGCTCATTTTAGAGTTCAAGGCCTGCTCCCCCTTGGCAGGAATTAAGTTTTGTAATAACTGCTGCTGTACCTGGGTCTGCTCCTCCATGAATTCCTGAAACACATGCCGATGCTCTGCCTGCCATCCCAGCAGATTGTCACTTGGTCTGCTGGAATGTCCTCCGCATCCCCTTCTGAGCATGAACTCCTCCATCGTTTCCAGATTCAGCCTGTCCTGTCACAAGCCACCTCTCAAGCCTTCCTCTCCAAGAAAACCCTGGCTGGGCAGCCCACTTTGTGAAGGAAGCAGTGCACAGGTCCACCAAGGTACCTTCACCGTGTGTGTGTTTGCCTCCTCTTACGCTCCAGGTACATTTCAACTACATGGCAGCAGTTCTAAGAAGCCCTTTCCTGCTCCCTGGATTAGCCTTTTATACTGTCTGCTTTCCATCCCGGGTTCTTCAGCCAGTGGGCTCATTACTCATTAACTCGTCAGGCTACCAGCAGGTGTAAGTGAGCTCGTCTGTTTCAGCTGCACGCAGTGCCCTAGGTGGTGGTGGTGGTGATCAGGGTGCTGGCTTCCATAGAGCTTTGATCAGAACCCTGTTACAGGTCCCAGGTCGGTATTTACAGTGTTGTGTGTATGGGGGGAGGACACTTTCCTGTGGCTCCCAGTGACGTGTAAGTTGACTTCTCTCTCGGCTGTGTTCCTCTGACTGGGTCTGGCATGGTGATTGCCAAAATATTGTCAAAGTGATGTCCAATCAAAGGGAATCTCTGCTAAAAAGCCTCGGTGCCACCATACACAATGCCTAGTGTATCTCACTGAGATTGTGGATGCTTAATTTTCACACTTAGCTGCGCAGCAGGCCTGAAAGTCTAACCTCTGCAGAGGTCTCTAGACACAAGACCTGATTCTGAGAGATGTTGAGCACCCACACTGCTAGGCTTTAAAATCTGCCTGTCTTGCTTTTGATGTAGTTCATAACCCAGTTGTTTAAGAAGGCATACCTCTGATGTAAATCAAATTGTACTAAGGGTGTCTGGTCTCTTCCTCTGAGGGGCTCAATGCTGCACTACTTTGTCAGAATCCAGGGCCTTCACCCTTGCAGGACTGCTGCTGCGAGCCCCGTATGGAACTTGTCTACATTAGACTGAGCAGGATGAATTGGTGACACTATTGGCTTTGCCATTCACAGCAAAAGATCGCTAGTGTTATTTTAAGCGAAGACTAAGATACTGTTCTGCTCCTTGTGAACACTGCAGAGGAATCATCCAGCCCAAGGGACAGATATTCGTTCACATCTCAATAAGGACTGCTCTAGCCAAGCCCTGGCACTAATGGATCTGAAGAGAGCCCCATCCTCCTTAGACAGCAGTCCCATGTCCCCTTCCCCTCTTAGATGGGGTAGAAACCAGTACTGGACCTTGCTGAAGGTGTTTCATATTGATGTTGTGATGGACAATGGTGCTGTTCAGTAGGAGGCAGCCTCATTTTGGTGGTTTACAACAGTGTCCCTGTTGTACCTCACTGCATGCCAAACCTCTTCATTAACGGACTGTTATGGCTCTGTATTTCTTAGTGGCAAACACGTGGATGGCAGGAATGGGGTGATAAGGCTAAAAAGGGCTATACAGCACAAGTCTGACTTTCTGTATTTCAGCATGTTCTTAAGCAAATCACTGTGACAGGGTCCAGCAACACATGGGCTGTCTTTCGTCGTCGTTTTTTTTAAATTACCACAATCACACAGTTTGAGAGATGGAAACCTGTTGAATATTAAACAAATCAGGCCCCAAAGGAATATTTGTTAGTAAATGACTTTTAAAAAGATCTAGACCTTCTCAGGAGGCTGGGGAGGAGGCAGTTTGTTTCCTTGAAAAAAATGTAGCTGACGCTAGTGCTAGACATGTCCTAGCACAATCCATTTTACGTGCGTTGCAGACATGCCTGCTTGCTGTATCTGCACCCACCGCAGCTCCACAGCCAGTAGCAGCAGGGGGGAAGGTTGGCACAGACCAGCCCCCTTGTCACCTACTCAGAGCCGGTTTAGGCTATATGGTGGTAGAAACAGCTGCAGGCAAACCCCAGTAGCTCTCTGGTATGCTAAACAAGCAGTGTATTTCCCCCAAAGGCCTCAAGTAGAGAAGAGTTCTGAAATACTAAGCTGTAGCCCAAAGGGCAGCAGGCAGCTGATGTCACAATCAGTGAGGTCAGTGGCATGAAAGTTCCAAAATTACCCCTGGTATTTCTCAGCTTGCCATGGCTTCTGCCAGCACTGTCAAAGGGAATCCACATCCGTGACAAAAGGAAAGGAAATGTCAGTCAAAGGAAGCACCAGTTCTGTAGCAGTAGCAACAATCCAGGAAGGTCCTGCAAAACGGGCAGTACTGGTTCGGGCCAGTAAAAAGCCTAAAGAAGATAGCGCATCATCAACTCAGGGAAGCCCCAAGATTGTGAAGGAGACTAGAGCAGTGATCATAGACATTGGCACAGGTTACTGTAAGTGTGGATTTGCTGGAGAGCCTCGTCCCTCCCATGTTATTTCATCTACAGTGGGCAAGCATTTCCAGGAGACTGCTAAAACTGGGGACAATCGCAAAGAAAGCCTTTGTTGGAAAAGAACTTCAGGATGTGAAAATACCCCTAAAACTGGTCAACCCCTTGAGACATGGCATAGTGGTTGACTGGGATTGTGTCCAAGACATTTGGGAATACATTTTCCACAAAGAGATGAAGATTCAGCCAGAGGAGCATGCGGTGCTGGTATCAGACCCTCCACTGAGTCCTACCACCAACAGGGAGAAATATGCTGAGATGCTGTTTGAAACGTTCTGCACTCCTGCCATGCATATCGCCTACCAGTCCAGATTATCTATGTATTCATATGGAAAGACCTCTGCTCTTGTGGTAGAAAGTGGCCATGGCGTTTCATATGTGGTCCCTATCTACGAAGGTTATACTATGCCAAGCATTACTGGACGCGTAGACTATGCTGGATCAGACCTTACCCAGTACCTCATGAAGTTATTAAATGAGGCGGGGAAAACATTTACTGGGGAACAACTAAGTGTGATAGAAGACATCAAGGAAAAGTGTTGTTATACGTCTCTGGACCTTCAGCATGACATGAGTTTGCCTCTCCGGAAACAGCAGGTTGATTACGAACTTCCAGATGGGCACCTAATTCCAATTGGCAAAGAGAGATTCCTGTGTGCTGAAATGCTCTTTAAACCATCCTTGATAGGATCACAGCAGCCAGCGCTTCCACTGCTGACAATGACCTGCCTCAGTAAATGTGATGTTGATCTCAAGAAGAAGCTGATGGGCAATATCTTGCTGTGTGGAGGTTGTACCATGCTGAGGGGTTTCCCTGACCGCTTCCAGAGCGACCTGACCAAGATGTGCCCCAATGATAATCCCATTGCAGCAGCATCCCCTGACAGAAAGTCTTCTGTCTGGACTGGAGGGTCAATTTTGGCATCACTCAAGGCCTTTCAGCAGCTCTGGGTTTACAGAAGAGAATATGAAGAACAGGGTCCTTTCTTCATCTACAGGAAATGCTTTTGAGTACAGAGTGGACAGGATTGAGCTTAAAATCAATACTGCCACCCAGAGGGGACTGTAGATGTCTGAGAACCTCTGTTTCTTTCTCAGATACTGGTAACAAACCAAGCTGCTAAACTGAAGTTTGGATCTGTGTTCCACTGTGGCTGTATTAAATGTTCATAGCATTCTGTGTTGTACATTAACAGCTTTTATCTCACTGTTTCATAAGAATTTTCACAGTAGCCTATTTGACTGTAAAAGGGATAGAGCAGCTGGTTCAGACCCATTGTCTATTGCAGTGGTTTTCAGCCTGTGGTCCGGGGACACAGACTGTCTAAGATTTTCAAAGGGCTCCCCACCTCCATTTGAATTTTTTTATGGATCTGCAAATGAAAAAAGGTTAAAGCCCTGATTAAGTGATATAGAAAAACAGCACCACTTTCAGTATCTACAGTGAGTCCGCTGCTGACCACCAGCTATGGTCGCAATGAAATTTTTCTAATAGGTTACCCCTTAGTGCCCAAAATGGGTCTGGGCTTGTAGACTAGAGTTTCAAATTCACTGAACGTGTAGGTCCATGGTCCACTCTAGGTGTGCTAACCAGGTCTCCAGCAATCACCTGGCTCTGGGCAGGGACCTTTGTCCTACTCTTTTTTGGGGGGGCGGAGAGGCTTAAGGGTGCTCAGCCACTGCCTTATGTTGTGATATCCTCAACAAACCAGTCTGCCTAAGGGCCTGCACCTGCACATTGCTTTCTTTGAGGCCTATGAATAGTGCATACTTACAAGTTACCACACAGATCCTTTGAAGCAAGCACATTTATTCTCAAGGTAAAACAATTACAGCTGAAACATCATAAAAACACAATAGCTGGATTTAAACACACTCTATAGGGCCCTAGTACGCTGAAGTCTTTCCAACCCTTCCACAAGGGTTGAGGCCCCCTTGGAGAGAAGGTCTTGTTCTTTTGCTGGATTAGAAAGAAGGCCCTGTGGCAGTTTAGATGCAGCCCTTTTACACCAAAAGCCCTTTTCTTTGTCTGCTGCTCTCAGGAAAACCCAGTAGCTGCAAGCCGTCAGTTACCAGGGGTGGTGTGGCTTGAGTGAGTCACGCTAATCACCCTCCCAGTTGTAGAGCTGGGGCAACCCTTCCCTGTGGAGCTGCACACAAGCCCTGGCCCTGTAGTCCATAAACCATTCATAACCTACATGCAATTGCAATGTCTGTCACCCTCAGGCTGTGGAGTCCCAGTGGAATTCTGCACAGGAGATTTGCTAGCTGTAGATTTATTCTGTCAGCCTGATGAAAATGGTAAGTCACCTGTACCTGGCTTGTGTGCCCCACCCTTTCCCCAGGATGCCAGGGAGAACATTCATAGACCCCAGCTATGTGAAAGCTCATGTCTGTATCCAGGAGGCTGTGGACAGTCTGATTTGAAGTGCTCATGCAAAACAACATTTGTCCAACAAACAGACCTGGGGCAGTTTGGGGACACAGTTTAAGCAATCTCTTTATTATGCTCTGTTTTGGTAAGAGGAGAGGTTGTGTACAATAATCACTGACACAGAGCAGACTATGGCACATTGGGCTAACATACAGCAGTGTAAGCCTAGGGCCATACTTGCTGCTGGTGTAAACTGGCATAGATGCACTGAGGACCTAGTTGCCTAGAGTACAGTAGCTCTACTGCAGTCAATGGTGTGACAAGACAGCATTTGGCTAATGTCTTGTAACAGCCATCCAACTTTAAACAGTAGAACAAAGCTCAGGGCAGCAGGGAGACTGTTGCTCTGTTTAACATTCTTTAAAATGCATCAGCTGGACTATTAGGGATACAGGATCAAAAGGGTAAAACTGGGCTATTTACAATGACATGAACGGTCATGGCAGCAGTGAGGTACTGCAGGCAGGAAGGCTGGCTTGTAAACTGTCTTAGGGACAATGCACCAGAGCTGCCAAAGGAGAGAGGAAGAGAGTTGGCAGATGTCTAACTCAGACAACACCAGTAAGGGCTCCTCTATGGGGACTACCTCTCTTCCTGTTCTCCAGGGTTGGCGATGATCGTGTGTGTGTGTGTGCGTGCGTGCGTGCGTCCGTCCGTCCAGCAGGATTTCTTGGCCTCAGGTTACTGTAAGAGATTCAGTTTCCACTGGATGGTTTTATTGAGTTTTGGAGGAATAAGAAGTTCTGCATCTGAAAGGCAAGAGAAGAGAAGGTAAGGTAAGGTTACCTGAAGTTCCCTTAGGAGCTGAACACTGGAAAGCCACCATGACTCCTCTTTCGCTGCCCATCAATGGCTGCTGACAAGTTTTCAAACAGATGAGAGTTTCTCTTTTAGGAGACTGGCCTAAGGGGGTTGAAGGGAAGTATGTCTAAGTGGGGCTCAGCAGGACCACTCCAGTTAGAGGGCCTCAAGGGGCATGTGACACATATCGATTTACAACTTGGCCAATCTAACTATTTTGGGACTGAGATGGGTTTGCCAGATTTCACCCCAAGCAAAAGCATTTCTACAGATACCATTGTTACACTAGTAGACCAGGTGCCTGCTGAGAACTGAAACCAGACCAGACCACCTGTTAGTATTGTTCAAGACAGGTGTTAGACTATAAAATGCTTGTAAGGTGCTGCAGACAACTTGTAATGCTTGTAACCCATGCTATAAGGTAATATGTAAGTTTTGCTTTATAACTGTAAAAGTGCCTGCTCTGAACTTCTGAACCGAGGTAGGAGGAGTGGCTCCCCAACCCCTCAAGGACGACTACCAAGATAATGGGCCCCTGTGAAACAAAGACTGGGTTGATGGCCCTCTTATATCCATGAAGGTGCTACGTGCAAGAAAACTCATCCCATCAGCTTGAATTCTGGAAGGGGGGGCGGGGGGAAGGGAAGATAGCCAACATGAAAATTCTTCATCTCTGCTGTATGGACTGTCACAGGGCTAGAGCTAGGAAACAAAAGCAGAGATCTCCAGGCTCAACCTGGGTTAGTCCTAAAAGACAATCAGTGCTAACTGATTACTGCAACTTGTCACCTTTTGGAACCACAGTCTAACTCATTTGTGTATATCTGTTGCCTTCTTTAATCTGTAACTAACTCATTTCTTTTTCCTAGTTAATAAACCCTTAGTTAGTTTACTATAGAGTTGGCTATGAACCTTGTCCTTGGTGCGAGATACAAACAGACCTGGGGGTAAGTGACTGGTCTCTTGAGACTGGGAGCAACTTGAATCTTTTGTAATTCTTGGTGTAAGTGACCATTTATCACTTAGTCCCAGCTTGCCTGGGCAGCAAGGTAGACTGGAGTGCCCAAGAGGACCCTCTGTGACTCCATGGTAAGAGTACTGTAGTGCTTCAGGAGTTCACATTTGTTACTGGATGGTTGGTGAAACCTAATTCTAGAACATACCACCAGTTTGGGGTGTCTGCCCTGCTTTTGACAGTCTCCCCTGAATAGCCGCACAGTCATGAACAGCTCCAGACAGTCCGACAACCATCGCCACCAGTAAACTCCTTCTGTTGCAAGTCAAAGAAATGCTTTCTGACAAAGCCCATAAACTATCCCTGCTCCTGACATTTTAGTTTTTCATTTTCCTCTTAAAAGTGCACTGCTGCTCTGAAGAGGACAGCCAAACATGGCCTTGTGGAGTTCTAAGTTCACCAGCTCAATTATTCCACCTCAAACATGTCCACTCACACAAGGAAAATATTTCTGTTGACAGTAAGCCTGCAAACCCATGTGGGACCTAGTCAAGTTGGATTCTTTCCTTCTTGTAGATCTTGCTAGTAATACATGCTCTTCAGGCCAAAGCAAATTCTTCACGACCCCAGTGCATACCAACACTGCAACAGGTTAATACAGGTGTAACCAGTAGGGGGAGGATGGAAGAACCCAGCTCACCCTCCTCCATTGTGTGGGTTCTGCAATGCTAACACCCAACAGAGGAGTAGGAAAAGCAGTACACACCCTTTCCGTGCGAGTAATGAGGAAAGGGGTCCTGGCTAGTGGTCTTTACAGGCCTATTACTCTAGCTATGAGAGATAAGGTAGTTGTCTCAGTCCAATTCTCAGTGGACAGGCAACACATCATTGCACACGTTAACACAACCAGCTTCTTGTTGGAAGTCTACAGTGTGGATGTCATGCTCCTAGTTGGCATGAAGACGTAGCTATCCTCAAACCTGAAGCCCTTCCAGAAGAGGGGTGGGCAGCTGGCAGGGCAGCATGGAGGGGGTGCTATGGCTGCCCTATAGGCATAGGATTCCACTGATCATCATCTAACATCTTCCATAGCACTGATGATCATTTGGACAATGCTCTGAAGGAGCAGAATGATGCAGTGGAATGGGCTGGGTTCTTCTGAGCCAATGCTGATTCTAGCTGAGAGATCTCCCCTGGCGGCAGAAGGCTTAAGAATAAAGTTGAGTGAATAATGGATTTTTTGGTGCAGGGATCAAATAAAAAAAAAAATCCAGTTTAATATGACACCAAACCAACTTTTTCAGTTTTTTCCCCCATCAAATGAAAGATTCAAATTTTGTTTTGAAATCGACTGAAATGTTTTGGGTCAATTTGAAACTAGATTTGGGGGAGTAGGATATTTCAGTTAGTTTGTTTCAAGTCAACCAAAACATTTAAGATGACTAAAAATAATCCCCCCCCCAACCTTTTTGTTTTGATTTGATCACTTATGGGTGTTTTCCGACTCTTTTTTAAACGGGCCACATTTGAATTTGACACAAAACATTTAGACTTTTAAATTGTGTTTTTTCTTGACCAAAACGATTATTCATCAGCCCAAATTTACAGATAGCTTTGGGGCACCAAAAATGCATTTTTTGACTAAAAATCTTGTGTGTCAAAAAAACATCACCCAGCTGTGCCCAGGAAGCCTCTAGCTCTGATTTCTCAAGGTCCTGACCCAGCAATGGCCATCACTGGTAAACATTCACCCAGGAGTGCATGGGCAATGACTTCCTTTTTCAGCATTTCACAAGCTACTTTTGGGTCTCTTTAACTTGGTTGCATTTTATCTTAAAACATTAGACAAGTTGTAGGGGGCGGGGGGGAACTCAACCAGGTGAGTTTTTATAAGTGAAAAAGTGCAGGTATAAATGATTTATGATTTAAGTCAGACCACCTAAATAATCTCCCTTCTCCTTAGGATTTGCAGCTCCTGTGAAGCAGGAACCTGGTCTGTCTAATCAGGTATAAGTGCCATGCACTCCTAGTACAACAACATTGCCACAGGAATTCATGAAAGGAGAAGTGTAACCCTTACAGGAGACATCTGTTTAATGCCAGAAACAGGACTGACCTACCAAATCAATCTCCAAACTGCATCATTAGGCCACAGCTCTGTAACACAGCTAGCCCTAATGACGTCACCAGTGGAGATATCCTGCACCTATGATTAGTATGCCATATGCTTTAACTAACCTTGTACTGCAGGACCTGCAATTCTTTGCTGTTGATAGGCGGCCATAATGCTATTTGCCGTTGAATTGGGGCCCAGGACCTGTGGAATAGGTAATATTGGCACATCAGCAATACTCAAGTCCTTATAACAATGAAGCAGAAGATTCCAAAACCAAGCTCCCCAAGATCCACCCAACTGGCAGTTCTGCCTGTTGCCACTGAAGTAGCTAGTGCTCCCTTTGCAGGATGGGAGCTTGCTTGATATGGGCATTGGCTTCAAAGGGAGATCTGCACTCCTGCCCCTCTCCCCATGACAATGCTTGGCCTTTTCGGCAGATGATGCTAACAGCACATATCCATCCATCTGCAGCTGAACTCATGGCCGCCCAGACAGCTGTTATCAAATTTAGAACCAGTGCAGGGCTCTGTGACAAACTGTGTGATGAGACTGTTGCATAGAGGCTAGTCCAGGGTGGTAAAGCTGCACAACACTGCTGCAATCTGAGGGCACCACCAGAGGAGACACAGCACCCTGGGAGCCACTCTATCAGTGATCTGTAAGAGCTGGTGGTTAACATTGAAAGAGCCTACTGAAGCCCTGTGCAAAGATAGCAGTTGGGGCTGGCAGGAATGGCATCATTGGAGCACCTGG
The DNA here is from genome assembly GCF_007399415.2 of Gopherus evgoodei. Lineage (NCBI taxonomy): Eukaryota > Metazoa > Chordata > Testudines > Testudinidae > Gopherus > Gopherus evgoodei. The sequence continues at coordinate 1,804,349 of NC_044327.1, forward strand.
ACTTCAGGACCACACGTGAGATCTTTTCCACACCCATGTGCCAGCCTCCTTTGCTGTGGCAGTGTTGCCAATTCTTGAGATTTTAATCACAAGTCTTGTGATATGTGTCTCTGTCTTAAAGACCCAGCTCTTAGAGGCAGGTGACTGCAGAACCTCAACTTGCATTAAAAATATGTTTCTAGCCCTGGTACTTAGGGAGAAAAGTTTCAGAATGTGACCTGAGTTAACCCTATAGGCTGGGAAACCAGAAAACATGGAAAAAAACCTCTCACATTTTCATATTTTTAAAGAGTTTTGTGATTTTTTTAAGCTTGTCACGATATTGACCACTTGGGGCTGCCAATACTGTAGGAAGTCTCCATCTCCTCCTTTTCTGTCCCATTCATCATGGGGCATGTATATATCGTACAAGAGCAAGGGCACTACGGAGACTAGCGTGATTGTATTGGTAATGTTAATATTTGAAGTCCAGTGGCGGTAAGACATGTGAGCGGTTAATTCAGGATGTTAACAGTTCAACCATTATAAAGATTTCTTTGCTCAATTATAAACATATAAACAAAGAGTATATTGCACTGACGGCCAATTGCTTCACTTAACACAAAGTTCTGATATGAAGTCAGTGCTTGAATATGGAAGGAACACACAAGCCATCAAAGTCTCCTAGCTCTCTCGATCCAGTCGGATCACTCCTAACCAGCACCGGAGACAGCAGGCAGTGCACATGCTGGCTGGCAGCCCAGGGTCTGAGCAGTGGGAAGGTGCAGCACTCCTACAGAAATACACTGTTTAGGAGAAAGAACAGGAGTACTTGCGGCACCTTAGAGACTAACACATTTATTGTAGCATAAGCTTTCGTGGGCTACAGCTCACTTCATCTAGGAGGTTTATCTGACATACTGCAACAAGGAGCAGATCTGGAGACCTACATGCGACCGACTTCAGTCAGTTTATCTGAGTTAAAGACTCCAGGGTTTGTCTCTACAAACGATACCACAGCACCACAAATCTGTAAGTTGCAAACAGCGACTCAGGTCACAACCATCAGGGAGCAAGCACCTACTGGGTTAGCAGGATTCTGTTGCAGATCTGTGGTCCAGATCTCCGGGAGTGACCTCTCTATCAACTGCAAAGCTTCTTCCAGGGCCTGCTGCAGCTCCCTGGCTGGCTCATCGTAACCAAAGAGCACAAGCCCCTTTAATAAGCTGTGCACTTCACCTGCGAGAAGAGATCAGAGCAAGCTCCATCACAGCAATCAACCAGGTTCACTAAGCAAGGCGCGGTGCTGTTCTAGCACTGGGGACGGAGCGAAAGGAGCAGCGGAACAGAGCTGCTGTTTTCCTGCTGTTACCTCTGCTGCCAGGTGGGCTCAGCATGAGGGGAGCTCTCTTCACATTAGCGCAGCCCAGCTCATCTCACTCTGATACTTTACACCTGGGGGCTGGCACTATTTTTGTACTCATCAGAGCAGGGACAGCTGCAGAGGTTTGGACTAGCAAAGCCAAGCAATAGTCCTGATCCTGGCTCCTTGCCAAGGTGTCTCTGGGGAGGAGGCTGCTCTCTTCAGGGACCCCCTCCCCCACTCTCGAGCCTTGGGCAGTAGCTACTCTCTGCATCCCATCCTTCAAGATCAGAAGGTGGCATCTGGCCTCAGACAGCCGGATGCTGGCTTGGCTCAGCCAGGGGGCCTTACCCTTCATGTTCTCAGTAGTACGGATATTTTCTCCCAAGGCCTCTAGAAGGGCCAGGTCCTCCAGAGGGCTCCCTTCCTTCAGACTGTGACGCTTGCGTTCTGCCTTGCGACGGTTCTTGGAGGATCGGCTAGAAGAAAGGAATGTCCAATATCACGATGGGCAACAGAACGGGACAGAACAACCAGCATTTCTTTTTCCTCTTACAAGAGGAAGTCGTAATTCCCAGCCGCCCCCCGGTCTGTCTCCGTCTCCCCCAATAAAGCCTGCAAACACATGCATCTTAACAGGGTACGTACACCTCTTGCTAAAACATGCAAAAGACAGGTGGGCTGCCAGCCAAGGCACAGACTGAGCACTGGCTTCCCACCTGCACCCACTGCCTGCTGGATGTGGCTGCCAAGGAGCTGGTCCTAAGGACGGGTCTGTTTGCTTTGGTGCTCCCTAGAGTAGCCAAGCAGCTGCTGTACAGGGGCTGTACCAGCTTCTATGGCAGCTGGACAGATCTCGCTGCTTGTGTCACTGGAATGGCACTAAGGGGCTGGACTGCAGCAGAAACTCTGACCCAGCCTGCAGGACCAGCTTTGCCTGCAGCACATTTCTTCTTTTTAAACCAAGTTCTAAAACTGCTGGTGCACTCTCACGTCTGCACCCATAGCCCTGCAGTAGCGAGATTCCATCGCTGCGTAAGTGTGCAGATGGAGTTAGATCCAGCTACACATTCCACCATGAACAGCTGCAATCTGGTTTGAGGGCAGGGACATACGCAGATATCCTCGAGTTACTGTGCGAGTATTTGCCACTCATGTCACTGGCTGTCACGATGCTGCTGGTTTCGGAAATAAGGTCTGCCTCCAGACAGTTTGGTGCCTCATCGTCTGCAAAACAAATTAGCAACAAGTTAGACCTTCCCCCGATCCCAATGAAGGTGGAGGTTATTTTACAAGCACCAGAGGAAAAAACAACAGCACATGGTTACACTGAGAGCAGCAGATGCCAATGGGTAGTCCAGGGGTGGGACACAGGACATCCTAGCTCCAAGCAGGGTCTGTCTGGAGAAGTCGAAGTACCATGGAAATATGGAGAATGGGACCATTCCTCATTCATCTCCAACTTTCCCTCCACAAGAAACAGTCTTACATGGGACCTCTACTGCTGGACCAGTCCCCTGGTGGCACTGGGAGAGCCCCTGTCCCAGTCAGGCTCCCCCAGGACATGGTAGAGGGCAGCTGTAAAATATGGCCCTCATCCCCCTACCCTTGGTGGTGATCATGATCTTTCAACAGCGAAGTCAGAGAGAACAGAGACTTAGCTGGGCTGTTTACCCCTGCAGCAGGATGAGGAGGTTAGTTACCTGTACAGTACTTTGAATTCAAAACGTTTTGCTGATATGAGTGTTCCCCAGAAGGATGCGCGCACCTATACACTCTTGACAGGAGACTGTAAAGCAGTGTCTGTGGGTCTGGCAGAGCAGCTCCTCGTGGTCCCATACAAGGGCACACATAGGGAGGTGCAGACCCACTGCCACTCAGTTCCCTCTCAATCACCAAGTCAGACACACCACGGCAGAGGGGAAGGAGGGCAGCAGGCAAAGCACCCACTGGGATAAAACATCTTGGAGAACTCATTCCCGTGCATGTAAATAATCTCTCCGAGTGTGTGTCCTTCTGGGTGCTCCATCGTAGCAGACTCCCAAACAGTAACTCAACATGGAGGTGAGTGGTGAGGAGGCAAATCCAAGGCAGACTGGAGGACTCACCAAGTGACACATCAGCTCTGAAAGCTGGTAAAATAGTGCAATGCTTGGCAAATGTATGGATGAGGACCAAGTTGCAATCCTGCAGATTTCCTCAACTGCAACATCTTTCAGAGAGGCTATAAATGTGGACTGAGCTATAGGGGAGTGTGCTGTCACTTCATGAGGGGCTGTATTCTGGCAGTCTCATAGCATGTTAAAATGCAACCCGAGACCCACGTTGATAATCTTTGCATTGAAATGGGCTGCCCTTTCATCCTTTCAGCAAAGGATACAAAGAGTCTGGGAGAAGTACTGAAGGCCTTGGGTCTGTGTAAGTAGAAGGCAAAAGTCCTTCTGACATGTAGCGTGTGCAGGTTAGATTCCTGTCTGGAGGCATGAGGCTTTGGATAAACACTGGTAGACTAATTTCCTGATTAACATGGTATTCCAAAGAAACCTTAGGGAGAAATGAGGATAGGACATAGTGTAGCCATATCCTTGTAGAAAGTAGTCAAAGGTGTGTCTGCCATGAGTGCACCAAGTTCTCCCATTCGTCTAGCTAAAGTGATAGCTATAAGGAATGAGGTGCAGGAAAGTACAGATAGTTACTTGTTTCCTTAAAGTGCTGAGTATGAAATTAAGGTCCTATGGGGTAGCAGGTTCCATACAGAGGGAAGCCCTTAAGGAACCTGGTCGTAATAGGAAGGGCAAACACTGAAAAGCCCTCGATGGCCAAGTGGAAGGATGAATCTGACTGAGCTCACTGACAAAACTGGTGTCCAAGTCCAACAGGTAGTCTAGGATCTAGGAGAGAAGAACTTCTGAGGCTTGACAAGAGTTAAGAGAACATCAGGGATGGAAATGTTTCTGATTCTGCAGGTAAGTTTTGCAAGTAGTAGGTTTACAGGACACCCTTTTTGAGGGGAAGGCAGAGAGGTGAAGGAATTTCGAGAACCAGACTTGGCGCAGCCATGACGATGCTATGAGAACAAGCCTTGCTCTTTCCTGTCGCAGTTTGATCAAGGTCTTGAGAATTATAGGTGGAAGCAAGTAAATGTACAGCAGAATATGGCTCCATGGTGTTATCAGGGCATCTCCCAATTAATTGCAGTTGTGTCCTCCCTTGGAGCAAAGCTGGTTGGGGGAGCAAAGATGTCCGCTCCGGGGAGACCCCACTTTTGGTAGATGTTCTGGAAGACAGAATGACGCAAGTTCCTGCTTAGGGAGTCTGCAATTGTATTCTGGAGGCCTAGTAGAACTCTCAATGGCTTATCTATCTGATGGGAAAAGCACCAGTTCCAATTTTAGCAAGTCTACACATAAGGAATGGGAACTTCCTCTTGCTTTGTTGGTTGATATGACACATTTCTGCCCTACTGTCCAGCCTTATCCTGACAGAGTGGCCCTGTATGTCGTGACGGAAGTGTTCATAAGCATTGCAGATGGCTCTCGGTTCAAAGGGTGTTGATGTGAAGCATAGTCTCTTGTGAGGACCACCTGCCCTGAGTTGTGGGCCCTGAAGGTGGCCCCCCAACCCAAAAGAGAGGAGTCCATTGTGAGGATTTTTGATGGTGGAGAGTGTGAAAATGGGGTTCCCTTGCAGCCTGGCAATGGGTCCTTCCACCAGCTGAAAGCCCAGGATTCAGGGGTACTGTTAAGCATGTAGAGAGATTGTGCCTGTCCACATCTGAAGGCAGGTGAGGCACGGTCTTGCATGAGATGCGACAAAACATGGATGCCAACATGTGGCCTAGGAGTTGTAAGGAGGTACTTGCAGTTGTTTGCAGACTGCCTTGTAGTGTACAGTTTAAACCTGGACATGGTGGAGAACCTCTCTTTGGATAGGTAGGCTCTGGCAGTTAGGGAGTCTGGCTCCAATGCAGTGTATCCTCTAGACTGGAGTCGGTGTAGATTTCTTCAGATGGATGCAAAGATCCAGAGAATGAAATAGGGCTAGTGCCTTTGAGGTTGCTGACTGGCCCTCTAGAACTGATGGACCCCGAGGAGCGAGTCATCCAAGTATGGGATTTCTGTGGTGATCCCCTGATGTAGATGGGCTGCTGCCATCGAGAGGACCAAAGGGGAGGACTCATTACTGATCTGAGCCTATTTGGAAATGCAGAAAACACTTGTGGAAGGGGAGGATCACTACAAGAAAGTAGGTGTCCTAGAGATTGAGGATGATGAACCAGTCCTCCAGATCTAGGGATAGAATTATGGTGGCTCATGTCACGACCCTGAAGTATTATGAAAGGACACGGGTATTCAATTTTCTGAGATCAAGTATTAGTCTTGACCATCTGCCCCACTGGGGGAGGGATAGCTCAGTGGTTTGAGCATTGGCCTGCTAAATCCAGGGTTGAGAGTTCAATCCTTGAGGGGGCCACTTAGGAATCTGGGCCAAAATCAGTACTTGGTCCTGCTAGTGGAGGCAGGGGGCTGGACTCAATGACCCTTCAGGGTCCCTTCCAGTTCTAGGAAATGGGTATATCTCCATTATACATACACAACTAGGAAATAGTTGGAATAGAACTGAACCTCAGGGGGAACTGGCTTGATTGCCCCCAAGAACAGGAGAGATTGGACCTCCTGCTCTAAGAACTCCTCATGAGAAGGGTTCCTGAAAAGGGACGGGGCAGTGGATTGAATATTCCACATCAACTACCTCTAGATTCCATTTTTCTGAAGTGACGTGCTTCCAGGCAGACAAAAAGTGGGATAAATCAGTCCCCGAAAGGAGGATGGATGGTAGACAGCAGAGGATCTGGGAAAATAGGTTGCTCAGTTCTCTTGACCACATTGTCAAAACTGTCTGTTAGAAGGAGGTGCTGACTAGGTAGTGGTAGAAGGGTGGTCCCCTTTTGTGAGGTTTGGATCTCCCCCGAAAGGCTCCGAAGGCCTAGAAGAGGCCTGCTGTGGATGATATTGGAACCGTCAGGAAGGCTGTGTGTTTGGGATCTGCTACAATGTCTTTTTGTCAAATTCCCAGTGACTTGAATCCTTAAGGGTATGCAGTGAGGAGTCTGTATCCATGCCGAAGAGCTTGGGCTGTTCTAATGGAAGGTCTTCAACAGGGCTATGACCAGTACTGTCTGCTCGGAGTGTAACCAGAGGCCAGCCACGTCTGCAGGGGTTTGAGGGGCAGATGTGTGTGCTGGACCACGTCAGTACATGCCACAATGTGGCCTAGCAGCTTGAGGCATACCCAGGCGGTTGTGAGTGGGTTTGCCCTGACGTGCACAATGAAGTCCAACACGGCTCAGAATTGGAACTCTGGCAGGAAGGCCCTGGCCTGGGTGGAGTTGCTCCTCTAAACTCTATCCGCTGAACAGGGGTCAGAGTTCATTTCTGCTTGTTTATAAGCAGGCCCAGATCCCGATAGGTGGACCGCACTAAATAGAGGCTGTGCTGAACCTGGGCTTGTGATCTGCCTCTAACAAGCCAGCCACTGAGGTACAGGTAGATCTGCCTCAACGTCTCAGGAAAGCGCCACTACTGCCATACACTTCATGAAGCCCCTTGGAGCATACGAAAGGCTGAAGGGCAGCGCTGTGAATTGTTAATGGCGCTGGCCCACTACAAATCAGAGGAATCTCCTGTGCCCAATGGACCCTCAGCAACAGAAATATGGAAGTAGGCATCCTGTAAGTCGACGGCAGCGTACCAGTCTCCTGGATCCAGAGAGCAGATGGAGGCTAAGGAGACCACATGGAACTTCAACTTCTTGAGATATTTATTGAGGCCACACTGCTCTAGGATGGATCTGAGGCCCTCTTTGGCCTTCAGGACAGGAAATATTAGGAATAAAACCCTTTTCCCCTCATATCTTGAGCTTCCCCTATGGCCCCTACGCGTAGAAGGGTTTCCACCTCCTGGATGAGATGCTCATGAGAAGGGTCGCTGTAGAGGGAAGGGAGTGGGAGGGAAGGAGGAAGTGAGGAAAACTGCAGAGTGTAACCAGTGTTACAGTGTTGAGCGCCCAACGATCCAAGGTCACCTGGGTCCATGCAATGAGGAAATGGTTCAGAAACGAATGGGGAAATGGATCCTGAGGCCAGACTGGAACACTGTCCTTGGGCATACCCTCAAAATACCTGCCATGGGCCCTCTGGATGATGCATTAGGCCTGACAGGGCAGTCGAGGAGGATGAGGTGGGTCAGTAGGGTTTAAAGCCCCTGTCTCTTGTAGGAGCTCTGCCACAAGAAGAGGTGGACCCAAAAATCTAGGTGGTGGAAATAGCCGGAAATGTTTCCTAGAGGCCTTCAGTGGGTAAGGCTCAAAAAGCAAAGTGTGGCACAGGAATCTTTCAGGCCATGCAGCCTGGTATGTCTGCTCTGAAAGCAGAGCAGTGCCCTCAAATAGGAGGTCCTGAATAGACTGCTGCACCTTCTGAGATGGCCCTGAGGATGGCTGCCATGAACTGCATCGCATGGACACTGTGGAGGACATAGATCTGGCCGCTGAATTGGCCACATCCAACGCTACCTGGAGAGGGGCTCTGGCCACTGGTTTGCTCTCCTCCAAGATGGATGCAAACTCTTGTCTGAGCTCCTGTGGCAGGGAGTCCTTAAATTTAGCCACGGAGTCCCAGATATTATAATTAAGGCTGCGAATCATTCACGGAGATCACGGAAAGTCACGGCTTCCATGACTTTCCGTGACCTCCATGAATCTTGCAATGCTGACCCCAGAACCAGCCCAGCAGCTGCTCTGGCTGGCACTGCCCCAGAGCAGCAATCCGGGACCAGCAGTGGTGGCAGGGGCCCCAGGCATCACCTCCACATTGGTGCACATAACAAAATTCATGTGGCAGGGGTGGGGACGAGGGGTTTGGAGTGTGAGAGGGGGCTCAGGGCTGGGGCAGAGGGTTGGGTGCAGAGGGTGAGGGCTCTAGCTGGGGATGCAGGCTCTGGGGTGGCGCCAGGGATGATGGGTTTCTGGTGCAGGCTGCCCCAGGGCTGCAGTGGGGAAAGAGGACTCCCCACAGCCCTCTCTGACCACAGCAGCTTGGGGCCAGGGGAGAGGCGCCTCTCCCTTGCCGTGGCAGCTCCACTGGGGGTGGGCTGGGCCGAGGGACTCCTCTCCCCTGGCCAAGGCAGGTCCCCACCGCAGCCCTGAGCCCCTGTGCAGAGCTTAACAGGCAGCTGCATGGCCATGCAGCTTGGAGGGAACTTAAGTCAGAGCCTCTCACTGTTGGCTATGATGGGGGGCCGAGGAGCAGTGCCGAGTGGAAGAGATCAGTGCCGAGACAGTGGAGAGGGACATGGAGTCAGCGATCAAGGTGTCGGAGACTGGTGCCGAAGGGTTGGTGATTGGCGCCGCAGCATCAGCAACTGGTGCTGAGAGGACGACCAGTATTGGAGAGACTGAGACGGATGTCACTGGGGCTGCGGTGTTGTCAACCGGTGCCAGGCCTCTGGGGACTGGCGTTGGCCCAGTCACTGTTGCGGTGGGCCCATGGTGGGCTTCCCTTTGGAAGGGGGTGCCTTCACTGACTCTGCAGCTGGAGACAAGACCTGCGGTGTGGGTGGCACTGGTAGAGCCAAGAAGTCCCTGGCCACCTGAAACACTTCTGACGTTGAAAGCACCACCAGGTGTAAGAGTTCCCTACCGCTCCTGGGTTTCAGAGGTGGTTTCCTTACTGGGCTTGGAGCCCTGGTGGAGAGGCTGCCTCTTGCCACTCTAAAGAGAGCAAATGGCCCGACATGGGTCCTTTGCCTGCACCCCTTCGTTGTCTGTCTTTAGCACAGGGAAGCGCCCTCGATCTGTGCGCTGCTTCCTGCGTGACTTGCTCGACAATAGTGATGGTGAATGGTGCCGAGGTGAGCCTGGTGCCAGTGGAGCACTCTGTACCAACATCAGAGTGGGATGGTTCTGAGGATGGTCTAATGGCTGCCTTCATCAGCAAGGCTTTTGGATGGATCTCTGTGTCCTCGACCTGAAGCCCTTACAAATTCTGCACTTGTCGTTGATGTGCATCTTCCCCAGACACTTTAAACAGCTTGTGTGGGGGTTGCTGACTGGCATAGGTTTGTGACAGGTGGAACACAGTTTGAAGCCAGGAGAACAGAGCACAAAATGTCCCTGAAGGGACTACTAACTATCTGAACTTAACTAACTACTAACACTAAGAAATAACTATGTACAAGAACTGTAGAAGAAAAACCACTAGGCACACATAAAGGAGAAAGGCATTCCAGCAACCGTCATGGGCACTAAGAAGGAACTGAGTGCGCGCACGGATAGCAAGAAGGAACTGGGGGAGCCTCATATAACGGCACGAGTGCGGGACCCCAGTGGGCGCCAGAGTTGGCCCTACGGAATCTTTAAGGCAAAAAATCTCTGGCAGCCACGCACACACACACCTAACATGGAACTGACATAAGCAAGCACTCGAAGAAGAATAAATGGACATGCAATCACTCTGCCTCTATCTTTGAAAAGGTATTGAGAGGTAGCTGGGCCACACTTCCTTATCTGCCCTCGTGTGGGAGCACTAGGAGCTGCACTGCACTGATGGGGCCAGTGGACACCACTTTACAGTCTCCAGTTCATAGGTGTGTGCACATAGGGACACAGTCTCGAAGAAAGAGGAGTAGCTTTCTTTTAAAATAATCACCATGGGCTTCCCTGAACTGGCAAAAGAGGAGTGAACCAGAAACCTGACCTCTAACACATGCTCTACAATGCAACGTGTGTCCAGATCATGACTAAACCCCAACTGGCCAGCGTGGAAAGGAAATTATGGTCCTTTCCTGTGGGGCTTTTACATGTATGTTGAAGTATACAACTCAGGAAAGCTGCCGCACAGACAGCTCTGTAGAAGAAAAAAATTAAATTGTAAAGCAGGAAATGCAAAGATTTCAAAGTGAATAAAATCAACAGGTCACATTCTAATTCTCTGACTCTTGTAAAAAATCTTCTTTATAAGAAATATAAAACCAGAAGGCAGGAGCTTGGGGCGGCAAGCCGTGGGGGGCGCTCTACTGGTCGCCGTGAGGGCGGCAGGCAGGCTGCCTTCGGCAGCGTGCCTGCGGAGGGTCCGCTGGTCCCGCAGCTTCGGAGGAAGGCAGCCTGCCTGCCGTGCTTGGGGCGACAAAATGCCTAGAGCTGCCCCTGCCAGAAGGCCACTCACAAGCCACAGCAGACCCCAGCGACAGCCGTTTACATTAGGGCATAAGGAGAGCACAAGACGACTGTTTGGCTTAGAAAAGAGATGACTAAGGGGGGATATAATAGAGGTCTACAAAATCATGAATGATGAGGACAAAGTGAACAAGGAAGCATTATTTACTCCTTCAGGTAACACAAGAGTCAGGAGTCACCTGATGACATTAATAGGCAGCAGGTTTAAAACAAAAGGAAGCATTTCATCACACAATGCACAGTCGACCTGTGAACTTGTTGCCAGGGGGTTTGTGAAGGCCAAAAAACTAGGTTAAAAAAGAATTAAATAAGATCATGGAGGATAAGTCCATCAATGGCTATTAGCCAAAATGGACAGGGACACAGCCCCTTGTTCTGGGTGCCTAAGCCTCTGACTGCCAGAAGCCGGGAATCGATGATTGCCCTGTTCTGTTCACTCCCTCTGAAGCACCTGGCACAGGCCACTGTCAGAAGATTGGATACTGGGCTAGAGGGACCATTGGTCTGACCCACTATAGCCGTTCTTATGCGCCTATGAGGAAACCACATCATTGGTGTTTTCAGGAATTCATTAAGACATCGCTAGTTATTGACACTAGAGCACCTGCATTAGTTCAAAAACATACCCAGTAGCCCTTGGCGGGCTTGCTCATTCAGCTCTCGAACCACCAGGAGGCGCTTTCTGTGGTGAGTGAATGTTGTTTTCTGAGAATCCAGAAACACCAAATAATTTCTCTGAGCTGCAGAGAGAGCAGATGGTGTTAGGTTCAGGCCAAAGATAAATAAGCACATTCTATACTTTTAAACCCTTTTTCAATTCCCTTTGGAAGCAGTGCTAGAGTCAACACATGTTCGTATTGTTAACATGTGCTGTGTTAGTTTTCTGAAGCCTAGAAGCCCAGCACAGTGGGGGCAGAACTGTTCAGGAATCACATAGGATAGATTGAAATTCCAAGCTTAACAAAAGCCAGCAGGAGCTTGAAGGTAGTATGCTAAACCCAGAGTGCCAAAGGCATCCATGTGCCTAGCCTGGCGTTTAGAAGCCTAACTTGAGGCTCCTGTTTTAAGGCTCATGGCCACAGTAGTACTGACTCTTCTTCTATTCCCCTGTCATTAAGATGGTTCAGGAGAACAGAGCACCCAGCTCCCAGCCTCAACACCAAGAGAAGGAGAATTCTCCAGCAATATCAGCCCAGCCTTCCTTTAGCCCTCGAAGTAGCAGAGGGAAGGCTAAGCCCCTTTGAAACTCCTCCACAGAGGAGCTCCATATACATACACTTTCCTTGCACACAGCTCTGTCAGTGCACTTCCTTTACTAACCAACAATATTCCTATGTTTCCAACTTGACTCTCCCCCATTCACATAAATCCCATCACACAGCATTGATGTCTGGGCAAATTTTGCCACTGATCTCAAGGAGGGCAAGACTGAGTCAAAAATGCTTGTCACGTTGCTGCATGCTAAGCTGTGCTGAGCAGAGTCAGATGTAAACATGTAACCCATACACCTCCTGGGGCTGGTGTGTCCTATCTGGACAAAGGTCCTATCTAGTGGTACCGAGACCACTGAGAGAGAGATTACTGAGTCTGCTACAGCCTTAGCTAGCGGTCATGTGGCTTTTAGCTCTGGCAGTAGAGGTTCATGTATTTAACTCCAGAGGTCCCAGGTTCAATCCTGTCCGCCGACGAACGGGGTTTGTCGGTGTTACATGTGGGGGCTCATCCGGGATTTCAGCTGGGAAGTCTCTGAAGTTTGGGACATGCTTCCTTAGCTAGGGGAAGTATGTAACCCACACACCTCCTGGGCGTGGTGCTCTGTCTCATCTAGTGGCACCAAGACCACTTAGAAAGAGATATTAATGCGTCTGCTCTACAGCCTTGGCTGAAGGCTTTTAGCTCATGCTGTAGAGGCTCATGTATTTAGCTCCAGAGGTCCCCGGTTCAATCCTGCCCACTGTCGGTGTTACAAATAGCCATCCACCTGTAACTAGGCAGAGCCAATGAAACACCTTCCGATGCCAGGTCTCACCACATTCCCTAGGACTCCATTACAAACAAGCAGAGAGCCCCCTGCATGGAGGACTCCTCACAATAAGAGACTCACCTTCTAGGATAGCAGGTTTGAAGTTGGTCTCCAGAATGTCTAGTCTGCTGTATTTGTGAATCTGGGGAGAGAGCAAGGTGAGGAAGTGGAGAGTTCTCTCAGGAGATAGACACACACAGTCTCACACTAGGAACTCTCTAGGAGTTAGTACTTTGGAATGTCCTTACTAGTCTTAAGGCTTCTTCCCAGACGGTCCCTTCCAAGAGCAGGAGCACAGCCTCTTCGTAGTCCTGGGGAAAGGAGACCAAGGACGCAGTGGTTACTGTCCTACAATCAGGTGTTACCTCTGGCATGGGGCATTGGGCTCCTGGATTACAACCGCTCAAGCACAGCTCCCATCACAACTGTATTGCAGTCAGTGCCAGGAAATCCTGCCTGAAGCCATCTACATATTTTCAGCATAAGGACATCTTAACTCCAAGTTTTGTTGATTTTCTCCTCCACTATCCCCCCTGCCATCCCAAAACCTAACCCGGCCATGCCAGGGTTAGCATCACTCCTGGGCAGTCGCTCACTCCACAGGCACGTGAGAAGAGAGACTGGCTTCAAGTTCCTTACAGCAGAGGGCAAAAATCAAGGCTACTTAAGTGTCTGCACAAGTGTGATTTAAACTGCAACACATCCAGTGCCAGTATTCTTCAATAGCTATTGCAGCAGCAGACACTGACGTGTTCCTTTCAGGACTCTTGGCAGCCTACTGAAATGTATTAAACCCAGCTCAACCATACCCCTGGTAAGTCCCCCCATAAACACTTGGGAGCACACCACAGGCTTTGTTGTCCTGTCCTATAGCTTCTGCTTAGCTTCTATTCAGCCCCAGGCTGGTTAATCTTTTTGTCAGAGGTGCCCAAACAGAGAGAGTCTATATGACAGTGAGGGGACATAAGCCTTGGGTCAAGAGATCAGTACGAGGGCAGGCAGAAGGGAAGGTGTCACCAGGGTGCACAGTACCTGTGCATACTGCTCCAGGAGTATGGCTGCCTCAGCATGTCTCCTCTGTTCAACTAGTTTTCCTAGAAAAGAAGGACAGAATTAAGCATTTCAGGAATAGCTAGAGTTTGGGTCTAGACAAGAGCCCTGATCTAAAAGTGAAGAGTGCCCACCATTGGGGCTAATGAACCTGCAGTGTCAGTCTGTAGCATCCATGAGCCCACTAATACTAATTCTTCTGGCTGGCTGAAGGAAGCCTGTTTGCATCCATCTTCCCTGTGCCCAGGGGAGAGAGCGAATGAACATGTGTCCGTGTAAGTAATAGCTATGGAGGTTTCCTTTATTAACTTGATCTAGACCTTACAGATCTTGCTCATGCAGAACTTGCCCCAGCCTTCTCACGGCCAGCATGAGGTCTGCAGGGACAGTCATCCTTTCTCTGTTCAATGAGTGCTCATCTCTCAGACCAGAAGTGGGCGTAAAGGAGAGAGAGGAAAGGCAGCTGTGCCGTGAAAATTCCCCAGCAGCTTTGCCATCTAATCCTCATCAGTAATAATCACATACATGACAGGAGTACCCAGAGAGTCCAACTGACACTGGGGCCCCATGATGCCTGGTGCGTCACAAGCAGCCTGCGGTCTGCACACAAAGAGGGGGAAGGGAAATGGAAGAGATGAGAAATGACTTCCCCAGGCTCACCCAACAGGTGAGGGGCAGGGCAGGGCAGGGACCAGAACCCAGGTCTCCTGACTCTCAGCCCTCTGCCCTGCCCCCTGGGTCCCAGTGCTGCACTATCCAGTTAAGCTTTTTAGAAAACTGTTTTAAAACCCACAGCTTCTAATAAGAGTCAAATTTTTAAAAGTCTGAAGGGGCCACTTTGATCATCTCGCCTGCCCTTCCATGCAACGCAGCCATAGGACTTCCCTGAATTAACTCCCAGCTCAACTGGAGCATCTCTTTAGAAAAGCTCTTGGTTTAAAGCTGCTGGTGATGGAACACTCAGCGTGACTCTTGGTAAGGAGGTCAAATTAGATGATGACGATGGTCCTGTTTGGCACTGAATCTATGAAAAAAAATTGTTCCAGTGGTGAATTCCCCTCATGGCTCACAATGTACGCCTTACTTCCCGCCACTGGATCTGTCAGACCTCTGTCTGCTGGACGGAGCAGCCCGCCACTGTCACAATCCCGTTCCCTACGCAGGGAGCTGCAGTAAGTCACAGGAATAACACCAATGAGAGAGCAGGCACACAGGAGCCAAGGGCTTCCGGCAAACCAGCAGGGAGGAGGGTGCCCCAAAGCCATGCCACCCTGCTGGGGCCAACCCCACTGTATGACAACACACAGTTACATTTACCGGGCCTGGAGGAGGGTGGGGTCTGCAAAAGAGTCATTTTGGTCACATTGTGAGTGGGGAATGGGGGAGCAGAGTGTACAGGGACCATCAGACCCACTGATGTGTTATTGGGGCAATTTCTAGAACTGTGGTCCGAAAACTTTTGAGGGTCACACCCCCCTTACCCCTGTCCACCCCCGCCCCCCAACATGCCAAGCCAGGAACAGGGCCACAGCTGGGGGCAGGGACATGGACAGGGGTAAAGGGCCGAGGATGAGGCCACAGCTTGGGTGCGGCCATGTTTTGGGTGGGGGCCGGTAGCCAGGGCCGCGGCCAGGTGCGGCTCCTCTCCCAACCTTGCCCCCAGCTTCAGCTCTAGGCCAGGAACAGAGTGGCACAGGCTGGGGGCTGGTGTGGGGCTGGGAGTGGAGTTGTGCCGAGGCTGGGAATGGGGCTAGGAGCTGGGGAGGCAGCTGGGGGCAGGACCAGAGCTCCGTCCATTCTCCCCACCCCCCTCCATGGGACTGGCCCAGGTGATGTTCTGCATCCCGCTAGGGGGGCATGCCCCACACTTTGGGGACCTCTGTTCTAGAACAAGCGAATACACTTCCTTCCACAGCCTTCCCTCTCACAAGCAGTCCTGTACGTGGGGATAGCACTGAGCCCTGCATGAGCTCTGCCCATTCTCACTAGGCCTGGACGAGACATGGGGCTTCGCTGCTCCAGAACTGTGAGAAAACTAAGTGGTTTTGGCAAAGTGCATCAGAAGAGAATTCAACACACCTCCACCAGAGAAGGATGCAAAAGACAGCTCACTGGGATTGTTTGCTCCAGGCTAGTGGTGCATCCAAGGGTATCCCTCCCATGCTGGTCCTGGCTCCTGCAATGAATGACATGCCTCCCCAGCAGCTAAGCACATCAAGCTTGGGTAGGAATGCTGTGAGATGGCATGGCACACCTCTTAGCAATATTTCAGCTCTATGCTCTGCCCTTTTTCCCTGAGGGTCTTGGCCTCTGAAAAACGCACCCTTCTGCTGCAAAAAGAATCTGACATTCCCAGTGAAGTGTCAGAAAGTTCCACACTGAACCAGTGACTCCAAATGGCCACCTCTGCTCTGTGCAGCCAACAAATCTTACCTGCCAGGCTCCTTGCAAGCCCAGCCAACTGATCCGCCGTGTAACCAAGCCGAGAGGCCATGCAGAGGGCCTGCTGCCAGCTGCCACTGCTCAGAAAGGCATCGAGGGCTCTCTCAAATGCACTGCAGCGGGCAAAGATCAGCCCAGCCTGCTCATACAGATGCTTCTGCTTCAAGTGCTCCCCGAAGGCACTGCCGACAGCCTGCGAGAGTCAGACAAGCAATGAGAACAGAATCACCCGCAGGCCTGAAGAGAGGAGCCAAGGAAATTGGTCCTGGTTTAGCTCACAGCAGCCAGCTGGCTCAGGCTCAGAGCTTGCCCTGGCCAACGTCCCAGGGCACAAGAATGCACACGCGCTCTCTCTCACACGTGACAAGAGCACACAGGCATGCACATGTGCATATCGCTCTGCACCTCCTGAGGCTGGGTGTTCTCAGGGCAGCTGTCATGCAGGCAGTGTGAAACCCACCATGGCAAGATCCCATGAGGCCAAAGCCTTCGTTTGGCTACAGGTCAGTTGTTCTCTTGCTGCTCAGGATTCCTGCCCATAACAGATCAATTATTGCACAGGCTGCAGGGTGACTTCAGAAGGGCAATGGGTGGGTGGCAGATCTCTCAGGGAACACATGGGGGGGGGGGCAGGAACAGCAATGCTGCAAAGGATTGGGATCTGAGCAGCAGCCCCCCAAATGAGGGGGACAGGGAGCACTGCAGACACTTCTCATTATTAACATCCCCTTCCCCACCCACCGAGGGGCAGTAAGAGCAGCTGCTGCTCACCATTAAACAAAATAAAACAGTTTGAAAGTGCAGTGCAGAGAATAGGAGTTCCTGGTTTCAAGCATTCCATATTAACCCCTTGCAGCCAACAGGGGCCAGCTTTCCATGAACAATGCAGAACCACTCCCTAGGTACACATCACAGGTCACGCACCTTGTGTTCTGGAGTATCAGGTGGATACAACTTCAGGGCTTCGTTATACAGATTCTGATCCTTCACCAAGCTGAGAAATTCAGAGAAGTGCTCTGTACCTGAGGAAACAATTGACTGTCCTCCAGTGGTACAGACACAGCACGGCAGGCTACACAACTCTCACCAGTTCACCTCCGCTGCAGGAAAGGCTGGCTGGTTGAGCTTTGGGCCATAGCACAACTTACCAACTACACCAGTGATACTCAGCCTGCGGCTCACGGGCCACAAGGGGCTCTTTGCAGCACATGATATTAAAACACTGTGATTTAATTATTAACCAGTCAGGATGCTTTTACTATGGTATTAACTAGGGCTGTCAAGCTACTAAAAAAATTAATTGCACGATTAATCACACTGTTAAACAATACTAGAATACTATGTATTTAAATATTTTTGGATGTTTGCTACATATTCAACTATACTGATTTCAATGACAACACAGAATACAAAGTGCACAGTGTTCACTTTATATTTATTTTTGATTACAAGTATTAACACTGTAAAAAACCAAAAGAAATAGTGATTCAGTTCACCTCATACAAGTACTGTAGTGCAATCTCTATCATGAAAGTTGAACTTATAAATGTAGAATTGTGTACAAAAAACCTGCATTGAAAATAAAACAATGTAAAACTTTAGCGCCTACAAGTCCACTCAGTCCTACTTCTTGGTCAGCCAAACAAGTTTTGTTACAATTTGCAGGAGATAATGCTGCCTGCTTCTTGTTTACAACATCACTTGAAGTGAACACGCATTCTCATGGCACTGTTGCAGCCAGCGTCATAAGATATTTATGTGCCAGATGTGCTAAAGATTCATATGTCCTTTCATGCTTCAACCACTATTCCAGGGGACATGAGTCCATGCTGATGATGGGTTCTGCTCGATAACGATCCAAAGCAGTGCAGACCAACATATGTTCATTTTCATTATCCGAGTCAGATGCCACCAGCATCTTTTTTTTCTTTTTTCATGGTTCGGGCCCTGCAGTTTCCGCATTGGAGTGTTGCTCTTTTAAGATTTCTGAAAGCATGCTCCACACCTCGTCCCTCTCAGATTTTGGAAGGCACTTCAGATTCTTAAACCTTGGGTTGAGTTCTGTAGCTATCATTAGAAATCTCATATTGGTACCTTCTTTGCGTTTTGTGAATCTGCAGTGAAATTGTTCTTAAAATGAACATGTGCTGGGTCATCATCCGAGACTGCTATAACATGAAATATATGGCAGAATGCGGGTAAAACAGAGCAGGGGACATACAATTCTCTCAAGATATTCAGCCTCAGATTTAATTAACACACTGTTTTAATGAGCTTCATCAGCATGGAAACATGTCCTCTGGAATGATGGCCAAAGCATGAAGGGGCATACAAATGTTTAGCATATCTGGCACGTAAACACCTTGCAGTGCCAGTTACAAAAATGCCATGCAAATGCCTGTTCTCATTTTCTGGGGACATTGTAAATAAGAAGAGGGCAGCATTATCTCCTGTCAATGTAAACAAACTTGTTTGTCTTAGTGATTGGTTGAAGAAGAAATAGGACTGAGTGGACTTGTAGGCTTTGAAGCTCTACATTGTTTTGTTTGAGTGCAGTTCTGTAACAAAAAAAAAAAAATCTATATTTGTAAGTTGCACTTTTACAACAAAGAGCTTGCACTCCAGTGCTTTTATGAGGTGAACTGAAAAATACTATTTCTTTTATAATTTTTGCAGTGCAAATATTTGTAATAAAAAATAATATACACTGTGATTTCAATTATAACACAGAATACAATGTATATAAGAAAATGTAGAAAAAATCCAAACTATTTAATACATTTCAATTGGTATTCTATTGTTTAACAGCACGATTTTTTTAATTGCGATTAATTTTTTTGAGTTAATTTTGTGAGTTAACTGCGCCCTAGTATTAACCAATTGTAGCTGATGAAATAATACTTCATCAGTCATTTTGCTGTAAGAATTGTGTGTGTGTAAGTTAAATATGTCCTCTGTCATACTGTTTAAATATGAATCTATAGTACTACAGTAAATGAAACAACGACTTCACACTCCTGTGTGATCATTAATGTGGCTCCTGAACCACTGAGATCTGAGTATCACCGAGCTACACCTCACCTTCTGTAGGACATGGGATGCAGGCCTGGTGCCACCACAGCCCATAGGAGCTTTGTCATAGGAGCCAAGATTGTTTCCTGGCCACAACCTGAACAACGAGGTAATCTGAGCCATTCAGGACACAGGAACTAATGACTGTGCCATTATTTCAGCCACACAACGCCATCTCTGCACGCCCACAACAAACAGAACCTAATGATCAACTTGCTTCCTTTACAAGCCACATTTACAACAGAACTTGTGCTTCAGCAAAAGAGCCCTCCATAAAAAGTGTCTTTCCAAAGCAAGGTATAAAATCAAGTAATGAAGTTAATCTGTGCAACAGCAACAAAGATAAACAAGGATCCCACACTGGCTTCCTGTGACACTCATTTTCTTTTTACCCTATTTTGTAGAAGGTGGTGAAATGTGAAATGCTGTAAGAGAATCATGTCCCAGAGACACAATACATGCACGGCACTTACCACATTTGCTGAGGTGACAGAGTGCCTTCTTGTACCTTTTCAGGTATTTGTCGATAGTATAATGTTGATAGTTGGTTTCCATTTTCCGGAGGGTGTTTAAGAATGGCAGGTACTCCTTAGGGTCCTGCAAGGCACATCAGATAACTGCATTGCTTCTTATATGTCAAACTGCTCAGTCAAATATTACCCTGGCAACTGCATCTCCCCCAACATGCAGCCCATAATCAGCAAGGAAAGCTGGAACTATCAATCAAATCTGCTAGCTGAAAGTTACTAAATATCACTCCCTCTGGATGGTTTATGGCAGTGACTCTCAACCTTCCCAGACCACTATACTCCTTTCAGGAGGGAAGGAGGAGGGATAGTTCAGTGGTTTGAGCATTGGCCTGCTAAAGCTAGGGTTTTGAGTTCAATCCTTGAGGAGGCCACTTAAGGATCTGGGGCAAAAATCAGTACTTGGTCCTGCCAGTGAAGGCAGGGGGCTGGACTTGATGACCTTTCAAGGTCCCTTCCAGTTCTAGGAGATAGGTATATTTACAATTACAATTTTTTTTTATAGGAGTTGGATTTGTCATGCATGCCCCCAAGTTTCAGCTCAACTTAAAAACTACTTGCTTACAAAATCAGACATAAAAATACAAAAGTGTCACAGCACACTAGTACTGAAAAATTGCTGACTCTCTCATTTTACCATATCATTATAAAATAAATCGATTGGAATATAAATACTGTACTTACATTTCGGAATATAGAGCAATATAAACAAGTCATTGTCTGCATGAAATGTTAGTTTGTATTGACTTCGCTAATGCTTTCTATGTAGCCTGTTGTAAAACTAGGCAAATATCTAGATGAGTTGATGGACCCCTGGTTCGGAACCACTGGTTTATGGTTTTAGGCCCTTCTAGCTAGTTCATTACTGGCTTTGAGATTTGAAAATTAACTGCGCAGCATGTCATGGGCAGACAAAGGACGGCTCTATTTTCAGTTTATGATTGTGTTAATTTGTGACATCCTGACAATATTCATCAAAACTGTTTCCTTCTCTGCCTTGTCTGACTTTCTGCCAGAGAGTGGATATTCCAGAATCTCACATTTCATTTTAAAAAAGGTGTTTCCTGCCTTAACGGTTGGGAAGAAACCCCTAACACTATAAAGGGTGTTTTTACTTGAGGGCCAGCGGCAGCTCCTTCCCTGAAGTTGGGGATCTCTGTGAAGTACCAGCCAGTTCAGAAACAAAGTGTCATGGAGAGCCTCTCCTAAACGAAACCCAACTGGAAAATTCACAAG
Source organism: Gopherus evgoodei (assembly GCF_007399415.2). NCBI lineage: Eukaryota > Metazoa > Chordata > Testudines > Testudinidae > Gopherus > Gopherus evgoodei. The sequence goes on from NC_044327.1 coordinate 1,825,275, forward strand.
CACACAACCTGTCACTCAGCTGAGGTCACTGTACACCATGTACCTGATCATCTCAAAAGCACAGAAGTGGAAAGCCAAGATTTCTACACCTCCCTCCAGAGACCCACCCCTCACTAGTGGCACAAAGTCAGCACCCCATTAACTCTGCACTCCAAAGACAAAGCACCCTTGCCCCAGGGAGGGTGTATTTCCCAAACCTGAGCAGGTGATTTCCCAAACAGTGCTGAGGAGACAGTCAGGAGCCGGGAGGCTGGCCTGTGAGGGCGCTCGGACTTTAGGGCTGGAAGATGGGTGTTTGGACTGGTACAGAGTTATGGTTCAGAAACAACATGTCAACTGATCCACCTTTGAAACTTTGGTAATTTTGCTTTGAAAATTAGAAAGCGGTAAGAACAGTAGTGACCTTCTGAGACTTCTCTGCCACCATGACAACCAAATCAAAGTCGTATGTGCCCAGGGAGTGATCATACAGTTCATTGACGTCAACCAGAAAGAGCAGATACTTCAACGCTGCTTCTGCAGTCACCCCCTCAGCTGCTGGTGAAACAGTCTCTGTAATTGTGGGAAACAGAGCCATGAAAAATCACTTGTACCTTGCACCAATCAAAGGCTGTTCCTGTGAGCTCCAGGCACACCACGAGAACGCATGCTCACTTAGCTCACTAGAAACAGCACGGTCTGATTTCAGAGACAGACTGGCAGTCCCCCTGCTCTAACGATTCATAGAATCATAGAATATCAGGGTTGGAAGGGACCTCAGGAGGTCATCCAGTCCAACCCCCTGCTCAAAGCAGGACCAACCCCAACTAAATCATCCCGTTCAGTCTTGTGCTTGAAAGAGATGCTGGGGAAGCCTGCCTCAGCTATTCATGTAGTAACCTGAACAGCAGCATGGCAGTCTTCAGGGCCTGGCCTGAAGCAAGGGATAACACAACTTGCATCCTGCTTATATCACTGCAGAATGACATCACGTGTGCCACGCTGAGGGACCAGCGACAGGCAGGGGCACACAGAACAACCATGTAAAAAACCGGGATCATGGAGGCAGCTAAAACACCCATATTCATTCACGAATATGATTAACCAATCCCTGACTACAGAATAATGATCACACCACCAGGCAACAGTAACCATATGTGACTCCATCTCTTCGTGCTATCTCATTGTGACAGCTAACTTCATAGACTCTGAACTGAACTTTGTGAGGCCTGGACAAATTTCTGTTATTCAGAGTCAAAAACCAGGGGTAAATAATGCTAATAATCAGAGCTACTGTGAACTCTCCCCAGGTGTGCAGCCCTTTACTTGCCATCTGAACTAGGAGCACTGTACCTCGCAGCTCGTGCACTTTTTGAAGGGCAATTTCCAGTTCTGGGGTGCTTTTCTTCACATGGGACGTCAGTATTGAAAGACAGTATCTGAGGGAAACAGACAACAAGAAACAAAACAAGAAACCAATCAGAAGGAGAAGATCAACAATCTACAGTAGAACCTCAGAGTTACGAACACCAGAATTACCAGTCAACCACACACCTCATTTGAAACTGGAAGAACACAGTTGGGCAGCAGCAAAGACAAAGAGGGTGGAGGGGGAGAGGCAAATACAGTACATTAGTATGTTAAACATAAGCTACTAAAAAAATAAAGGGAAAGTTTAACCTTGTCAAATCTTTTCATTAAGGAAACTGTTTCTGTGCTTGTTTCATTTAAAGTAAGATGGTTAAAAGCACCACTTTTCTTCTGCATAGTAAAGTTTCAAAGCTCTACTAATTCAATGTTCAACATCTGAAAGAGCAACCATAACGTTTTGTTCAGAGTTACAAACAACCTCAATTCCCAAGCTGTTCTTAACTCTGAGGTTCTACTGTATTTTTTAAAAGCAGCAAAGAGTCCTGTGGCACCTTATAGACTAACAGACATATTGGAGCATGAGCTTTCGTGGGTGAATACCCACTTCGTCGGAGGCATGTGTATTTTTTAAGTTCTATTATTGAATATTTTACTGTAGTCTTTGCTTTAATGGAAGGGTTGGGATTTGGGGATTTTGTTTTTTATTTGAAAAGAATAAAGGGTGAAGAACATATCAAGGAGGAACATTTTGCCTGGGATGATCCCTGGGATATAGTACATGTATAAACTCTGATGATATGCCTTAATTAAAACAGAGAACTAGCTTCCTCACCACATCAGCCTTTACCTTTGGACGACAGAACCGAGAGCAAGTTACTAAAACTAGTCAACTTTTTTTTTTTTTTTAAAACAACGTTTATTGTTGAAAAATGGCCTTTTTTCTGAAGTAAAATTTTTCACCAAAACATTTTCCCTACTGTCAAAAATTTTGATTTTTTGTTAAAAGTTTTAAATAAAATTTCTAAAAAAAAATCAGTTTTTCACGTATCAAAAGCTAATTGTCAGTAAGTGAAAAGAGAGTTACATTTTCAGATTTAAAAAAAGAAAAAAGAAAAATAGGGCTTCACTTCAAACCCTCTGAAATTAAATTTTTTCTTACTTTTTAGCCAGCTCTAAAAAATGACTTTCTATTACTGTTCTGTTCTAAACTGCAGATGGCATTTCACTTACTTTTGAGGATTGATGTTTTCCATGGCAGCTCTCATTGCATCACAGATAAGGTCTACTTTTTTCTGATCAGGACACTGTTGTAGCTGGACATTGCTGCTAACTGGAGATGGGTACATAGTCTTTGTGAAGTCTTCTTCTCTAAGAAGAAATATGCACTATAAATACCAGCTGGGCCCCAAGTCACAGCCCAGCACAAATACTCATGCCAGAAAACATATACAGTAACTCCTCACTTAACATTGTAGGAATGTTCCTGAAAAATGCGACTTTATGAGAAACGATGTTAAGCAAATCCAAGAATTAATGTAAATGGGGGGGGTTAAGTTTCGGTGAAAAGTTTTTCACCAGACAAAAGATATTATATACATATACAGTATAAGCTTTAAACAATTTTAAATAAACAGTTTAATATTGTACACGGCAATGAATGACTGTGAAGCTTGGTTGAGGTGGTCGAGTAAGAGGGTAGGATATTTCCCAGGAAATGCCTTGCTGGTAAATGATGAACTAGCACTTGGCTGAGCCCTCAAGGGTTAATACGCTGTTGTTAATGTAGCCTCACACTCTACAAGCAGCATGGACTGAAGCAGGAGGGAGGAAACACAATAGATGCAGGGTAGTAGCTGCAAACACTTCCCTGAAAAAACTGAACATGATGTTGAGCCCACACTATCCAGCTGGAATGCACCACTCCCTCCTCCTGAGAGCACATGCACAGCTGCAGACTTTCCAAAGTACTGGGCGGGTGCGCACATGACTGAGAGAGAGTAACGTGCATTGCCCCTTTAAGTATACTGACCCCACTTCAAGTACGCTGCCCTTTTAAGCAGATCAGCCAGTTCAGACAGGAAGCAACAGCTTCCAGCAAGCTCCCTACTTTCTGTCCCTGAGCCCTGTCCCCCTCCTCTGCTTTGTGGAGAAGGGGTACAGAGTCGGGGAGCGGGAGCAGGGGGACATCCTGATATTAGCACCCCTCTCCCCCACCAAGCAGGAAGCTCCTGGAACAGCTCCAAGGCAGAGGGCAGGGAGGGAGGGACAGCTGAACTGCTGCTGGGCAGCTGCCCAGCCGAGCCATATACCTTACGGAGAATTGAGGGGAGCCTCCCCCCAAGGAGGGGTGCTCTTCCAGAGAATCCTGCAAGCAGTGGACAAAGCAGGCAGCTGCCAAACGACGTTATAATGGAGCATTGCACAACTTTAAACGAGCTTGTTCCCCAAAAGATCAGCAATGTAACAATGAAACGTTAAGCGGGACAACGTTAAATGAGGAGTACTGTACAATACACTTTAAGATTACTAGTACTCTCTCTTCTATGTAGTTCCTTATCCTGTCATTATCTGGCACAACTGGAAAGGACTCATGAAGTGGATTAATATCCATCATGCATGGTTTGTTCTCTTATCCTGTCCCCAGGGTAACATAAAACTTGATACAGGGCAATCGGCAGACTCCATTTCAAGGTGACTTTTTCTTTCTCAGACAACTGAACGCCTCAGGCAGGAGGCGGGCTCAGACATTTCTGTCTGACATGAAGATGATTGGCACTTTTGAAAATTAAGCCGTTTGTTTAGGTTCCCAAACAAAGATTTAAGGCTGAGATTTTCAAAATGAGACTCCACACTCTGTTTAGGCATCTAAAGAAGTGGCCTGATTCTCAGAAGTGGGGAGCAAACCAGCAGCTCCTAGTGACTTTAAAGGGAGCAAATCATACTCAGCCTTTTGAAAAATCACTTGGTCAGGAGCCTGAACAATAATCTAAAACCTTAGAAAAAAGGGTTTCCTTATTCCCCTCTGCAGTTCCCGACAGGAGACCCCGAAATCAGAGGCTGTCAACTACTGAAGCAACTGGTTAGATTTTCTCAAACATTCACATTCACACGGCAAACCAGAAAAAATATAAACTAGGGCTGCCAAGTGATGAAAAACAGTGCAATTAATCACATTGTTAAATAATAATCGAATACCATTTATTTAAATATTTGGATGTTTTCTACGTATTCAAATATATTGATTTCAATGACAACACAGAATATAAAGCATACAGTGCTCACTTTATATTTATTTGTGATTACAAGTATTTGCACCGTAAAAAAAACCCCAAAAGAAATAGTGATCCAATTCACCTCATACAAGTACTATACTGCAATCTGTTTATCATAAAAGTTGAACTTACAAATGTAGAATTATGTACAAACAAGTTTGTTTACATTTGCAGGAGATAATGCTGCCCACTTCTTGTTTACCATGTAACCTGAAAGTGAGAGCAGGCGTTGTCATGGCACTGTTGTAGCTGGCGTCGCAAGATATTTATGTGCCAGATGCGCTAAAGATTAATATGTCCCTTCATGCCTCAACCACCATTCCAGGGGGCATGTGTCCATGCTGATGATGGGTTCTGCTCGACAACAAGCCAAAGCAGAGCGGACCGACACATATTCATTTTCATTATCTGAGTCAAATGCCACTAGCAGAAGGTTGATTTTCTTTTTTGGTGGTTTGGATTCTGTAGTTTCTGCATCGGAGTATTGCTCTTTTAAGACTTCTGAAAGCATGCTCCACATCTCATCCCTCTCAGATTTTGGAAGGCACTTCAGATTCTTAATCCTTGCGTCCAGTGCTATAGCTATCTTTACAAATCTCATACTGGTATCTTCTTTGCATTTTGTCAAACCTGCAGTGAAATTGTTCTTAAAATGAACATGTGCTGGGTCATCATCTGAGACTGCTATAACATGAAATATATGGCAGAATGTGGGTAAAACAGAGCAGGAGACATACAATTCTCCCCAAAGAGTTCAGTCACAAATTTAATTAACACACTTCTTTTCTTAACAAGTGTCATCAACATGAAAACGTGTCTTCTGGAATGGTGGCCAACGCATGAAGGGGCATATGAATATTTAGCATATTTGGCATGTAAATGCCTTGCAATGCCAGCTATTAACGTGCCATGTAAATACCTGTTCACAGTATCTGGTGACACTGTAAATAAGAAGAGGGCAGCATTATCTCCTGTAAATGTAAACAAACTTGTTTGTCTTAGCAATTGGCCGAAGAAGAAGTAGGACTGAGTGGAACTGTAGGCTCTGAAGTTTTACATTGTTTTAGTTTTGAGTGCAATTATGTAATCAAAAAAACCTACAAATTTTTGTAAGTTGCACTTTCATGATAAAGAGATTGCACTATAGCAATTGTATGCGGTGAATTGAAAAATTCTATTTTATCATTTTTACAGTGCAAATATCTGTAATCAAAAATAATATACACTTTGATTTCAATTACAACACAGAATACGTGTATGAAAATGTAGAAAAACATCCAAAATATTTAATAAATTTCAATTAGTATTCTATTATTTAACAGTGCGATTAAAACGGCAATGAATCATGGTTAATTTTTTTGAGTTAATGGCTTGAGTTAAATCTTATTAATCAACAGCCCTACTACAAACTGCTACAGACAAAATGTAAGTCCTCAAATGGCCAAATCAAACCAATAGCCACAAGTGAGTCCATCTTGCTGAATCCCTCTGCCTAGATGGACCAGGTCTACAGCCAGCTAGACTGGCAGTTGGAAGCAGTCACAATCCACTTGGTCAGACTGAATCCTCTGGTTCTTTGAGACCCAGCCCCCATTCTCCTGCTTCCAGAACAATGATACTGCGGCTTTATTTACCAGATGTTCTTTTATCAGAAGACCAATACTTACTTCAACTCAGTGAAAAATAAGTTGATGTAGTTCACAGAATCTATTTGTTTTATGAAGGTTTCCACATTTTCCAGAAAAACCTGAAGTGAACAAAACCCTTTCAGTGCTGATGCTGTTACTTACAGGCACATTAACACAAAACACACAGAGCGACTTCAAAGGGTCATTTCAATTTGCACATGGGCGTATCCAACTTTAAAGCCGAGTTACCCTACTCTTGCCATTTGCACACGCTATAGTTCTTTGCATGCAAACAGTATTCTTCACTCCGATCTGTGCCCCTCTGCTGAGAATCCATCCACATGGATCCACTTGCAGAATTAAGGCCTTAGTAGATACAAGCAGCACAGGTTCCACCAGCATTGCTGCCTTCGGCCTCCTCCGTTGCCAGGAAAAGCTTCCTCCCCTAATTGGCCAGTGGGATTCTGATATGGTGTTGACAGAGCTTTATAAACACTGATTACATAAGAATGGCCATGCTGTGTCAGACCAATGGTCCGTCTAGCCCAGTATCCTGTCTTCCCACAATACAAGAACTAGGGGTCACCAAATGAAATTAATAGGCAGCAGGTTTAAAACAAATAAAAGGAAGTTCTTCTGCACGCAGCGCAGTCAACTTGTGGAACTTCTTACCTGAGGAGGTTGTGAAGCCTAGGAATATAACAATGTTTAAAAGGGAACTGGATAAATTCATGGTGGCTAAGTCCATAAATGCTATTAGCCAGAATGGGTAAAGAATGGTGTCTTTAGCTTCTGTTTGTCAGAGGATGGAGATGGATGGCAGGAGAGAGATCATTTGATCATTGCCTGTGAAGTTCACTCCCTCTGGGGCACCTGGCATTGGCCACTGTCGGTAGACAGATACTGGGCTAGATGGACCTTTGGTCTGACCCGGTACGGCCGTTCTTATGTTCCAGCAGTGGCCAATGTCAGGTGCCCCAGAGGGAATGAACAGAACAAGGAATCATCAAGTGATCCATCCCCTGTCGCCCATTCCCAGCTTCTGGCAGACAGGCTAGGGACACCATCCCTGCCCATCCTGGCTAATCATAGAATATCAGGGTTGGAAGGGACCTCAGGACCTCTAGTCCAAACCCCTGCTCAAAGCAGGACCAATTCCCAACTAAATAATCCCAGACAGGGCTTTGTCAAGCCTGACCTTGAAAACCTCTAAGGAAGGAGATTCCACCACCTCCCTAGGTAACCCATTCCAGTGCTTCATCCCCTCCTAGTGAAAAAGTTTTTCCTAATATCCAACCTAAACCTCCCCCACTGCAACTTGAGACCATTACTCCTTCTTCTGTCATCTGATACCACTGAGAACAGCCTAGATCCATCCTCTTTGGAACTCCCTTTCAGGTAGTTGAAAGCAGCTATCAGTCCCTTCCAACCCTGATATTCTATGATTCTATGAAATCCACCCCCATTCTTCTCTTTTGCAGACTAAATAATCCCAATTCCCTCAGCCTCTCTTCATAAGTCATGAGGGGGAGGAATAGCACAGTGGTTTGAGAATTGGCCTGCTAAACCCAGGGTTGTGAGTTCAGTCCTTGAGGGGACCATTTAGGGATTTGGGGATTGGTCTCGCTTTGAGCAGGGGGTTGGACTAGATGATCTACTGAGGTCTCTTCCAACTCTAATAATCTATGATTCTATGTGCTCCAGCCCCTTAATTATTTTTGTTGCCCTCCGCTGGACTCTTTCCAATTTTTCCACATCCTTCTTGTAGTGTGGGGCCCAAAACTGGACACAGTACTCCAGATGAGGCCTCACCAATGCTGAATAGAGGGGAATGATCTCGTCCCTTGCTTTGCTGGCAATGCCCCTACTTATACAGCCCAAAATGCCATTAGCCTTCTTGGCAAAGGGCACACTGTTGACTCATATCCAGCTTCTTGTCCGCTGTAACCCACAGGTCATTTTCTGCAGAACTGCTGTCTAGCCATTAGGTCCCTAGTGTGTAGCAGTGTATGGGATTCTTTCGTCCTAAGTGCAGGACTCTGCACATGTCCTTGCTGAACCTCATTAGGTATCTTTTAGCCCAATCCTCTAACCTGTCTAGGTCCCTCTGTATCCTCTCTCTACCCTCCAGCATATCTACCACTCCTCCCAGTTTAGCGTCTTCTGCAAACTTGCTGAGAGTGCAGTCCATGCCATCCTCCAGATCATTAATGAAGATATTGAACAAAACTGGCCCCAGGGCTGACCCTTGGGACACTCCGCTTGATACTGGCTACCAGCTAGACATGGAGCCATTGATCACTACCCGTTGAGCCCGACGATCTGGCCAGCTTTCTATCCACTGTGACAAAGTTCCTCCTCTACCTTGGTGGGTCCTGGGCTTATTGGCAGATTTGCTCACCTCAGTGATCTTCCCCACAGTCTGGATCAACTTCTCCTGTGTCTGATCAGGAGTTGGGAGGTTTGGGGGGAACCCGGGCCTGCCCTCTACTCCGGGTTCCAGCCCAGGGCCCTGTGGATTACAGCTGTCTATAGTGCCTCTTGTAACAGCTGCATGACAGCTACAACTCCTTGGGCTACTTCCTTATAGTCTCCTCCAAATACCTTCTTTATCCTCACCACAGGACCTTCCTCCTGGTGTCTGATAACGCTTGTACTCCTTAGTCCTCCAGCAGCACAGCCTCTCACTCTCAGCTCCTTGTGGGTCTTGCTCCCAGCTCCTCACACGCACTTCCTCTCCTCTAGCTCCCCTATCCCTGACTGGAGTGAGCTCCTTTTTAAACCCAGGTGCCGTGATTAGCCTGTCTTGATTGGCTGTAGGTCTTCTAATCAGCCTGTCTGTCTTAATTGGTTCTAGCAGGTTCCTGATTATTCTAGTGCAGCCCCTGCTCTAGTCACTCAGGGAACAGAAAACTATTCAGCCAGTGACTAGTATATTTGCCCTCTACCAGACTCCTGTACCATACTGGCCTGGGTCTGTCACACCACCTTATAGTCCATTCATCCAAACCATACTACTTTAACTTGCTGGCAAGAATACTGTGGGAGACCGTATCAAAAGGTTTGCTGAAGTCAAGGAATAACACATCCACTGCTTTTGATAGACCTATCGTAGCCATTGATGGACCTATCCTCCACGAACTTATCTAGTTCTTTTTTGAACCTTATTACAGTCTTGGCCTTCACAACATCCTCTGGCAAATCCCACACTCCCTGGGAGGCAGAAAAACATGCAAGGGGGGGAAACAAACACGACTCAAACTTGCCTTGGGATTGTGATCATAAAGAAGGTTGAGGTTGATTCTCAGCTTCCTCATACATTCAAATGCTTCTTTAAACATAAGCCTGTTGGAATGGGTCAAATACAGCAGTTTTTTAGAGAGGCATGTGCACTACAATCTAATACACACAGGGAGAGAGGGGAACAGCTGCCAGACTATAAATAAACCTCTATGGCTTAATTTTCACTGCCTTCCCTCTGCAAAGAAAGCTGGCTGTGCCCGTGCCCGTGCCCATGCCCAGTTCCTGTTCTGGCCCAGCCGGACATGACACTGGGGTAGCATTTAACCAGATAGAGAGTTACATTTGGGTTTAAAGATAACAGTGTATTGGTCGCGGATAGAGCTGGGCAGATTTTTTTTCTGTGAATAGTTTATTTGCCCCAAAATTCATTTTTCAGATGAAAAAAATATTTTCACAAATCCAGCAGTTTCAGACACCTAAATGAAAAAAATTAGAAAAAGTCCAAACAGTTAATTGACATTCTTGAAGTGAAACTTCTCAAAACTATATTTCACATTGAAATTTGGCCAGGAGTTGTTAAAAAATTTAAAGAAGTAAAACACACCCAGAAGCATAATAAAAAAATTAAATCATTTCATTTTGGAAAGGAAAAAGTGAAAAATTTCAGTTCCAGGTTTAACCCAAAATCATCCCCCCCACCTCGATTTTTTGGTTCAATGGCTGAAAAAACAACTATCAATTCAGCTCTAGTCTCAGGCGCTTTTCTATTCCATTAGAACAGTGACATTTTGCAAGGTTTTAGCCCATGCGATAGTCTTGTCTTCGAGAAGGAGTTATAATTATGGGGGGGGTGGGGGGGGGGAAGAGATGGCATTTCTCCCAGCTTGTTCTGCAGTGCTGCTCAGTGAATCCAGATGACCTACATGTAATTTGCCTATGGTTGTTCCTGTCCCCTAACCTCCACCTACTTGTCTGTCCTTTGGTTTACCAAGCTCCTTGCAGCAGGGACTAAGGCACGTAGCACAAGCTGTACATACATAAGAGAAATGTTGAGATGCCTCTGCCTGCAGGTGGCAGTTACTTGGAGGGCCCAGCTGCCAAGATTGGTTTGTTTCCACTTCCTAAGTCAGAACTCTTCGTGAACTCTCCCGAAGCAGTCCCCCTTTCACTCTAGCTTAATGCCCTCATTCTGCAGGCCCCAGTCAATATCGCACCAGGACAGTGCGACCCTTCTCCAGCTGCTCACCCCATAAGAGCCTGGGGGACGCAGGCTGATGCAGATTAGTGACACTCACCTGTTCAGCCACTTCCGAATCTGGGCCAGAACGAGGGCTCGGTGGTGAACAGTCTCCAAGTTCCCTCTTGGCATCTAAAAAATTAATCCCAACAATAATTTCTTCTAAGTATGCTAAGAGCTCTGCACCTCAAATCCTGGTCAGCCATGGCCAGGCCAGCAACCCCCAACTTCCCGTCACCCCCACTGAGGAAACGGGGGCTTCACTTTGACTGCTGTGAAGGGGAGGCAGGACCGTCACTTTGAAGAAACAGTTTTACTCAATGCAAGAGATGGTTTCAATGTCTTTACAGTTCCGTAAGACATCCCCCTCCCCACAATGGCTGCAGAGGGAGAAGGAATGTGATGGAGTCAAACATCACAGTGCTGTGCTAGTGCAAGAGACCCCCAGAAGAAAAGCAACCCCAAAAGGAGGCTGAATTCCAAGAGAAGACTCAGTGCAAGCAGAGAAATGCAAGAAGCAGACAGTATCAATGGCCAGGAGGGAGTCCAGCCTCTGAAGGGTTCGATGTTTACAACGTAAAGTGCTATCTACACTAACAACAGGACTGCAACAGGCACACAGTGTTTTCCTGGAACACTCCACACTACTCTTGGCAAAGGCTGGAGCAGGCTCTGCCAACTCTCTGAATCAGGCAGTTCCTTACTCTGCTCAGACAGACAGGAGCTACGAGTGAGCCTGTAATGAGAATATCTAGGGCGTGGGCTGAGCAGGGTTTGAGACAGGAATCCTCCAGCAGCCCAGCCTAGGGAGAAGGACTGGGCTACCTTTGTTCTCCTACTGGCAATGAAATCAAGCCCCAGGAAGGGGCAAGCTACACAGGCATTTGAGCAAGCAAGTTCCCTCGACTTTACAGAAGGCTTTATCATATGTCTGAGGCACGGTCCACAGCTGCATGGCTTTTCCATAAAACTGAGATGAGATTTAAGGGGGAAACGCGACACATTCTAATCAAGCCAGGAACCGCTTCGGGGAGCAACTTTCTTGGGCCCTGGGTTGCTGCAGCTCATTCCCATTGCTGATAGTCTGGTCTTTAGTGTTCCTCTTACTGGACATTAACAGAAGCCTTTGGGACAAAGCATCATAAGAACAGCCATACTGGGTCAGACCAACGGTCCCTCTAACCCAGTATCCTGTCTGTATTCCACATGTGGGTATGCATACATGCCATGAGTCTGAGTCTGGAAATTCTTTCAAGCAGTGTCCGTTGGCCCACACGTGTGCAGTAGAGCTCCTCGTGCACCTGACAGAGAGCCAGAGGGTGCAGGACGACACCTCTTCAGTTCCTCCTCTTACCATAAATACAACAGGATCCAGAGCAGAAGAGACAGAGGACAGGTAGTGGAATACAGATAGGGACCACACACCTCAAACAACTTTCAGTTACTGGAAGTAACCACTACTACTTCGAGTGCTGGTCCATATGTGTATTCCACACATGGGCGATTAGCAAGCAGTGCTCTGACTGCAGGTGATGCAAAGAAGCCATCAGCAAAGATGCTTGCAATACTGCTGATTCCACAGCTGCATTTGCAGCTGAGGCATGAAGTAAAGCGTAACATGTAGCGAACATGTGGATAGATCTCCAGGTGGTTGCCCTGAAAAGGTCTTGTAACAGGATGTCATATGGAGATGCTGTGAAAGTGGCATGGGCTCTCGTGGAGTGAACTGTGACACCCTCCAGGGGGAGGGATGTGTGCTAACCTGTAGCACTCTAGGATGAATCCCCAAACTCACTTAGAAATCCTTTGGGAGAATATGGCTTACTCATGCAATCTCTCTGCCATGGGGATAAAAAGACTTGGTGACTTTCTCATTGGTTTGGTTTGCTGCAGATGGAGTATCAGGACATGCCAGACATCAAGAGTGAAGTCTCCTGTCTTCAGCAGAAGTGTGGGATTTTGGAAAAAATGCAAGTAAATGAATACTTTGACGTGGAATTCAGAAACAATCTTGGGTAGAAACATGGGATGTAGATGAAGGGAAATCTTTTCCTTGTGGAAAAACTGTATACAGAGGGCTGCTGTGATGGCTCTGAACTCGCTGACCCTTCTGGCCGAAGCGATAGCCACTAAAAATGCAACCTTCATGGACAGGAGGGTCATGGAACACGTTACCAAGGGCTCAAAGGTTGGTTTGGTAAGTGTTGACAAAATGGAATTAAGGTCCCATTGAGGTGCAGGTTTGATTACCGGTGGAAAGGACCTGACTAGGCCTTTCATAAATTGTACTGTAGCTGGATTCGTGAAGACAGAACGTCTGTCCATCAGAGGGAAGGCAGACACTAACTGCTACAAGGTAGGCTAGCAATGAACTAATGGCAAGACCTGAGGTCTTCAAGGACAGGCGATAACCTAAAATGATGGGAATATTTGCAGCAGCTGGAGAATGTTGACTGAGCTGTGCCCAGGCCGAGACATGCCTCCATTTGGCCACATAGCAAGTTCTAGTCACATCCTTCCTATTTTGGGTAATGATAGCCTGAACAGGAGCCAAGCAGGAATGTTCTATTTCTGACATCCATCCCAACACCAGGCCATGAGATGGAGTGACCATGGATTAGGGTGCTTGATTCTTCCTTTGTCCGGGGTCAGGAGGTTCAGGAAGGGGCTGATCTTGATTGGGGGGCAGGCAGATATTGGCAGAAATTCCAGGAACCAGAACTGCCTGAGCCAGTAAGGTGCTAGAAGAATGACACTGGCCCCATACACTGACATATTTTCCATATCATCTGTGGAAGCCGAGGAACAGGCAAAAAAACCCCTGTCTGAGGTAATTTTTCCATGACAGCAGGAGGGCGTCACCCTGGGAACCACGAACCACTACTACCCTGGAGCAATACAGTGGAAATTTTCCATTCATTTGGGACACAAAGAGGTCCCATTGAGATGCACTCCATTGTATGGCTATCTCACTTAGGACGAAATTGTGGATCTCCTATTCATGGTCTGCCGAAAAGCGTATGTTTAGTTTGTCTGCTAGGGAGTTATAGGTTCCTGAGAGGTAAGCAGCCTGGACGGTGATGTGGTTCCTGACACACCCATTCCAGAGTCTGACTGCTCCCAGGCAGAGGGGACAAGCTCTCGCTCTGCCCTGCTGGTTTATGTAAGCCACAGTGGTGATATTGTCAGACATCACCTGGACATGGAGTGAGCATATGATTGGACTGCATGTGAGATGGACTGCTCTCAGTTCTAGTATGTTGATGTGTAGTCTGGCCTCTTGTGGGGTTCAGAGACCTTGCGCAGTGTGGTTGTTCAGGTGAGCACGCTACCCCAGGAGAGAGGGGTCCATCACAACAATGGCACTAGGGGTGGGAGTACTGAAGCGAAAGCCCACCCTTACCTTTTCCAGGTTCAACCACCGGGCAAGGGTGCCAATCAATCTGGTGGGAATGGTCACCATGCAGTTGATGTGGTCCTTTTCCGGTAGGTAGATTGAGCAGACCCAGGTCTGCAAACATCGCAAATGAAGCCTGGCAAACAGCATCGTGTAGGTGCCCTATGGCTTAACAGTGTAAGGCACCTTTGCACTGTAGTTCTTGCTCTGTGGGTAATGCATGCAACCAGGATGTTCGTTATCTGAAATCTGTCTGCAGGGAGCAATGCTCTTGCAGAAAGAGAGTCCAATATCACTCCAATAAAGTTTATCATCCTTATGGGTGACAAAACAGACTTCTCTCTATTTATGCAAACACCTCGGGCAGGAAGGAGCTGTATGAGAAACTCTGTTGTCAACCTGACCTCCTAGTGGGAGCGGCCTACCAGGAGCCAGTTGTCTAGATATGGGGAAACTGTGTAGCCCTGGTGTCTCATCTGGGCTGCCACCACAGAGAGGACTTTCGTGAATACTCTGGGTGCTGTCACTAGTCCAAAAGGGGGGGATCTGAAACTGGAAATGTTCCTGGCCATAAAACACAGGAATCTCCTGTATGAGGAGTAAATGTCTATGCGGAAGCATCCATCCTTCATGTCAAGAACTGCAAATCACATCTCCTTCTGAAGGCAGAGAATTACTGATGCCAATGTAATCATGTGGAATTTTGACTTTTGAATAAAGATGTTGAGTTGCCGAAAGTCCAGGATGGGTCTCCATCCTCCATCTCTTCTGGGAATTAGGAAATATGGAGAGTAGAACCCCTTCTCATAATACTGAGGTGGGACATGTTCTGTGTAGGAGGGATTCTGCTGCCTGTTGAAGAATCATGAGAGTGGTCCCTTAAAGGGGACTGGAAAGGGGGCGTGAGAGGAAGGAAGGAGGGGAACACTATGGAGTATCCCTGATGAATAATCTCCAAGACCCAACTTGCCTGTTGTGATCATCCTCCATCTGTGAGTGAACAGCATGAGACGGCCCCCAAAAACGATGGGAGAAGAGGTGGGTGGCATCAGTGGTGGCAGGTTGGTCTTGACCAGTATGTTGAAAGTGGCCCTTAGCAAGTGCCTGGGAATGGGCAGAAGTCATGGCAGAAGAGGAAGCCGAGAAGCGAGGTCTCTGAATGACCTGCCATTTTTGTGGAGGCTCAGCTGAGTGCTGGTAATAAGATAACCTTGGTCTACAGGACGGTCTCTGGTGTTTCCTCTTGGGGTCTGGAGTCTAAATCCCCAGTCAATGTCGAGTCCTTTACTGAATACATGAACTCATCTGTTCTTTCATTAAAACGATTCGACTCTTCAGAGCAGAGACCCTGGAGGTGTTCTGGACCTCCCTAGGAAATCCTGACAATTGTAGCCAAGAATCCCTTCTCATGAGGTCCTGCAAGCTGTGCCTGGAGATCGTTTCTTGCCACTAGCTTGCCCTCCTCTTTGAAGGTCTTAAATTGGGCTCTGTCCTCCATGGGAAGCCTGCCCATAAAGTCTGCAGGCTTGCACTAAGTCCCAAGTCCTGCACTTAGGATGGAAGAATCCCATGCGCTGCTACAGACTAGGGACTGAATGGCTAGGCAGCAGTTCTGCAGAAAAGGACCTAGGGGTTACAGTGGACGAGAAGCTGGATATGAGTCAGCAGTGTGCCCTTGTTGCCAAGAAGGCTAATGGCATTTTGGGCTGTATAAGTAGGGGCATTGCCAGCAGATTGAGGGATCTGATCACTCCCCTCTCTTCGGCATTGGTGAGGCCTCATCTGTAGCACTGTGTCCAGTTTTGGGCCCCACACTACAAGAAGGATGTGGAAAAATTGGAAAGAGTCCAGTGGAGGGCAACAAAAATGATTAGGGGCCTGGAGCACATGACTTATGAGAAGAGACTGAGGGAACTGGGATTGTTTAGTCTGCAGAAGAGAAGAATGAGGAGGGAGTTGATAGCTGCTTTCAGCTACCTGAAAGGGGGTTCCAAAGAGGATGGATCTAGGCTGTTCTCAGTTGTAGCAGATGACAGAACAAGGAATAATGGTCTTAAGTTGCAGTGGGGGAGGTTTAGGTTGGATATTAGGAAAAACTTTTTCATTAGGAGGGGGTGAAGCACTGGAATGGGTTACCGAGGGAGGTGGTGGAATCCCTTTCCTTAGAGGTTTTTATGGTCAGGCTTGACAAACCCCTAGCTGGGATGATTTATTTGGGAATTAGTCCTGCTTTGAGCAGGGGGTTGGACTAGATGACCTCCTGAGGTCCCTTTCAACCCTGATATTCTATGAACAGTTATTAAAATCATATTTCGCTAACAGAGCTTAGTAGTTAGCAATACAAAATTGCAGGCCTGCAGAGAGGATGACCTTTCTCCACAGGAGGTCCAATCTCTTTGAACCCTTGTCAGTCAGTATGTCCCTTTGATAGTGCAACCTGGCCCTTTCCTTAGCTTCCTGTACCACCGGTGAGTTGGGGCTGGGGTGGCAGAACAAATTCAGCTTCTTTGGTGGGGATGAAATATCTTCTGTCAGCTCTTTTTGGTGTGGGGGCACAAGATGCCGTATAGCTCTGGATGGTTCCAGGACAGCCTCATTAACTGGGCGGGCCACCTTAGTTGGTCCCTCTGGTTGCAGGAGATCCGGGAGCCAGTGTTGAGGGTCCTGGACCTCCTCCAGTGGGATCTGGATGTCATCAGCAACTCTTTGCAGTAGTTCCTGGTACTTCCTATGGTCATCCAGCAGAGATGGAGAGGACCTGCAGGTCCTGATCAATGTCTTCCTCCACATATACTGATGGATCCCTAAGAAGGACCTGGACGCCTGCCTATGGACCCCAACGAAGCCAGAAGGAGGGGTCAGTCAGCTGTAGGGTACCCAAAGAAATCAGTACCAGCAGTTCCTGAGGAAGCCGTATCCGGAGGGATACTGAGCGCGACTCCTTGAATGTCTGTCAGAACTCAACTGTCTCCCTGGAGGTATTGGAGCGGCTAGCACCTCCAACTCAGCTGAGTCTGAAAATTGCTTCTCCAGTAGTAGCGAGGTCATCTGTACTGCAGCACTCCTGCCGAAGGGCTGTAAGTGGGATGGCTCCTGAAACACCATAGTAGCATCCTTCTCTAGTGTAGTAATATCCTTGAAGAGGGCTAGGCTGGAGAAGCAGGGAGACTGAGGATGAGGTAGGACTATATTCTCCAGTGTTGTGTAAGTCTCCATATGCTCCAGTGTCAGTGAAGTTCCAGCAGTCAAGTCTGATGGAACCAGTGCATACCTGGAAGCCCAGTGGTCATCGGACAAATTAGATGATATCAACGATAAGTGTAGGCCTTGCTGGAGCCGTAAGTGCAACTAATAGTATGGGCCAAAGGCTGTGAACCAGAGTATGCTTGGCCTTAGCAGAATCGCAACATACTAGGTATTAGCTAAAACTAAGTAAGCACATTCCTGAGAGGATGGTACAAGAACATCCATAGCTCTCAAGTAACTGTGTAAACACATTCCTAAGAGATGGTACAGGAACACACCGACTCCTCTTATGATAAGGATGGGATGACAGGATAATGGAAGAGGATCTTTTGTTCAAACTAGCAGGTACAAGAATAAGGGTGGCAACTAATAACATCTGGAGTGTGATACAGACCTTGTATCAATGTATAAAAGAAGAAGTCATAGGAGGGGCATCTTTGTATTGGCCGAGGGGACAGCATCCTGTTATGCTGAGCCTGAGCTTGTCGTGGGCATACATTTGTCAGTGTCCCTGTGACCTGTTGGTCAGGACACTAGCACTGTGTTTTTCTGACAATGAACCTGGATGAGCACCTTTGACACAGAACCAAGCCTGTGGTCTCTTTATGAAAACATCGAGGCCTACTGAATCTACAGGCTGCATTTCTCCTAACGCAACAAACAGCAGAGCCCCAAGAATAGCAGCACTAGCAGCATTAACAACTCTGCAGCACCAGCACCGCACCATAGCACTGACACAGCTCATAGACAGAACCGCCGGATGTCTTTCCTTATGCTTTGATACTGGGGTGATCATAGAATCAGCAGATCTTTCTTTTTACATGCTTTCCCCTCCACTCTAGGGGTTTTCAGTGGATCCAGATCTTTAGATTCCACACACGAAGTCTCACCCAATTTCGACAGGCTCGGGGAGGCAATGCATCTCTTATGGACCGTCCTTGATAGGGATCTGCCCTTACCCCCAATGAGTTCCCTCTGCTCTCATGGGAAACCCTAGAGGAAGAATCTTTGGGCTTAGGTACTAAAAACTCTGCTACCAAGCATGTGCTTGGAGGGGCCAATGTAGAAGGGGTCTCCCTGGAATAGATTGGAGAGGGACCTCATAGCCTTCTCCATCAGGTATTTCTTGTAGGCAGAGCTTGTGAGCTGTCAGAATTCTGGGTGGGAATGAGCAACAAATACTGCACTTCACAGAGATATTGTCTCGCCCAGACAATAGAAGCAGTGCTGATGTTCATCGCTGACAGAGAAGGAGCGAGAGCAAGAGATGCAATTCTTGAAACCTGGGTCTCTAGACATAATCCAAGACTCAAGGAGGGAATCCCCAACCAAGGAAAAAACACACTATACTATGAACTTTAACTAACCAGTAAGCTAGGAAGAATAAAAACTATTTACAATTGCCTTTACAGGTGCTACAAATAGTTGAGGGAGAAGAGGACAGACGATTCCAATTCCGATCATGCAGCCATAAGAAAGACCTGGAGAGGCATCAGTCTGAACGGTGCCTCATATCTTGGCAGAAGCACGAAGAGATGTGTGTGTGCGCCAACGGACACTGCTTGAAAGAATTCCTGGACTCAGGTGCATGGCATGCATGCATCCCCCCATGCAGGACCAGCACTCAAAGAACTTACCTCATCCCATGACTGCCTACTTCACTTAAGAACTCTTGGTGCAGGACCTTGTCAAAGGCTTTCTGAAAGTCCAAGTACACTATGCTCACTGCATCACCCTTGTCCACATTTGTTAACCTTCTCAAAGAATTCTAATACATCAGTGAGGCATGATTTCCCTTTACAAAAGCAGCTTTGACTCTTCCACAACATACTATGTTCATCTATGTGTCTGATAATTCCATTCTTTACTATAGTTTCAACTACTTGCCCAATACCGAAGTCAGGCTTACTGTCCTGTAATTGCTAGTATTGCCACTGGAGCTTCTTTTAAAAATCAGTGTTACATGAGCTATCCTCCAGTCAACCGGTACAGAAGCTGATTTAAGCAATAGGTTACATATCACACTTAGCAGTTCTGCAATTTTATATTTGAGTTCCTTCAGAACTCTTGGGTGAATGTTACTTTTTAATCGATTTGTTCCAAAACCTTCTCTACTGACACCTCAATCTGAAAAAGTTCCTCAAATTTGATAAATAAGAAGAATGGCTCAGGTTGAGACTCTTTCTTGCATTTTCTGCAGTGAAGATGGATGCAGAGAATTCATTTTGTCTTTTGGCTTCCTTGAGTGCTCCTTTAGCATCTGTATCAGCCAGTGGCCCTAGAGGATTGTTTGGCAGGCTTCCTGCTTCTGATGTACTTAAAAAAAATTCCTATTAGTTTTTGTGTCTTTTGCAAGTTGTTCTTTGAATTCTTTTGTGGCCTCCCTAATTATACTTTTACACCTGATTTGCCAGAGTTTATGCTCCTTTCTATTTTCCTCAGTAGGATTTGACTTCCAGTTTTTGAAAGATGCCTTTTTGTCTCTAACCACTGCATTTACCCAGTTTAGCCACGGCAGCTTTGTTGGTCCTCGACTCTTTTTTATTTGGGGTATAAGTATAGTCTGAACCTCCGTTATGGTGTTTTTTTAAAAAGTTTCCCTGCAGTTTGCAGGCATTCCACTCGTGACTGTTCCCTTTCATTTCTGTATAACCGGCCTTCTAATGTTTGTGTGTACTTCCCCTTCTTGAAATATGAAAACAGATGGGCAGGGCAAGAGCCTACGAAGCGCACATGATCGCGGGTATCAGAGCAAGTGGGTGGGGGCAGGTGCGCTTGAAACACACAACAGATGGTATCAAAGCAGGTGGGCAGGGTCAGAGCAGGAAGCACACATGACAGTTTCCTTTTCATGCAAATGAAGCCAAGAGTCCATTTACCTCCCATTCCCATGGGGCTGGAGTTCAAGAGTGCTTGGCAGAGGTTTGGGAGGAGGAGGGGAGGAATTCACCATCCTCAGTGGGTGAAAATCTAGCCCTAAGTGCGGATGTTCAGCCCTCCTGAAGCAGGGCCTTTACTACAGACAATAAGCACCAAGAGATCACCCTCTGACCCTGTAATTTACTGAGATGCTTCAGTATCACCACGAGCAGCCACTGAAGACTTATTTATTTGAAAATCCCTCTCCTGCCAGGGGCTCCCAGAGAGGCAGCATGAGCTGTAATAATTAGGATCCAGTAAGATCAGGATCTACAGTTCAGCAATTTGTGAGTGGTGATCCCATAGCCTGGAAAGCAAGAGCAGCTGTTACACAGTACATGATAATATATAGCTTAGCTAGCTACTACCCTCTCCAAACAGCTGAGTAATGCCTTATGGTGGGGCTTCCCTAGCGTGGGCTAACACGTGGTGCTGCGGCAATACCATGAGAGCTGACCTGCAGGATGACCTTGGTGTCCTGGGGTACAACAGTAACGATGCGGGAGCCCCGCTCCACCTTGCGCAGTGTCTCGTTGGGAGAAGAGGAACTGCTGAAGCCTGCCTGCAGAACTGAGAATGGCAGAGGTCTCAGCAAGGGTATGATAAGTCCCTACACACAGTGCAACTTCCCCAGTCCAGCCACAGGTGTCTGCTGAGTTCCTGCTGGGAACCCACCCGTTGTTAGCGACGTTCTAGTAGTGCCCCCGGGCATCAGTCAGGTTCACAGTCCCATTGTGCCAAGCCCCATCACACACAGACTAGAGGAGACAGCCAATGCCTGAGGAGCTGAGTCTAGACACCAGGCAGATACACACATACAAGCAGCTGCCTGAAGCACAGAACATGTACATTGCCTTTCCTCCTCATCCTTTTGCCCCTCCAGGACACCCCCAAGCTTCCCACGTCCAGGTGCCAGTCAGATGCTGCCCAACATGGTTCAGCAGGCATCCCTTCCATCCTACCTGCCCCCCACCAGGAGCACTCAGCCTTGTTCTGGGAGGTGAAGGCAAAGCCTATCAAAGAGAACAAGAGGTGGCTCCTGCCAACTGACTGCTTCCCCTGCAGGTGGCCCACACAGCCAGTCCTGTCCCCAGCTGCTTCTCCTCCTGGGGGCACCCTGGACAGCCAGTCCTGTCCCCACTTGCTTCTCCTACTGGGGGAGGGGGGGAGAAGCACCCCAGGAGGAGAAGCGGCTGAGGACAAGACTGACCATGCAGGTCACCAGTCCTTCCCCCAGCCACTCCTCCTCATGGGTGGCAGGCAGACAGCTTGCCTACACAGCCAGTCCTGTCCCCATCTGCTTCTCCTCCTGGGGGCCAGGCAGGCAGGTGGTCTGCACGGCCAGTCCTTTCTCCAACCACATCTCCTCCTGGGAGCCGGGCAGGCAGGTAGTCTGCACGGCCAGTCCTGTCCCCATCTGCTTCTCCTCCTGGGGGCCAGGCAGGCAGGTGGTCTGCACAGCCAGTCCTGTCCCCAACCACTTCTCCTCCTGGGGGCCAGGCAGGCAGGTGGCCTGCATGGCCAGTGCTGTCCCCAACCACTTCTCCTCCTGGGGGCCAGGCAGGCAGGTGGCCTGCACAGCCAGTGCTGTCCCCAACCACTTCTCCTGGGGGCCAGGCAGGCAGATGGCCTGCATGCTCAGGCTTGCCCCCAGCTACTCCCCCTCTCTCTGCAGACCAAGGCACAGTGATTTCAAGTGTCCTTTGGTCACTCCTGTTGTATCACAGATCAACGACGGTTTGTGGAGAGTAAGCTACTCCTCCCTGCGCTAGGGAGAGCTGGGAAGTGAGGGAGGGAGCTCCCAGAAGTGGATGAAGAGTCTCCCCAGTCACAGCCAAGAGAGAATATAGGGAACTCACTGGCACCAATCAGGAGCAGCCAGTCTGGACAATCAAGAAGCGGCACCATGGCCACGACATGGGGCCTTGGAAGCGAGCTTGTCTAGGTTTCATCATGAGGGCAAAGGGCCCAGGAAGCAAACGGTAAGGCCTATTACATACCAAAGGCTGTATCTGAACGTTTACCTTTCAGTGATGTGTCCCTCAAAGATACACACTGGCAGGTGTGGGAGTGGGTGGTCACCAGCAGAAAATCATCGTATCTGGCAAATGAGGTAACATTGGAAGCCACCTGTGGAAAGCGAATCCAATTAAATCTATGAGCACAAGCAGCAGCAGATGAAATCTAATAATTACACACAGACAAGTGAAACCGCATCAGAACAAGCTTTGGTACCTCCACATCATTAATGAAAAAACGGCATCTATCAGTCAGACCCAGGATGGCCTCCTATAATGAAAAGGATGGACAATTACAATATGTTACAGCACTGGTTTAGCGGCACCATTGTTATAACTGAGATGGGCCTTTGCTATATGCCCATTACCTTTAGATTGTCAGATTTCCAAGTGGACTGGAATGCCTCATGCATATTTTCAACATAGCAGTCAAGTACTGAAGGAAGTTGGATAGGAATTTGTTTGATCACTGAGGTCTCAATATAAAAAGTGTTTACTTGCTTAAAAAAAATAAATAATGAAATAAAGGGTCTCCAGACCCTTGCGGTTGGAAACTCAATAATGTCTTTCTACTGAAAGCTTCAAACTTGACCTAGGTAGCATCCTTGATAAGGAACAGCACACTTGCCATCTCTGAATAACTCTGGTCGGGCGACAAGACTAATGGCTTGAAAGCCATCAGACCCAGCTGTGCAGTGCACATTGTTTTGCTTAGCTTGTGAGCAGCCCAAGGCCCTCCATTTGGCAGCATGGAAACAGGACATTGGGAACCCACTATAATAGAGGCCAGTGTGTGGATTTGGATATGTGATTAACATCCAGTTTCTAAAAAGGAAGTGAACTGGAAAAATAAAACCAAACTATAATAATGATTTAATGCAATGATTAGTGACAGCCCTGACAGGAAGTGTAAGAAAGACAAGTTGGATGAGGTAAAAGACGGTTACTCACCTCTGTAACTGTTGGTCTTTGAGATGTGTTGCTCATATCCATTCCAGTTAGGTGTGCGCGCGCCGCGTGCATATTCATCGGAAGACTTTTTACCCTAGCAACACTTGGTGGGTCGGCTGGGTGCCCCCCTGGAGTGGTGCCGCAATGGCACCGGATATATACCCCAGCCGACCCAGCCACCCTTCAGTTCCTTCTTGCCGGCTACTCCGACAGTGGGGAAGGAGGGTGGGTTTGGAATGGATATGAGCAACACATCTTGAAGAACAACAGTTACAAAGGTGAGTAACCGTCTTTTCTTCTTCAAGTGACTGCTCATATCCATTCCAGTTAGGTGATTCCCAAGCCTTACCGAGGCGGTGGGGTCGGAGTGAGATGTGGCAGAGTGTAAAACCGCTGAGCCAAAGGCTGCATCATCTCTAGATTGTTGGACCAGAGCATAGTGCGAAGCAAAGGTGTAGACCGAGGACCAGGTAGCTGCGTGACATATCTCCTGGATTGGTACATGGGCCAGGAAGGCGGCTGATGAAGCCTGAGATCTGGTAGAATGTGCAGTGAGATGGCCCGAGGGAACATGAGACAGGTCATAGCATGTGCGGATGCACACTGTCACCCAAGAGGAGATCCTCTGGGAGGAGACAGGTAGGCCTTTCATCCGGTCAGCCACAGCAACGAAGAGTTGGGGTGATTTCCGGAAGGGCTTCGTCCGATCGATTTAAAAAGCAAGCACCCTACGGACATCTAAGGAGTGTAACTGCTGTTCCCACCGAGATGAGTGAGGCTTCGAGAAGAAGACCAGAAGGAAGATGTCCTGATTGGTATGGAAGGCCGACACCACCTTAGGGAGGAACACCGGATGCGGTCGCAACTGTACCTTGTCCTTGTGAAAGACAGTATATGGTCGGTCCACCGTTAGCGCTCGAAGCTCGGAGACTCGTCTGGCCGATGTAATGGCTACTAAGAAAACTGTCTTCCAGGACAGGTATAGCAGCGAGCAAGTTGCCAATGGCTCGAATGGTGGAAGCATAAGCTTGCTTAGGACTAGACTGAGGTCCCAGGTAGGGGCAGGGCGGCGTACTTGGGGGTAGAAGCGCTCCAGGCCCTTGAGAAATCTAGTAACTAAAGGATGGGAAAACACGGAGTGTCCACTCTTCCCTGGATGGAATGTGGAGATGGCCGTCAAGTGCACCCTCAGAGACGATATCACCAGGCCCTGCTGCTTAAGGGACCAGAGGTAGTCCAAGATAGTGGGGATCAAGACCTGAGAGGGAGTATTATTCTGCGTTTCACACCAGCAGGAGAAACGTTTTCACTTGGCCAGATATGTTGACCGAGTGGCAGGCTTTCTGCTACTCAAGAGTATATGTTGTATCGGAGCGGAGCAGCGTAACTCCGACCTGTTTAGCCACGCAGGAGCCACACTGTGAGGTGGAAGGCCTGCAGGTCCGGGTGGCGAAGATTGCCATGGTCCTGCGTTATGAGGTCCGGCTGGAGAGGCAGAGTAATTGGGCTGGCTATGGACAGGTTGAGCAGTGTGGTGTACCAGTGCCGGTGACGTTCAGTGCCGTGAGTCCTTGGGCGTACTGGTGCGGTCCGGTGCCACGGAGGCGCTTCTGTTCACCGACTGACCAGCACTCGGTGCCAAAAGTGGAGGGGTGAGGGTTGCCTCCATGAGGAGCTGCTTAAGTCTGATGTCCCGCTCCTTTTTTGTTCTCAGCTTGAAAGCCTTGCAAATGGGGCACTTTGCCGTCAAGTGCAATTCCCTGAGGCACTTCAAACAGGAGTCATGCGGATCTCCTGTCGGCATCGGCTTGTGGCAGGCTGAGCACGGTTTGAAACCCGGTGAGCCGGGCATGGGCTCCAGCACCGGGTGCGGGGAAGGGGCTAGTCCCCGAACCCCCCTAACTATTACTAAACTAACTATGTTAGCAAATAAAAAAACTATATAACTATATATAAGGATTATAACTATATAACTATGTACATGATAACGAACGAGAACTACAAGTAGCTAGGGAAGTGGAGGTCAGTTAAGCCGCGCTCCACTGTTCCAACGACCGACATGGGCGGTAAGAAGGAACTGAAGTGTGGCTGGGTTGGCTGGGGTATATATCCAGTGCCATTGCGGCGCCACTCCAGGGGGGGCCCAGCCAACCCACCGAGTGTTGCTAGAGTAAAAAGTCTTCCGACGAACGTGCATGCGGTGCGTGCACACCTAACTGGAATGAATATAAGCAATCACTCGAAGAATATCTTTTATTGGACCAACTTCTGTTGGTGAGAGAGAGAAGCTTTTGAGCCACATAGAGCTCTTCTTCAAGTCAGGGAAAGGTACCCTGAACAGCACACCTAAATGCAAGGCAGAACAGATTGTTTAGCATTAGTAGTTAGCACATGTTCTAAGGCACCATTCAAGGTGAAGTGACCCACTAACACCTCTGCAGTCGTAAGACAAAAAGAGTGGTACCAGTGCATTGTTGTAATAAACCAGGGGTCAGCAACCTTTCAGAAGCGCTGTGCCGAGTCTTCATTTATTCACTCTAATTTAACGTTTCACGTGCCAGTAATACATTTTAATGTTTTTAAACGGTCTCTTTCTATAAGTCTATAATATATAACTAAACTATTGTAGGCAAAGTAAATAAGGTTTTTTAAATGTTTAAGAAGCTTCACTGAAAGTTAAATTAAAATGCAGAGCCCCCCGCACCTGTGGCCAGGACCTGGGCAGTGTGAGTGCCACTGAAAATCAGCTCACTTGTCGCCTTCAGCACCCGTGCCATAGGTTGTCTACCCCTGTAAGAAACCATTAATCCAGGCTCTCTCTTCAGGCCATGATTTTTATAATGTCTAGCAAAGTAATGAATTTAAGCTTCCAGGCTTGTCTTTAGAAAGTGTGCAGGTTTCCTTTGAGGATGAGGGTTGGTAAATCAGATAAGAGTGATTGCTTTCTATTACAATATTCCTTCAGTAAGAGTGCTGTGGCCTGATATGAGGGGTCTGTCTGGGTGCTTTTGTTCGTGTATTTTGGGTTGGGTTGGGTTCAACTTAACAAGGCAAACAGACATCTCTCCAACATCACCTACAGTACTATAAAGAACTCAAAGACCAGCCCACATCACTAATTTACCTTGGAACTCAAGGATATCATCAAATCCTTCCCCAAACAACTCCAAGAGAAACTACATACCCATCCTCCATGAACCCACACCAGGGACCTTCTACATGCTTCCCAAGCTACACAAACAAAGGAACCCAGCCAGTCCCATCATATCTGACCACAGCTCTCTTACTGAATGAATGTCGCGACTCCTAGAAACCATCCTCAAACCACTCACCACACAAAGGGCCAGCTTCCTCCAAGACACAACTGACTTCCTCCACAAACTCTGCAATATTAACAACCTCCTTCAGAACACCATCCTCAACACCACAGATATCACCTCCCAATATACCAATATCCCTTACAATGACAGCATAGCTGCCTGTCTCAAATATTTACAAGACAATGGACAACCAAATCCATTTCATCCTCATCCACAAAAACAAACACTTTGTCCAAACCATGGGAGCAGCCATGGGTATTAGGATGGCTCCCCAATATGCCAATATCCTCTTCATGGCCACCTTGAAGAAGATTTTCTGGATAAATGCATCACTAAACCAATGATATACCTGAGATACATCCATGATATTTTCATCCACTGGACAGATGGCTTAAACTCTCCCATACATTTCCACCACAACTTCAACAATCACCCCGTATCCATTAAACTCTCTTTGGAACACCCCCACACCAGCACCAGCTTCCTGGACACCATGATCAGCTTCAACAATGGAACCCTACAGACAACAATATGCAAGAAACCCTGGATCAACACACATCTTCATATATCCAGTCCAACATGCCAAGAAATCTGTTATCTATAGCCAGCCATTTAGATTCTGCAGAATATGCTCCAGGGGGAAAGTTCAGAATATACACCTTAATATCGCCTTCACCAAAGAAGGACACTCCACCAGAGAAGTAGATTGCATCATGAAATGGGCCACCCAAATACCCTGAGAGAACCTGTTTCAATACAGAAATAAAAACCTCTCTGACTGCCAGCCCTTAATTGTCACCTACCATCATATGCTGGAACCCATATCGGTATCATAGAACAACTACAACCCATGCTTAATTGGGACCCCATCCGGAGACAAATCTTTCTGGAAACCCCACTTCTGGCCTTCAAACAACTCCTCAGCCTCTCCAAGCTCACCAATGGAAGTATGCTCCCCACAGACCAAGACACAACAACACCACACTCTGCCAGAACAGGTGCAAAACCTGCCGACATATTTGCACTGTTACTATGATCAACACGTCCCACAACACATCTTTCAAGATCCATAGATCCTACACATGCCTATCACAAGTCAAAATGTGCTGTACCTCATCTAGTGCACTAAATGCCCCAGTAACAACTATGTGGGTGAAATCAGACAGACTGGAATAAACTCTCACAGGAAAGTGATAAACCACCCTATCACCTGTGGGTGAACACTTTTCACAAAGTAATCACTCTATATCTGACCTATCAGTCCTCATCCTAACAGGGCACCTGCACACCACTTTCAAAAGATGAGCCTGGAAGCTTAAATTCATAATTCTGCTAGATACTAAAAATCATGGCCTGAACAGAGGCACTGGATTTATGGTTTATTACAATAACCTGTAACTCACTACCCCCATCTTTTTGTCCTCTGGCTGCAGAGGTGTTAATGGGCCACTCTACCTTGAATGGTCTCTTAGAATTTGTGCTAACTACTTATGTTAAACAACCTGTTCCACCTGGCATTTAGCTGTGACCCTCGGAGTACCTTTCCCAGACCTGAAGAATAGCTCTTTGTGGCTTGACAGTTTGTCTTGTCCAATAAAGAGATATTACCTCATCCACCTTGTCTCTCTAATATCCAGGGACTGACACAACTACACTGCATACAGGAAGTGTAACAAGATTCCACAACAACGTAATTTGGCTATACTGTTCAGCTGTATTAAGCGTTTAATGCCATATAAAATATTGACAAGTACTGCATGTGCACACAGTGCAGAGCTCCAGTTGCCATGGGGACCTACCATCTAAACATTCCTACATTTAAGTCTCCAAATTAATGCAGGGTTTTCCATAATAATGCTGGATTTTGTGAATTATAAATCACCAGACATTCTCTGGGCAAGGCATGTGTAGGTGGCTACGCTGGTCACACACAGCTCACCCTGCAGGCACTAATGAGGAGACAGCAATGTTAAGGAACGTTTCTAGATATTGTCCTCCTGATGCTCAGTCCTACTGGCCCACATGAACACATGGTAGGTGTTTGGGGCTAATTTTCCAGAACTAGGCGCTGAATCCACCAGCTGTTCACTTACTTCTCCACCAATCATGGCCAGTGCAGTCTGCACACACAGAGAAGGGAACTGAACAGCAGAGCCAGTGCTGCTCCTCCACGGTTCGAGGGCTGGAATGGGAGCCTCTGAAGATTAACAGAGAAGATTAAGGCTATTTTCCAAGTCAGCAAATAAAACAAACATTACACCTACACCCTTTGCCACACATGCCTCATAAAAACAACGGAGGTGTGTTGTACGAGTACATTCTGTTGTAAGAGTACCAGCGCATGATATGAAACAGAACTGAGCTTGGAGACCATTTGAGTCCAGCATATAGCAAATGTAACAAAATGGTAATTTTCAGTAATATGTATATGAATCCTATGTATGCCTCAGTTTCCCTCTGTACTTTGCACTGCTATCCACTGGGGGTGAAAAGCTTGTCTCTCCTCTTGGCGAAGAACAGTAGACATGAGGTGTACACGTCCCCTTGCCATTTGGGGTGCAATGAATGGGTCATCAAATAACTGCCTGGAACCTGCTGAAACTGACCCACATCAATGGAGAATCCAAGAGACAGTGGGAAGCCCCAGCTACCAGAATGTTCACACCTAGCTAATGAGCAGAAAGGAGATTTTCCCTCACCTCTCAGCAGGGAAGCCAAGCCAAGGCTCCAACTTTAGAACAATGAGAAAGGTGCCGGATGGCGGAGTTAAGTGCTCCCTTTGAAGAGACACAGAGCTCTTACCTGGGACTGAGAAAGGGGCAGAGAGAGAGAGTGAATGTGCACGAGTAAGCCTGGAATGGAGGCCATAGCAGCTTGGCTGGCTGATCACACTGTCTTAGCCAGATGGACTATGTCTTAACTTTTACTTCTCTTTGCTAATCTAAGGACTTTTGGTGCCCTGTATCAGTTGAATACCAAACACTACTCTGTTTGCAGGGCTGGCTTTGGTGAAAATGGTGCCCTGGGCAAACTTGTATTTTGGTGCCATCTCTCCCATCATCACCACTGGTTCCTATGGGCTCCTCTCACGCCTACCCCATCGCCTCCGGGCCATTACCTATACTTCATATGGAGTGTCCACAGGAAAGTCCATTCAATGTAGATGGGCATCTCCCATGGTCCATTGTGATTTAAGTGTCCCTTGATAAGCCACTTACTTTGACTAGTCCCTTCAAAATGTATTGGCCAATTACCTTGTGGGCGTTACCCCAGGAGCAAACATTTGAAATACAGGTATAGAGCCAATACTCAACTTCAAATACAAAAATGATACATGCATACAAATAGCATAAACATGTTCAGCAAATCATAGCCTTTTCATAGACATCTTACATGCCACATTTTGTACAGATCTGTTGCAAATATGTTTTAGTCAGATAAGGTCACAATGAGTAACTGCTACAACTGGCAAATTCCCAGGCCACTGTCAGCCTGTCACTCTGAAACCCGTCATTATGTCAGCAGCAGCGCAGAAGAAAGGGTGGCATGATATATGGTGTATTGCCATACTTACTTCTATACTGCTGCGGTGGCTTGTGGTGCCTGGCGCTTGGCCTGCGCATCAAGGCAGGCTTCACGCTGTCACATGGGGGCTGCATCTTGCCAGAGCCCACGGCCCTCCTGCAGCCCCTAGCCACTCCTGGCTCACCACAAGCATTTTGACAGGAAGTACCAAGCAGCAATAACAATAATAATAATAATACAAGTGTGTGGGGGTGGGGTGGGGGGGGAGTTTGAGAGACAGTGAGCGCACTGTCACTTTAAGTCCCCCCTACCTCCCTGCCCGGCCCGGCTCTCGCCCCCACCCCAACTCACATAAAAGTTTTGCTCCTCTTGGCCTCTGCCGGAGATCAAGTGATGCAAGGCCTCAGGCAGCTAGGGACTCGGCTCCGTTCCCGGCAGCAAGCCGTGTCGCTCTGGGATTCCTGGGGCTGGGGCAGAGCCAGAGCCCCCAGCTGTCCAACTGAAGAGTGAGGGGCCAGAGGGGTGGGGAGAAGCCTGCCAGTCCCACATGGGGGTGGGGCTGGGGAAAAGAGAAGTCTGGTCACAGCCAGCCAGGGGAAGCCTGAGCCCCTTGTGGTGCCTCACTGGCTATGGCACCCTGGGCGTGGGCCCATTTGCCCAGCCCTCAGGCTGGCACGATCTGTTTGGAAAAGGCTGCCTGGAGTCACTACAAATACTTGAGGAGGGTCACTGATCCCTGAAGGGTGTACAAGTCTCTACCAGGAGGCTCTCTCAGGTGGACTCTCTGGGCAGAACTCATAATGCAAACAGGCGTGCTGGAGCCCAGGGGCTCAGTCTCAGAGGTGGTGATGCTCCTGGGCCTACCTTGAAGGAAGAGTGGGACCCTTTGGGGGTCTGGCACACTGAAAGAAGGGGTTCCTCCAAGAGACTATTTAACAGCTGGGGCACAGCATAATTCCTGCAGATCCATGATAGCAGCTGCGAGAGGGTGGTGGGGTCTATGGGCTCAGCTGAACATTTGTTCCATTAGGGATAAAGGGGCAAAAGTAGGTGAGCCCCCAATACCACTTCTGTCTTTTGAAAGCCACTGAGCTTGGCCTTTCATTTCAAAACACAGCTACGGTCTTTCTTTTCTTTAAAAATTAGATACATTCAGATACGAATCAGTACTTTAACAAAGTCCAAAGAGCCAAGTAATGTGAAAAGCAACATCATCAACTTGCAAGGTCCATGCACGTTCTTATACTTCAGCTGGCTAGTTAAACTGCAGGACAGATCCATGACAGCCATCAGTTCCTAAGCTAGCCATCTTGATGGGTATCTTACACTCACCCCAAAGGTACTTCAGTATCTGCCCATCAGCCAGCTGCAGAGCTATTGCTCGGGTCTTCGGATTACAGCACAGGCTGATCACATCCCCATCCACAGGCACAGACAAACTAGAAAAAGTACATGAGAGAGAATGTTACAATGCTACAGTGGATATGCATCCAGTGTAGAGGACATGCCTCTACATTTAATAAGGTGGGAAGTGAGCGGCTAGCAGGCACTGTTTCTGGTAGTACTAGTTGGAGTGAATGGATAGATAACACATTAGTCTCCATAACAGCTCTCTGCAGAGTGATGTTAAACTTGCACCAATTCAATTAATACTATGAAGAAGAGTACAAGTCCTGGCCCCAGCCCTCACTGGCATCCACTGGCTTGGAACATGTGCCTGCCAGCAACACTTCACTGATCATGGGGCACTAACTACTCACTCTCATCATGAGTCTTGGGATGTACAGATGGGCATGTTTTAACCCCCATTCCTAGCACACAGCTGTTGCACATTCGGACACAACTCAAACATGGTTCTGACCTGCCTACATCACAGGACCGCAACATCGGGCACTGCCAGGTTTCAGTGGGTCCCCAAATAAATGGATTTCTACAACATACATGGGCACGTCTGCCCATGTTTCAATCCAACACCCTTTGAATCTAGCAGCTTTAGAAGAAAGAGAACTCAGGCTAAACCCATCAGTAGACAATGGGCACGACTACAAAACATGGAGCTTTCCCAGCAAGATACCTGGCTGTGGGGCTCACTGAGAGGTGCCTGGAGCATGCTGGGAAGGCAGAGGGGGTTGCAGCTATAGTCCTCTCATTGGTCAAAAGGAGCCATTACTAACTTTTATAGTAACATGAGTTTTTTGAGATGTTTTGTCCCTACAGGTGCTCAATCATAGGATGCATGCACTTGTGTGCTCTCAAATTGAGAATGCAAAGCAGTGTGCATAGTCCCGCGCTTGTGGAAAGCAGTACCTCGTGTCCCTGCACAAGGGCACGTAAGGAGGACATTTAACCTGCTACCAATTGGTTCCTTCTTGACTGTGAAGCACAGCTGAGGGGGAAAGACGACAGGAGGTGGAGCACTCACAGGGACAAAACACCTTGAAAAACTCAAGTTACTGTAAGTTAAGTAAGCTCTCTGTGTATATGTCCCTATGAGTGCTACCCTGTCAGAGACTCCCAAGAAGTAATCCAGTGAGAGATGGTGCTCAGGAGGTAAGTCTAAGGTGGTTTGGAGGACTGTGTCACCAAAGGCAGTATCGTCCCTGGAAGGAGGAACAGCAGCATAATGCTTGGCAAAGGTATGGATGGAAGACCAAGTCTCAGCACTACAAATTTCTTATATAGGAATAC
Organism: Gopherus evgoodei; assembly: GCF_007399415.2. NCBI lineage: Eukaryota > Metazoa > Chordata > Testudines > Testudinidae > Gopherus > Gopherus evgoodei. The sequence continues at coordinate 1,858,069 of NC_044327.1, forward strand.
CCTTTAGTAGAGCTATAGAAGTAGACAGAGCTGTGGTGGAATATGCTGTCACAATGCAGGATTGCATCCCAGTCTCTCTGGTCAGGCCAAGATTTTTAACAAATATAACAGGAGGAAGCAGACCCCACTGGGGCTAGAGATTGCTGCATTAGAAGGACCTTGAATGTAGCTCCTCTATCATTCCATGATCTGCCTGTACACATCTTACCCGCAGACAGGGTGTGGGTGCCTCCAAGGCAGCAAAGGCAGTTCGAATGCATGCCACTATGGGGAAAAGACCTGTGGCAGGTCTGGCGGGGCTTAAACCCCAAGGTCTTTGGCATAACCCAGGAGGTGGCAAGCCCAAGTAAAAGAGGAGAGAAGGGATTAGCTTCCTTCTAATCACAGCTATAAAATAAACTAAGTAGAACAAAATAACTAAGAAATGGAGAAACTGAAGGACGTAGAATCAGCTGGATGCACAATCGCTCTGTCTTGAGCTGCGGGCACTTGAGAAGGAACTGCATGGCGACTGGTCCTTACATGCCCTTGTTAGGAGGCACAAGGTGCTGCTTTGTGCAAGCATAGGCCCAGACACCCTGCTTTGCATTGTCTGGTTGAGTGTGCACAGGTACGCCTATGGTGCAGCACCCATAGGTGCAGATACTCAGAAGAGAAGCAGATATTCTGATCAAGCGCCCATTCAATTTTACTACCCCCAAGTGGTAAAGTTAATTCTGGTGGCTCAGCTGCCCCCCCGGCATGAGCAGTGGGGACCCTCAAGTTGCTTGGACAGGCCACAGAATCCAGTACAAACTACCAGCTGGGTGTGGCAGCAGGGAAAGATTCTTGGCTACTCCCAGAGTGGGATGAAGCTCAGGGCTGAGAGGAAATGCTGGACTGGCATCCCTGAAGAGCCAAGTCCCCTATTTAGCTTCTTGTCTCCATGCCCTGAACGTGTCTGGCCCTGACCCAGTGGGAGCTCCCCTGGGAGAAGCATGACACCGCCTTGTGCTCCATACTCATTCAACAGCATCTCTGCCAAGACCCCAGTAATGTGCTGAACCTAGGGGCACATGGACTCTTGTATTACAGAGCCATTTCTAGCATCCCCGTCACCGCAGCACATAGATATCCAATCTGATGCGATACCTTTTGCCAAGAAATCCCCACGATGAGCCACAACATGTCAACAGTAGGGAGGAGCCTGGTAGCACCCAGAGTTTACGAGGTGCACTGCCTCACCAACAGAAGACAGCCAGCACCTGTACCACAAGCCCATCCCCAGCCCCTGGAGCATAAGAATATAAAGAATGACCATACTGGGTCAGACTAAAGGTACATCTAGCCCAGTATCCGGTCTTCCAACAGTGGCCAATGTCAAGTGCTCCAGAGGGAGTGACCAGAACAGGGAATCATCAAGTGATCCATCCCCTGTTGCCCATTCCCAGCTTCTGGCAAACAGAAGCTAGGGACATCATCCCTACCTATCCTGGCTAATAACCATTGATGGATCTATTCTCCATGGACTTATCTAGGTTTTTTTTTAACCTTGTTATAGTCTTGGCCTTCACAACATCCTCTGGCAAGGTGTTCAACAGGTTGTCTGTGCGTTGTATGAAAAAATACTTCCTTGTGTTTGTTTTAAACCTGCTGTCTGTTAATTTCATTTGGTGACCCCTATTTCTTGTGTTATGAGAAGGAGTAAATAACACTTCCTTATTTACTTTCTCTAACCAGTCATGATTTTATAGACCTCAATCATATCCCCTCTTAGTCATCTCTTTCGAAGCTGAAAAGTCCTAGTCTTATTACTCTCTCCTCATATGGTAGCCATTTCATACCCCTAATTATTTTTGTTGCCCTTTTCTGAAACTTTTCCAATTCCAATATATCTTTTTTCAGTTTGGTTGAACACATCTTTACACAGTATTCAAGACTGCTGCTGCACATTGAGTGGAGGTTTTCAGAGAAGTATCCACAATGACTCCAAGATCTCTTCCTTGAGTGGTAACAGCCAATTTGGACGCCATCACTGTAGATGTATAGTTGGGATTATGTTTTCCAATGTGCACTCCTTTGCATTTATCAACACGGAATTTCATCTGCTATTTTGTTGTACAGTCACCCAGTTTTGTGAGATCTTTTTGTAGCTCTTTGCAGTCGGCTTGGGATTTAACTATCTTGAGTAGTTTTGTATCATCGGCAAATTTTGCCGCTTCACTGTTACCCCTTTTTCAAGATCATTTATGAATATGTTGAATAGGACTGGTGCCAATACAGACCCCTGGGGGACACCATTATTTACCTCTCTCCAGTCTGAAAACTGAATTTATTCCTACCCTTTGTTTCCTACCTTTTTACCAGTTACCAGTCCATGAGAGGACTTTCCCTCTTATCCCATGACAGCTTAGAGGCCTTTATTCATTTCTAGAATCACTTGCAAGTTTTCATAAGCAGCACAAGGAGTATAAAGCTCCTTTCCAGTACCGGAGATGTAGGCATCCTCCCTCGGCCTCAGGACCTCCAGTCAGATGGTGGATGATGGAGTGCATTGCAAGCTGCCCCTGGCTGACTGCCAAGAAGGTGTCATCCTGCAGCCAGGTGAAAAGTCGGAATGTCAGAGGATTCACCTGCTTGCCCTCGCCGCAGCACACCTCGACTCTGTACGATTGGAAGAAAGAGATTGAGAGTCAGTGTCAATGTGCCAGTCACACCCACCATCATTACCTGGAGAAGAGAGCCATCCCTGGCACGCCAGACAGCAAAGGGATAGAAAAGGTTACTAACCTGTCCTGTAACTGTTGTTTTTCCAGACATGTTGCACATGTTCATTCTGCTTCAGGTTTTGGTGCACCCAGCGTGCATCGTCGGAGATTTTTCCCTTACCAGTAGCTGTTGGAACAATGCTTGTGCTCTCTGCCACCTTGTGCTGCTGAGCAATGGTATAAAGGGCAGAGTCACTCCCGACTCCCCACAGCACCTTCTTAGTTGACAGATGGTGCTATACAGGGGTAGGGAGATGGGACATGGAATGGACATGTGCAATACATCTCAAACAAGGGTTACAGAACAGTTTAACAACCATTTTTCTTCTCCGAGTGATTGTGCATAACCACGCCACTTCAAGTGATGCACACTTGGTGAATTCAAGTGATGAATTCAGAGGTGGGATTGGAGTCTCTCTGAACAGTGATTGTACAATTACATGTCCAAACCTGGCATTGTCTCTAGAATGTTGAGATATGGCATAATGAGATGCAAATGTATGTACTGATGACCAAGTGCAGTTCTACAAATGTCCTGTATAGGCACTTGAGTTAGATAAGCATCAGAAGCTGTGTGCCATCTCATCAAGTGTGCTACCATGCTACTTGGCAGAGTCACATTGGCAATGAGCTAACACAAACAGGAAATCCATGACAAGATTCTCTGAGTCGAGACTGGAGTACCCTTCATCCTGTCCATGACTGCCATAAACAGCTATGAGAATGATCTAGTTCTGTCCAAGTGAAAAGCTAATGCTCTCCTGACATCCAATATATGGGCACAAGGCTTAGGAAAGAAGGCTGGTAGTTACACTGCCCAATTAGTTTCTCACTTGATGTCACTTTGGTCAGAAACTTAAGATGGGGCATAAGCATACTTTTAAAAGTGTCCTTTAAAAATGTATACAGTGGGTCAGATACCACGGCTTGCAATTTTCCTACTTGTCTTGCAGAGGTAATTGCCACCAAAAAAGGCTACTTTAAATGAAAGATGAAGCAACGAACAGGTAGCCAGTGGTTCAAAGGGCAGACCCATCAGCGTTGTCAACATCAGATTCAAATCTAAAGGAGCAATACAATCCTCTACTTGGGAATGATAACCAGGCTAGACTCTTCAAGAATTTGAGTGACATCAGACTAGAAAAAACTGAGTGATTAGCAATTGGAGGGTAGAAAGCAGAGATAGCTGTTAGGTGAGCCCTGATGGAACTAACAGGAAGACTTTGTTGTTTCAGGTAGAAGAAATACTCCAGAATATGCTGTTTAGCAGTGGTCTCCAACCTTTTTGGCAGGCGGGCGCCAGCATTTAGGCAGCAATGCCTCTCGATGACGCCGCTTGCCGTCGACAAGCGACGTCATCGAGAGGTGTCCCCGCCGAAATTCAGGAGTGACGCCTCTCGATGACATCGCTTGTCGACAGCAAACAGCATCAGCAAGAGGCGTCGCTGCTGAAATTTGGGGGTGATGCCTCCCGATGACATCACTTGTCAGTGACAAGTGGCGTCATCGAGAGGCGTCCCCACCGAAATGCCGGCGGGTGCTCTCCCGGGGGCTAGGACGCGGGCGCAGTAAGATGCCCCCGCGGGCGCCATGGCACCCACGGGCACCGTGTTGGGGACCACTGCTATATAGGAACCTGGCCTGGAGAAATCCCTTTTGTTGAGACCACAGGGAGAATCATTTCAACTTTAACAAGTAAATATACCAAGATGATCATTTTTGGCAATTCAAGAGGTTGTTTTGCACATCCCTTGAAGAGACTTCCTCCTAGGGTGTTACAGCCTGCACACTCCATGGTTATGAAGAGCAACTGGCATGGGATGAAGAAGGTGACCATGATCCTGTGAAACAGGTCTGCTTCTGGAGGCAATGTCAATGGAGTCCTGACTGAGAGACACAGCAGAGCGGAAAACCAATCCTGGCAAAGCCACGCCAGTGCTAGGAGAATCATGCGAGTATAATGCTGCTTGACTTTTAGCACCCTGGGGAGGAGTGGAACCAGAGGGGAACCATAAATGAATTTTGTCTTTCTAAGGCAACAGGAAAGCGTCTGTCAGAGACACTGGACTGTGACCTGCTCTTGAACAAAACTGCTGATGCTTTATGAATTGAGTTACAAAGAGGTCTATGTGGGGAAACCCAAGGCTTAAAATAGGTGTCTGACTGTATCAGGCCAGAGAGACCACTTGTGAAGACTAGTAAAGACCTGCTCAAGCGGTCTGCTGGAATGTTCCAGACAACCGGATGGTAGGAAACATTGAGGTGAATCTCTGTGTTCCAAACACCCAAAGGTGCATCTCCTCTTGGCATAAAATATACGATATGGCCCCTTCCTGTCTGTTCATGTAGAACATGTCTACTAGTTCTTACAGATAAAACAGAAAATTCCTTCCCTTGATGTGGGGCAGGATAGTGTGACAACCTAGATCAGGGGTGGGCAAACTACGGCCCAGGGGCCGCATCTGGCCCTTCAGATGTTTTAATCTGGCCCTTGAGCTCCTGTTGGGGAGCAGGGTCCAGGGCTTGCCCCGCTCCGACGCTCCAGCCGGGAAGCAGCATTGAGGGCTTTTCCCTCTCTGCACGGCTCCTGCAAGCAGCAGCATGCCCTCCCTCCAGCTCCTACGCGTAGGGGCAGCCAGGGTGCTCCGTACACTGCCCCTATCCCAAGTGCCACCCCTGCAGCTCCCATTGGCCAGGAACCACAGCCAAAGGGAGCTGCAGGGGCGGCACCTGCAGATGGGGCGGCGCGCAGAACAGCCTGGCCGTGCCTCCATGTAGAAGCCGGAGGGAGGACATGCCGCTGCTTCTGGGAGCCTCCCAGAGCCTGCACCCCTGACACCCCCCAGCCCTGATTCCCCCTTCTGCCCTCTGAATCCCTCGGTCCCAGGCCAGAGCATCCTCCTGCACCCCAAACACTCATGCCTAGTTCCACCCCAGGGCCCACACCCTCAGCCAGAGCTCTCACCCCCTCCCATACCCCAACCCCCAATTTTGTGAGCATTCATGGCCCGCCATACAATTTCCATATCCAGATGTTTGCTCACCCCTGAGCTAGATGAATGGCTCTCAACTCCCTCATGTTTATGTAGAGAGCTAAATCTTGGCCATCACAGGGACTGTTAGTCTGTAGATTCCCCAGGTGGGCTCCCCAATCTAGGGCAGGAGCATCTGTAACCAGAGTCAGTATGGGTGGTGGGAGAATGAAGGTGAACTCCCACACATATGTTGGCTGGGTCCATCCATGAGTCCAAAGAGGCTAAGACTGCCGTGGGCACTCAGACCCACATGTCCAGTCACATATCAGGGAGTACACTGAGCTCAGTCAGCCCTGCAACTTCCTTAGATGAAGACTGGCACGCTGAACCACATAATACACGAGACCACATACAGAAGTCTGAGGCAGTTCCTTACAGCCATGGTTGGATGGGCTTTTACGTCTAATGAGATGGATGACAGTCTGGACTCTGGTTTACAGGAAGAAAGCCCCAGCTACAATAGGATACAGGACCACACCTATAAACTCTATTCTCTGAGCAGGGAGAAGACTGACTTTTCCTCATTGATCAAAGGCCCTAGCACTCTGAATACAAACTTGACCACACTGCATTCCACCTGGCTCTTGGACTGACCTCTCACCAACCAGTGGTCCAGGTATGGAAAACAGCAGAACTGTTTTTCTTAGGAACGGAAACCACTATGCATTCTGTGAACACTCACAGGGCCATGGATAGGCCAACAGTCAGGAATGTAAACTGACCATAAATCTGAGGAATCTCCTGTGGCTCTGATGGATTGACACACGGAAATACAAATCCCTCAAGTCAAGGGCAGCATACTAGTCACTAGGATCCAAGGAGGGGATAATGGATGCTATGATGACCGTGCAAAATTCCTTGCATATTTGTTTAGCTTTCTCAGGTGGGTTTGAGCCTTCATTTTGCCTTTGGAATTAGAAAGCAGCATGAATAAAATCCTTTCCCTCTGTGGAGATAAGGGATCTTCTCTATGGTTCCCAATAGCAGGAGAGACTCGACTTCCCAAAGGAGGACCTCCTGTGAGAGTGGCCTCTGTAAAGGGATGGATGAAGGGGACTGGGGGTGGGGAACAGAAATAAACTGAAGGGTGTGTCTCAATTCCACAGTGTTTAGGACCATCCTGTCTGTGTTAGTATGGGTCCAAGCACTTAAGTAAAAAACCTATTGGAAAAAACAGGAACAGAAGCTGGTGTAAGGCAAACTGGTAAGCTGTCTTCAACAAAAGAATCAGACTGCTTTGCATTTCCAGGCTGTCTGGACAAGCTCACTGCATGAGAAGTGAGGTGGTGGTGGTCTCCTCCTATGACTCTTCCTTTTCCTCCTAGTCTGGACAGGTTGCTACGGCGTAAAGGGCTCGAAACAGTGGAATGACTGATGGCAGAATTGCTTTTTAGAGAGCGGAGTACAAACCCCACAAACTTCAGCATAGCCTTGGAGTCCTTGCAACTGTGATTCTTATCAGTCTGCTGGGAAAATAGGGTCAGTCCCTCAATGGAGAGATACCCAATAGTCTGCTGGACCTCCAGAGGAAGACCTGATGACTGAAGCCATGAACATGTACACATTGTGACAGCAGAGGCTCATGGCCCTGGCTGCAGTCTCTCCAGGCTGCTTTGCATGGGACAAAGGTCCAAGCAAACAGTTTTCCCTTGTCCACTACTGCCAGACACTCGTTTGGCATCTCAAGTAACTTGTCTACAAACTTGAGAACATTGCCCCCGTGGAAGAAATCTTATCTTCCCAGCAAGGCTTGCTGAATTGAAATACGAAACTGCAGCCTAGCAACAGAATAATTTTTCCTAGTGAAAAGAGAGAGTTTATTTGCCTCTTTCGACTTTGGGGTAGAAACAGGTTGCCCAATGTGCTCTCCATCACAGCTGAGACCACCAAAAACCCTAAGGGGGTGTTGGAGTTGTACAAACACTCAAAATCCCATGAAGGGACATACCACCTCCCTCCTCAGTCCTTTGGGCCGTCGGTGGTAGAGAAGGCAGTGTTTGCCACAAAACCTCTGTGGACTCCATAATGGCCTCGTTAATGAGGAGGGCTCCTCAAGAGGGCTCTACTGAACCCAAAATATCCACCAATCAATGTGAGCTCTCCTAAACTACCTCCACTTGTATGTCCAGAGAGGAAGCCACCTTCTGCAACAGGTCCCGATATGCCCTGTAATCATCCTGAAGAGATGAGGACACACTGGACATACCAGGGAGGAGGAGGAGGAAGAACACAGAGCAAGTTGAGGTGGAACCTTCCTTAACTTCTCTGATAGAGATCTTGCTGGGGCACCCATCCTGCTGGGGCTGCTGCTCAGCACCCAACCCCATACTGAGTGTGACCTCACATGCCATCTCACAGACTATCCTGATGTCTATTTGGGGACCTGGAGGGAGGAGCTGGCAATGAGAGGAACCCCTCAGAGACTCCAGTATGGCCACTGGTAGGGCATTAGACCCCCATCTCTTCCAGACCAAAGATCCATGTCCCTCGACCAATGTGGAATCTCTGTTGTATACCAAGGGCGAAAATGCCTGGATGGAGAGTGACGTCATCTCTCTCTAGATCAAGACACATATGAGCCAATGTGATTCTGAAAATGAGCCCAAGTCACGTGACCAGAAGGACACGGTCCATTCCAAACATGTGACTCACAAACCCAAGTTCAGAAGGTGGGTTCGGAGTCATCCACCGATTGGAGCATTGCCCTTCCAAAGGCCGCATCGTCTCTAGCCTGCTTGGTGATTGCATAGTGCGCAGTGAAAGTGTGTGTGGAGAACCATGTCGCTGCTCTGCAGATTTCCTGGGTGGGAACCTGAGTCAGGAACACTGTTGAAGGGGCCTGAGCCCTGATGCATATTGATAAGAGCAGTCGGCACCTTCGTCAGGTTGTAGCACTCATGGACGCAGGGCGTGATCCATGACGAGATACATTGAGAGGAGACAGGAAGACCTTTCATTCTGTCCGCCACTGCCACTGGACAGACTTTCAGAATGGCTTCATTCTCTGGATGTGGAAGACTAGTGCCCTGCGGCCAACCAATGAGTGAAGCCTCTGCTCTCTGCCGCTTGAGTGTGGCTTAGGACAGAACACTGGGAGGAAGATGTCCTGGTTGATGTGAAACTGGGAGACAACTCTGGGAGGAAGGCTGGGTGAGGCTTGAGCTGAACCTTGTCCTTATAGAGCACCATGTAAGGGTACTCTGATGTCAGTGCCTTGAGCTCAGACACCCTCCTGGCTGAGGTTACTGCTACCAGAAACACTACCTTGTATGAAAGATAGAGCAGGGAGCATGTCGCCAAAGGCTGAAAGTGGAGTCCCGTAAATCTGGAAAGGAATAGATTGCGGTCCCAAGCCAAGATAGGCTCTCGAGACCTTTAAGGAAGTGTCTGATCACAAGGTTAGTAAAGACTGAGCGGCCCTCTACACCTGGGCGGAAGGCAGAGATGGTGGCCAAGTGAACTCTTATTGATGACATGGACAGCCCCTGCTGCTTGAGATGGAGAAGATGGTCTAATAAATGGCACAGAGGTGAGTGTCGGGGATGAACGGTGCTGCACCCACCAGACTGGAAATCTCTTCCACTTGGCAAGATAAGTGGCTCTCGTTGAGGGTTTCCTGCTGCCAAGGAGGAGTTGCCTAACCTGATCCGAGCAAGAAAGCTCCACTGGGTTCAGCCATGGAGCTTCCGCGCCATGAGGTGCAGCGACTCGAGGTTCAGGTGTTGGAGAGGGCTGCGATCCTGAGTTAGTAATTCGAGGAAGAGCAGCAAGATGACTGGAGCTTCCACTGAGATTTCCCGGAGTGATGTGTACCAGTGCTGGCAGGGCCAGGCTGGAGCTATCAATATCACCAAAGCTTCTTCCCTCTATATCTTGAGGAGCACCTTGTGAACGAGAGGGATGGGTGGGAACGCGTATAGGAGATGGCCTCCCCATAGGAGGAGGAACGCGTTCGCAATCGAGCCTGGGCTGTGATTCAGGAAGGAGCAAAACTGCTGGCACTTCCTGCTGCGTCGCGTGGCAAACAGGTCTATCTGGGGAAATTCTCACCAATGGAAAGTTGAGGTCACCACGTCTGAGCGAAGGGACCGCTCACGGCTGTGGAACAACCTGTTGAGATAGTCTGCCAACTCGTTCTGTACTCCAGGGAGGTACAATGCTTGCGGATGTATCAAGTGCTCTACACAGAAGTCCCACAACATGAGGGCTTCCTGGCACAGGGGAAAGGAACGTGCACCCCCCAACCCCGTTTGTTGATATAGAACAAGGATCGGCAACCTTTGGCATGCAGCCCGCCAGGGTGAGCCCCCTGGTAGCCCAGACCAGTTTGTTTACCTGCCGTGTCCGCAGATTCGGCGGATCGCAGCTCCCATTGGCTGCAGTTCGTCACTCCACTCCAATGGGGGCTGCAGCAAAACAGCAGCCAGCATATCCCTTGGCCCACACTGCTTCCTGCAGTCCTCATTGGCCTGGAACAGCAAATAGCGGTCAGTGGGAGCCGCGATCGGCTGAAACTGCGGATGTGGCAGGTAAACAAACTGGCCCAGACTAGCTGGCCACAGGGCTTACCTTGGTGGGCTGCATGTCAAAGGTAGCTGATCCCTGATATAGAACATCACTGTAGTGTTGTTTGTCATGATTGATACACATCTCCCTGCTAGGTGGGCTCGGAAAGTCAGGCATGCCTGGTGCATCACTCTTGATGTGGAGAGCGAGTTCCGCCTGACATCAGAGGCCTTGTGTTCTGAGCTCCCAGATGTGCTCCCCAGCCCAGAGCTGACGCATCCGTCACTAGCAAAAGAGACAGCTGAGGGCTGGTGAAAGAGTCCCTACATATACTATCTGTGGGTTGAGCCACCACAGGAGGGAGTCGAGGACTGTGCAAGAGAGGGTTACGATCCTGTCCAAGCTATCCCAGACTGGCCGATACATTGATGCTAGCCATGACTGAAGAGGTTGAAGTCTGAGTCTTGCATGCTGCACTATGCAGGTACAAGCCACAGTGTTTTCCAGGAGTTTCAGGCAATTCTTTGCTGTGGTGGTGGGGAACTGCCTGAGACTTTGTACGCCCTTGCCCAGGGACCGAACCTTGCTTCCGGGAGATATGCCCTGGCTGGTGTCGAGCCCAGTACTGCCCCTGTAAACTCTATCCTCTAAACCAGGGACAGCGTTGATTTCCCCTCGTCGAGAAGAAGGTCCAGTTCATCGAACACTGCTGTTATGAAGTCGACACTTGAGACCTGGAGCAGACCTTGATGAGCCAGTTGTCGAGGTACAGGAACACCTGTACCTGCCATCTGAGCAGGAAAGCAGTGATGACTGCCATGCACTTGGTAAAAACACGAGGCGCCACTGACAGGCTGAATGGGAGGACTGTGAACTGGTAGTGGGTGCTGTTCACCACAGACCTGAGGTATTTTCTGTGGCACAGTTATTGCTATGTGAAAGTACGCGTCCTTCAAGTCGAGTGCAGCATACCAATCTCCTGGATCCAATGAAGGGATGATGGAGGCCAAAGAGACCATGCGGAACTTGAGCTTCTTCACAAATTTGTTGAGTTCTTGTAGGTCTAGTATGGGCCTGAGCCCGCCCTTGGCTTTTGGTATGAGGAAATACCAAGAATAGAAACCCTTGCCCTTCTGCTCCTGAGGAACCTCTTCCACTACTCCTAGTGAAAGGAGTTAGTGCACCAGCTATATAAGGAGTTGCTTGTGAAAGGGGTGTGACGTTGCACTCCATATGATTTTATGAAAATATGCTAATGAGTGTGAATATAATGTAACTGGAATATGCTTCATGCCAAAGGTCTCTTGTAAGGTATTACAAAGCTTATAATCTACTGAGTGCGGACATCCTATTTGTATAAATGTATCATTCTTGTATCTGAAACTAGAAAAATGAAATACAACTCTGAGGTTCTATTGTAATAATGCAAAGTGTGGGCCATTAGTGGTGGTTTCAAATCTCGATGGCTCCCATCAACTAGGATAATTAGTTGTAAATGGCTCTGTTTACTTGCAAGCCTTCCTGTTAGTCAGGCCAGGAAAAATGAAGGCTTGGGGTCTCACAGGACACGTGACCATGTCACCTGGTACTGGAACCCAGCTTAAACTTGCTGTTTTTCCATTCAGAAGGAGGGGTGGGTACCCAGAAAGACAAAGGATTCCCATCTTGTGTCAAAGCTATATAAAGGAGGTGGAACAGAACAAAGGAAGTTCTAGTCATGAGAAATCCCCTAGTTACCACTTGAACTGGAGTTAACAAGAACTGTACCAGGGGAAAGAATTGGGCCTAGGCTAGGAAGGTGTCCAGTCTGTGAAAGAAGCTTATTGGAACATCTCTGAGGGTGAGAGTTTATCTGTAATCGGTTTCTTAATATATTAGGCTTAAGCGTGTGTGTTTTGTTTTATTTTATTTTGCTTGGTAACTTACTTTGTTCTGTCTGTTATTACTTGGAACCACTTAAATCCTACTTTTTATACTTAATAAAATCACTTTTGTTTATTAATTAACTCACAGTAAGTAATTAATACCTGGGGGAGCAAACAGCTTCTCTCGATCAGCATTATGAAGGGTGGACAATTTATGAGTTTACCCTGTATAAGTTTTATACAGAGTAAAATGGATTTATCTGGGGTCTGGATCCCGTTGGGAGCAGAGTGTCTGGGTGATAGAGACAGGAGTGCTTTTTAAGCTGTTTTCAGTTAAATCTGTAGCTTTAGGGCGTGTGGTTCAGACTGGCGTGTCTGTCTCAACAAGGCAGGGTTCTGGAGGCCCAAACTTGCAGAGAAAATGGGTGCAGAGGTAGTCACAGCACATCAGGTGACAGTCCCAAGGGGACCTCTGTGACCAAACCCATCACAAGGGGTTCCTGAAGAGGGATGCGGAAGAGGGGTGGAAGGGTGGGAGGGCACAGAATTTGATGGAGTATCCCCTCTCTACTGTGCGGAGCACCCAGTGGTCCAAAGTGATATGGGACCATGCATGGTAGAAAGGGGACAGTCAGAGGAAAAGTATAAATGCTTGCTGTAATTGTTTACCTGTTGAGAGACCTGTCCGGGACTGGGGCGACCCTGTGTCCTAGAGCACTCCCTCCCTCAATTGCAATTGCTTAAAAAATAATAAAGTATCTGACTCCGCTGCACCCAAACAAAAAGTGAGAACTGAGTTTTTCTCTGACAGCTGAAAACAGAGTTACACCCTCAAAGGGAGGTCCTATATGGTCTGCTGGACCTCATATGGGAGACCAGAGACATGGAGCCAGGAGCCCCTTCTCATGGCCACTCCTGCAGCCATGATTCTCATGGCGGCATCAGCAAAGTCCAGCGCCGCCTGGAGGGAAGCTCGGGAGATTAGCTTGCCCCCCTCAACCAAGGCAGAAAACTCAGCACGGGAGTCTAGGAGGAGCAGCTCTGCAAAGTATGCCATTGCAGGAGAGGTACTCAAAGAGAACTGGATGACCATGGCCTGTTGGTTAGAAATATGGTGCTGCAATCCACCTTTGGAACAGACCTTCCTCCCGAAAAGGTCAAGTGTTTTAGCCTCCCTGTTTTTGGGGGAGGGACCTTGAAAACCTTGCCGCTCACGCTAGTTAGCTGCATGCACAACAAGGGAATCAGGTTGCAGGTGGAAATAAAGATGTTCATAGCCCTTAGAGGGCACAAAGTATTGCCGTTCACTGCGCTTGGCAGTGGGTGGCAACGTGGCTGGGGTCTGCCACAGGGTTTTGTTCGTGTCCATGATAGTTTTTATGAGTGGCAGGGCAATATGGGAAGATCCAAAGGGCACAAGGATATCCACCATGGGATCAGAGTCCTCTACTACCTCCTCTGCCTTGATACTCAGACCCTGGGCAACCCAGTGCAGCAACTGCTGCAACACCCAATCGTTCTCGAGCGCTGGGGCTACGGTGGTATCAGCCAGTGCCTTGTTCGGCGACAAAGAGGAGGAAGCTCCAAATAACAGCAGCTGCTCCATGCCATCAGCACCCAAGGGATCCTGTGACTCTTGGGGGTCCTGTGCAGGAGCAGACACGGACAGTGTCGTGCTTGGGGAGGGGGCTGTGGGCACCAGACTGCGGTGGCAGCACTACTGGTTCTGGAGCCGCTGTCAGTGCTGGGGTCGCTACTGGTGCCACTGGAACCACTATCAAAGCTGGTGCCAATGTCAGCGCTGGAGCTGCAGCTGGTGCCGAAGCTGGACCTGAAGCCACTGCCAGTGCTGCAGACAATGGTGTCAGTGGTTCAGTGGCTGGTCACTCAGCCAGTGGGATAAAGGTGGTCAAAGCCACCAAAGTCGCCACTTAGCAGGACTCTTGGCTCCTTCCCTGGCTCTGGTGAAAATCCCATGGAGTCCAGAAGGACCACTGAGAAGGGTTTTGCCACTGTGGTGGCCAAGAGGCAAGGTAAGTACGTCTCTCCTGCCGTGACCTGAACCTCCTGCTCTTATTGGAATGTTAAGAGTCTGACTCTGATGTCTCTGAACACGAAGATCATGGAGGAGCTGTGCTTTGGGGCACCGAGCACCAGGAGCTCAGAGACTGACTAAGTTCTCTCTCCAGAGGTGTTGGTGCCGGAGAGTGCCGTGGAGCACCGAGACATCACCACCGGCTTGTTAAGCAAAGGCTAAGGGACGTTCCTGTGATGGGTTCGGTCACAGAGACCCCCTTGGGACTGTCACCTGATGTGCTGAAATTATCTCTGAGCCCGTTTCCCTGCCAACTTGGGACTCCGGAACCCTGTCCTGTTGAGCCAGACACACTAGCCTGATGAAACAGACCCAGAACTGGTCCATGCCCGCAAAGCCGCAGACCAAAAACTGATCAGCAAGTCACCTATCTCCAGCACCCAGAACCATTTACAGGTGATTGATTTTGAAGCACCCTTAATGACTTCCACTTAATATGTTTACCTCAGTAATACAAGGGTATATATCTTATTCTCCTAACTCCAGACATGGAAATAATACTTGCAAATAAACGGGATGAACACACTCAGTAGATTCTAAGCTTTGCAATTATACCTTACAAGAGACCTTTTGCATAAAGCATATTCCAGTTACATCATATTCACACTTATAAACATATTTCCATAAAACTTATGGAGCGCAATGTCACAGTTCCAGCTAACCATCACTGGTGGTAAGAAGGAACCGAGGGGGTGGCAGGTTGGCAGGGCTCTACATTGGACGCCCTGTGGGCATGACTCCAGGGGGTGCCCAGGCTGACCCGACGGAGGCTGCTATGGGAAAAATCTTCCGGCTACCCTGCACCTGCGTGCACACACACCTAGTTGGAGTGGACATGAACAAACACTTGAAGTTTTCTCACAAAACTAAGTGATTGGGCAACAAAATGGCAAATGAAATTTAATGTGGATAAATGTAAAGTAACGCATATTGGAAAAAATAACCCCAACTATACATACAATATGATGGGGGCTAATTTAGCTACAACGAGTCACGAAAAAGATCTTGGGAGTCATCGTGGACAGTTCTCTGAAGATGTCCACGCAGTGTGCAGAGGCAGTCAAAAAAGCAAACAGGATGTTAGGAATCATTAAAAAGGGGATAGAGAATAAGACAGAGAATATATTATTGCCCTTAAATAAATCCATGGTATGCCCACATCTTGAATACTGTGTACAGATGCGGTCTCTTCACCTCAAAAAAGATATTCTAGCACTAGAGAAGGTTCAGAAAAAGGCAACTAAAATGATTAGGGGTTTGGAGAGGGTCCCATATGAGGAAAGATTAAAGAGGCTAGGACTCTTCAGCTTGGAAAAGAGGAGACTAAGGGGGGATATGATAGAGGTATATAAAATCATGAGTGATGTGGAGAAAGTGGATAAGGAAAAGTTATTTACTTATTCCCATAATACAAGAACTAGGGGTCACCAAATGAAATTAATAGGCAGCAGGTTTAAAACAAATAAAAGGAAGTTCCTCTTCACACAGCGCACAGTCAACCTGTGGAACTCCTTACCTGAGGAGGTTGTGAAGGCTAGGATTATAACAGTGTTTAAAAGAAAACTGGATAAATTCATGGTGGCTAAGTCCATAAATGGCTATTAGCCAGGATGGGTAAAGAATGGTGTCCCTAACCTCTGTTTGTCAGAGGATGGAGATGGATAGCAGGAGAGTGATCACTTGATCATTGCCTGTTAGGTTCACTCCCTCTGGGGCACCTGGCATTGGCCTCTGTTGGTAGACAGATACTGGGCTAGATGGACCTTTGGTCTGACCCGGTACGGCCGTTCTTATGTTCTTAAGAAGCAGCTAACATGTGCTGACTACCAACCATGGACAGTAAGAAGGAACTGAGGGGAATCAGGTCCACCTTTTATATGACTGCACAGCAGCAGAAGGCAGCAGAGGGCATATGCATCACCTCAATGGTTACTGCTAAAGGACAAATCTCTGACACTGGTGTCCTGAGTGCACACGCACCAGAAGTGGAATGGACACATGCAGTCACTCGAAGAATGGCACATGCAGACGATCAGAGTAAAGGGCATAGTCACACTCCAGGCCGACTGATCTGTAGCACACACTTTTAGCCCAAAGTGGTGAATCTGGCATGCCATGCCATGTGCCTAGGGAGCTATCTGCGTCCCCAAAGTGGGAGACAACTGCCTGGTCAGCTAGGCTTGATGTGCGAGAGCACAGAGAAGGGAGGGGCTGAAGCACTCACTGGCCCTTCCAGCACAAACAGCCTTTCACTAGTGCACCTTATTCCTCCATTGCCCCTGTCCCTGGGGAGGCAAGCACGGCCTACGGCATGACAAAGTCTGTTCCTAGGGGTGCCAGAACGTGGTGTTTCTTCCCGTGCTAAAAGCTAAGACCCTGGAGATGGTCACAGCCCCTGCTAGCCGGCAGAGCTCAGTCCCAAACCAGCCACCCTGGGAGAGAGGGTGCCACGCTGCCTGGCCAGGGGCTTCGTTTGTGCTTCCTTAGTGTCAGTTGAGGTCAGCGTCCCTGTACAGCAGGAACAAGGGCCCTTAAGCTAAGCAGGAGGCATCTCTCACCCAGCAGTCAGCCACTGCCTATATACAGCCCCGGGCCCTGTTTCCCAGAACTCACGATGGGCCTGCAGTACCTGTAGGTTTTTTCCAGATGAGGTGTTTCCACAGAAGCTTTAAATCCACTTCCTCCCAGTGTAACAGTGGGGTCTTTCACAGTGCTGTCACCTGGCAAATGGAGCACACAGGCATGTTAGAGCACCCTTCAAACACAACCACCAAAGACTTGCAAAATACACTGCTCCCAATCGAACCATTACTGAGCGCAATTCAACGTGCAGTGGCCTTTTCATGATGCTTTCTTCTACGTCAACTGCCCCCGTTGTGCACAGCAAGAGTCATACTCTTAAGTGTGCAGCATGAAACCAAAAACAGGTGACAGCCTTCCTGGAGGAGTGTGGGGAGCCCTCCTATCGCTCAGCAGACTGACAGCTGTGCTGTTCAATGGGTTGTCCATGAGGGACCGATCCTGCATTGAACTAGGGCTGAGGGGCCTTTGCCATCTCTACACTCTGGGATCCCAGTCATCTTCAGGACAAGGATGCCAAACCAATCCTGGCAGTCTACACATTATGCCTCACAGCATTCTGCAGAAAAAGGGGGAACAGGCCACACACAAACTCACGTGCAGATGCCATTGCTTCAGCAAGGAGTCACCTGAGATGGCATCCAGCTAGAATGGCGTTAAACACAGTGTTTGCTTGTCATGCAAGCCTCCCATCAACTACGAGGCCATAGATACAAGGCTGGGGAGGAGTCTGAGACCTGGGCATTTGAGAGTGAAAGTTCTGTGAGCCAGGCTGATCTGCAAGCATCAGCGTCACTCAGCATAGCTCAGAGGGAGGAGCACACCTAGGGACAGGCGTGGAGTATGATGTGCAGAAGGTGGCAGATGAGAGACCCTGGAAGTATGGAAACTTCAAAAAACTATTATTGTGAGATGTGCCGGATGCTATTGGCATAGGAGATAATCATTATCTTGTTTATCTAGAAATGTGATCTGTATTCTTGTGAGCTGGGGATTGTACACTAGCTACATGAGGCAGCATTGCCAAGCTTCCTCCAGGAGCTATAAATCAGTGGGAGAGTAATTATTGGGAACATGTGTAATTCTGTGGGTGAGTTAGTGATAGAAAGGTAAGGGAGGTGTCATTTGATTCATAAAAATCTACAGAATCATAATTCCAATGGTTTCATCCTCCGCAGTATGGCACCAGGGACTTAGTGTCGCCTGGCTCCCAGCTCCAGGGTCCTTGGATTGGTGGAAATTTTCATAACACAGTGTAATCAGAAATGGGTTGACTTGGTATCATTCAAAAGCCCTTTCTCGCTCATATACTACGGTACCAAACGCGACAAACCTAGAACAATTATGCAGATATATATGCATGAAACCGTTAAATAATAATTAAAAATTGGATTTTTAAACACAGGCCTAACACAGCACTCAAAGCTAAATTATGGTCCTCGACTGACAGTACTGTGTTATCAGCTAAATGCTCAGAACATGATACCTGAGTTCTTAATGTTACAGATTACTATAAATGAAAGGAGTGCTTCAGGCTGATTTGCCATCATCACCAAAAATGAAGCAGGTCAGTGGTACTGATTATCAGTTTTGTTTATCTATTATGAATGGCAATGAGGCATTGGTTAAGATGTCAGTATCCAGGCAATAATTACTGGACTGGACTGCATCGGCATCTAGGGGGTAGGGATAGCTCAGTGGTTTGAGCAGTGGCCTGCTAAACCCAGAGTTGAGAGTTCAATCTTTGAGGGGGCCATGTAGGGATATGGGGCAAAAATCTGTTGGATGATTTACTTGGGGATTGGTCCTGCTTTAAGCAGGAGGTTGGACTAGATGATCTCCTGAAGTCCCTTCCAATCCTGATATTCTATGCAAACAGTACCCACATAGTTACATCATGTAATTAATTACAATCTCAAAGCAATCTATTACAAAATACTTCTTTTTACTTTGGTCTTGATCATTTTTAGGCATCAATGGGGAGAGTAGCTGAATCTTTGGCGAATACCTAAACACAATGCTTGCAGGGACCATACATGCTATTGGAAGTGCACAAAACTGAATTTGGCAAGACTGGAGAGGAAGTACATCAAGGATCAGAAAACAGTTGAAGATCCCAGGACAAGGGCAAACTGTAGGTGAGATTTGCCTTATACAAGCCATGGAATGTGCTTTGAGAAAAACCTTTGCTATTTCTGCCATAAGCCTGAAAGCATCCATTAAGCACAGTTCTAATATGTGAGACAGGTGAGAATCTGTATGAAGCAGTCAGCAAGAAAGTTCCATGGAAAGTAAAGTTAAATGAGTGCAATGACCCAAAAGACACCCACACATGACATTGCATATCACATCGAGTGATGCACCAAGAATATATGTAATGTGCTGCATCTAAAGGTAATAGCAACAGAAACAAATACTGATTTTACTCCTGCAAACCATGCAATTCAAATTGTTCATCAATTGCCTTGCAGAAGCTGCAATGGGTAGGAAAGCAGCGGCGATGGCCAATCTAGAGCCTAAGTACAGAGAAATAGTTGCTCTGAATGGGACTGAAGAGGAACAAATGCTTAGCTGAAAGGCTCTGGAAGCACTTATTGATGATGAACTGTGGGATATGGACATAGTTTGTAGTAATTCTACCCATAGACGTGAATAATAGCACACATCCTTAAAAGCTGAAAAAGTTGTGGCACTATCAAAAGAAAAAAGCGCTGATGCCAACAGTAATATGAAGACTGTTTGCAACTGCTAAATTTTTACAGAAAAGCATTTTGTCTTGCAGTACATGGGAGTTTCATGGATACGCAATGGATGACCTACAGGAGCTCATTAATATCATGACGAAAACAGTCTTCAGTGATGAGATTGTTAAAGATGTCAGCTGAATGGATACTCTGGGACATGACTAAGACAATGATTATGTCATAGAGATCACGCAAGTCACAGAATCCGTGACTTCCATTGACCTCAGTGACATTTTCTGCCCTGGGGCTGGAGCTCCAACCCAGTCCCCCACCCTCCACTCTGGTGGGGGACCCCACAACTGCCCAGCCACAGCTGGGGGACCCCCAGAGCTCCCAGATGCCGTTGGGGGGCAAAGGCACTCTGCAGTAGCCCAGCTTCCATAGGTGATGGGGGATCCCGGAGCTCCCAATTGCTGCAGGTGGGAGGGAACCCCCAGAGCTCCCTGCTGCCATGGGTGGTGCCCCCCCCCCCAAGCTGCTCAGCTGACGCGCGGGGGAGACCCTGGAGCTCCGACTCAACAAGAGACACCAGAGCCCCAGCAGCAGTGGGTGCTGAGCTGAACCCACCTCCCCATTTTATCAGGCTATTTTTAGTGAAAGTCAGACACAGGTCATGGGCTTTCGTGAATGTTTGTTTATTGCACATGATTTGTCCATGATTTTTACTAAAAGCATCTGTGACAAAATCTTAGCCTTAGCCATGACTTGTATGAAGCCTTCAAAACCAAAAGAATTATCCCAAGCTCCATCAATCTATGGATTCCAAACAAGAAGAACAGATGAAACCTGTGCTCGAACGCAAAGAAAAGTCAGGGTGAAGTGGCAGGGATCAGTACAGAGCTAATCTCACGCAGATCATTGTTTGTTCATCTCCTGGTTGTGTCCAGATCTCAGTATGATGCTTATCTATGTGAGACTTTGGGAAAGTCTGAGTTCTCCAATATTCGAATGCGACAGAACAATGCATGTGTGTCAGACAAAAAGCAAACTCATGGCCATTTTGCATGGTCTTCCTAATCTAGCACCTACTGACAAGGGGACCGGAACCTTATGCCAACAGAGACTTTACAACATAGCAAACATAGATGTGTGGCTGAGGTAAAAACTCGCAAACTAGAAACTTAACACTTGCCAAGATTTGGCTGAACACTTCATTATGAGATGACAGGGAAAATACTGGACCTATAATGAAGTCCATCTCGTGTTTGATGAGTATGCAAAGGAATTAATTACAAATATCACCAGAAAGAAGATTCCGTGGCATTGCACCTGTCCAATGCAAAATTACTGACTCCAAGAACATCTCCAATGTCATAATGTACCATTTCATACCCACAAGAAGGATGAGATGAGTTAACAGCATACCTTGCAGGAAAAATGCTTCAGCATGTGAAGAATAGTTCCAAGAATTTTGTTGTCATGTGGCATAACGAAGCTGCTGCCTTGCCTCACACTGTTCAGTGGAGTTTCTTCATAGTTCCCATGAGGAGGCTCACAGAGTTTCTTGCATGCCATCAGTGCCACCAAACTCCATACTTTTGCACAAGACACAGATGTTCTAGTACTCTCTCTGAGAGGCTACTCAAGACTTCCACAAGATTCTGGTTTTGTGCCTGCTGCTGGGGAACAGAATTGCTGTCTATCGCTCAAAGACATGTTCCTATCACCCAGACTGTTAAACCCTGCTACACTGCAAGGTTTCCGTGCCAAGATTTCTAGTGACACTACTAGAAGATTGGCTGGAAAGACCAAATCATCTTACTGGAAGCCATCTGATTCAGTGTCTGAAGACTCTTTCCTCACATTGAAGGTGCTCTGTACAGCTAAGACTGTTGCTGAGGAGGTCATAAATGCACTGGAGAAGTTCATATGCTGAGCTTAACATTTGAGGATCACCATTATGACACTTGCAGAGCTACAATGGTAGATGTTTTCCAAGAAACAGACAAACAGAGAAAAATTGCCCCAGACAAGAGGGTGCATTTATACCTGTTATCAAGAGAGCAAACTCCAGGATGACTGAGCAAATCCAGAACTACCCTCCCCAGTCAGGCCTGGATGGATCTTTGAGGATGGACTCATTACACCAGTTGTGTGTGAAATAGCACACACTCCTACATCAATCCTTTAGCTAATCAAATGTTTGTGTGCAAAGACCAGATGCTCACCACCCTACAAATGTTTGAAGAGCAAACCGCTTTACACGGAAACATGCAAGCACAGCGCAGCGCAGATGAGGATCAGTGTGACAATGTGTCTAGCAGTGGTGCCCTAGAGGAGACAACACGGATGAAGACTGATGAATAAAGGTTAAATTCCCTAGAATTACTAAGGGTTGTTTTTTCTTAAACATAAGCAATGCATCCTTGTGGTAAAGTAGAACTAAAATAAGTTTATTTGTAAACATTTTCTGAAGTATATATCTTCATGATTGTTCTAGGTTTGTCATGCTTGGTACCATTGTATTTGTGGGAGAAAGCTTTCAAAAGATACCCAACTTGACCCATATCCATTGACACTATTAAATTATAAATTTCCAACTGCAAGACATGAAGCTGGGAGTGGGGGTAGGTGGGATGTCAGCAAGTCTCCTCTACCACACCACAGAGATAGACACCACTGAAATTATGATTCTGTAGGCTTTTACAAATCAAATGACTCCTCCCTGACCCCTCTGTTACTGACTCACTCACGGCATGAGATTTTGCTACACTAAATTCCCAGACTAAAATCCTGGGACAAGCAAACAACTCCAGAGAAGTATCACCCCCTGGGAGGAACTGCATAGGCTGGATCAGACCCGGATCAAGAAGCCCAGATGACAAAGAAAGAGCTTGTGCTGTAAAAGAGCTTGTGCTGAACTAACTGAGTGTCCCTCAGTGTGTGGGTAAACTGAACGTTTCTTTAGGATTGTTTTCTCTGTAATTCTTCTGTTCTACATACAATAAATGCTCTGTGAAAGCTGGCTGCTCACTGTGCCGAGAGAGAGTGAACCACAGATGCTGCACTCATGTCAGACTTGCTGGGATAGTAGAGTGAACTGCAGGTGACAAGCCTAGATCCTTTATCTGGCGGGAGAGGAACATAGGTCCCTGCTCATACAGACATGTCACTCGGAGGTCTGAAACCTGAAAGGACACCCTTGAGAAGACCATGGAGGGAGCAGAGGTGAAGCAAACCTAGGAACTGAGAGAAAAAGAAAATACACACCAACTCTGTAAACAGAGATCCTGTTGCTGGCGTCGAGGACAGCAAGGTCTGCGCTCTTTGTGGGGTCTGTGTGGAATGCGACCTGGTTCACTGCCTGCTGGAGCTGGAGCTGGAAGGTACACATGGGAGGAGGCACCACAGAATGCTGGAAGGCGGTTACCAGCACCTTATCTGAGGAAACAGAAAAATCAGGCTATGCACCATCCCCCAACTGCAACTCCAGCTCTGACTCAGACTGTAACAGACACAGCAACACTGCCAGAGGAAGAGGAGGCTTGGAGGGTGGGGAGGGGTACAAAGAAGGGTTGCTCTGCTCACTGAGGCCCTGATTGAAAGCCCATTAATTCAACTCCTGTGGACTCTTAGGGGCTTAGGATTTAGCCCTGAAGGAGGGAGCTCTCCCACACACTAGTGTCTTTTATCACGTCCCTAAGTGAGAGAAGCAGCACTCAAGCATTGCAATGCCCCAGACAGACACCTGCTAAACACCAGACACACAAACGTCTAACATATTCCCCCTCCATCCCCCACTCATTGACTTGGCCTCCAACAATCACCTCCATCAATAACGGCCACGTTGGCCACAAGGTGGCTCTCCTCCCCAGTGCTGCAGTCCGTGCTCCAGTGCCAGTCGTAGCAGAGGGCGTGCCATCCCCTGCAGAGAGCGTGCAGTCGATATGGGATCTCAGGGTCCCACAGCAGTGACACAAGCCGGCTTTTCTCAGCGCTGCCAAAATGCAGGCTCTGCTTCAGGTACCAGTGATAGTTCCCTACTGTCCAGAGCTGAACTACACAGAGAAATGTAGTCATTACACACTGCATGGGGGCTGGGGCAGTAAGGTCACACCTAGCACCCAGCCGCATCCTCCCATCCAGCTTGCGAGGATCCCGCAGTTTTAGCTGAATGCCGTGGCTCAGGCCCTATCTCTGTCATGGCCACCGCCAAAGATTATTTCAGCAGCCCTTCAGACTGTCTAACCTTCAGTCACCCTGTGCTCCAGAGAGGAAGACTAGCTTTGGGGTTAACACACTACACTGGACACAAGAGATCCAGGTTCAATCCTTGTTCCACCAGCCTCTCTATGTGACCAGGGCCCAGTCACTTTGCTATCTGTACAGGCGGGATAACTACCCTTCCTGCCTCCCAACCTCTACCTTGCCTATTAAGATGGTGAGCTCCTTGGGCCAGGAGCTCTCTCTTACTGTTTCTGTGTAGCACTCAGCACAAAGCGACCCTGACCTCAACATTTGCTAAAAAGAACCTAAAACATCTGTGCCCCTCCTCTTCCTCACAAAAGACCATTCCCCAAGGGGACATTAGCATTAAGAGCTGGGCTCTTCAGGCACTGGCGCAGCTGTTTCAGAAGCCCAACGATGGGCAGTGAGCTTTGGCATTGCTTCCAAAGCAGCTGGCCTGGACAATGCCTGAGCAAAATCTAGGGAACTAGTGCAGTTTCTCCTGACCTTGCACAGGCATCTCAGACCACTGAGCAGAATCTTTCCACGTCTTCTGACATATTGCCTCTCCACACCTCCTAATTAACATGCACTTGGGGGCAGTCAGGGCACTGAAAGTATTCTTACCATAGGTGTTTGTCTCAGAGTTCTTTTCTTTCTTAACATCTTCCAACCAAACTGCCAGGATCGTAGAGTCTAAGTTCCAAAGCAGCTCGTTAACCTGATGGGACAGAGTCTCTCATTGGTGTTTCTGTCCATACACAAGGCAGACCACTATGTCAAAATCATCTACTCAAGCTTAAAAAATGGTGGTTGGCTCCTTCCTTGCCCAGACAACATACAAGGGAGCACACCATTACAGGTAATAGAAGGCAGTAACATATTACAAAGCTTATGCCAGGAAATCCCCCAGGAATGAATTTAAGATGGTAGACCACAGCCCTGTCTTAAGAAACTAAGGGGAGCATTAAGTAGAACCTCTTATACACTCTGCACAGTGCCTGAGGGAGGGAACAGCTTAAGCAAGCCCAATGAAGAGTCTCACACTCTCCATTCACACAACAGTCGTGCTTTGCCCTATTTTAGATCTTACTCTTTCCCACGCATCACCTGCAACCTCACCCCAGCTTCAAGACACAGTGGTGAGGCTGAAACAGAGCCTCCTCCCCATCTGGGGCGAGACCGTCCAGAGGCTGGAAGCACTGTCTCCAGGAGATCTTGGCGATCAAATGCTAGAGTCTCTGGAGAGGCTGCTGTCTCCTCAGTAGAGAGTGCACTTAAAAATACAGGGCCTGGTCCAGCTCCCAGTGCTGCCACTGGAAGCCTTCCACTGTCTTCAGTGGGAGACGGGTTGAGCCCATTGTTCTGCTCTTGCTCCTAGGCAGTTTGTGACCAAGAGAGAGATAAGAGCCTGATTTTAAAGAAGTCTGAATTTCCCAGGGTGCTGAGTGCCCAGCTGGAGTCAATAAGGCCACCCGTGCGTACTACAAAGGACTCTTTCACATAACCTCTCTTGTAAAGAGTCACAAATTGGTGCTTCCTACCTCCCCTCTCTTTCTGTAGATTCGGGGCAAGTCTGTCAGTGACTAAAGGCAATGAAGGGCCCAGTCTGCAGAGATCAGAGCTAGATACAAATTTGGATCTGCAGTTTAGATTCAGCTCACTACCAAGATGGGAACCAACAGCTAATTTGAAATCTGGATCCGGACTACTCTAGATTTGGGGTTACTCAGATCTGGACCCATAACTACTGACCACAACCCTTCATGTTCAGCAGACAGGTCTCCACACCAAGAAGCAGCAAGCACTGTATACACAGGAGGACAACATCCTAGACCCCTCACCTACCTTGGCTTTGCCTTTCTGAAACGGGAGGGTGAATTCCCCGTGAAGGAGACCATTTTTCTCAAAGAAGACAACATCATGTTTATTGGGCTTCTCCTGTGTGGAGGCTATCAGGCTTCCAGAGGGCCTTAAAACAAATGCAGGGGTAAAGCATGAGCGACCACAACTGATTGCAGATTTAAGGTAAGGAACACATCTAGCTGCTTGCCCTTGCCCAGAAGCACACAAACCCAAGGAGCAGCAGAGCATGTGCTCTTATCAGGCCCCCAGCCAAGACTCTGGCACCACCACGCAGACCTTACTCAGGGTTCACAACACCACTGTAGAAATAATATTAGCACAGGAGAGGATAAGTGCTGCTGTCCCTCCCAAAGCTGAGCCAGCCTGGTATGGGGTTGCTATAAGACTATACACAGGGCCTAAGCTCTCCTACCAGCTCTG
This sequence comes from Gopherus evgoodei, assembly GCF_007399415.2. Taxonomy (NCBI): domain Eukaryota; kingdom Metazoa; phylum Chordata; order Testudines; family Testudinidae; genus Gopherus; species Gopherus evgoodei. The sequence continues at coordinate 1,884,094 of NC_044327.1, forward strand.
GTCTCACCTCCTGAGTGGAGGGTGGGGGGGGGGGGAGAGGGGAAGGAGAGGTCCTGGGAAACAGGAATGACTGGCTCTAAACGGCTCTTCCTCCTTACATGTTTGACCATAAGGAGGGCAGCTCAAAGCAGGAAAACAAAGGAGGGAAAGGATCCTTCAGGCTCTGACAGACGCTGAGGAAACCCCACAGCCAGTGAACAAAACCCAACCTCATCCACCAGGAACACAGGCTGCTCATTACTCACTTCCAGGCCAGTGCTTGTTCTAGTCCTGGGATAGGCTCACTCGTCGACTGTAAGACCAGCTCTCTGCTCCACACTCTGATCTTCCGGGCCCCTACACAAGACAAGGGTAAGGGGGCGGGGGGTGGAGGGGAACAGGAAACTCAGGAGAAGTGTCCTCTGCTTTTGGTGGGGTGAGGTGGGGGGTGGAAAGGGACAACTTCCTCCTGAAGACCCAGAGCACAAATGTGAAGTATTGGCACCCTCACAGATAATGGCAGCTGCAGACAGGCTCACTGGAATTGCTGTGCAGCTTACAATTATGACACAGCTGTGAGTGACTATGCACAAGGTTGGACATTCGGATTGTGACCATTCTCCTGCTTAAAACGCCATACAATAACTCCTTTCTGCTTGGAGTTTGTCATGTGCATTCTATACTCAAACTTCCCAAATAACTCGGAGTTTCACATTTCCTTGCATTTCTGAGAGTTCCGATTCCAAAAATGACTTCTTCTGCATTCTGAGATGCACTGAACAGTTTTGGTCCAGTCACAATTAAAAAAAAGCTTGATGTGTAACATTAACTCCTTGTGTACGTGGTCTCAAATGAGATCAGGGGCCAGCTGACTTTTGAAATAAATGAGGGTCAAAATCCAAACGGTTTGGAAGACCAGCTTCTCTGGTAACAGTTCCATGTTCTGACAGAATGCACAACCCCGCCCCCGATAACAGACGGGGGAGGCTGAGGTCTGGCCCTGCAGAAGGCAGCCTAACTTGCACACTTTGGTTGTATAAGCTAGGACGTTCCGTTGGCATCACAACTGTGTAGGGACACAGCTGTAACTCAATGTTATCAGCCAGCACCTGAGGTTTTGATCCAAACAAGTGAAGTATCAGTTAGTGATAGCAAGTCGTGATACTCCCCAATATGCTTGGAAACGAAGCCAAAGGCCACATAAACTGGGTGTTTCTACCGGGCAAGAGGAGCAGTTTGGGAAGGTTTGCTTTCAGAAGAGCATGGTTTCAAAAGTTTGCTCCTAGCCTGTGACAGGGAGGAGTGAGAGGGTGAAAAAAAACACACCAGCAATTCTAGCCACTGCTTTGCTTTCCAGGATGCAGCATAAAATAACACCCCTCTTGTGCAATAGCCATCACACCAATTCTGACCTTGGCTAATCTCTGAGACAGAAAATTAGGTCCATGGAAAGTGAGAAAGAGCAGAGCTGTGAAGTCGGAATCTGGGCCCCCATTTCTTGCACAGGGGTGTTTCAGGTCGAGAGTTTGACTCAGACCCATCTATACTGAACACTAGGCCCAAAAATGGAAGGAAAAGCCTTCAGCTTTTTTCTTTAATTGCCAGTTACTAAATATGACAAAGTAAGGCGGCTTTGCCATCTTGATAAACTGGTAACAGCCTCCCACACCAGCACAGGTAAATACTTCAATTTGGGGCTGGGCAGGTTTTCTAGATCAGTTAATCCCATACCTGTCTGTGGACAAATAGCACTCACTGCTACAAACTGCCCATCTCCTCTCCAGGTGACTCGGGGTTGGCCATCATCAGAGGATGAAGCAGGTGGCACTTCCTGAAGTTATACAAGAAAAAACAAAGGATCAGGTGCAAGCCTGAAATGGCTGCTGCTGAAATGGCCTTTGGCTACAGAAAGCTATTGGCTGCCCCTACCCTTTGCAAGTCCATTATGTAGTTTATTACATCAACAACAACAAAAACAGGCGTTAAAAGAATGTTAAGGTGGCAAAGTTAAGAACTCAACAGTTAGGAAATGCCAGTAATAAAACTCAGGGGGTAGCCGTGTTAGTCTGTATCCACAAAAACAACGACGAGTCCAGTGGCATCTTAAAGACTAACAGATTTATCTGGGCATAAGCTTTCGTAGGTAAAAAACCTCACTTCTTCAGATGCATCTGAAGACTGTCCACACAGCCTTAATTTGGTCCCCTTGTGCACCTGCATTATTATACAGCTTTTAATGACAATCAAATCCATTTTAGCCACAGGTCTCCTCACGTTTTCAGTGCACAGGACAGACTGTGCTCTAGGGATGAACCAGGGCTGTGTAGTGAAGGGGGCTGTTGTCTATGGGACCCTGTCTGATGGGTTGCAGAAGTCTGAAAGTGTGCAGCGAATGAGGCAGGGAACTGCAGAAAGAGAAAGGCTGCTCTTCTGGTTAGAACAGTTGAATGCCACTCTGGAGAAGAGGATTCTATCCCTCCGTCTGCCACAGGGTTCTTGTGTGATGCCGGGCAAAGCACTGACACCAAAACATTAAGAGGTGATCAATCACTAACTGTGTGCTCCTCATTTTCTGGGACCCTGAACTTGAGACCCTGGGGTCTGATCTGCAGAAGTGCTGAGCTCTCACAGCTGTAACTCAGGTTAAAGGGAGCTGTGCTGTGAACATATGAAGAACTATACAATAGTATGTACGCTGAAAAATCATGCCCCAAGTGTCTCAAACTGGGCATCCAAAATTAGTGAAATCTTTTGGCTTTAATCTGTGCCTCAATTCCCAATAACACTGCACATCTCACAGTGGTGCTGTGAAGATACATTTGTTAATGTTTGGGAAGCACTCACTTTGGTGATGAAGTGCCAAAGAAGAGCCCAGGAGGAAATTCAGAATTTCATCTTCATAGCAGAGTTCAAACAATGTGAAAAAAAATAAGGCATGGGACACACATTGAATTATGCGGCTAAAATAAAATATTGACTAGCTCTCATTAAGTCACCACTGTCCATCCTGTACGCTGAACAAGGCAGGGGTCCTGTGGAAAAAACTGTATGCGATCATGTAATTAAAGACAGTATCATAATGTAAACACACAAGGGAGCAGAGTTAAGGCTGTACAGGTATCCTTCATTCTGGCTTTTCATAACTTTTGAGTGCTTGACTTGACCATCTTAGTGTTTCTTTAACTTAGTTTTGTTTGTGTTATTTCCTAGGATTTAAAAAAGGAAAGAGAAAAAAAAAATTCCACCATGTGACATCACACTGAATTCGACACCCACACAGGCCATCAGCAGGGCTGGAACCGTAGACCCACAGCATAGACCTCTACCACATAAGCTGAGTAACTGTTAGCAGTAGAGAACAACCTCAGAGTTACGAACTGACCACTCAACCACACACACTTCATTTTGAACCAGAATTACACAATCAGACAGCAGCAGACAAACACACGCGCACACAAATACAGTATAGTATTGTGTTAAACATAAACTACTAAAAAAATAAAGGGAAAGCAGCATTTTTCTTCTGCATAGTAAACTTTTAAAGCTGTATTAAGTTAATGTTCAGTGGTAAACTCTTAAAAGAACCACCATAAACTTTTGTTCAGAATTACAAACCACCTCCATTCCTGAGGTGTTCATAACTCTGAGCTTCAACTGGGACCAGCCACCAGAGGGGGAGGAGACACTTTGCCAGTGGGTTTCAGATATTTGCTGACACAGAAATGATGAGACTCAGGGACTCTGAGCTCCATTCCGGGCTCAGGAGGGGAGCATGCTCTAGTGGGCAAAGACCTTTCTGCCCATTTCCCCCAAAGCCTGACCCCTCTCCTGCCCTGTACTCTCCAATCTGTCCCAATTTGTCTCCCAGTGCTAGTCTCCACTGCTCTCCACTTTCCACATTCCAGGCCCAGTCTCCTTGCCTAGCCAGCCCTCACCTCCCCCTGGGGGCACCCCAACCAGCCACGCTAGCTCCAGTCTATTCCCCCAGGCACCTAGTCTCAGTCTCCTTGCCCAGCCTGCTTAAAGAACTCCCAACTCCTTGTCCTATATCAGTCTCCCCCATCTCCCCAGCCTCGCATTGACTTCTTGCACCAATCTACCCCCTCCCCACCCAACTCTTGTCCCTCTGCGCTCAAGTCAGGTTGCTTCCTGCTCCACACTCTCTGGGCCCCCGCAAAGGGTCACTGAGCGCAAAGGACACAATATCCCTGCTCTCAGCTCTGGTGCCATAGCAGCCCCATTCAGCCAGGGACAGCAAATGTAGGGAAAGTCCTGCTCAGACCCTGAAGCCTGGAATGGTGTATGTGCAGCCCAGTTGTCATGTAGGAGATATGAGGGGACAGAGAATGCTCAGTGCAAACAGCATCTCCAGAGAATTTAGCTGCTGCACTTTAACGAGCGTGAAATAAGACTTCCCGGAGGCTTATAACTTGACCAATTTTGGGGAATTTTCATGGAAACAGCAAAAGGCACATCCCGGACACAAATGCCTTGCCAAATTTCAAGTTTGTGCCCCAAGGTTTGGGGTGCTATCGTTTGTCAATGAAACAGCAGTAAATATTTTTTAAAAAACTTGCTTAAAACAAAATACTCTTCCCAATCTCGTTCTCAGAAAAACAGTTGAACCATTTTAGGTGAAACTTTAAAAAAAAATCCTGTGGCAGACACCTGGCATGGAAGTTTCAGCACAAACAGTTAAAGTTTGGCAAAGATATAAGCAACTGAAAACAGGGTCTTATAATGGGAAGCATTGGGCAAGCGGAACTCCAGGCAGCACTATCCACACTGCCTACTGTGTTTGAAAACCACTCCTAACCTGTCAGGTGCTAAGTGAGCATTACAGGCATTCAACACTGCATTACTGAAGTAGAGAGAAGGAAAAAGTATTTGACTTAAATCAAGTGAACAGTGAACAAATTAGGTGATAAAGAAACGGGTAGAAATAAGGACAGAATGCCAGGGAAGAAGCAGGAGCGTCCGCATAGCACGGAGGGAAAGACGATAGCTCTCTCTGTACAGCTGTCCCATCCGGGCAGCATGGAGACCTCATATGTCAGTGCAGTACCGTTTGCTTGCGATGAGCTGCCTGTTTGCCCTCTGATCCATGGAACTGTGTCTCCTTTTTGCCCCAACCAACAGTGATAAACTTTCCTGCAGGAGAGACAATTGCAGTATCTGAAGACTTACAAAATGACACCATGCAGTTTGACAGACAAATAGAACCCCAAGGCAGCATTGCCTTCCTGGCCTATGGTGCAGGCTTTTTACAGGACAAGCTCTTAGAGCTATTCTGTGGGATGCATTTCCTAGCAATACATGTCGCTAACAGCACTGCAGCAGCTGGGTAACTTTGCAGCAGGTTTGACATATTTAGAACCTCTGCTGCCAAGAAAAATATTGACACTCAGCTGCAATCTACTAACCTGATAGTAGTATCCTGCTGCCTCCTGGGCAGAGTTCATGCAGGTCTGTTTGTTCATTTCATTCATTTTTATGAGATAACAATGAAATACTTTTGAATGTCTGTGTTCACTGCAACAACTCACCTTCCCCAAAGTCATCCTGGTGGATCTCCCTTTCAGTAATTGGTTCAAAGTCCTTTGTCATCATTATAAGAGTTCGCTGACCTGCATGGTAAACATACAAGCCAGGATTAAAAATTACGTGTGTGGTATTCCCCAGTGTCAGAGAGAAGGTTGAATTCAGCTCCCCTGTTTGTCACGTAGCAAAAGCAGAGGGGAAAAAAATCACTATCAATAACAAGAAAATATGATTGTAAAGCCACAAAAATTGGCAGGGAGCCTCAGGCCTGGTCTACACTACGCGTTTATACCGAATTTAGCAGCGTTAAACCGATTTAACCCTGCAACCGTCCACACCACGAGGCCTTTTATATCGATATAAAAGGCTCTTTAAACCAGTTTCTGTACTCCTCCCCGACGAGAGGAATAGCGCTGAAATTGGTATTGCCATGTCGGATTAGGGTTAGTGTGGCCGCAAATCGACGATATTGGCCTCCAGGCGGTATTCCACAGTGCACATTGTGACCGCTCTGGAAAGCAATCTGAACTCGGATGCACTGGCCAGGTAGATAGGAAAAGCCCCTTGAACATTTGAATTTCATTTCCTGTTTGCCCAGCGTGGAGCTCTGATCAGCACGGGTGGCCATGCAGTCCCAAATCCAAAAAGAGCTCCAGCATGGACCGTATGGGAGATACTGGATCTGATCGCTGTATGGGGAGACAAATCTGTTCTATCACAGCTCCGTTACAAATTTGAAAAAATCTCCAGGCTATGATAAACAGAGGCCACAGCAGGGACTCAACACAGCGCTGCGTGACAAACATAACGGAAACCCAAAGAATCAAAGGGACGCTCATGGAGGGAGGGAGGGGGGACTGAGGACTCCAGCTATCCCACAGTCCCCGCAGTCTCTGAAAAACATTTGCATTCTTGGCTGAGCTCCCAACGCCTGTAGGATCAAACACATTGTCCCGGGTGGTTCAGGGTATATGTCGTCAATTTACCACCCCTTCTCCCCCGTGAAAGAAAAGGGAAAAAAATCGTTTCTTGCCATTTTTCAATGTCACCCTATGTCTACTGCATGCTGCTGGTAGACGCGGTGCTGCAACGCAGAACAGCAGCATCCCCTCCCCTTCCTTCCCTGATAGCAGATGGTACAAAATGGTGGAAAACCGTCATCATCCCATGAGTGCTGGCCTTGGTGAGGTCGGCCGGGAGCGTGTGGGTAAAAATGGGAATGACTCCCTGTCATTCCTGGCAGATGGTACAAAATGCTGGGTAACCGTCCTCATCATAGCAGAGCCTGAGCTCCATCAGCCCCCCCCCCTTTCATGTCTAAAGAAAAGATTCTGTACTCCCTGGAATATCTAGCAGTGGGAGGCTGTGTTCCTCTCACCCCCATCCTTTAATGTCCTGCCTGGACTATCATAGCAGCTGGAGGCTGCCTCCCCCTCATTTTATCTCGCTGAAAAGTCAGTGTTTCTTATTCCTGCACTCTTTATTACTTCATCACACAAATGGGGGGACACTGCCATGGTAGCCCAGGAGGGTTGGGGGAGGAGGGAAGCAACGGGTGGGGGTGTTGCAGGGGCACCCTCTAGAATGGCATGCAGCTCATCATTTCTGCAGGATCTCTGGGGCTCTGACCCGGAGCAGCTGTGCTCTCTGGCTCTCTAGTAGACTTGCCCCATATTCTAGGTAAGACTGACTCTATTTTTAGACAAAACATAAAGAAGAGAATGACCTGGGGAGTCATTCCCATTTTTGTCCATGCGCCCCCGGCCGACCTCAGCGAGGCCAGCCTGGAACACCCATGACAGCAGCAGATGGTACAAAATGATTGATAACAGTCATCTCATCACCAATTTACAATGGCAGGCAGTGCAATAGGGATGGTAACCATCTCTGCTACCTTGCAAAGGCAAATGAATGCTGCTGTGTAGCACTGCAGTACCGCCTCTGTCAGCAGCATCCAATACACATACAGTGACAGTGACAAAAGGCAAAACAGGCTCCATGGTTGCCATGCTATGGCGTCTGCCAGGACAATCCAGGGAAAAAAGGGGCGAAATGATTGTCTGCCATTGCTTTCATGGAGGAAGGAATGAGTGACGACATTTACCCAGAATCACCCGCGACACTGTTTTTGCACTGGGATCTCAACCCAGAATTCCAATGGGCGGGAGAGCCTGCGGGAACTATGGGATAGCTACCCACAGTGCAACACTCCGAAAATCGACGCTAGCCTCAGTACACAGACGCACACCATCGAATGAATGTGCTTAGTGTGGCCGCGTGCTCTCGACTTTATACAATCTGTTTTACAAAACCAGTTTATGTAAAATCGGAATAATCCCGTAGTGCATACGTACCCTCAGAGGCAAGCAGTTCTTGAACACTACCTCATATGCAACTTTGAAACTGACTAGATCAGGGGTCGGTAACCTTTCAGAAGTGGTGTGCCGAGTCTTCATTTGTTCATTCTAATTTAAGGTTTCGCGTGCTGGTCATACATTTTAATGTTTTTTAGAAGGTCTCTCTCTACAAGTCTATATATTATATAAGTAAACTAGTGTTGTATTGTAAAATAAACAAGATTTTCAAAATGTTTAAGAAGCGTCATTTAAAATTAAATTAAAATGTTGATCTCACGCCACCGACCCACTCAGCCTGCTGCTGGTCTGGGGTTCTGTTCACCTAGGCCGGCAGTGCGCTGAGTGGTGCCTGCAGCCGGGACCCCAGCTGGGAAGGGTCTGGCAGCCAGAACCCCAGACTGGCAGCGGGCTGTGTGGGGCTGGTGGCCAGGACCCTACAGCGGTAGTGGGCTGTTCGGGGCCAGCAGCCAGGACCCCAGACCAGCAGTGGGCTGAGTGGCTCAGCCCACTGCTGCTCAGGGGTTCCATCCTCCGGCTTCTGCCAGTCGGGATCCCAGCTGCCAGACCCGCTCAGCCCACTACTAGTCTGGGGTCCCGGCCCTGCCCACATACAGTGGGTACCTACCTTCTCCCTGGTTCTGGCCCATTCTCCTCCTCTCTCTACACTGAGCTGAGGGTGGGAGTGGACCGAGCACAGAGCTGGGGGTGAAGGGTCTGGCCAGGAGCTAGAATGAGGGAAGGAGCTCAGGGTTGGGGCAGGAGGTTTGGGTGTGGGGGCACTTACCTGGGCAGCTCCCAAGTGGTGTGATGGGTGCAGGTGGGAATGTGAGTAGGGGTGCAGGGGCTCCCGTTTGGTGCTCAGGGTGGGGGTGGGGATGTGCAGGGTGCATGGGATGTGGGGGTGGCTGGGGATGTGGCGGGTGCAAGAGTCAGGGCAGAGGGCTGGGGGCATGTGACGGGGGTGCAGGTGTCAGGGTAGGGGGGCTGGGTATGTGTGGGGGTGCCAGTCAGGGCATGCATCCGACGAAGTGGGTATTCACCCACAAAAGCTCATGCTCCAAAACGTGTTAGTCTATAAGGTGCCACAGGATTCTTTGCTGCTTTTACAGATCCAGACTAACATGGCTACCCCTCTGATACTAGTCAGGGCTAGGGTCATGGGGGGGTGAAGGAGTCAACAGAGGGTTGGGTGGTACAGGGCTTAGGGCAGAGGGCTGAGTGACTGCCCCCCCAAGAACTCCCCCCCCCTTGTCCCATCTATCCCCTCCTGGGACTCCAACCCCTATCTAAGCCTCCCTGCCCCTTATCCCCTGACTGCTGCCCTACAATTCCCTACCTGTCCCCTGCCCTTCCCCACACCCCCGCACTCAGACAGACCCCCTGGACTCCCATGCCTATCTAACCGCTCCCCGCCCCCTGACAGGATCCCCAGAACTCTGGACCCCTACAACGCCTCCCCTGCTCCCTGCCTGCCCCAATCCCTCTCCACACCTCTACCTCCTGACAGCCCCCGCAGAACTCTCGACTCATCCAACCCCCCCAGCTCCTTGTCTCCTGACCACCACCTCCAGAGACCCCCCAACACCCTAACTGCTCCCTCAGGACCCTCTTTGCTTCGTGTCCCCTGATTGTCCTGACCCCTATCCACCCCCCAAACAGACCTCAGGACTCCCATGCCCCATCCAACTCCCACTGCTCCCTGACTGCCCCCTCCAGAGTCCCCCGCCCCAACCACCCCCCCATCCAACCCACCCTGCTCCCTGTCCCTTGACTGCCCTCACCTTTTACCCAAACGTGACCCCCCCCCCGGCCCCAGAGCCGGCCCCCTTACCATGAGGCTCCTCACTCATCCGGAGCCCTGCCACTGCTGCCCCCGCACGCGCAGCCTTGCTCCACCCCACCCCTCAGAGTGCTGTGTGCGCGGCAGCAGGGCTCCAGATGAGCAGGGAGCGTCTTTCCCTCCCCATAGAGCCAAACGCTGCCCCGCAGGGGTGCCTAGCCCCAGCCCCCAGAGCGCTGCATGCACAGCAGCAGGGCTCTAGGGGAAGGTGAGGGAGGGGGCAACGGCTTGCTGCGCTCGGGCTGGCACTCCGGCCCAGGACTGCGGACCCCGCATGCCGCGTTGGCAGGATTTTTAATGGCACGTGGAGTCCCAGCAGGTAGCAGAGTGCCATTAAAAATTGGCACACGTGCCATAGGTTGCCAATCCCTGGACTAGATTTTAAGTTGACAGTAATTCCTATAAGTAGAGAGGGTCACAATTTCCTATGGGAGAACAGGTGCTATAAGTATTTTACAAAGAACACAGTGCTACTACTCAAATTAGTTGGAGTTGAGGACATTTAGTGCTTTGCAGGTAATGTTTAGCACCTTGTAGGATTGGGTCTTCATATGCACAGCACCATTGCAATGCAGACACTTCTGGAGAAAAGGCCAATAAGCACGCTGCACGAAAACGGGGGTAAAAAAAAGGAAAAGAAGTTTCAGGCAAAGTCAGCAAACCCCAACTCCTATGAGAAGAGCCATCGGATTCTTTATCACCCTGACTTCTATGTTTATAGTAACATATTTTCTGTTTGCACATAACCGAATCATTTAAACTGCTAACATGCCACATTAGTTATAAGCAGCATAAAAAAAACAGAACTGTTTCTCTCTCCGTTATCATCATTAGACAGGAAACAGGATCTTTCCCCAGATCAGAGCCCTAGTTCTGCTCTTCAACTACAGTCTGACATCTCCAAACTGTCGGATAACAAGAAGAGTTTGCAGCCTCTTTGCCCAGCAGAAGTTCCTTCAATAATGGTACTGAGACCTCAATATAAAGACTATACCAGGGAGAATACAGCAAGAAGCTGATCATTTTTTCTTGCATTTAAGACCTCCAGATGTTTCAGAAGAGCCAGAGAGCTCCCCTTAATTCATCATTGAGGTTCATAAGAAAAGGAGAGTAAAACTTGTCCACTTATTTTGGTCTCTCATGCGCACCTTTAAAACACCAAGCCTTTTGCTTTGTTTAATATACTTGGACTTCAGTAAAGCATCTGAAATGGGACCACATGACAGAACATGGGGATTAATACAAGAACTGTAAGGTGCATAAGGAACTGGCTCAAGGGGAAAAGGAAAACAATTGTGCTCAAAGATGAACTACTGGACAGGAGGGATGTTACTAGTGGAGTTCCCCAAGCATCAGCCTTGAGAACAATTTTACTCAATACTTTTGTTTACGACTGTGACTGAATGCACCCCTGTATTCACACCTAAACAAATCTTTGTACACAATAGGCCTTGTGACGTATCACTTGAAAACTAATAATTTAATGGTCAGTAATACCATGATGAAACATGTGTAGCAATGTTATATGTAAAGTTACGAACGTAAGCTGAAATCATGACTGAAGTGTGTTTACTAGACAAGTCTGAGGAGGGGGTAAACAAACCTGTTTCTCAAAGATAAAGGACAAGCTGACGCCTCTAGCCATGATAGCCCATCACTGGTCACATTCTTTGGCAACGAAGGAGTGTGGGGCAGGAACAAATAGATCTGCACCTTTGCAAACAACAGCATGGAACTTATTTCACAGCTGGATTCCTTGTCTCCTTCCTCACAGTGGGAAGGAACTAGAGGGAGCCCTCAGGAAAATGCATTTCAAAAGGTGACTGAACTATAAAAACAACCCAAGTTCTCTCTCCTTATACATCTCTTGCTCTTTCACCTAAGATGACAACTAAAATCAGCTCATCTGACTTTGGAAAAGAGCTTGATCTGAAATTTGGTCAGCCCTGTTCCTAGGAGCATGTAGTTAAGAATTTTTATCTTGAATCAAGTCTAGTTTGCTTAGTACTAGGAAGTGTTTTATCTTTATTTCTCTTGTGACCATTTATGACATTAAAGCCTTGTACTTGTACACATTTAACAATCTCTCTCTGTAGATAAAGAAACTTGTTTTATTTTTTAATCAAAACTAATCCGTGTTGTGGTTAAACTGGGCTAATGGGGGAACTCCATTTAAAGTAGCAGACTGTTGTATACTGATCTCCTTAGAGAGACAATGGATCTAATATATCTGGACTGCTCAGGAGAGGGCAGGACAGAGCAGAACACATGTTCTGGGAGAAAATCTGGGACTGGGAGTGTGTTGGGGTCACCCTGCAAGTGGGTAACCAAGGCTGGTGGAAGCCAGAGCGTGACTGATGTGTGGCTTGCAGGCACTCAGAGTGTGACCTGCATGCTATTTGACTGTGAGCGGCCCAGGTGGGAGTAACAGCAGCAAACCAATTGGAGGCACCCACATTTGCAGGGCAGGGGTGACGTAGCTCCTCACTGGTCTGGCTAGCACCCCAGAATGTTACAGTTCATACAAGACTTGTAAGGTGAGTAAGGAACTGGCTCAAGAAGAAAAAGGCAACAGGTTGTGCTCAAAGGTGAACAACTGGAGGAAGGTTACTAGTGGAGCTCCTCAAGGATCAGCCCTAGGTCCAATTTTACACAATATTTTTATTCATGACCTTGGTGTAAGAAGTAAAAGTGTGCTAATGAAATTTGCTGATGATTCCAGAGGAAGAAAATCAAAACAAAAAAGGAGTTCAGGAGAACTGGCAGTTTCTCAAGGAGACAATATTAAAGGTACAATTGCAAACCATCCCGATGTGAAGAAAAGATAGGAAAAATACTAAGAGGCCAATATGGAGCCATCAGGAACTCTCTAATTACCTGAAAATCAAAACAGAAACCTACAAGAAGTGGAAGCATGGACAAATTGCAGGAAGGGGTACACAACAATAGCTCAGGCACAGAGGGACAAAAATCATAAAGGTTAAGGTGCAAAATAAATTACAACTAGCAAAGGGATAAGAGACAATAAGAAAAGGTTCCTAACGTATTTATAGAACAAGAGAAAGAAAAGGAAAGTGTTAGTCCTCCATTTAGTGGGGAAGGAGAGCTATTAACTGATGACATCAAGAAGGCTGAGGTATTTAATGCTATTTTGCTTCAGTCTTCTTTAAAAAGGTTAATGGTGACCAGAAAGTCAACACTAGGGGTGAGCAAACTACAGCCCGCGGGCCAGATCCGTTTTAGGCCGGCCCACGAACTCCCACTGTGGAACGGGGGACCACACCATGCAGCTCAGCCTGCTTCGGCTTTGGCGCTGGGTCGGGGGCTGCTCCAGTGCTCCAGCCGGGCCCGGCGCAGGGCTGGGGCCGCACCACGCTGGTCCGGAAGCTGTGACATGGTCCCGCTCTGGCTCCCACACACTCCAACGGAAGTTGCAGGGGCAGTGCCTGTGGATGGGGCAGTGTGCAGAGCCACCTGGCGACGCCTCTGCATAGGAGCCAGAGAAGGGACATGCCATTGCTTCTGGAAGCTGCTTGAGGTAAGCGCCGCTCGGAGTCTGCACCCCTGAGCCTCTCACCAGGCCCCGACCCCCTGCCCCAGCCCTGATCCCCCTCCTGCTCTCCAAACCCCTCGATCCAGCCTGGACCACCCTCCTACACACCAAACTCCTCATCCCCAGCCCCACCCCAAAGCCCACACCCCCAATCAGAGCTCTCCCCTCCTCCCCTACCCCAATCCCAATTTTGTAAGCATTCATGGTCAGTCATAAAATTTCTATTCTCCGATGTGGCCGTCGGAACAAAAAGTTTGCCCACTCCTGCTCGACACAATTAATACTTACAAGGCAGAAGGAACCCAAGACAAAACAGGGAAGGAACAGATAAGTTAGAGGACTAAAGATGACTGCGGGAGACTTGATAACAGTCTTCAAATATGTTAAGGGCTGTTATAAAGAAGACTGATCAATTGCTCCCCATGTCCACTGAAGGAAGGACAAAAAGTAATGGGCTTAAATCTGAAGCAAGGGAGACTGGTTAGATATCCGTACAAGCCAAACTCTAAGAGCAGTTAAGTTCTGGAATAGGTTTCTAAGGGAACTGTAGAATCCCCATCACTGGAGGTTTTTAACAACAGGTTGCACAAACACTTATCAGGGATGGTCTAGGTTTACTTGGCCCCGCCTCTGCACAGGGAGCTGGACTGGATGACCTCTTGATGTTCCTTCCAGCCCTGCATTTCTATGATTCTCCAGTACAAAGTTGGGAAGTATCGTCAACATGGAGGAGGACTGGAATATTACATAGGAAGACCTGGATGACCTTGAGAACTGGCGTACAGAAACGGGATGAAATTTAATAGTGGGAAACGCAAAGTCATGCATTTAGGGTCTAAACAAACATCTGCTATCAAGTGGGGGCTCATCAGCTGGAAGTGACAGAAAAGGAAAGAGGCCTGGGTGCCTTGATCAATAACAGGATGACAATGAGCACCAATGTGATGCAGTTGAGAAAGAGGCAAATATGATCCTATGATGCATCAGGAAGGACATATCCAATAGAGAGAGAGAGAAAAGTAGTAATGACATTTTACAAGGTACTGGTAAGACCTCATCTGGAGCCTGTACAATTCTGATCACCCACATTCAAGAGAGATGAATTCAAACTGGAACTGGTGCAAATAAGTGATCGGGGGAATGGAGGGCCTATCTTATGAGGGGAGACTGGAAGAGTTTGGCTTGCTAAGCCTAGCAAAACAAAGGTCAAGAGGGAACGTGACTGCTCTCTATAAATATATCAGGGCGGAGGGGGCAGAGATAACAGGGAGGGAGAAGAGTGATCGAAGATAAAGGACAATATTGACAAAAAACAACAAAAAGATATGAACTGGCCATGAACAAATTCAGGCTGGAAATCTGAAGGTTTCTAATCATCAGAGGGATGAGGTTCTGGAAGTCTCCCAGGAGGAGTTGTGCAGGCAAACAACTTAATGTTGAGAGAAAGCTGGACATAAGAACAAGTGGAATTGCATGGCAGGGCCTGGCAGTTCTTAGAGTCACTCCTGGTCCATGTCAGATACTCTTAAAAAATCTCATGCTTCAGGGCTTCAGCTGGTCACCTGCAGGGGTCAGGAAAGGATATTCCCCTCACAAATTATTCTGGGTTTTTTTTCCAATCTACTTCCTCTGAAGCATCTGAGATGCCATGGCTACAGATAGAAAATTGGCTGGGGTGGGCCAATGCTTTGAGGTGGCACTAAGCACTCTCTTTCTCAGGTGCTTGGGTGGCTGGTTCTTGCTCACATGCTCAGGGTCTAACAGGCCATATGTGGGATGAAGAAGACATTTTCCCTCAGATCAGATTGGCAGTGACCTTGGGATTTTTTGCCTTCCTCTGCAGCCTGGGATGCTGATCACTTGCCAGGGTTATCTTGGTGTATGTCACTAAACAATTCCCTACCATTCCAGGGACCTTGGGCACTGGGGCACCTCAGGCCCTCCTGTTCTGTCTGTGGAACACAATAAATTAGATTAAGGCTGTTGATTAATGGCCGTTAACTCACACAATTAGCTCAAAAAATTAATCACAGTTTTAATCGCATTCTTAAACAATAGAATAGCAATTGAAATGTATTAAATATTTTGGATGTTTTTCTGCATTTTCGTGTACATTGTATTGTATTTCATGTACATTGTATTCTGTGTTGTAACTGAAATCAAAGTGTTTATTTTTATTACAAATATATGTACTGTAAAAATAAGGACATAGTATTTTTCACTTCACCTCATACAAGTACTGTAGTGCAAACTCTTCATTGTGAAGGTGCAACTTACAAATATAGAATTTTTTTTTGTTACATAACTGCACTCAAAACCAAAACGATGGAAACTTCAGAGCCTACAAGTCCATTCAGTCCTACTTCTTCAGCCAAATGCTAAGACAAACAAGTTTGTTTACATTTACAGGAGATAATGCTGCCCTCTTATTTAAAATGTCACCAGAAAGTGCGAACAGGCATTTGCATAGCACTTTCGTAGCTGGCATTCCAAGGTATTTACGTATAGGATATGCTAAACATTCGTATGCCCCTTCGTGCTTCAGTCACCATTCCAGAGGACAAGTTTCCATGCTGATGACCCTCGTTAAAAAAAATATATATAGGTTAATTAAATTTGTGACTGATCTCCTTGTGGAAGAATTGTATGTCCCCAGCTCTGTTTTACCACGTTCTGCCATATATTTCATGTTATAGCAGTCTCGGATGATGACCCAGCACATGTTCATTTTAAGAACACTTTCGCTGCAGATTTCACAAAACACAAAGAAGGTACGAATGCGAGATTTCTAAAGATAACTACAGCACTCGACCCAAGGTTTAAGAATCTGAAGTGCCTTCCAAAATTGGAGAGGGATGAGGTGTGGAGCATGCTTTGAGAAGTCTTAAAAGAGCAACACTTTGATGCAGAAACTACAGAACATGAACCACCAAAAAAGAAAATTAACCGTCTGCTGGTGGTATCTGACTCAGATAACGAAAATGAACATGTGGCGGTCCATACTGCTTTGGACTGTTATCGAGCAGAACCCGTCATCAGTATGGACTCATGTCCCCTGGAATGGTGGTTGAAACATGAAGGGGCATGTGCTAAAGATTCACATCTGGCACGTTAATATCTTGTGACGCCAGCTACAACAGTGCCATGAGAATGCCTGTTCTCATTTTCAAGTGACATTGTAAACAAGAAGCAGGCAGCAGTATGTCCTGCAAATGTAAACAAACTTGTTTGGCTGAAGTAAGACTGAGTGGACTTGCAGGCTCTACAATTTTCACATTCTTTTATTTTTGAATGCGGGGGTAGGAGGGTTGTACATAATTCTACATTTGTAAGTTCAACTTTTAGGATAAAGAGATTTCACTTAAGTACTGTAGTGCATTGAAAAATACTATTCCTTTTGGTTTTTTTACAGTACAAATATGTGTACTAAAAATAAAGTGAGCACTGTGCACTTTGTATCTGTGTGATAATTGAAATCAATGTATTTGAAAATGTAGAAAACATCCACAAATATTTAAGTAAATGGTATTCGATTATTGTTTAATAGTGCAATTTATCACAATTAATTTTTTTAATTGCTTGATGGCCCTAGTTTAGACAAATATATTACAGCCCTCAGGAGACTAATTTCAGTTGTCGGGTTTTGTGTGCGGGTGCTGGATGATGTTAATGGCCTGTGCTATATAGGAGGACAAACTAAATCTGGTGATCCCTTCTGGTCTTCAGCTTTATGACTCTTTTGCTGTTGCTTCTGATACAAAGGATTAGAAGCAATTTCTGCTATGAAGAATGTCACGAGGAATTTAACACAACTATCCTAGTTTTTTTGAATGCAGCACCAGATTTTATTTCCTTGAGAGAGATCTGTAAAGCTGCTGAATCAGAACGTGTGTGTGTCATAATTGTTCAGGGCCAGGTAACTGGATTACGCAAGCATGGTTCAGGACGAGCAAAGGGGCAGAATTCGGCCCTATGAAAACTGATACAAGGCTGTACTAAACTATCTTGTATTTGCTCAACAGAGTTTACAAACAGACTATAATCTGTACCTGTAACCAGCAGGACAAGCTCCTGGTCAGGACTCCAGCTCATGGTGGTCAGACCACTGTCCACACTCCCAACGCATTCAAGCTGTAAGAGAAATATGAGCAGTGTGAGGTATTTGTGTATGTACAGATGATACATATACAACAGCAAGAAAGGCTGACTGTCTCTCCAATCTATTGTTCTGATTTACGAGGAGCTAGGGGAGATGACAATTGCACCAGCTTTGGCTACTCATGATTGCCAGAGCTGTGCTCTAGTAACAGGCCACAACCCCTTTTGGTGAAGAGAAGGGAAACTCCAGATACCTACAAAATGACTCAGTCTTACACAGAAGGAGTCTCAGTACCCACACAGTGAATTTCAAGACACCAAAACACATTCCAAGCAAAACCAGTAAGCATTAAAACAACGTTAAGCCTGAGAAATCAATTTGTAAAGCCAAGACATATAAGATTAGAAGCTAAACCTTAACTCTGACCATAGTGCTCGTGCCAGAAAGTATCATCTCTGACTCATTAGACAAGTTGTTAATACATACTATAGGACATGATCTTTCATACACTAAATGACAATACTTCACGCAGTCTTCAGACTAAGCTTGATTTTTATTTTTATTTTTTTCCAGTCTGAGTGACATTTGCAAAAATGCCCCATGCGAACAAAGTTGGCTGAGATGGCAATAGCAGCTATCCAACCCCTGGTCTACACTATGGGATTAGGTTGAATTTAGCTGCATTAGGTTGATTTTATTATGCTTCTACACAAAAAACCCAGTTCCGTCGACCTAAAGGGCTCTTAAATTCAACGTGTGTACTCCTCCTCGGCAAGGGGAGTAGCGCTAAAATCGACCTTGCTGCGTTGAATTTGGGGTAGTGCAGACACAATCCAATGGTATTGGCCTCCGGGAGCTACCCCAGAGTGCTCCAATGTGACCACTCCGGACAGCACTTTCAACTCCGATGCACTAGCCAGGTACACAGGAAAAGCCCCGGGAAATTTAGAATTTCATTTCCTGTTTGATCAGTGTGGCAAGCTCAGCAGCACTGGTCCCAGAATCGCAAATGAGCTCCAGCATGGACTGAACGGGAGACACTGGATCTGATTGCTGTATGGGGAGAAAAATCTGTGCAGACAAAACTCCAATCAAAAAGAAGAAATGATAATATATACGCCAAAAATTGCACAGGGCATGATAGACAAAGGCTACACGGCAGTGCTGCGTGAAAGTTAAGGAGCTCGGGCAAGTCTATCAAAAGACAAAGGATGCAAACGGTCGCTTCGGGTCAGAGCCCCATACATGCTCCTTCTATGATCTGCTGCATTACATTCTAGAGGGGGACCCTATCACTACCTCACCACTGTCCGTGGATACCTGCAATGGGGGCATCTCATGCAACAGGGAGGAGGAGGATTTTGTGGATGAGGAAGA
The DNA here is from genome assembly GCF_007399415.2 of Gopherus evgoodei. NCBI lineage: Eukaryota > Metazoa > Chordata > Testudines > Testudinidae > Gopherus > Gopherus evgoodei. The sequence continues at coordinate 1,902,840 of NC_044327.1, forward strand.
GGAGGAGGAGAAGAATGCACAGCAGGCAAGCGGTGAATCCGTTCTCCCCGGCAGCCAGGACCTTTTCATCACCCTGGAGCCAATACCCTCCTAAGGTGGGATCCCCGATCCTGAAGGTGAAGAAGGCACCCCTGGTGAGTGCACACTTGTAACTACAGTACAGGGTTTAAAATTAAAAGTTTAATGTCTGATTTGCCATGAAGACTTGGGATGCATCTGCAGCCAGTACAGCTACTGGAAAAGTCTGTTAACTTGTCTGGGGATGGAGCAGGAATCCTTCAGAGACATCTTCATGAAGCTCTCCTGGAGATACTTTGGAAGCCTTTGCAGAAGGTTACTGGGGAGGGCTGCCTTATTTCATCCTCCATGGTAGGACACTTTACCACGCCAAGGCAGTAGCAAGTAGTCTGGAATCACTGCAGCACAAAGCATGGCAGCGAATGGTCCTGGGTTTTGGTCGCATTCAAGCAACATTTGGTCTATATCTTTCTATGTTAGCCTCAGGAGAGTGATATTATCCATGGTCACCTGGTTGAAATAGGGGAATTTTTGTAAGGGAACAGTAAAAGGATTCCAGTCATGCTGGGCTGTTTGCACTTGGCTAAAAGGGCTCATCCCTGAGAATAGCCACGCAGTGGGGTAGGGGGAGGTGTGTGCTGCACATCCACCCAAAAACCGCTGCCCCTCCTTTTAAATGGCAAACCCAACCGGCATTGCTTGCTATGGGAAAGTAGGATGCTGCAGTTTGAAACCATTCCCACATGTTATGAAGGCATTAGAAGCCAAACACCACATACCCTTTGGCTTACCATGGCTGCCTGGAAACTGAATTCTGTTGCCCAGCTGTGTGTGATGTGTCACCGTACCGGCAGGCACTCAGTATAAAAGGCTAAATTGACCTTGTACCTAAAGCACACGTTCTGTCTTCTGTGAATTGCTTGATTCACTGTGAAAGAGTCTCCCTTTTGTTCTCAGAAATGTATCATCTTAAATTTTACTCTCCCTTTTTATCCCCCCGCAGTTGCAAATGTTTCTATGCTCCCCCTACGATCTCCATCCCTGAGGTTATCGCAGATTAGAAGGCAAAAAAACGACGTGCGATAACATGTTTTCCGAGCTCATGTAGTCCTCCTGCACTGACAGGGCACAGCTGAATGCATGGAGGCATTCAGTGGCAGAGTCCAGGAATGCATTAAGTGATGAGAAGAGGCAGCGATGCTGAGGCTAATGGGGGCACCAGCGGACATGCTCAGGTGTCTGGTGGAGCTGCAGGAAAGCCAACAAGAGCACAGACTGCTGCTACACCCATTGTACCACCGCCTGCCCTCCTGTCCACGTTCCATATTCTCCTCACCCAGAAGCCCAAAAACGCATGGGGGAAGGCTCCGGGCACCCAGCCACTCCACTCCAGAGGATGGCCCAAGCAACAGAAGGCTGTCATTCAAACAGTTCTGATTTGTAGTATGGCTACAATAAGCAATGTGGCCTTGTCCTTCCTTCCTCCCCCACCCCACCTGGGCTACCTTGTCAGTTATCTCACTTTTTTTTTAATAAAGAAAGAATGCATAGTTTCAAAACAACAGTGACATTATTTCCTTTGCCAGCTGTGATTGAAGGGAGGAGGGTGGTTGGCTTACAGGGAATTAAAATCAACAAAGGGGATGGGTTTGCATCAAGGAGAAACATACACAACTCTCACATGGTAGCCTGGCTAGTCATGAAACTGGTTTTCAAAGCCTCTCTGATGTGCAGCGTGCATAGCTGTGCTCTTCTAATCGCCCTGGTGTCTGGCTGCTCAAAATCAGCTGCCAGGCAATATGCCTCAACCTCCCACCCAGCCATAAACATCTCCCCCTCACGCTCACAGATATTATGGAGCACACAGCAAGCAGCAATAACAGTGGGAATATTGGTTTTGCTGAGGTCTAACCTAGTCAGTAAACGGTGCCAGCGCACTTTCAAACGTCCAAAAGCACATTCTACCACCATTCTGCACTTGCTCAACCTATAGCTGAACTGCTCCTTATTACTGTCCAGGCTGCCTGTATATGGCTTCATGAGCTACGGGAGCAAAGGGGAGGCTGGGTCTCCCAGGAGAACTATAGGCATTTCAACATCCCCAACAGTAATTTTCTGGCCTGAGAAATAAGTCCCTTTTTGCAGCTGTTCAAACAGCCTGGAGCTCCTAAAGATGCAAGCATCATGCACCTTTCCCGGCCATCCCACGTTGATGTCGGTGAAATGTCCCTTGTGATCCACCAGTGCTTGCAGCACCATTGAAAAGTACCCCTTGCGGTTTATGTACTGGTTGGCAAAGTGGCCCGGTGCCGAGATAGGGATACGCGTTCCATCTATCAACCCACCACAGTTAGGAAAACCCATTGCAGCAAAGCCATCCACTATGACCTGCACATTTCCCAGAGTCACTACCCTTGATAGCGGAATGTCAGTGATTGCATTGGCTACTTGAATCACAGCAGTCTCTACAGTAGATTTGCCCACTCCAAACTAATTCCCGACTGACCGGTAGCAGTCAGACGTTGCAAGTTTCCACAAGGCTATCGCACTCGCTTCTCAACTGTCGGGGCAGCTCTCATCTTGGTATTCCTGTGCTTCAGGGCAGGGGAAAGCAACTCACAGAGTTCCAGGAAAGTGGCCTTATGCATGCGAAAGTTTCGCAGCCACTAGGAATCATCCCAGACCTGAAACACTATGCAGTCCCACCATTCTGTGCGTGTTGGCCGCGCCCAGAATTGGCGTTCCACTGTATCAACCAGCTCCACTGCCACCATGATGTCCCAATTGCCACATCCCGTGCTTTCAGGAACGTCTGTGTCCATGTACTCCTCACAATCGTCCTCATGCTGCCGTCTCTTAGCCAGGTTCTGCATATACTGCAGTATAATGCGCAAGGTGTTTACGATTGCTCACAACAGCAGCGGTGAGGTGAGCAGGCTCCATGCTTGCTGTGCTATGGCGTCTGCATGGGTAACCCAGGAAAGAAGGTTTGAAATGATTGTCTGCAGCTGCTTTCACAGAGGGAGGGAGGGAGTGTAGGAGCAGGATTTTATAACTGTATTATGAGAATTAATGTATGATTTGATTTCATCCTGCCAGCCAGCCTTTTGGAATAGCAGAAAGGACTGACAGATCAGAACAATCCTTCTGACTGATTATGGTCACCCTTTTGTTTTAGGATAAGTTATAATGTCTACTATGGTTTCCTATATCTATTACAAATTAGGCACTCTAGTTACATATACTTTCTAAACCTTAAAACAAAGAAATGTAAGAGACAGGATCTTGTATAGTATCAGAGGGATAGCTGCGTTAGTCTGGATCTGTAAAAGCAGCAAAGAGTCCTGTGGCACCTTATAAACTAACAGACGTTTTGGAGCATGAGCTTTCGTGGATGAACACCCACTTCGTCAGATGCATGTAGTGGAAATATCCAGGGGCAGGTGTATATATGCAGGCAAGCTAGAGATAATGCGGTAGTTCAATCAGGGAGGATGAGGCCCTATTCTAGCAGTTGAGGTGTGAAAACCAAGGGAGGAGAAACTGGTTCTGTAATTGGCAAACCATTCACAGTCTTTGTTTAATCCTGAGCTGATGGTGTCAAATTTGCAGATGAACTGAAGCTCAGCAGTTTGTCTTTGAAGTCTGGTCCTGAAGTTTTTTTGCTGCAGGATGGTCACCTTAAGGTCTGCTATAGTGTGGCCAGGCAGGTTGAAGTGTTCTCCTACAGGTTTTTGTATATTGCCATTCCTAATATCTGATTTGTGTCCGTTTATCCTTTTCCGTAGCGACTGTCCAGTTTGGCCGATGTACATAGCAGAGGGGCTTTGCTGGCATATGATGGCGTATATTACATTGGTGGACGAGCAGGTGAATGAACCGGTGATGGTGTGGCTGATCTGGTTAGGTCCTGTGATGGTGTCGCTGGTGTAGATATGCGGGCAGAGTTGGCATCGAGGTTTGTTGCATGGATTGGTTCCTGAGCTAGAGTTACTATGGTGCGGTGTGCAGTTACTGGTGAGAATATGTTTCAGGTTGGCAGGTTGCCTGTGAGCGAGGACTGGCCTGCCACCCAAGACCTGTGAAAGATCATTGTCCAGGATGGGTTGTAGGTCCCTGATGATGCGTTGGAGAGGTTTTAGCTGGGGACTGTATGTGATGGCCAGTGGAGTCCTGTTGGTTTCTTTCTTGGGTTTGTCTTGCAGTAGGAGGCTTCTGGGTACATGTCTGGCTCTGTTGATCTGTTTCCTTATTTCCTCTTGTGGGTATTGTAGTTTTGAGAATGCTTGGTGGAGATTTTGTAGGTGTTGGTCTCTGTCTGAGGGGTTAGAGCAGATGCGGTTGTACCTCAGTGCTTGGCTGTAGACAATGGATCGTGTGATGTGCCCGGGATGGAAGCTGGAGGCATGAAGGTAGGTATAGTGGTCGGTAGGTTTTCGGTATAGGGTGGTGGTAATGTGACCATCACTTATTTGCACCGTGGTGTCTAGGAAGTGGACCTGCCGTGTAGATTGGTCCAGGCTGGTCTCAAAACTACAATACCCGCATCCTCCCTGATTGAACTACCTCACTATCTCTAGCTTGCCTGCATATATATACCTGCCCCTGGATATTTCCACTACATGCATCTGATGAAGTGGGTGTTCATCCACGAAAGCTCATGCTCCAAAACGTCTGTTAGTTTATAGGGTGCCACAGGACTCTTTGCTGCTTTTACAGATCCAGACTAACACGGCTACCCTTCTGATACTTGACACCATGCAAGGCACTGTATTTAGCCGTATGGAGTGGAAATCCATCAACCTCATGAAGAAACTTGCACAAATACAGACAGATATCATCTTCCTTTCCAAATGCAAACGGATGGACATCATACCAAATGGACTAAAGGTAAAAAATCTACTGCTATCTACATACTACACAGACCACAGTGAGAGATTATGCCATACTCTATCAAAGAAACTGAGGAACCACCTGATCAGCATCCTATACAACAAACAGGAAAACATCAAAAAAGAGCTCTCCAACCTGGAGATTCTCATTAATAACCAAACTTCCATACAAACCGACTTCACTAAAATAAGACAGGAGATCTACATTACTCACTTCACCTCTCTACAAAGGAAAAAGGACTGTAAGCCGTCTAAACTCCTATCTGCCTCATGGGGCCACAACCGTGGTACCCCCAACCCACCCAGCAATATTGTCAATCTATCCAACTACACACTCAGCCCAGAAGAAAAGTCTGTCCTATCTCGGGGACTCTCTTTCTGCCCTGCCAGCCCCACCAACATGATACAGTTCTGCGGCGATCTGGAAACCTACTTCTGCCGTCTCCGACTCAAAGAATACTTTCAGGATAACACTGAACAGCGCACTGATACACAGGTACCCTCCCACCAACAGCACAAGAAGAAGAACTCCACATGGACTCCTCCTGAGGATTGAAATGACAGTCTGGACCTCAACACTGAATGCTTCTGCTGACGTGCACAGGCAGAAATTGTGGAAAAACAACACCGCTTGCCTCATTAACCTAAGTCGTGCAGAACGCAATGCCATCCACAGCCTCAGAAACCACCCAGACATTATCATCAAAGAGGCTGATAAAGGAGGTGCTGTTGTCATCATGAACAGGTCTGACTACCAAAAGGAGGCTGCCAGACAACTCTCCAACACCAAATTCTACAGGCCACTTCCCTCAGATCCCACTGACGAATACACTAAGAAACTGCAACATCTGTTCAGGACACTCCCTACACTAACACCGGAACAAATCAACATACCCTTAGAGCGCTGACCAGGGTTATTCTATCTACTACCCAAGATCCACAAACCCGGAAATCCTGGACGCCCCATCATCTCGGGCATTGGCACTCTCACTGAAGGACTGTCTGGATATGTGGACTCTCTACTCAGACCCTATGCCACCAGCACTCCCAGCTAGCTCCGTGACACCACTGATTTCCTGAGGAAACTACAATGCATTGGTGACCTTCCAGAAAACACCATCCTAGCCACCATGGATGTAGAGGCTCTCTGCACGAACATCCCACACACAGATGGAATACAAGCTGTCAGGAACAGTATCCCTGATGATGCCACAGCACAACTAGCTGCTGAGCTCTGTGCCTTCATCCTCACACACAACTGTTTCAAATTTGATGACAATATATATCTCCAGGTCAGTGGCACAGCTATGGGCACTCGCATGGCCCCACAACATGCCAATATTTTTATGGCCGACCTGGAACAACGCTTCCTCAGCTCTCGTCCACTCACGCCCCTTCTCTACCTACGCTACATTGATGACATCTTCATCATCTGGACCCATGGGAAGGAGTCTCTGGAAAAATTCCACCATGATTTCAACAGCTTCTACCCCACCGTCAACCTAAGCCTGGACCAATCTACATGGGAGGTCCACTTCCTAGACACCACGGTGCAAATAAGTGATGGTCACATTACCACCACCCTATACCGAAAACCTACCGACCACTATACCTACCTTCATGCCTCCAGCTTCCATCCCGGGCACATCACACGATCCATTGTCTACAGCCAAGCACTGAGGTACAACCACATCTGCTCTAACCCCTCAGACAGAGACCAACACCTACAAAATCTCCACCAAGCATTCTCAAAACTACAATACCCGCAAGAGGAAATAAGGAAACAGATCAACAGAGCCAGACATGTACCCAGAAGCCTCCTACTGCAAGACAAACCCAAGAAAGAAACCAACAGGACTCCACTGGCCATCACATACAGTCCCCAGCTAAAACCTCTCCAACGCATCATCAGGGACCTACAACCCATCCTGGACAATGATCCCACACTTTCACAGGTCTTGGGTGGCAGGCCAGTCCTCGCCCACAGGCAACCTGCCAACCTGAAACATATTCTCACCAGTAACTGCACACCGCACCATAGTAACTCTAGCTCAGGAACCAATCCATGCAACAAACCTCGATGCCAACTCTGCCCGCATATCTACACCAGCGACACCATCACAGGACCTAACCAGATCAGCCACACCATCACCGGTTCATTCACCTGCTCGTCCACCAATGTAATATACGCCATCATATGCCAGCAATGCCCCTCTGCTATGTACATCGGCCAAACTGGACAGTCGCTACGGAAAAGGATAAACGGACACAAATCAGATATTAGGAATGGCAATATACAAAAACCTGTAGGAGAACACTTCAACCTGCCTGGCCACACTATAGCAGACCTTAAGGTGACCATCCTGCAGCAAAAAAACTTCAGGACCAGACTTCAAAGACAAACTGCTGAGCTTCAGTTCATCTGCAAATTTGACACCATCAGCTCAGGATTAAACAAAGACTGTGAATGGTTTGCCAATTACAGAACCAGTTTCTCCTCCCTTGGTTTTCACACCTCAACTGCTAGAATAGGGCCTCATCCTCCCTGATTGAACTACCGCATTATCTCTAGCTTGCCTGCATATATACACCTGCCCCTGGATATTTCCACACATGCATCTGACGAAGTGGGTATTCACCCACGAAAGCTCATGCTCCAAAACGTCTGTTAGTTTATAAGGTGCACAGGACTCTTTGCTGCTTTTACAGGATCTTGTATTGCGTCTATGTTAAGGAGATTAGAGGAACATTGAGGGCCTGAAGCCCCAGTGTGAATTGTTTTAGTTATAAGATTTAACAAGGTTTGATTTACAATGTATTCTGCTGAATATAAAATACTGCTGTCTGTATACCTTTGAAGGTTTCTGTAAGAGATTGTTTGTGTGAATGAGGAATACATGCATCATGAAAAATAAGGTGTGAAAGCCATCACAAATGTCCAGATGGTCAAGAAAAAGTGAGAGACTTGGAAAGACCAGGAGACAATCAGAAAACATCCACTGTATCCCAAGCTAAACATATTAGCAGCATTGACAACCTGAGAGGTGAGGCAGGCACCCCCGAAGGCGAGACAACAAATAGGAGATAAATTATGGGAAGCCCAATAACCATCAAATGATAACAGCACAAAACCCCAAGATTAACATCACTTAAGGACAGGATGACATTGCAAAATGCATGGACTCAAATGGGAATTTACAACTATAAAGCTGGGGTGATTTGCCATGGAACTCTTGGTTCAGTCCTGCAAAGCCTCGGAGCATCAGATCGCAACGGACAGAGCCCAGCTACTCACTCGTGCTCAATCTAACTGACCATTAGATTGACTCGAGCTACAACAGACTGGTAACTATTAACATCAACTGGCGTGAGTGAGTGACTGACTGAAAAGCCCATGCTAACTGTTGTATTTTCTATAAATGCGGCGTATGTGCCTTTTCCCCCTGAAAAGAATCTGTGTGTTTTGTATAGCATAACAGGAGGGAGGGGAGACTTACAACGTGTACCCAAAACCACCCGCGACAATGTTTTTGCCCCATGGGACATTGAGAGCTTAACTCAGAATTCCAGTAGGCAACAGAGACTGCGGGAACTGTGGGATAGCTGCCCACAGTGCACTGCTCTGTGAGTCGATGCTAGCCACGGTACTGAGGACACACTCTGCCGACTTAATGCGCTTACTGGGGACATACACAATCGACTGTATAAAATCTATTTCATCTGCAAATTTGACACCATCAGCTCAGGATTGAACAAAGACTGTGAATGGCTTGCCAATTACAGAACCAGTTTCTCCTCTCTTGGTTTTCACACCTCAACTGCTAGAACAGGGCCTCATCCTCCCTGATTGAACTGACCTCGTTATCTCTAGCTTGCTTGCTAGCACACACATATATATACCTGCCCCTGGATATTTCCATTACATGCATCTGAGGAAGTGGGTATTCACCCACGAAAGCTCATGCTCCAAAACGTCTGTTAGTCTATAAGGTGCCACAGGATTCTTTGCTGCTTTTCTAAAGATTAACTTCTATAAAAATCTACCTAATTTTGTAGTGTAGACATACCCCAAGTGTCAGCACAGACTGGCTGCCAGGGTGTCACCTAACTCTGGACCATGCCCTGCCTACTCTAGAACTCCCCTTCGCTGCTACTTCCTTTGCAGTTGCACCAGTTGGAGTACAACAGCAGATCTTCAGGAAGCGTCATTGTAGATAGGACCCTAGTGAATTTAAGCAACTTGCCCAAGATAGCACACAAATCCATAGCAGAGCAAGGACTAGAGCTCCACCCCAAACAAAGTCTGAAGTCCCAGTCCCCTACACTATTCCCTGGGCTAAATGGTTCTGGTTTCTCATTAATGTTGCCTGGCAGTTATGCTTCATGACCTTTAATCATGGAATGTAAAGCTTCTATTCTTTAAATGAGATCTATACATCAGAAACATGTTTCTAATATACATTAGTTTTCTCTGAAGATGTCCTGCACTAACTGGTAAGTATCTTGTTATTTAAAAACAAAGCTGAATTATGAACCTATTTTGCTTTGAGGTTAACAAATTAACTGATTTCAGTAGGACTTCCGGTGCAGGTACTGAAGTGGGGTGGAGGGAGGGCATAGTTCCCAATGTTTCATTACTTTTCATTGTCCAGGAATTAAGCAGATGACCAACACTTCCAAGTTATATACATTCTGCCCTCAGTTACACCCAAGAAACCCCAGAGAAGTCAGTAAGGCTGCATGGGTAAGAATGGAGGCAGGCTATGACTTCTCCTTTTACCTTCCAGCTTACCTGCTTTGTGCTGAGGTTGCACAGTATAACATCTCCAGCTGCTGTAGCAATACACACAGACTCCTGATCTGGCAGATCTTCAATGCCCACAATGTGGCCACTTCCATCTTCTGGCAGAAAACCATCCACAGTCAAGGAAATGTCATTCATCACCTAGACAGAGAGAACAATCAGAAAATGACTATGTATTACTTTGTTTAGATTTATGCGAATCCAGAGGGGGCAACTATCTATACACTCTAGGCACCCAACATCTCCAAAAAATACAGCACAAATATTACCTCACATGGAGCAGTAAGAATAACGGAACTCACCACCACTGAGCCAGGCAACTCAGACATCAGACAGGGAAATACCTGTCTTTATTCTCAGTTACATTAAATATTTCATTGCTTTTCAAACTGATTATTTTTTAAGTGAAAGATCAATTCACAAATAGCAATGCTCCTTAACAGAATGTGTCCCATTAAGTATCATTTTATGGCCCCTATGCCCCCCACCTCAAAGGGACTATAAGAAGGTGCAAGTTCCTGCTGAATTTGCTCCAATATTTCTGAAGGAGCATGTAGACAGTAGAGGGATAGCATCACCTTAAATACACGACTGAAATGTTTTCATATGCTGGTTTTACAAACTACACATCAGAATACTACAGCTAGAAGTTTAGAGAAAATTTGTCTCTTCTCTCCTTTAGCTTCTTTACTAGGTACACTGGAGAGCACATTTTTTAGAGCCAGTTTGACTATTTTTCCTGTACAAATACATCAGTTTCCCCCACCTGTGTGGCCCTTTCACACAGCAACTGAGGAGAGAAAAGCAATTATAAAACCCAAAGCTGTGATTGTAAAACCATACACACTGGCTAGTGGTATGCATGTGCATGTCGGGGGCAGGGTGAGAATATTTAATGACAACTCAATTTTTGTAATTCACTAGATTTCAAGTTGACGGTGTCACTAGAATCAGTATGGAGATTCTATAGACGTGTCTTTCCTCATCACAAACTAAGAGAATTCTTCTGGGACTGCTGCAGACAGAGTGCACTCGGCAAGGGAGAGAAGTGCCTCATGCTGCTCTGCAGCGTGCCTCCCAGACAAATCTGTGCAGTACTAACAGATTCCACAGACAACAGGGCCCAGACCCACCCAGAGGAAGCACTGCCACAAAGCGAGGGCTGGTAAGGAAGGAAGACAGAAAAACTTCTCTTCCCTTGTGTTCTGAGTGGAACTGAAATTTACACCATATTCGGGTTACATCTTCATCTGGAAGGCAACTTCTGTACCTTTTGAAACCCTACCTATGAGTTCATGGCTGCTGCAGCCAGAAGGAAGAGCACGCAACATTGCTTGTACAAGTTTTGCAAAACACTGGCCAAACACATCCCTGGGTAAAACCACGCGGTGGGGAACCCGGTGAAGCCCTTTAAATCCCGCCCGCAGCTTTGGCAGCCGGGCTGGGGCTGGCATTTAAACAGCCAGGAGCTCCATGGTGGCTGGAGTCTCAGGCCCTTTAGTTTGCCACAGGGGCTACCAGCCACCTCTGCAGCTGGGAGCCCCCTGTGTGGTTTAAAGGCCCCGGGACTCCCAGCCACAGCTGGTGCCCCAGGACCTTTAAATCTTGACACCCCCCCCGCCCGCACTCCTGCCTTATGCATAAAGTTGAAATCGCACATGTTAAATGCACGTAAGTTGCGAGAGACCTGTACCTGAGATAATCTGCCCCCCCTCCGTCCCCCTTTGAAGCAGGGAAACGGGTGTTATAGCCCCATAATTGAGTCCAACTGCCCACCCTTAGCCTAGTGACCAGAATCAATATGGTGGCCCTCACTCGAAGGCTGTGTGGCCTAGTGGCCAGAGTCAACACAACTGCCCTTCCTCACAGGGTTGCATGGGCCAGATACAGAGTCAATATGGCTGTCCTCATTAGCCAGGCCAGTGCTAATATGGCTGTTCTCATTAGCCAGGCAGTGTGGCCTGATAGCTGGAGATGGTGGCTAGTGGTAGGGGGACCCAGGCCTCCCTAGTCCATGAGGTCCCAGCTCAGGCCCTTGTCAGCGGCGAGTGCACTCATCACTGGGTCAGTAGGGATCCGACTGAAACACACTGACTTATTGCTCGGTTCTACAATCGGATCAACAGCTAGTCTCTCTGGGCTGCTTCCTACTCAGTCTTCCAGTGACTTGGTCCATGGGTGTCTGAGGTCTTAGGCCTGTGAAGTTCCCGACAGTTCCAACGTCTCTCAGGCGACTGCAGGTAGACAAGTATCCACCAGTGTCTCAGCATGGCTGGCCTCCCCAATCTGGGGCTCTCGGGCAGGAGCCTGCAATGTGCGTCCTCTCTCCTCTGTGGTCCACCCTGACTGAGCTGGGCTGCTCCCTTTTATATTGATACTCCAGTTGGAAAATGGACAGCAGGGGTGAAGGGGTGTGTGGCTTCCTCTGCCCAGAGTCATGGGTAATGCCTCCTTGTCCAGTGCAGGGCAAGTACACTCCATCACACCTCCATAATGAAATGGTCCCAAACTAGATTCAGTGTCAGAATTTAAGTACTCAGCTATGTCCCTTTATATAATTAAGGCTCCTCTTGTCCTTGAAAGCTATGAAAAAAATGGGAGAGGGAAGGCATATCTGCCTGTGGCAGAGCCAAGAAGCTGAGCACGAGTGTCGGAAAACAACGGGCGAGAATGAAGCAGCAGCCAAATAAAGCCTGACTGAACCTGATAACACACCTCAGATGCTTTACCCCTTAGGCATCTGAGTGCTTTAAAAGCCAAGAGAACTTGGTGCGCTAGTTACAAGACAACGTGTCTAACGGTTACAGTCAGAATTCTGGGTCTGACCTCAGCTCTTGCACTGACTCACTGTGTCTGTGGGCAAGGTACTTGGTCTCTCTGGGCCCCCGTTACAGACTCTTAGTATAGCCCCTTTTTAATGAAGATCCAGCCTTCTGAGGAGCAACTGAGCTGTGCAGGGTTAGAGTGGAGCTTTTGAGGAGCTCCTGCGCACTGCAGAACAGGGCTACAGAGTTCACTCATGGATAAGCTCATGTCTACGGCAGTTCTTTGCTTAGGAACCTCAGTTAAACAGTTAAAAATAATGGCTCATAACATGCTTTGCATTGATGTCTATTCAGCTCGGTTGACTCCTATTATTCCTGTACAGTAGAAGGGAACTTCACCAGACACCAATCTAAAGGCCTCCATTATTAATTCAGTGAGAGTTCTCTGGCTTTCCTGTTTTAGCACCTTCAGAATGCAGTAGCAGAAAGAACTGAATTGGACAGGGCATGTAACTTTACCAGGACATGACCAGAATAATTAAAATGTAGATTTGTCTGCCTTCCAGACTGCAAGCTTTCTTCAGAGCAGAGACTTTTGCAGGTGTACCCTACAGTGCTGCAGACATAATGCTGGCACTAAACAAAATGAACGTGAAGGGCCTAGAGCATGCTTACTGCTATATAGAACCCAGTGGGGACAACGACTGAAACTAAGGAGTTTACAATCCAAAGAGATTATATGATCTTTATAGGTGGATAGAACACAAGACACTGCAGCCACACCACAACACAACTATTGGCAGTAAAACGCATTTCCAACTATGCACAGCCAACCTACTGTGCACGTGTGCATGAGAGTGAGAGAGATTGATCACAAAATATTGTCACCAGGTCCAACCCCATAACACTCAGAGTGCTCTGAATGACCAGTAAAGTCAATGGGCATGAAAACATTTACCATCCTGCAAGCATGAACCCAGAATTAGCATCAGGAAAACAGCCCTAAACAAAGCTTTGGAACTTCCACCAGTAACTTACCCCTCGAATGGCTGGGTCAAGCTCCAGGATCCCATATTCTGAACCAATGAGCAGCGTCCCTTGGTCTGCACGGAGGCAGAAACACTGAGGACTCCCCAAAGCCTGGACAGGCCCATGCTCTCGACTGTGCAGTAACTTCAAATTTCTCATTGTATCAGCAACACAGGAACTGGAGAAATACAATCCCCCAAAGAGTTATTAAACAACTGCATAAAGGGAGCTGTAAACTGAGCCTGAGAAAGGAGGTATGTGACTGCCTTGAGTGGAAAGAGAGCATCCGAGGAAGGATGGGGACTACTTACTCCACAGAGAAGGTGAGCAGGGGGGAAACTGAGGAAAGCTCACACAATGATGAATGGGCTCAGGAAGGCAAGGCAGCCACTCCTATTCACCCTGAGGCGGACACGAGAAAGGGGCTCGCCGGGACCCTGAAAAGGGACCAGATTACAGCCGAGAGAAGGAGTTTTGTTCGTTTCCTGTTTGTCTCAGGTGGGCACTCGCTGTCCCGAGAGTAGCACGGAGCCCGGCCGCTCCGAGCAGGGCCGCGCCGCTGGGGAAGGCAGGGTCACTAGAGGGCCCCGCCCGTCAGGGGAGCCCCACGGGGGGGGGGGGGGGGCAGAGCCGCTGGGGCTCTCGGGGAGGTGTGACAGCCCCCCCGTCCCGTCCCGGGTTCAAACTCTGCCTGGGAACAAGCGGCGAGAGGCCCGGGCCGGACAAGGAGAGAGACCCCGGGCAGACACACGCGGGGCCGCGAGCCGCCGCCGCCCAGACCCTCCCTCCTCCCCGCCCGGGCCCGGGGCGCCCCTCACCGCGCGCCTGCCCCACGACTCAGGAGACGGGCGCGGCCGTATTGAAACCGCCAGTCACGGGAGGAGCATGCGCAGGAGAGACCCTGGCGCGGGGCGCGTGCTCCGCGGGTGCAAGCGGCCCCGTCCCACTGCCACTTTGCGGTCCCGGGACGGGGCTGCCGGCCGGAAGCACCCACGGCCTGGCTGTCAGTGCGGCCACACCCGCGAGCAGCTGGGTCCGCGCTCGGGCTGCGGCACCTTGCTCCTGCCACCCAGCGAGGCCGGATTTCCCGGGCACCCCCCACATCCCGCCGGGGCTCGGGGATCCGGCCTTCCCCGCTGCGGAGGCGCTGGGTCTGCGCAGGGTGGGGGCTTTGGCCCTGTGGGATTGGAAACGTTTCCCAGCGCTGCGCCCCGGACGGCTCCGGCTGAATTTAAGTCCCGGTTATACCGGCAAAAATGTTCTTCTCCCGCCCAGCGTGGGGGGGGGGAACCCGCGTGCCGGGGTGGCTGGATCTGGCGAGCCCCGGCGGGACGTGTCGCCTCTCCCGCCCCAGCCCGCTGCAGCGGGGGGGGGCAGGGCGGAGCAGTGTCTGCGTGTGCCGGTGCTGCGGCCTTCAGCTGCCCAGAGCCAGCGGCCAGTGCCGCCTGAAGGAGCCGCTCGGGCCGGCGGAGGGCGCTGCGGACGCACAGTCCATGGCCGTGCGCACCCCGCCTCTCACCGCCGGCTGCCGTCGGTCCCGCCGCTCCCGGCCAATCCCCGAGCAGGCGGACGCGCTGCACCCCGGCTGGCACGGCCCGTGCGCAGCAAGCGGCGGGGAGACCGGCCGGGCGCTGCGAGCCGGGTAAGGGCAGCGCGGGCCCGGGCGGACAGGGGGCGCAGGGCCGCACCCAGAGCGTGCGGATCCCGGCGGGAGCGGCTCAGCCCGCCCTGGGCTCCCCGCAACCCTCCGGCGCTGCGCCGCGAGCATGGCAGGAGGCTCGCCGTGGGGGCGGCAGCGGTGTCCTGGGTCCCCCCCCCCACCCGGCAGTGCGGTGCCTTGGCACACGGGGCAGCGCTGTCCTGGGTCCCCCCGCCCCACCCGGCAGTGCGGTGCCTTGGCACACGGGGCAGCGCTGTCCTGGGGTCCCCCCCGCCGGCAGTGCGGTGCCTTGGCACACGGGGCAGCGGTGTCCTGGGCTACCCCCCCACACACCCGGCAGTGCGGTGCCTTGGCACACGGGGCAGCGGTGTCCTGGGCTACCCCCCCACACACCCGGCAGTGCGGTGCCTTGGCACACGGGGCAGCGGTGTCCTGGGCTCCCCCCCCCCCCACACCCGGCAGTGCGGTGCCTTGGCACACGGGGCAGCGGTGTCCTGGGGTCCCCCCCCCCACCCGGCAGTGCGGTGCCTTGGCACACGGGGTAGCGCTGTCCTGGGGTCTCCCCCACCCGGCAGTGCGGTGCCTTGGCACACGGGGCAGCGCTGTCCTGGGGTCCCCCCCCCACCCGGCAGTGCAGTGCCTTGGCACACGGGGCAGCAGTGTCCTGGGGTCCCCCCCCACCGCCCGGCAGTGCGGTGCCTTGGCACACAGGGCAGCGGTGTCCTGGGGTTACCCCCCCACCCGGCAGTGCGGTGCCTTGGCACACGGGGCAGCGGTGTCCTGGGTCCCCCCCACCCGGCAGTGCGGTGCCTTGGCACACAGGGCAGCGGTGTCCTGGGTCCCCCCCCCACCCGGCAGTGCGGTGCCTTGGCACACGGGGCAGCGGTGTCCTGGGTCCCCCCCACCCGGCAGTGCGGTGCCTTGGCACACAGGGCAGCGGTGTCCTGGGTCCCCCCCCCACCCGGCAGTGCGGTGCCTTGGCACACAGGGCAGCGGTGTCCTGGGTCCCCCCCCCACCCGGCAGTGCGGTGCCTTGGCACACGGGGCAGCGCTGTCCTGGGGTCCCCCCCACCCGGCAGTGCGGTGCGTCCGGAACACGGGGCAGCGCTGTCCTGGGGTCCCCCCCACCCGGCAGTGCGGTGCCTTGGCACACGGGGCAGCGGTGTCCTGGGGTTACCCCCCCACCCGGCAGTGCGGTGCCTTGGCACACGGGGTAGCGCTGTCCTGGGGTCTCCCCCACCCGGCAGTGCGGTGCCTTGGCACACGGGGCAGCGCTGTCCTGGGGTCCCCCCCCCACCCGGCAGTGCAGTGCCTTGGCACACGGGGCAGCAGTGTCCTGGGGTCCCCCCCCACCGCCCGGCAGTGCGGTGCCTTGGCACACAGGGCAGCGGTGTCCTGGGGTTACCCCCCCACCCGGCAGTGCGGTGCCTTGGCACACGGGGCAGCGGTGTCCTGGGTCCCCCCCACCCGGCAGTGCGGTGCCTTGGCACACAGGGCAGCGGTGTCCTGGGTCCCCCCCCCACCCGGCAGTGCGGTGCCTTGGCACACGGGGCAGCGGTGTCCTGGGTCCCCCCCACCCGGCAGTGCGGTGCCTTGGCACACAGGGCAGCGGTGTCCTGGGTCCCCCCCCCACCCGGCAGTGCGGTGCCTTGGCACACAGGGCAGCGGTGTCCTGGGTCCCCCCCCCACCCGGCAGTGCGGTGCCTTGGCACACGGGGCAGCGCTGTCCTGGGGTCCCCCCCACCCGGCAGTGCGGTGCGTCCGGAACACGGGGCAGCGCTGTCCTGGGGTCCCCCCCACCCGGCAGTGCGGTGCCTTGGCACACGGGGCAGCGGTGTCCTGGGGTTACCCCCCCACCCGGCAGTGCGGTGCCTTGGCACACGGGGCAGTGGTGTCCTGGGTCCCCCCCCACCCGGCAGTGCGGTGCCTTGGCACACAGGGCAGCGGTGTCCTGGGGTTACCCCCCCACCCGGCAGTGCGGTGCCTTGGCACACGGGGCAGCGGTGTCCTGGGGTCCCCCCACACCCAGCAGTGCGGTGCGTCCGGAACACGGGGCAGCGCTGTCCTGGGGTTACCCCCCCACCCGGCAGTGCGGTGCCTTGGCACACAGGGCAGCGGTGTCCTGGGGTTACCCCCCCACCCGGCAGTGCGGTGCCTTGGCACACGGGGCAGTGGTGTCCTGGGTCCCCCCCCACCCGGCAGTGCGGTGCCTTGGCACACAGGGCAGCGGTGTCCTGGGGTCCCCCCCCACCCGGCAGTGCGGTGCCTTGGCACACGGGGCAGCGCTGTCCTGGGGTCCCCCCCGCCGGCAGTGCGGTGCGTCCGGAACACGGGGCAGCGGTGTCCTGGGGTCCCCCCCGCCGGCAGTGCGGTGCCTTGGCACACGGGGCAGCGGTGTCCTGCGGTCCCCCCACACCCAGCAGTGCGGTGCGTCCGGAACACGGGGCAGCGGTGTCCTGGGGTCCCCCCCCACCCGGCAGTGCGGTGCCTTGGCACACGGGGCAGCGCTGTCCTGGGGTCCCCCCCGCCGGCAGTGCGGTGCCTTGGCACACGGGGCAGCGCTGTCCTGGGGTTCCCCCCCCACCCGGCAGTGCGGTGCGTCCGGAACACAGGGCAGCGCTGTCCTGGGGTCCCCCCCCCACCCGGCAGTGCGGTGCCTTGGCACACGGGGCAGCGCTGTCCTGGGGTTACCCCCCCCCCGGCAGTGCGGTGCCTTGGCACACGGGGCAGCGGTGTCCTGGGTCCCCCCCCCACCCGGCAGTGCGGTGCCTTGGCACACGGGGCAGCGCTGTCCTGGGGTCCCCCCACACCCAGCAGTGCGGTGCGTCCGGAACACGGGGCAGCGCTGTCCTGGGGTCCCCCCCACCCGGCAGTGCGGTGCCTTGGCACACGGGGCAGTGGTGTCCTGGGTCCCCCCCCACCTGGCAGTGCGGTGCCTTGGCACACAGGGCAGCGGTGTCCTGGGGTCCCCCCCCACCCGGCAGTGCGGTGCCTTGGCACACGGGGCAGCGCTGTCCTGGGGTCCCCCCCACCCGGCAGTGCGGTGCCTTGGCACACAGGGCAGCGGTGTCCTTGGGTCCCCCCCACCCGGCAGTGCGGTGCCTTGGCACACGGGGCAGCGCTGTCCTGGGGTCCCCCCCGCTGGCAGTGCGGTGCGTCCGGAACACGGGGCAGCGGTGTCCTGGGGTCCCCCCCGCCGGCAGTGCGGTGCCTTGGCACACGGGGCAGCGGTGTCCTGCGGTCCCCCCACACCCAGCAGTGCGGTGCGTCCGGAACATGGGGCAGCGGTGTCCTGGGGTCCCCCCCCACCCGGCAGTGCGGTGCCTTGGCACACGGGGCAGCGCTGTCCTGGGGTCCCCCCCGCCGGCAGTGCGGTGCCTTGGCACACGGGGCAGCGCTGTCCTGGGGTTCCCCCCCCACCCGGCAGTGCGGTGCGTCCGGAACACAGGGCAGCGCTGTCCTGGGGTCCCCCCCCACCCGGCAGTGCGGTGCCTTGGCACACGGGGCAGCGCTGTCCTGGGGTCCCCCCCCACCCGGCAGTGCTGTGCCTTGGCACACGGGGCAGCGCTGTCCTGGGGTCCCCCCCCACCCGGCAGTGCGGTGCCTTGGCACACGGGGCAGCGCTGTCCTGGGGTCCCCCCCACCCGGCAGTGCGGTGCCTTGGCACACGGGGCAGTGGTGTCCTGGGTCCCCCCCCACCTGGCAGTGCGGTGCCTTGGCACACAGGGCAGCGGTGTCCTGGGGTCCCCCCCCACCCGGCAGTGCGGTGCCTTGGCACACGGGGCAGCGCTGTCCTGTGGTCCCCCCCACCCGGCAGTGCGGTGCCTTGGCACACAGGGCAGCGGTGTCCTTGGGTCCCCCCCACCCGGCAGTGCGGTGCCTTGGCACACGGGGCAGCGCTGTCCTGGGGTCCCCCCCGCCGGCAGTGCGGTGCGTCCGGAACACGGGGCAGCGGTGTCCTGGGGTCCCCCCCGCCGGCAGTGCGGTGCCTTGGCACACGGGGCAGCGGTGTCCTGCGGTCCCCCCACACCCAGCAGTGCGGTGCGTCCGGAACATGGGGCAGCGGTGTCCTGGGGTCCCCCCCCACCCGGCAGTGCGGTGCCTTGGCACACGGGGCAGCGCTGTCCTGGGGTCCCCCCCGCCGGCAGTGCGGTGCCTTGGCACACGGGGCAGCGCTGTCCTGGGGTTCCCCCCCCACCCGGCAGTGCGGTGCGTCCGGAACACAGGGCAGCGCTGTCCTGGGGTCCCCCCCCACCCGGCAGTGCGGTGCCTTGGCACACGGGGCAGCGCTGTCCTGGGGTCCCCCCCCACCCGGCAGTGCGGTGCCTTGGCACACGGGGCAGCGCTGTCCTGGGGTCCCCCCCCACCCGGCAGTGCGGTGCCTTGGCACACGGGGCAGCGGTGTCCTGGGGTGTCCCCCCACCCGGCAGTGCGGTACCTTGGCACACGGGGCAGCGGTGTCCTGGGGTCCCCTCCCACCCGGCAGTGCGGTGCCTTGACACACGGGGCAGCGCTGTCCTGGGGTCCCCCCCCACCTGGCAGTGCGGTGCCTTGGCACATGGGGCAGCGCTGTCCTGGGGTCCCCCCCACCCGGCAGTGCGGTGCCTTGGCACACGGGGCAGCGCTGTCCTGGGGTCCCCCCCCCACCCGGCAGTGCCATGCCTTCGGCACACGGGGTAATGAGTTTTCTGGGGTTACGCCCCCGCCCCGCAGTGTGGTGCCACTGGCCCACGGGGCAGCGGTGTCCTGGGGTTACCCCCCCCGCCGGCAGTGCAGTGGCTCTGGCACACGGGGTAACGTGTGTCCTGGGGTTACCCCCCACCGTCCTACGGGGCACACAGGGCAGCGGTGTCCTGGGGTTACCCCCCACCCCGGCAGTGCGCTGCCTCCGGCACACGGGGCAGCGGTGTCCTGGGGTTGCCCCCAACCCCAGCAGTGCAGTGCCACCAGTACACGGGGCAATGAGTGTCCTGGGGTTATCCCACACCGCCACAGGGGGCAGTTGCGATCTCCTGGGATTACTCCCCATGCACACCGTCCCACGGGGCACAGGGGGCGGCAGCGGCGTCCTGGGGTTACCCCCCACCCTGGCAGTGCGGTGTCTCCGGCACACAGGGCAGATGGGGCAGTGAGTATCCTGGGGTTACCCTCCCACACACACCGCACCACAGGGCGGAGGGGGCAGCAGGCCTGGACTGTGGACCTCCTCTGGCCGATGTGCCCCACAGCCAGAGTTGATCTCTGCAATTGGCACAACTCCGCCAAGGCTTTCCCAGCTCCCACTGTGAGTCCTTGAGCCCAGGCGGGGTACAGCCTTGCCAGGAACTTGTCCTGAGTCAGTTCGATGCCATCCAGGGGCTGCTGCTGACCCCTGCATGCTCTGTTCCCCGCTGAGTGACCCCTTCCCCACTGTCAATGTAGCTTCTCATCTGTCACTCACA
Organism: Gopherus evgoodei; assembly: GCF_007399415.2. Lineage (NCBI taxonomy): Eukaryota > Metazoa > Chordata > Testudines > Testudinidae > Gopherus > Gopherus evgoodei. The sequence continues at coordinate 1,923,449 of NC_044327.1, forward strand.
GGACCCTGGAACTGCCCCGGGTCAGCTCAGGTCTGCTCAGCCCAGATCTCTGTCTCTGGGGCTACGTTGACAGTACCCGCTGCTTTGGTGGCTTGTCCCATACATACACACGTACCCAGAGCACAGGTATAAATAGCAGTGTAGCTGGTGAGGCATGTTTTAGGGAAGCAAAGATGCCAGAAGGGTGTGGTTATGCATACCCTGCACGCTCTCTACTCGCCCAAGCCATACCTCCCTATCTATACTGCTATTTCTAGCAGTGCAGTGTCCTGCTGCCCATGTCTTTCCTGCAGCTGAGAAGGGCTCTGGCCATGGAGAAAGGCTCCATCCTGCTGGAGCCGTGCCCTGCCCTGCCGCAGGGAGAGGCTCTGGCAATGAGGAGACAGTGGGAAAATGCGCTGACAGTGGGGAGCTGCTGAAGTTTCTCCCCATTGTCTGTCCCCCACCAGAGCCTTTCGTTGATATGTGAAGCTAGACACTGTAGTGTGGACACAACCTGCTTTTCACTGCAATGTATAGGTACACGTAAACAACATGCTGCTGAATGTGGTGTGTAGTGTAGCTATAGCTTTGCAGTGGCCAGCGCCAGCTGCTTCAAGGAAGATGCCAGAGACCCCATAGTGGACAGTTGTGGAATAACCAGTCCAAGGGGGAGGTAAATTCCCTCTGGCCCTTCAGTGACAGGCAGACTTGGCTCCTGCAGCCAGGAGGATTTCTAGTTTTCTCAGCCTCCAGTTGTTTATCCCTGGTAATGGGTGGGCTGAATGGTGCCCCTGGGTGATTGCGGCCTGGGTTTGATTTTTTCAGTCACTATTCGGCAGGCCTTACAGTGTTGTCAGTGTTCCAAGCAGGGGTGAAAGTAACTTACAGGACTTACTGGCACTGCTGGAGTCCTGAGGGGTGTGTGGCCTCATCCAGAAGAGGCGTGGCCTCTCAAGATTTAAAGGCCCTGGGGAACCAGCTGTGGCTAGGAGATCCGGAGCCTTTAAATCAACCAGGGGCTCTCAGATGCAGAGGTGGCTGGGAGCCCCTCGGGGCAAATTAAAGGGCCCAGAGCTCCTGCCGCTGAGGCAAGCTCGGAACCTTTAAATCCTGGCCCCAGCCCGGCCTCCAGAGCCGTGGCCAGGATTCAAAGAGCTCTGGGCTGCCCGCAGCCGCGGGGAGCGCTGAGCCCTTTAAATCCCAGCCCCAGCCCTGCTGCCGGAGCCGTGGCCGGGACTGAAAGGGCTCTGGGCTGCCTGCAGCCACGGGGGGCTCTGAGCCCTTTCAATCCCAGCCCCAGCCTGGGTCGATGTGGTCCAGCACGGCGTACTGGCTCTTGCCAGTATGCCATACTGGACTGTACTGGCTTACTTTCACCTCTGGTTCCAAGTCCACATGTTAAATACCTGCGTATGGTGGGCATTTGGCCAAGGCAGGAGGAGCTCCCTCTCTGACACAGGCAAGGTTAAGGTAGTGGGTACAGCCACTTTGGTCCTTGCCCTAATCCAGCGTTTTCCTCTTGCCACATCTACCTTTTCCTGCATTTTACATAGAAATATAGAGTTAGGCTCCATGTTCCATGGCTCTCCTGCAGCTTCTGAGGTAAATTCCAATGTGAGGGTTACCTGGTGTCAGTGTAACAGGAACTTCCTCCTATAAAAGTGAATGTGGTATAAAATACAGTCGGGGCGAGGTGTGTGTCTGCCCTGCCCAAACAATCAGGGTGAGATGTGTGTCTTCCTGGCCTTTCTTCAGTTTTTCTTTCTGAATCAGACTTAAAACTTATATTGGCAACTCCCAGGTTAAAGATACATGGCAAAACCATGGTATTTGAGCAGTGTCCTTTAGCTTGCTCACAGCTAGAGAAGCCTCATGGCTAGCAGCAGTTCAACCCATTTTTTCATATAATTACACATCTTACGCACCTATTCCACGTGGATGATATTGTCAAACATTTTAAGATTTTACTGTAATCGATTGGACTCAGGAGTGATCGTAAACTTTTTCAATACATTTTCTTTAAATCTCAGGCCTGGTCTACACTGGGGGATGGGGGAGAGATCGTTCTAAGATAAGCAACTTCAGCTACGAGAATAGCGTAGCTGAAGTCGATGTATCTTAGATCAACTTAGAATCACTTCACGTCCTTGCGGCGCGGGATCGATGGCCGCCACTCCCCCATCGACTCCACTTCTGCCTCTCGCTCTGGTGGAGTTCCGGAGTCCATGGCAGAGCGATCGGTGATCAATATATCGTGTCTACACTAGATGCGGTAAATCAGTCCCCGATACATCGATCACTACCCTTATACACTGTGGCATCACCCTCCTTCATTTAAAACTTGTCTTGCTTTCCCCGTTAATCTGGTTAAGAGGATAGGCGTCCACTTAGCCTCTGAATTCTTATGGATCCCACACAGTCTCTCAAAGGTCGACAGGAACTCCTCAGGGCAGTCAGTCTCTGGGTAAATTGGGCAGGCTTTCTCCCACTCCCTGTTGTTGGGAGGGGATGTACTCAGAGATTGAGCCTACTGCTTTTGTGCTGCAGGACTTCGAGATGCAGTGTGTGAGCTTCCATCTGTTTTTGATGTGCTTTTTCCTCGTCTTCTGGTTGCTCTAGGTGTCTCCGATGATCTTCCTCCTTGATTTCAGTGAGAGGCTTTGCATCTTTGGTAGGCTCTCTCCTCGGCCTCGTTAGTTTCTTTCTTCTCCCTGCCTCGGAGTTCCACCATCTGGTGCTCACGTTCTTTCTGGGCTTCCAGGAGCTTCAGCCGAACAGTTCTGCTGCAGCGGTCTCTCTGGCATCTGGCGTGTAAGGGAATGCTCAAACCCTGCTCCTTGGTCAAAGTCTATCAGCAAAGCGCTCAGTTCCTGATCTGAGGCTCTCTTTTTATAGGCTGTTCTCCTATTTCTGTGTAATTTTTCAAGGTCTTTTTGTGAAGACCTTCCTATGACTGTGAGTCACTCATTGTGACTAATCTGTAAAAACTCTCGGTATTACATTACACTTTTGACAGCACTGGGGTCATGATCTATAAACCCAGTTGACCTGTGGCATGTGAATCCTGCTACGACTACACCCATTGTCACGCTGTCTGGAGTGGCTTACGACAGTGAGTGCCTGCCTGAGGGCAGACTGTCAAAAACCGTGCAGACAGCCCAAACTGGTGATGTGTTTTATCATTAGATTTCTCCAAGCCAATAACAAATGTGAACTCCCGGATCACTGTAATAGTCTTACTGTGGAATCAAAGACAGTCCCCTTAGTCTATCTGGCCACTTAGACAAACTGGACTTAGTGATAAATGGTCACTTACACCAAAAATCACTCCACATCCAGGTTGCTTCCAGTCCCAAGAGACCAGTCGCTTACCCTAGATCAAGTGGTAGCCTAGATCTGACAACAAAGACAACCTTTGTAGCCAATCATGTAATAAACTATCTAAAGGTTTATTAACTAGAAAAAAGAAATGAGAGCTGTTTACAGGTTAAAGCAAACAAACACATACACACAAACAAGTTACCATGTAAATCCTAAAAGTGATAGAGTTGTGGTGATCTGTCAATTCAAACTCTGCAGGCAGACCCAGAAGCAGTCCCTGGGAATCTCGGGCTTCAGTTTAGAGTCTCTGGCACTTTAGAGTTCAAACAGTCAAAAAGATGAAAAAATGTCTCTGACGGGTTCCCCCCAAGGGTGCCACCTGGAACTGGGGTACCACTGAGCCTCCTTGACCCACCAGCCTGGGCTCCCTTTACACTGCACTGCTGCGTCCAGCCTGCACTTTCACCAGCACACATACAGATAGGGACACGCCCAGCTGCAGTTACATGCAGACACTGTAGTCAGCTCTGCCTGAGAAGTCTCCAGCTGAGGAACTTCCCAGCTACTCAGGCACACACTCCCCTCTGGAGTGCAAACCCAACATTATACCATTTTGGGCTGCACAGGGAACTGTACAGCATAAGCTCATGAAATTCACCCCCTCAATGTGGAAAAGAATATACAATGGCTTTCTGCCCCAAGTTAGGACTCCCACACACTGGTTTTAGACAAAGCAAAAACAAGTTTATTAACTACAAAAGACAGATTTTAAGTGATTATAAGGGATAGCAAACAGATCAAAGCAGATTACCTAGCAAATAAACAAAACCGTCAACTAAGTTTAATATACTACATAGATTGGGTATGAATAGCAAATTCTCACCCTAAATGATGATGCAAGCAGGCTGCGGATTCTTAAGGGACAAGCTGCACTAGCTCACAGCTTGGAATCCCCAGGTGTTCCATTCACAGGCTAAAAATCCCTCTAGCATGGGTCCAGCACTTCCTCCAGTTCAATCTTTGTTCCTCAGGTGTTTTCAGGAGTCTTTTTGAGCGGGGAGTGAGAGAAGAACCACGATGATGTCACTCCCCTGCCTTAAATAGCTTTTGCATATGGCTGGAACCCTTTGTTTCAAAGCTTGGTTCCTACCCAGTCAGTGGAAAAACACTGGTATCCCAAGATGGCGTCCAGCACCAGGTGACCTAGTGTAGTGTCACAGCAGCCATGAGTCGGAGGCTGTCTGCAGCGTCCTCAGGAAGGCCCAAGGTGGGAAATAAGCTGCTTCTAAGGCCTATTGTTTCCCCCTAATGGCTCTTCAGCCTGAATGGATCCTTCTCAGACAGCCATCTAGACTGAGTGCCTTTTGCCTAGTGGGCATTCCCCAGGTGTAAACACATTTGTAATACAGATATATAGTCAATCTTCCTAACTTCAGATATAAAAATGATACATGCATACAAATAGGGTAATCATATTCAGTAAATCATAACCTTTCCAATGACACCTCACATGACTTATCTTACATAAAATACATTATGCTTATATCTTAACCATATCATAATAATACCACTGTGAAAAATATGGGGTGCAGTGTCACACTGCCCTGTAGCTTTGTTTTATTTCCTTCACTTGGCCTCTAAGCCCACAGGATGAGCTTTCTTGCATGTAGCATTGCCCAGATGAGATAGTGCCATTAACCAGCCCTTTGCATTGTGATGTTCCTTGATGGCACATCTGATTTTGATAATCCGTTTGGATGGGCAGGGGGATGTGTGGTTCCCATGCCTGAGCTTACAAATTCAGAGCAAACATTTTCAAAGTTATAAAGTAAAATTTCCATATTTCCTTATAGCATGGAATACAGACATTGTAAATGAGATTAATGCATGCAGCAATTTACAAGCATTTCATAGAGTCTAAACGCTAAATATATTCTTATGAGACTAATACCTTTTCTGAGCAATAGTAACATTCTGATGAACTGATCTGGGGTTTCCAATTATAAGTGCGTCAATGCTTTGTCTAATGCCTGCAGCCTGGGCAGCAGTGGGTCTGGTCTGCCAGTGTTACACCCCTAATGTGGGAAATGGAGTGACAGCATAAAGGTGAGAACTGAATGAATGGAGCCTGCTGATGGACCCGATAGACTTGAAGCTCCATGGACACTGGGCAAAGAGAGAAAATTGCCTATAATGTAAGAGCAGATTCCAATCCACTTGCTCATACTGAATAGCACCTTGCTCCACAAGCGGTTCTATCAAAGTCACCACTTGTGGCATGCGGTACCATTTGGTGTCAGCGGATCTGAGTGTGGCTCCCTACTCACTAGAATGTGCTAGACCTGCCTGTGTGACTTTGTTACAGAGGAAAAAGTAGTCCAGGAGCTAACATTTACTGATGATGTGAAATTCCATACAGCACCTGCCTTCGTGAAATCTACATGTTCATGTCGGCAAATGGAATATTCAACAGTAGATTGTATCCCAGTTCATGGCAACCACACCTGGCTTTTCCCCTCAGTGATCCAGCAAGGGCATCCACTCCTAGGCTTCTGGCTCCCCAGCCAGTGTCTCTTAGGTGACGAGACACCTGTCTCTCTCCCACCTGACCAAGGTATTTCCAGGCTGCACAGTTCCTTGCCCACACTTAGGGTACATCTTCACTACCGGCCGTACCGGCGGGTAGCAATCGATTTCTCAAGATCGATATATTGTGTCTCATCTAGACACGATATATCGATCCCCAAACACGCTCCTGTCGACTCCGCAACTCCACTGGAGCAAGTGGTGGTAGTGGAGTCAATGGGGATCTGCGGACATTGATCCTGCACCGTGAGGATGGGAGGTAACTCGATCTAAGATACTTCGACTTCAGCTGCGTGTCTTAGATCGATCCCCTCCCCTAGTGTAGACCAGCCCTCAGTCATTGCCAGCAAAACACAGCTTGCCCGAGAAGGCCTGCTGATGTTCTCTTCAGAGACCGATCACAGTGTAGCTGCCCAGTTATAAGAACCAGAGGGCCAGTCTGTTTGCTGAATCAGACAGAAGGCCCTGAGTCAGCTTAAACTCAGGCTATTTATTCACAAGTCCTTTCTCTGCCTGTTTTGTCCCTGGAGAATGCACTCCGAGCTGTCCTCAGGTAACAAGGGATCAGCAGACAAAAGATCCCCCTGCAGGGCAAACCTTGAAAAGCTGAGTCCTTAGGTGGGCATTTGCAATTCCCTTTGCCCCAGTATTGCTGTAATTCTGTCTTCCCGCTAAAGAAATTCCAGAAAAATCCTACAGTATTACATAGGTGTGATGGGATGGATCACAGAAACCCCCTTGGGAGCTGCCACCTGATGTGCCAAGACTACTACTCCCCCTGCTTTCCCTGCCAGCTCAGGACCCCAGCACCCTGTCTTGCTGAGCCAGATGCTCCCATCTGCTCCAACACAGACCTAGGGTCTGAATTACTTGCCCCAAAACTCCAGGTTTACCTGAAAGCAGCTCACAGAAGTGTTCTTGTCTTTAGCACTCAGATGCCCAACTCCCAATGGAGTCTGAACCCAAATAAATCCATTTTACCCTGTATAAAGCTTATGCAGGGTAAACTCATAAATTGTTCGCCCTCTATAACAGTGATAGAGAGATATGCACAGTTGTTTGCTCCCCCAGGTATTAATACGTACTCTGAGTCGATTAATAAGTAAAAAGTGATTTTATTAAATACAGAAAGTAGGATTTAAGTGGTTCCAAGTAGTAACAGACAGAAAAAAGTAAGTCACCAAGCAAAATAAAATAAAATGCGCAAATCTGTGTCTAATCAAACTGAATACAGGTAAGATCCTCACCGGTTCCAGAATGCTCCCTGTTACAGGCTAATCTCCTTTTAGCCTGGGTCCTGCAATCACTCACACCCCTTTGTTCCAGTTTCTTCCAAGTATCCTGGGGGGTGGAGAGGCTCCCTCTTTAGCCAGCTGAAGACAAAACGGAGGGGTCTCCCAGGGGATTAAATAGACTTTCTCTTGTGGGTGGAGACCCCCTCCTCTCTCCTATGCACAGTCCAGCTCCAAGATGGAGTTCTGGAGTCACCTGGGCAAGTCATGTCCATGCATGACTCAGTCTTTACAGGCAGAAGCCATTGTCCACATGGTATCTTGCATGTCTCCAGGAAGACTTCTGATGTGGACTAGAGCATTCCAAGATGCATTTGTCCCCCATGTGCTTCCTGATCGGGTACTTAACCTTGCAAATTCCTTCCTCAAGAAACTGACCAAATGCTTCACAAAACTTACTTAGAAATCAAGCAAGTTTACAGCCAATATTCTTAACCTCAAGTACAAAATGATATATGTGTACAAATAGGGTGAATAGATATAGTAGACCATAACCTTTACAGAGATATGTTACATGGCACAGGCAGCACAAAATATATTCCAGTTACGTCATATTCCCATAAAGCATTATGGGGTACATCGTCACAATAGGCACTTGCATTTTTAATACAATGGCGCTCCTAAAATATGCCCAGGATATTGCCATCTGTCACAGGTGGATCCCTCTCACCATTGAAAAGGTACACCCTTATTTCTCTCTGAATTTATCTAGCTTCAGGTTCAATCTATTGTCATCATACACCTTTCTCTGCTAGATTGAAGAGCCCCTTATTAAATATTTGTTTTCCATTTAGATACTGATGGACTGTAATCAAGTTACTCTTAACCTTCTCTTTTTTAGGCTAAATAGCTGGAGCTCTTTGTGTCTCTCACTAGATAGCATGTCTTCTAATCCTTTAATCGTTCTCATGGCTCTGCTCTGAACCTCTCCCAATTTATCAACATCCTTCTTGAATTGTGAGCACCAGAGTGGACACAGTATTGGAGCAATGGTTGAACCAGTGCCAAATACAGAGGTAAAATAATCTCTATTCTCTTACTTGAGATTCCCCTGTTTATGCATCCCAGGATCACATTATCCCTTTTGCTCAAGGTCCCACTAGGAACTCATGTTCAGCTGGTTATCCACCATGACCCCCAAATCTTTTCCAGAGTCACTGCTTCCCAGGATAGAGTCCCCCATCCTGTAAGTATGACCTGCATTCTTTGTTCCTAGATGTATACATATACATTGACATTTAGCCATATTAAAATGCATATTGTTTGCCTGCACCCAGTTTACCAAGAAATGTAGATCATTGTGAATCAGTAACCTGTCCTCCTCATTATTTACCATTCCCCCAATTTTTGTGACATCTGCTAACTTTATCAGTGATGATTGTATGCTTTCTTAAATCAAGTTCATTGATAAAAATGTAAAACAGTGTAGGGCCAACAACCAATCCCTGCTGGTCCCCATTTGAAGCACACCCACTTGGTAATGATTCCCCATTTACAGTTACATTTTGAGATCTATCTATTAATAAATTTTAATCCATTTAATGCGTAGCCTGTTAATTTTATATTCTGGTTTTTAATCATATAGAAGTCTTTATTACTTCAGTACTATTACCTTTATCAATGCAACTTGTAATTTCATAAAAATAAGATATCAAGTTAGTTTGGTATGATCTGTTTTCCATAAATCCATGTTGATTTCCATTAACTAAATTACCCTCCTTTAATTCTTTATTAATGATGTTCCATATCAGCCACTCCGTTATCTTGCCCAGGATCAATGTCAGGCTGACAGGCCTCTAATTATCCAGGTCATCACATTTACCCTTTTTAAAAATTTGACAGAACATTAGCTTCCGGTCTTCTGGAACTTCCCCAATGCTCCAAGACTCATTGAAAATTAACTTTAATGGTCCAGCAAGCTTGTCAGCCAGCTCTTCTTAAAACATTCTAATTTAAAAATGCCTAACTTAAATGGCTTCTGTTTAACCTCCTCCCAAGATACTGGTGGAATGGAAAGAGCGTTATCACCATTTGATGAGACTATATCATCTGCTTTTCTCCAAACACAGAACAGAAATAGTTATTGAATGCTTCTGCGTTTTCAGTATGATTATTGTTAATTCTACCATTTCCGTATACTAATGGACCAATACCATTGTCAGAATTCTTTCTGTTCCTAGTATATTTAGAAAAACTCCTTATTGCCGTTAACTTTGCTGGCCATAGATTTCTCCTTGTGTCCCTTTGCTTCTTTTATGAATTTTCTACTGTTCCTTTCATATATATAGCTGCCTTGTGCATTAACTTCCCCTCTAATGCAGGTTGGTTTTATGGTCTCTTTCCTCAGTTTTGGCTTTTTGAGCATCTAGGAAGGTATTCTTAAATAGTTACCAATTGTCATTCACATTTTTCTGTTTAAATTCTTCCTCCCACCTGCTTTGGTTCATAATTGTTTTTAGTTTTGTGAAATAGGCCCTATTAAAGCACCAACTATATATATTAGTGATCTGGATTTTATTCTGCTTGCACATTATAAATGTAATCAAGTCACGATCGCTTGTACCTAAGCTACTCCTATAGCTAATTCCTGGTGACTCAGTGTGTAAATCAGGCTTCCATTGGGTTGGCTTACAATGCTTAGTTTACATTTGGAGAGATACATATCTTACTTCCTGTCTGGACAAAACCTGTTTTTCTCTTTGGTTGGAGACTAATTTTAAAACATTTTCAGTATATATACCAAGGCCTTAAATGTAATTTGTATATGCATCTCACAATGATTTGAGGAGCAGTATGATATAAGCTTTTTTAGAGACCTCTACTTGACCTCATTTATGGATAAATTCCACAGAAGTGGTGTTCTAGATGTAGTGAGTTTGTCAGGCCTGTTAGGAGTTGCTGTAATACAACAGTGAACCCTTTGATGGTTGGCATTGGGGAATTTTTAGGGTCACAGTCCACCTGTTGACTGTCCCACCTGCAGTGATGCAATTGGGCTGGATGGAACATGATTACTGCTTTTGTCAGCCTCCTTCCATGGAATTGGCTTCACAATTTCCCCTGCCTGCTGGACTGTCTTCCAGTGGGCTGGATGTTCCCTGCAAACCTGAACCATAATTCCCTTTCTGTTCCTGAGAATACAGCAGATCTACTAGCTGTGTCTCTGACCAGTTCTTGGTGTTTAGCTGCATACTCTGTAGAGAGATTTTACTTGGTGCTTCTCCCTTTTACAGTACTTGCTTTTGTTTTCGCAAAAGTGGTGTGCTAGATGTAGTGAGTTTGTCAGGCCTGTTAGGAATTGCTGTTATACAACAATGAACCCTGTTGTTGGCCTTTAGGCAATTCACACTGTCAGAGATTCTTAAACTGAACCTAGTAAGGTTTGTCAAGAATATGACAGGAAATTGCCACATCTGCCACATTTCTGCTTTGACTTGCCAAGATACTATGTCTAGCATGTTCACTTCTAAAGCGCACAGTGTCGTGATGTCACTTCTCTCCTGTCAGCCCACTCTGACTTCAGAATGGAAAAGGGAATGGCAAGATGAATGGATGCTAGAGGAAAGGCATGGGGAAGGTGAGAGCTATGTCAGGGAAGTCAGGTTAAGGTCAGCACCTTTGGAAGTCAGACAAATGATTAGGAGCACGGAACAGCTTCCATGTGAGGAGAGATTAATAAGATGGGGACTTTTTAGCTTTGGAAAGAGACGACTAAGGGGGGATGTGATCGACCTCTATAAAATCATGACTGGTGTGCAGAAAGCAAATAAGGAAGTGTTATTTACTCCTCCTCCTAACACAAGACCCAGGGGTCACCCAATGAAATTAATAGGCAGCAGGTTTAAACCAAACAAAAAGAAGTATTTCTTCACACAGCACAGTCAACCTGTGGAACCATTTGCCAAAGGATGTTGTGAACACCAAGACTATAACAAGGTTAAAAAAATAACAAGATAAATTCATGGAGGATAGGTCTATCAGTGGCTGTTAGCCAGGATGGACAGAAACGGTGTCCCTATCCTTGGTTTTGCCAGAAGCTGGGAATGGGCAACAGGGAATGGGTCACTTGATAATTACCTGTTCTGTTCATTCCCTCTGAAGCACCTGGCATTGGCCATTGTTGGAAGACAGGATACTGGGCTAGATGGACTTTGGGTATGACCCAGTATGCCCGTTCTTATGCTACTTTAGGCGTATGGACGTAGGAGCCAAACTTTAACACTCTGTTTTGAACATATTGGGCCATTACAAATGAATTCTCAACAGTATTTATGAGTTGCCATTATACTTTACCTAGTAAATTTCCTGTTGCAATTCTAATTCCAGGGTTAGGAGATCTTCCCTGGAAGAGATGGAAAAGAGACCTGAAAGTGGAGAGATTCCAGGCAAGCCAGTTGAGTCAAATTCAGATGATAACAGCGGTAATACAGGCTCAGCGAAAGAGGGAGCTGTGTCGTCGCCTCATAGGAACTTGGGAAATGCACAGCTCAATCCCAGCAGAGAAGAACCCAGGAAAAAACTCTGTGGCTATTTAAATAAACTTGGGGTCAAGGGGCCAATCAAGGCCTGGAAGTCTCGTTGGTTCTTTTATGATGAAAATAAATGTCACTTGCTGTACTGCAGGACAGCTCAAGATGTTAACCCTTTGGGGAGCATTGATCTCTCCAGCGCTGGTTTTGATTGCAAGGTGGAAGCAGATGAAGGGGTTTTTGAAATCAGAACTCCAAGCAGAGTGTTTATCCTTAAGGTGAGCACAATGTCTTCTAGGCAACTGCTGCTGCTGGCTATTGTGAAATGTAGGAGCTAGTATTGCAGCTGTCAGTATGAATGGGCCAGCATTAAAATGGTCCAGGTAAAAGTTCAATCGCAAGGTTTAAGCACTACCATGACAGCATGCAGGCCTTCACCTTTTGGGCCTGATTCTCTCACTGATTAATGCTGTTGTAAAACCAGGATAACTCCACTGGCTTCAATGGGAGCAGAATCAGACATGGAGTTTAAAAGGCAAGTTAAGTCAGGAGCAGTTGAGCTCCAGGATGTAACCGTTCTGATACAATGCTGAGCTTTCCTGGCTTGGGGACGGGTGCTGGGTGAACTTGGAAGCTCACTGGGGTGATTTGGGTGGGAGAGAGGCATGTGGTTACTAATTAAAAGCCCTATTCAGTCCCGTTAAAGTCAGTAGCACTGGCTGGGGTTTATGTCTGCCTGAATTTTGCCCAAAGTGCCTAGAACTTCCCCTGTAAAACATATACATTTACCTCTAGTTACAGTCAGATGCAGCGGTCGCAAGCCTCTCTTTCCCCACCTAGATTTAGTAAAGGATTCCTTGGTGCTTGGGGACTTGAGGACACCAAGCCTGACCTGACTCACATGCAGAGCCCCGTGGTCAAATCCCAATCTCTGTGGGACTCCTCTGGCAAAGAGCAAAGGATCACTAGCAACGAGAGCTACTGAGGATGGAGCCTTTGCAAACTAGCTCCTACAGCTTTCGACTCCCTCTGTATCACTCTCTGCCCAATGCAGCAGGGCCAGAAATCTCCAGCTGTGACAGGCTTTTCCTTTAGAACAAGGAGACCAGCCGTCTAATGTAGTAGGCAATTGGCAGTATGCTGGGAGACGAGGGTTTGGGATTTACCCCATGCCTCTTGAATCAGGGTTACAACTGGGAGCAGGTGTCTCCTGCCTGGCCAACGTCAGCTGGATTGGAGCAGGGAGGTGGTGATCAGCTCTTCAGGGACCTCACAGCGGACTGCAACTGGCTCTTCAGAGAGCCACGTCAAACTGTTTTTTGTAATGTTAGGCAGTCAGCAGAGAGGCCATGATGTACTGGCTGCAGCAACTGCAGATGAAGCGTTGGGCGTTTTGCAATACCCAGACTGGGCTTCCTGTGGACAGCGTCACCATGGCAGCTCTGCCTGCAAATGAAACCAGTAGGTATTAAAGAGTTAACTATTTCCCCCTTATCTGATCTGTGTACAGAGATTTTGGGCCAAAATTTTCAAACAAGGCATCTAAACAAGTGCCAGGTCTCAGAGGTGCTGAGCTCCTGGAGCTCCCACTGACTTCAAGGTGGTACTGAAGTGCCAACATGGAGGGCCCCAAGCTTGAAACGTTTGGCCTTTGTCATGAGAGCAATGCTAGCTCATCTGCAGTAAAGGGACTGACTTTCATACACAGCCAGGGCTCTGTGTCTAGCTGGGGCTGTCTGGGGGCAGCCGGGTTGGTGGGGTCAAAGGCATTCAGAGTTATGTCTACAGTTGCTCTTGTTTTTTCCCTGGAGTGAACCCCGTACGGTTCTTAGGAACTCCTGAGGGGGCTCCAGGGCCTGCAGCGAAGGGCCTACCTTTTGTTCCATTTGCAATCTGTGTCAGTACATGATCACACAGTTACACCCATGTGACTGGTGCAGGGTGCTGCTCGGGGCTAGTCTGATGCTTAGCTGTCCCCAGGTGCAGACTTTCCTGCTTTAAAAAAAAAAAAGGTAACATTTGGCAGCAAATGCTGTAGCTCTGTTTAAAAGAGGCATAGATGTGTGCTGGTCTCTCTTTTACTTGACAGCTATTACTGTCTTTTCCAGTAACCCAGGCTCTGTGGCATCAGTTTCATTATGAGTATAAATACATACAAACCGTCTGCGGGGGAAAATGATGCCAGCACAGTTCTGTTTTTCCCTTGTTTGGCTTCTGTGTGGACCTTACTCAGGGTTACTGCATTGTACACTTTAAAATGTAAACAGTTAAAGTCAATTTAGGTTACCTTGGCAGTGGATGAATATAAAGATTTTTGCATCTTCAGGCCTCTGGGCTCTTATCTGTGTAGCAAACTACAATTGTTGGATGGAGTGTTGTAGCCCAGGCTATTAGAGAGACAAGGTGGGTGAGGCAATATCTTTACTAGGCCAGCTTCTGCTGGTGAGAGAGACAAGCTTTCGAGCCAAAGGGAGTTGCTCTTCAGGTCTGGGAAAGGTGCTACGAGTGTCACAGCTAAATATGAGATCAAACAGATAGATTATGTGCTACTTACTTATGCTAAACCAGTGGTGGATTAGCCACTGGGCCAATGGGGCCTCTGCCCAGGGGCCCTGGCCAATTGGGGGCCCCGAGGAAAAATGGGCACCCCATACCCTGACCGACTTCTCCCATCCCCCAGCTCTCCAGCCAGGGAGCGAGGTCAGGGCGCGGTGGCCTCATGCGGGGGGGACGGCAGGCAGAAGAGGTGGGAAAGGGGCCCTACTTGCTCTGGCCAGGGCCCCACAAACCCCTAATCCATCTCTGTGCTAAACTGTCTGTTCAATCTCATATTTAGCTGTGACACTGGTAATACCTTGCCCAGACCTGAAGAAGAGCTCTGTGTAGCTCGAAAGCGGGTCTCTCGCATACCTCACCTACCTTGTCTCACTAGAAAACTACATGGAAGGTTGGATGGCTTCCTCTGGTCTGCCTTGAACAGATACACAGACTGAGCTGAAAGAATATGACAAAGCTTAATGCCTAATGTAAAGAGGTAGGGTTTAATCAAAGGTTTGGGAGCTCATCTAATTTCTCTCCTGGTTTTCTAGTGCACACTGAAGGCGAGGGGTTCTTGCCCCCTGTGAAAACCCCTACAGATGTGGTAGGTTTAAAGGCAGCCTCTCTACCCGCTCCCCAGCTGTCTGCTGCCCTCCAGAACATCTCCCTCAAACACCCTTGGACTGAAATACAGTAAGTGGCGGTGGAGGTGTGGCTGGTGCGTTGGGCTGCTGCCTTGTGGCGTTCTTGAGCATTACTATAGCACAAGACAAGAAATGTGTCGTGCGGGTAAGCCCTTCATGCAGACGTGGGAATTCAAGCGCAATAGAGTGAATACCACACAGGAGGAAATGCAAGCTCTCTGCAGTGTTTCCTTGTCCACTCTCTGGCTCTCTGACCAGTAAATCTCAGCAGCAGATCTACAGCCTGGATTTTTTTAAATGCCGGTGTCCATACACCGTTTGCACGAGCACTTTTGGTGATGTGCACAATCTCATAAGTGCGCAGTAGAGCGTGAGCCACAGCCCACTGAAGTCAATGGGACTCTTGCTGCTGATTCCAGTGGGTGTTGATCAGGTGCATTGGGCATGCACAGAAGTAGTCATGTGGTGTTGGCCCAAAGCAGCTGACCTTGCAAGGCGCTGAGCGCTCTAGAACCGATTCAGCAAGTGCTTAACTCCCAGCGTGTGAGCAGTTCCGTTGCCGTCAGTGGCACTGCTCAGTGCTTAAAGTTAAGCTTATGCTGAAGTGGATCAGGGACAGAGTGCTCAGCCCTTTGCAGGATCAGGCCCCACATGCACATGGACTTCCAGCCTCTCCAAGGGCCTGATGCAGCTCCCATCAAAGTCATTGGAAAGCTCTCACTGACTAAGGTGGGAGCCGGATCAGGCCCTGACCTCTCGAGTTCTGATCCAGCAGAGTGCCTAAGCCTGTGCGTGCCCAAATTTTGGCTGTATGTAAGTGCTTTGGAGATTGGAGCCCTAGCATTCACCGTTGGCACAAGCACCAGATCATGGAAACTAGAGCCTCTAATACTAGTCAGGGGAAAAGCTACTAATGTCGACAGCTAACTCTGTTGACAGTCCTGGTGGCTAACACTGCCAGCCAGCCCACTGGGACCACACGCTGTGTTTTCCTAGGAGGAAAATGCCACAAATTCAGGCTCCGTGGGGACTGGAGAACATCTCGGGTGGGGTAGGACAGGCTGAATTGTTTCCCACAGCATGGTAGTTTAGCTAGGGCTCTTATCTGTGGGTCAGGTGGGCAGCAGAAACAGACACTCAGTTAGGAGCCTGAGGATATAAGCGTGTCCTTGCATCCCCTATCTTCAGATCCAGCCTCTGCGGCGTGGTTTGTTTCTCTCCTCTCAGTATTTCCAAAGCACCTATCTCTGTCATAGCCAGGTACCGGTTTTGTTAGGAGTCTAGTTTGGCTATGTCCAGCGGACCCTGTAGATTGTACTTACTGTAACCAAGACAAATTGACGCAAATAAGGGAACGCGCAAGTGCGATGCAAGAGAGACAAAGAAAGAAAGAGCTGGCTTTGCCTACTCTGTATGCTGTACCAGTCTCTTCTGCCACCATCACTAGCACAACGTTCACCTACAGGAAGGACTTTGGGCCAGATTCTCAGCTGTGGTGAATGGTCAGAGCTTATGGGGCGCTCTGCTTAATTCCACCAGCTGGGATCTGGCCCCACTGACACCAGTGGAGGTATGGCTGATTGACACCAGCTGGGATCTGGCCCCACTGACACCAGTGGAGCTATGGCTGATTGACACCAGCTGGGATCTGGCCTGTTTTTTATCTGTTTTTTAGTGATCAGTGATGAGTAGGGCCCTACCAAATTCAGGGTCATGAAAAATGCGTCACGAACTGGGACATCCGATCTCCCACCATGAAATCTGGTCTTTTGTGTGCTTTTACCCTGTATTGTACAGATTTCACAGAGGAGACCAGCGTTTCTCAAATTGAGGTCCTGACCGAAAAGGGAGTTGCAGGGGGGGTCACAAGGTTATTTTAGGGTGGCCACGGTATTGCCACCCTTACTTCTGTGATGCTGACTTCAGAGCTGGGCGTCCAGAGAGCGGCAGCTGTTGGCCAGGCACCAGCTCTGCAGGCTGCAGTGCAGAAGTCAGGGTGGCAATGCCAGACCAGGCCATCCTTCCTTCTGCACTGCAGCTGGCAGCGACTCTGCCTTCAGCGCTGGGCTCCCGGCCGGCAGCCACTGCTCTCCAGCTCCTCAGAAGTAAAGGTAGCAGTCCCACAGCCCCCTACACAATAACCTTGCAAACCCTCAACAACTCCTTTTTGGGTCTGGACCCAACACTGTGACAATTCACATTTAAATAGCTGAAATCAAGAAACTTACAACGTTTAAAATCCTATGACCATGAAATTGACCAAAATGGACCAATGATCACTGACAGGAGATGGCTCACTCAGTGATTACCTGTTCTGTTTATTCCCTCTGGGGCACCTGGCATTGGTTACATTCAGAAGACAGGATACTGAGCTAGATGGATCTTTGGTCTGACCCAGTATGGCCGTTCTTATGATGGATGTTTTTCTGGATTTTCTTATGCCAAGCGATGGTACCTCCCAATGACCCCTCTCGCAACTCCTCCCCTCTGCCTTACTTTTTCCTTCCTGCATAACAAAGTGAGGAGCAGCACTCCTGCGTGGCGATTCAGGGGAGCCAGTGATCAGGCTGGCCTCAGTGACCACGGCGCTCCTGGCTCTTGGGCTCCCTGGGTTTCTTTGTCTTTTCAGAAATACAATCTACAATATCTGTGGCACCAGGCAGCTCCCGGGGAATGGCAGAAGCATCTCGGATGTTGAGGGATTCCCGGAGCACCCTGGGACTCCAGCAGAAGAACAAGAGGTGGAAGGGGAGGCAGAATGTCCAGGTACTTTCTCCTCACTGCCCTTTGTGGCCTGTATCCCAGTCTGGTATCTTGAAATCACTGTGCAGCAGCCCTACCGCCTGTTGAAGGAGACGGGGGTTTCTCTGAGCTTGGCTACACTGGCAGATGTAGAGCACTGTGAGTTAAACCCGCCTTCAGAGAGCGCGGTAGGGAAAGCGCTGCAGTCTGTCCACACTGACAGCTTCAAGCATGCTGGCGTGGCCACATTTGCAGCACTTGCAGTGGCATTGGGAGCAGTGCATTATGGGCAGCTATCCCAGCATGCAAGTGACTGCAGTGTGCTTTTCAGATGAGTGGGAGTGGAGTGAAATGTGACAGGGAGTATGTTGTGTGTATGTAGGGGGAGAGAGAGTGGGTTTTTGGGGTGCTGGGAGTGTCAGCATGCTGTCTTGTAAGTTCAGAACACCACCCCCACACACACACCTCTCTCTTACTCACTCAAAGCAAACAGTAAATGTTTGCTTTTTCTTGGAGCTGATAAGCACCCAGCTTCTCCGAAACAGAGCTTTGAAAGGGCATTTCCACATTCCTGCAGCCAATTTCACAACAATGACAAAACTGGCCACTTGACTTAAGGGGATTATGTGATGTTCCCGGAGACTGATCAGAGCACAGTAATGCAACATCTCGTTCACACTGGCGTCATGGTGCTCCAGCGAGGGTGCAGCAAACGCTATTCTACTCGCCCAGGTGGAGAACCAGCAGCACTATAGTCGCGGAGTCAGAGCACTCTACGTGCCTTGCCAGCGTGGATGGGGATTGAGCTAGGGCGCCCGGGGCTGCTTTATTGCGCTGTAACTCACAAGTGTAGCCAAGGCCTTAGGGAGGGTTGCGATGTCCTCTGGGGACATTGAACCCTAGTGCTCTGCTCTCCAGGGCTCCGGAGCAGCTCCCTCTCATTGCTATGGAACATCGCAGGGCTGCTTCCCCAGCTGGCACTGATTGGCGTAGCTTCCTTGAAACCACTCTGCAGAAGCTGGGGACCTGGCCCTGTTTTCGTTTTGGTGCCTGCAGCAGTGGGGTACCTTGACAGCGCGCATGGGCTTTGACAGCACTTTCCCAATGGCTGAAGTTTAGAGCAGCCACTCCTGCCTCTTTGCTCTCTGTTCTGAGCAGCAAATCCTCCCACCAGAGCGGTCAGGCTTCACTTGGCAGCCAGTCTTCCCCCCAAATGGCCATTACTGGTGCTCCTCAAGTGGCGCAACTCAGCATAGCCCCATTGACTCCAGCGGAGCTCCGGCCGATGGAGCTCGGCTGGGGCCGAGCCCTGTGTATCTACATTAGATACAGCACTTCAGCTGGCACTGTGTGTCCGTCATTCTCCAACTGCTCATTCAGTTTGGGGCTGGTTTCCCACAGGAGAAGTGACTCCCCTCCTCTCACTTGTCTCCCTCAGGCAGGGAGCAGGCCCGAGAGGAGACATGGGCTGGGCCCAGGTCACACTGGCCTAGGAAAGCGAAGTGGCTGACCAGCAGTTTCCCTGCCTTCACTGAAGGGTTGGCACGTGAGAGAAGCTCCCCTGACAATTTGGCTGTTCTGCAGCAGCAGGTCCTCACGCTGACAGAGGAAGTCAAGTCTCAGAAGGTAAGGTTGCTCTGCAGACCGTTGCTCAGAGCCCAGCAAAGCCAATGGGGTGGTTCTAAAGACCACAGAGAGCTTTGGATCAAGCCTCTAGGTGCTAGCATGAGCACAACTTGGCGTACCATTTGCTAGTGTGTTGTGCTTGATTCTCCAGTGATGTTCTTTGGAGCTGTTCTCAATTGGGGCAGGAGAGGGGTCACTGAGCTTATGCCAGCGTGACTCGGGGCAGGGGCGGGGCGGTCAGTGGGCTCACACCGGTGTGACTCGGGGCAGGGGGGTCAGTGGGCTCACACCGGTGTGACTAGGGGCAGGGGGGTCAGTGGGCTCACACTGGTGTGATTCGGTGCAGGGGGGTCAGTGGGCTCACACCGGTGTGACTCGGGGCAGGGGGGTCAGTGGGCTCACACCGGTGTGACTAGGGGCAGGGGGGTCAGTGGGCTCACACCGGTGTGACTAGGGGCAGGGCGGTCAGTGGGCTCACACTGGTGTGATTCGGTGCAGGGGGGTCAGTGGGCTCACACCGGTGTGACTCGGGGCAGGGGGGTCAGTGGGCTCACACCGGTGTGACTAGGGGCGGGGCGGTCAGTGGGCTCACCCTGGTGTGATTCGGTGCAGGGGGGTCAGTGGGCTCACACCGGTGTGACTCAGGGCGGGGCGGTCAGTGGGCTCACACTGGTGTGATTCGGTGCAGGGGGGTCAGTGGGCTCACACCGGTGTGACTCGGGGCAGGGGCGGGGCGGTCAGTGGGCTCACACCGGTGTGACTCAGGGCAGGGGGGTCAGTGGGCTCACACCGGTGTGACTAGGGGCAGGGGGGTCAGTGGGCTCACACTGGTGTGATTCGGTGCAGGGGGGTCAGTGGGCTCACACCGGTGTGACTCGGGGCAGGGGGGTCAGTGGGCTCACACCGGTGTGACTAGGGGCAGGGGGGTCAGTGGGCTCCCACCGGTGTGACTCGGGGCAGGGGGGTCAGTGGGCTCACACCGGTGTGACTCGGGGCAGGGGGGTCAGTGGGCTCACACTGGTGTGATTCGGTGCAGGGGGGTCAGTGGGCTCACACCGGTGTGACTAGGGGCAGGGCGGTCAGTGGGCTCACACCGGTGTGACTAGGGGCAGGGCGGTCAGTGGGCTCACACCGGTGTGACTAGGGGCAGGGGGTCAGTGGGCTCACACCAGTGTGACTCGGGGCAGGGGGGTCAGTGGGCTCACAACGGTGTGACTAGGGGCAGGGCGGTCAGTGGGCTCACACTGGTGTGACTCGGTGCAGGGCGGTCAGTGGGCTCACACCGGTGTGACTAGGGGCGGGGCGGTCAGTGGGCTCACACTGGTGTGACTCGGGGCAGGGGGGTCAGTGGGCTCACACCGGTGTGACTAGGGGCAGGGGGGTCAGTGGGCTCACACCGGTGTGACTAGGGGCAGGGGGGTCAGTGGGCTCACACTGGTGTGATTCGGTGCAGGGGGGTCAGTGGGCTCACACCGGTGTGACTCGGGGCAGGGGCGGGGCGGTCAGTGGGCTCACACCCGTGTGACTAGGAGCGGGGGGGTCAGTGGGCTCACAACGGTTTGACCCCGCTCAGGTCGGGGGGGGGGTCACTGGGCTCGCACCTTTGTCAGTAGGAGAGGAAGCAGGCCCATGATGAGCAGTTGGTTCCATCCTTAGTTTACTTCCTGCAGGCGATGGCCTTCTCCCAGACCGTGCAAGTTTCCTCTGTGGCCATGAGTCCAAGCCTGCTCCAGGGAGGGGAGGTGACCGGGAAAGTGTTGTCAGGACAAGGGGATTCCTGGAGCCAGCACGCACCGCCCCTGCCCTGGGTCTCTGCATCCAATCAGCCCTCAGGAAGGTGCTTGTGGACAGCCCGGGGCCAGGTGAGATGCACAGCATCCCCTTGCAAACAGCACAGCACCTCTGGGTGGCACAGGCTATGGAGCATGGAGACCCCTCCGTGCTGGGTGCTCCCAGGGCAGGCTGGCAGCACAGCTCTGCTGTTGTAGTTGTTCTCTGACTCTGGCTAGTGCCCACATCTCAGCAAAAGGCAGCTCTGGGGTGTCCTGCCCAGGGGATGTCTCCCCCAGATCCCCTTAGATAGTGCCCTGTCCATAACTAGAACCCCCAGGTCTGCTGCGCCCTCATTCAGAGGCGGTGCTGTATTGCCTGTGGTTCGTGTGCTGTGACCATCACTCCATGTCCCCGCAGGAGCTGGTTAAGCTTCTTCACAAGGCTCTGGAGGCTGCACAGCAGGAGAAGAGAGCATCCAGCACGTACCTGACAGCTGCAGAAGACAGAGACCGGCTGGAGCTGGTGCGGCACAAAGTGAGGCAAATTGTGGAGCTCAGCAATCGGGTGGAAGCCCTGGAGAGCGACAGGAGGGAGCTGGAGCAGAGTCTGGCTCTGAGGGACAGCCGTGTGGAGGAGCTGCAGAAGCACGTGCAGCTCCTGATGGACAAGAACCAGGCCAAGCAGCAAGTCATCCTGAAGCTCACGGAGCAGATTGCCCTGGATCTCTCTGAGCCAGTGCAAGAGGCTGATGCTGTTGCCGCGGATACCTTGTACAAGCAGCAGGAGGAGATTGAGCATTTGAAGGTCTGTGAGGCAGGCACAGCCAAATCAGCAGCTGGAGGGCTTGTTAGTGTATGGTACAGCAGGAGCCTGGGACTGGTTTGTGCCGCTCCTTTGCTGTCCAAAGTGCAGGCACTTGGCGAGGGCTGGGCTGATATCAGTCCTGTGCTTTGAAGGGTTTGACTGGGGAAGTGGTAGCCTAGAGCTTGTTTTGCCTGACTCAGCTGAATCATCCACCATTCAACCCTTAGCTCCTCCTCTGTTGCTGTCTTCACTCAGTCTGTCCAGATGTGTCCTCTGTGTAAACCACATTTTCCCTCAGACAGCCTGGCCCAACATGCAGTTCCCAGCCTCCTCTGTGCAGTTAGAATGGACACTTGTGTCTCTCAACAGAGAAGCGCTGCAGGCACAGTGGGGTTTTGTTGTCTGCAGTGAGGTGGGGTTTGTTGGTGCCTGGAATGCCTCAGGCCTGGCTTTTAAAAATGAACCAAACCCAAATCTCTCTGCCTGTCTCCTTGCAGCATCTCCCAAGCATTATGCACTATTACAGGGCAGAGGTAAGGTGGTTTGGGTGCCCTACCTGTGTATTCCAGACCTGAACGTGTCTGA
This sequence comes from Gopherus evgoodei, assembly GCF_007399415.2. Classification (NCBI taxonomy): domain Eukaryota; kingdom Metazoa; phylum Chordata; order Testudines; family Testudinidae; genus Gopherus; species Gopherus evgoodei. Next base: position 1,945,811 of record NC_044327.1, read on the forward strand.
ATTTCTTTTAAGTTGAGCCTTAATGTCTAAATTTCCTGTGTCTCTGATGTTGTTTGGGAGAATTATGCCTTCCCTGTAATGTATTTTACCTTAAATTATGGAGTCATCTTCTCATTCCTTAGTTTTTCTGTGAGGATTTAAAACAGAGAAGAGCAAAAGCCTGCCTGCTGTCTGCCAGCTGGCATCCTGGTGTGAGCACCTGCTCTGCTTTCTGGCAGGATGACCTAGATGCCTACAGAACTCAGAACCGGTTCCTCAACTCAGAGATCCACCAGGTCACGAAGCTCTGGAGAAGCGTTGCCGAGAAGGAGAAATTCCTGCTGATGAAGGTGAGCTGAGCTGTGGAGAGAGATGGTAGCTGTTCATTTAGCCATTGTGAAGTGAGCACCAATGCAGAAGTTTCCCTTTCTACCCAGCCCCAATCCCAGATGCACAGTAAGCCAACAAGGGTCTTGTTCCCAGTAGACTCCCATCCACCCCTTCACTCTGTATTTTGGTGACCCCGACGTGGGATCTCTGATCATCTTCCCTCAAGGGTTTCCCAAATGATATACAGGCAAACCCTAATTTTTGTTCGGGTCTCAAGGGATGATGAAGCATTAGTAGAGTTGGGGTCTGCAAAATCAAATTTCTGCTTCTCTACGAATTTCAGCTCCAGGCCAGACACAAACTTAGAGCCACGTGAGGCTCCGGGGTTTACATAGGAACAGGCTCATCCGGTTCAGTAACCTGTCGCCGACAAGGGCCAGTGCCAGAAGGATGCAGCACTGAAGCTAAGATGCCCACAGGGCAAGTTTCCTTCAGCCCCGAGGAGTCAGAGGTCGGCTGACACTCAACGCTTGTAGTTTGTCCCTTCTGAAGCACTTGTTTGCATTTTAATCTCTGCTATCATAACTCCGGATACTCAGCCACAGAAACATTCAGTCCTTTTTTGTGTGCTGCTCAGCTCTTGGTCTCAACACCTCATGTGGCAGTGAGTTCTGCAGACTAATGGTGTGCTGTATGAAAAAGTGTTTCCCTCTCTGTTTTGTCAGAATTTGGCACCATTTGATTTGACTGAGTTTCTCCATGTTATTGTATTGTGGGATGGAGCGGGCACTGCCCTTGGTCCTATCTTTGCTGTTCCATTCATGATTGTACTCTTGTCATGCTCCCTCCTATTCATCTCCTCTTTACAGTAAACAGTCCCAGTTAGTCTGTTAATCTGTCTTCAGAGCCCTTCGTTCTCCTCCTCCCCCACTATGGTCCCCTCTAGTTCTGCAGTGACTCTGCTGAAGTGGGGTGCAGTCTTTCCCACACGAATCAGACAAAGGCGAGGCAGGGCTGCGTATAATGGCACTGTGTTAGTTCCATGTTGTTCTCCATCCCAATGCACCCTAACACCTTGTTTGCTTTCCTAACTGTGGCAGCCAATGTGCAGATGTCTCCAGTGAGCTCCTAGCGTGGCGTGTCCTTGGGCGAGTCCCTCAGCATCTCCACCTGTATATCTGGGAGAAGAATGCTTCCTTTCTCCCACCCCTTCTTTGGCCTGGCCCTGAGCTCTCTGGGGCAGGCCTGTCTCTCACTATTGGTCTGGGCAGTGGCCAGTCTCAGACTCAGCTGAGTCTTCTGCTGGTCACTAGTACTGTTCCTGGCCAGTAGAGGAGTAGCACTGCCTGGCTGGGAAGCCGCAGAGGAGCAGTTGGAATAGACGAGACGGGGTAAGGCTTTAGATGCCTCTTCAAAATGGTCAAGGTATGAACCTAGGTGTCCTGGCCAAATTTCACTCTGGGCAATTCTGACCTCCCTCCCGCCCCGCAAGAAAATTCCCCATGCAGTGTCCTGTACACATACACACACTCCCGTGGATTCCTGCTTTAGCCTCTAACACCCTCCTTGCTGCACAGCAGTGACCCACTGCCAGCACCCGAGCTGCTCTCCTTGCCCCTGCATTGCTCTGGCTCTTTCCTGCTGCAGCAGCCTTGCTGTGGCTGCTCCTTCCACCCTCCATTGTGCTCCGTGGCGTGCAGTTGATTCAGTAATTGCTTGCCCATGAACACGAGAGATGCAGGCAGCTACTGGGGCAGACATCTGGCGCTGGGTGCCTCTGTGTGGGAGTTTCCAGGGGCAAGGGCAGGCAATCTGGGCTTTGCTTATGGCTGACACACGTCGGGGGCTGTCAGTCTTGTGCATCTGCAGCACAGTCACTCTGATGGCACCCCCAACACTCTCTTCCAGTGTGCCCGCCTGCAAGCCCGCAGCTGCCAGGTGGAGAGCAAATACCTGATGATGCTGCGGAGGCTGCAGGAGGCCTCCCCTGACGTGGCCAGCGGTGAGGCCGAGCTGGTGAAGAGCCTGATCCAGGAGGCGCTGCAGTGGGATGCGAAGGAGGAAGCAGCGGAGGCTCTTCAGCTGAACCCTGTCAGGTAAGGGGCATGTGGGCGAGGAGCGTGCATCACTGCTTTGTGGCAGGTATGTGGCAAGTGCAGAAGGGCTCTCTGTCACAGGATGGGCTCGGCTCAGAACAGTCCTGGGGCAGCTCTGTCTGCAAGGTTCCCAGCTGTCCCGTGCTGAGACGGACAGGCCTGCTGTTCTGCACAGAGTGTGCGTAGCCCAACTCCAGGATCTCTGGCAGCAACCTGGGGGATGGATCTGCATGTCTCCCACAGCCCAGTCACGCGTGGGTTACAGATTCTGGAATGGGAAGATGCATCCCTAAAACGAAGCACTCCCTGGCCCCTGCGATGGAGCCTGTTCTGTGCATTTAGCCAGACAAGGTGCCATCAGCAATAACGTTTTCAGTACACACCTCACTGCTGAATTTGCTGTTCCTTGCCCTCCCTGAGCTGGGGCGCTCTGCTTAGCCAGGCGGTGCAGTCAGCCTGGTGTGAGCACAAGGCTCATCCCCGCTGTGAAGGGGAAGTGACTGAGCAGCCGTCACATGCAGGCAGTTTGGGGTTTCTGTGCACACATCTCCCATGAGCTGGAGCTAAGTGTCTTCCACAGCGGATGGGATACTGGGGATAAGCAGAGGCCGGGAGGAAGTGTGAGGCTGGTCTGTCTTCTCTTCAGGGTCACCTGGAGGTGAGCAGCGGGTTAGCCTAACCTGGGTGTGAGCAGCTGCACTGCACATCCACACTCGAGTTACTGGGGCCAGGTGTATCATTCAGACTTCTGGGGCTTGGTGCTGCAATGAGCCGGGCGGCTCTGAGAGTCTCAGTGAACTGTGGCAGAACTTGTCTGTCCTGAGAGCACAGGGAAATTGTGGGAAGGCATGGGAAAGCCATCAGCACTTGGATGGGTTAGTCTGCAACCTCACTGAAAAGTGGGCAGGTTACCAGCCTGAGTGAAAACGACTCCTGCACTCTAGCCCACCCGGGTGTCAAGCACCAGCGCAGTGGGGTGAGAGGGTTATGGGTGTGGAGGGAGGGGTTAGGACAATACTAGGGGCGGGGGGGGGGGGTGCGGGTAGCTGCAGTGAAGACAAACCCTGGAGTCAGGCGAGGGAAATCTGGCAAAGGTCTGTCTGGTTGTTCAGCTTGTCAGCGGCTGGGGTAGGGACCGCGTGTGCAGCACCCAGCAGGGCCCCACTCCTGGCTGAGGGGCCACGCGACCAGGCTGGCTAAGGTTTGAACACAGTTAGAAAGGGGGCACTGGAAGGACACGTGGAAGTGTTGGTGCTCAGGGGATAGGAGGCCCAGCAGTCTGGTGGCTCCTTCCATCTCTAGCAGCTGTAGTTCTAGGAGGAGGGCCCAAAGCTGGCTCTCGCACAGGCGCTGCCCAGGGAGACAGACGCTGTGCCTAGAGCAGCAGGAATGGGGCTGGGCACCGTAGCTGCCTCTGACTCAGTTTACCCTGCGTACCAGTATCTCACTGGGCAAACTGTCCAGCACCTAGCACCTGGTTTCAGCCCCTGCTCTGCTCTGCCCTCTCCAGAGAGTATGATGACTACGGGTTTATGACCATTCCCAAATACGAGGTTGAGGACTGGAAGCTTCTGGCTAAAATCCAAGCCCTAGAGATCAAATCCAACAACCTGCTGAGCCACACAGCGGTAGAGAAGCCTCTTGGTGAGAGATGGGCCAGTGTGGCTGAGTTGAGCCCCTCTGCAGAGCTGAAAGGCTTGATCCGTTGCGGCATCCCTGTGGAGCACCGCCAAAGGGTCTGGAAATGGATAGTGACCCAGCGCCTGTCCCACCACCACGCCGCCAACCACTACGAGAGCCTGCTGCGGCAGTGTGAGCGCACGGAGCACCCCGCCTCCCGGCAGATCGAGCTGGACCTGCCCCGCACCCTGACCAACAACAGGCATTTCACATCTCCCACCTCCCAGCTGGTCCCCAAGCTCCGAAGGGTGCTGCTGGCCTTCTCCTGGCAGAATCCTGCCATCGGCTACTGCCAGGGGCTAAACAGGTGAGACACAGAGGTGCCACTGCCAGAACAGCAGGGAAGGCCGCTCACTGCTGGGCTGTCTCTGTACCAGGGGATAAGAGCTGCCCCTGAGTCCTGGGGGCTCCTGGAGGATCAGTCGCAGAACAGGGTGCTCAGATACTCCAGCGAGGGGGCAGAGGAGTACCACAAGGAGAGGGAAGCAGGTGGACGTTTCCTATTAGAATGATAGTGTCGGTTCTTCAGGGATTCCCCCGGTGGGGGAGCTGGGATGGCCGCTTTTGCAGTAATTTAGATGGAATGTGTGAGTTAAAGGTGTTCTCATCACCCAGTCACTTTTTGACATTAAACAGTGTTAAACAAGGGCCAGAGCTTGGCGTACAGAGACCTCGGCTTGCTTTAATGCCATGGCAAACACACCATTAAAGAGCCTTTTAACCTTTTACTGGAGATACAGAAAAGAAGGAAAAACAGCTAAAGCCTTTGAAATGTAAAGTATAAACTAAGGCTTCCTTGTACAACATCCCTTCTCAGCTGGAGAGTGTTTTAGAAGGAAAATCTCCCTTGTTTGACAGGCCTTAGATCAGAGTGGGCAAACTTTCTGGAACTGAGGGCCACATCAGATATGGAAATTGTGTGACAGGCCATGAATGCTCATGAAATTGGGGTGTGGGGTGTGGGGGAGGTGAGGCCTCTGGCTGAGGGGGTGGGCTCTGGGGTGGGGCTAGGGTGAGGGTTTGGGGTGCAGGAGGGTGCTCTGGGCTGGGACCAAGGGGATCAGAGGGCAGGATGGGGATCAGGGGTAGGGCTAGGGCAGGGGGTTGGGGTGTGGGGGGGGTACAAGCTCCAGGTGGTGCTTACCTCAAGCAGCTCCCAGAAGCAGCGGCATGTCTCTCCTCTGGCTCCTATGCAGAGGCACGGCCAGGCAGCTCTGCACGCTGCCCCATCCGCGGGCGCTGCCCCCGCTGGCCACTGGTTCTCAGCCAGTGGGAGCTGCGGGGGCAGCATGTGGGGTCGGGGTTGATGTGGAGCCCCTTGGCCACCCCTGCATGTAGGAGCCAGAGGGGGGACATGCTGCTCCTTTCAGGAGCCACGCAGAGCCACGATACGCACGGAGTAGGGTAAGCCCATGGACCCTGCTCCCCGGCGGGAGCTCAAGGGCCGGATTAAAATGTCTGAAGGGCCGGATGCGGCCTCTGGGCCATAGTTTGCCCATGCCCCCTTAGATGGTACCAAAGGTGGTAGTAATTGTCGTCCCAGGTGGGGGTTGACATTCAGTTGCAGCCAGCAGGAGTGGCAATGTCATCTGGGTCCCTCTCTGGCCAGTTCTGGTCACACAACACCTCTCAGGATCAGGGTGATGAAAGCCGGAGGTGACAGGAAATGGCGGGCTTGGCAACCATGATGGTGAAGCTCTCTCCAGTAGCCTCTGCCTATTCTATCTATTCTTTTCGTTTGTTCTTTCAATCTTTCCCCACAAAATCTCTCTTTAAGGACCCCAATAGGGAGTGGTGGGTGGAATAGCCCATCCCCTCATTATTATGTCCACCAAAAAGGCCCAGTATCCGACATACCAGTTTTGGCTCATGAACTTTCAGCGCCACATTTCCTCTTTCTAACGAGCGTAATTTCACTGCAGTCCTTGAGTCATAGTGACTTGGGCTTTTTTTTCTCAGAGTAATTCAGTTAGTCTCCCTTCAGTTGTCTCCCTTCTGTGCCTGTTCCCATCAACGTCTGTTGTTATAGGTTACTGGAACAACTTGTAACTTTTACATGCTTTTTACAGCTGCGCTCCCAAGTTGGGTGGATTTGTAGGCCCATTTGTCACAATGCTGCTCATAGCAGAGTTGGCAAGGAGGCAAATGCCCTGTGGCCCGCACACACTGGCGATCAATGTCCTGAATGAAGGTTTGTTTGTGTTTTGAGAGTCTGACACCTCTTCCTCCGCCAGCCCTGTGCTTTCCCTGTCCCCTGTTCAGAGCTAAGAGAGGCAGGCCAATTCCGGTGCCCAGTATTCACCATGCCCTTTGTTCATGGGCTGCAAACCCACCTACTAACCTCCAGCCAGGAACAAACTTCCAAAGTCAGGTGATCGGTCCCGTGACAGGAGGAATGCTGTCACTCCTCCGCTGAAGGAAAGGTACAGAGCCGACTCCCAAACAGGCACTTTCCTCTGGGGCAGGGAGGGATAGCTCAGTGGTTTGAGCATTAGCCTGCTAATCCCAGGTTTGTGAGTTCAATTCTTGAGGGGGCTACTGAGGGTTCTGGGGTAAAATCAGTACTTGGCCCTGCTAGTGAAGGCAGGGGGATGGACTCGATGACCTTTCAGGATCCCTTCCAGTTCTATGAGATGGATCTGTCTCCAGATATTATATTATCATTATAGCTCCTCCGTGACTGTTGAGCATCTAAAGAACAATGGGATCAGATTCCGGGAATAGGAGAGAGGCAGAATAAAGTGACTTTTTCAAAAGACTTCTTGTATCCTCACTCAGTATTCTTAGCCCTCATGCCGCGATTTAGGACGCCTGGAGCATTGCTCTGATGTATAGTAACGTGACATGTACCTCAGTCATTTGTATCACGTTGGCCAAACCCTGGGAGCTGCTCGGCACCCGCAGTCGCTCCAGAAGCACTTGGGCGTGTGAGTGCAGCAGCCTCTGGAATTGGCTTGCTGGCAGTAACATGCACTTCGCTTTTCCGGGAGCTGCCCAAGCGGAACGATGTGCGTGCTGCTGCCTGTCAGCCACTGCTTCCTAAGCAATGGGAAAAGGCAAGGTCTGAACTGGTGTGCAGTAATTGAGGTTTGGCGCGCATAGCACACGACTGTCCTGGTGACACTCCACTTAGTGGAGAAGACTTGATGTAGATATTGGGAAGCTGCCTTTACTCTTCAGAGCCTGCTCTCTGCATAGTGTCACCTAGCAGCTACGTGGTCCCCTGTCCCTGCCCAGCTCTCTGCGGGGCATTGCCCGGCAGCCATGTAGGCCCCTCTGCCCCCCAGTGCCTTCTGCTCTATGCGGAGTCACCTGGCAGCCACATGGCCTTTTTTCTCCCCAGCTGTTTGTGTGAGGTTGCCCAAAGGCTGCCTAGTACCCTCCCTCCCATCCGGCTCTGGGAGCAGGCTGGGATGTTGTGTATATTATCTGGCACCTAGGACATGCCTGGGGTTCTGCAGACAAGTTCCCTGCCCCAGAGAGCTCATCCTGTCCAGCACAAGGCACCCTCTGCTCCTCTGAGCTGATCACAGCGGAGAGGCTCAGGACTACGGTGATGAATGGATGACTGGCGGCGGGGGGAAGGGAAGTAATCTGTGTCACATGAATCTATCAGGGTAGAGCCGCCCCCATCTCAGAGTGCCGTGAGGCTGGCTCCCCGGTGGTGTAAATCAGCACACCTCCACTGGCTTCAATAGAGCCCCACCCAAGTACCCAAGCTGGGGCGCTGGCCGCATGAGTCTAACTTCACTGCTTAGCCCTGCCTACTCTCTAGTGCTCTGGCAGTGCTGCCGGACATGGCAATGAGCTCCAGCCAGCCTGGTTACTCCGGGAGATACAGGGAGATCTTTGAGGCCCTGTCAAAGCGCACTTGTTGGCTGACCTGTCACTGCCCAGCAGCCTGTGCTGCCTGCACCAGAGACACACAAAGATTTAATGTAAAACCTGAAACTAGAAGACCAATGCCAACCAGAATCTCTGATTTCCCACCAGTGCTGTTGCAGGTCAGTGTCTGCTCAGCAGGTAAGAGAGACTGTCTGCTTTGTTTCATGGTGTCCTGCCCATTGCAGGTTGGCGGCCATTGCTCTCCTGGTCCTAGAAGAGGAGGAAAGCGCATTCTGGTGCCTGGTTCACATTGTGGAAAACCTGATGCCGGCGGATTACTACAGCAACACGTTAATAGCATCACAGGTGAGCATGAGAATCCGGCTCCATCACAGGGGTGAAAGACAGCAGGGTACTTGCTGCACAGAGATGTTAAAGGGACATGGTCGACTCCTGCAGCCCAGCCTCTGGACTCTGTGCAGCCCTCCTGCATAAGCCAATTTTAGGATTACTTTGCAGGGCCCGGAGCAGGGCCCATGAGAATCAGGCCCATGCTGTCCAGCCAGTCCTGGGAAGTCAGGCAGCTTGGAGAGGAGACACTTTTATTAACTGCACAGTCACTCAGCATTGTCTGAATCCAGGGGGTTTCCTCATATCATAGGTAATTTCATTAACTCTTTCCACTACTTCAAAGTCTCCATTCTAAATGTCTTGCATTTTATTCTTTCTCACAGGATCCAGCACAAGCACCATATCTCCTATTTCAAATGCTCTTTCTTCGGCATGTCTATCATGCCACGCCTTTCAAACTTCCTGGCTTTCCTTTAGATTTTGCTGAAACAACTCCATCATACCTTGCAATTTTTCATTAAAATGAGACACATACTCCAACACTGGCTACTCTGTCTCCTCAATATTACCTTCCCAAGAGTCATGAATCAGATCTAGGGGTCCGCTAACCTGCCTTACATGGAGCAGTTCAAAGGGAGCAAACCTAGTAGATTCTTGGGGTACACTCCTGTACACATACAACAGATATGGCAGCCGAACATCCCCATCATTCTGCCACCTGTCCACATACATTTTCATCATACATTTCAAGGTCCCATTGAACCTTTCCAGCAGACCATTGGTGGGTGGTAGGGAGCAGCTTTTAGGTGTTTTACTCCATACATTTCCCATAACTGCTTAAAAACAAGACATAAAATTAGACCCATGGTCTGACAATATTGCTCTGGGAAAACCCACTCTGCTAAAAATAGCAAACGACCTGTTGCCACTATCTCTGCCTCAATATTAGACAATGCTGGTAGCAAAATCTACCAACACAGAAATATACTTCTTCCCGTTCCTGGAAGGTTTAGGGAGCGGTCCTACAATATCCACAGATGCTCTGGCAAATGCCTTCCCAATAATGGGTTAAAGGCTGGAGGGGTGCCTCACTAGGTCCCTTGAACGCTTTGCACTTCTGGCACAAATCACAGTGCCTGGAATAATCTCTCACTGTTTCAAAAAGATAAGACCAGTAGAAATTTTGCTTCAGCCTGTCACATGTTTTGCCTGCACCCAGATGTCCTGCAAACAGACCATCATGGGGCCTCGGTTACACAGTGTAAGCTGGAGTAACTTCACAGAAATCACCATCGTCCAATGCTTCTGCCAGGGTGGGGCAAACCCACAGAGCACTTTGCCCAGGACTGGGCCTCAGTGGCACAGCCGAGCCTGAAACGCTCAAATCACACAGGAAGGGCCTGACCTTGCTGTGATACTGGTAGGTGTGGGAGAGTTAGGCCCATCATATATGTCTCCCCTGTTCCAAAAAGAGAGACCGCCAAGACTCGTCTGAGTTGGAGCCCAGTTGCAACTCAGTAAGAGTGTGTAGACTCTTAAAATCTCCCCCATGGACACAGGGTTCCTCTGTCTGTCTGATGCATCAGAGTCTAGGCAGGTCTGCCAGACTTTCTGATCCTGCAGCATGCTTGCAGCAGAAATCACAGCTATTGGTGCCATTCCATTGCATTTGTTGGTGGTGGGCAGCCAGCAGGAGGAGGAAAAGCTGTTGTGTGTGTGTCACAGTCAGGGCAGGGGTATATGTTACAGAATGTGCTCTCTTGGCCTAGTGGCACTGACTTTCTAATCTGCAGGAGGGTGCTCAACCCCCCAGCTCTGTCCCAGGCCGTACCCCCACCCCACCTCTAATATAGCACTGACTTTCCAGGCACATGCTGCTGCAGTACCAGCCTTCGCACTGCAGCACTCTTCTTCCAGTTAACTAGGGAGAACATAAGAATGGCCACACTGGGTCAGACCAAAGGTCGATCTAGCCCAGTGTCCTTTCTTCCAACAGTGGCCAATGCCAGGTTCCCCAGAGGGAATGAACAAAACAGGGAATCATCAAGTGATCCATCCCCTGTCGGCCATTCCCAGCTTCTGGCAAACAGAGGCTACAGGCACCATCCCTGCCCACCCTGGCTAATAGCCCTTGATGGATCTATCCACCATAAACTTATCTAGTTCTTTTTTGAACTCTGTTAGAGTCTTGGCCTTCACAACATCCTCTGGCAAGGAGTTCCACAGGTTAACTCTGTGTTGTTTGAAGAAATGCTTCCTTTTGTTTGTTTTAAATCTGCTGCCTGTTAATTTCATTTGGTTGTCCCTAGTTCTTGTGTTATGAGAAGGAGTAAATAATACTTCCTTATTTACTTTCTCCATACCAGTCATGATTTTATAGAGCTCGATCATATCCCTCCTTAGTCATTCTTTTCCAAGCTTAAAAGTCCCAGTCTTATTAATCTCTCCTCATACGGAACCTTTCCATATCCCTAATCATTTTTGTTGCCATATATATATATAATAATAATTAATAATAAAAGATGTGGGCGTACCATGGATTTATTTAGAGGCAATATGATATTTTCTGTCTTATTATCTATCCCTTTCTTAATGATTCCCAACATTGCTTGCTTTTGTGACTGCTACTACTCATTGATTGGATGTTTTCAGAGAACTATCCACAATGACTCTTTCTTGAGTGGTAACAGCTAATTTAGAGCTCATCATTTCATGTGCACCTGCCTCTGTATCTCATGGATTCCCGCTTTGTCAAACCCAGGTGGATCAAAGAGTCTTTAAAGACTTCTTGTCAGAAAAGCTCCCCAGGCTTACAGCTCACTTTGAGCAGCACAGGATTGATGTCTCACTGATCACCTTCAACTGGTTCCTGGTGGCCTTTGTAGACAGCCTGGTCAGCGACATCCTCCTCCGGGTCTGGGACGCCTTCCTGTACGAAGGAACAAAGGTAGGGAGCCACCCCTGGCCCTAGCTGTGCCAGGCTCTCAGAGCTGTGTGTTCTTGGACACTCGGACCCAAGGGGGACACACTCCACCCTGAGCTGGGCAGCAGACCGGTGTCGTCATCATTTTGGTCCCACAACTCCCTGGATGAACTGCTCAGCCTCTCTGCATGTCTCTGGCAATGATGGTGGGCCTGTGGCTTCCAGGTCTGTCTGTACTGGGGCTGGAATGGAAGGATTGAGCCCAGCCCGAGGAGACAAACCCACACTAACTCTCACAGAGCTAGCGTGCTACCCAGAGCGGGCACAGGGCTAGCCACACAAGCACGTATCTAGGCTCTCGAACAGGCAAATGCTTGCGGCGGCTAGTTCTCCCGCTGTTAACGTTGCCACGGCTCCGTCCTATTCCTAGCACGCTAACTCAATGAGCGCTCCTGCGAACGCCTCTCTGAGATGGGAATCCCACCCCAGCTATGCCCTGAGGAGCAGCACCCCCTCCCTCACTGTGCCCCACAAAAACAGTTAGAAAACTGACAAGCCCCATCAAAATCTACTGATCCACCCTTAGCACAACCTCCCTCCCTCTCCCCTGGCACACGTGTGCCCACATACGCACATTGACCTGACAGACACCCCCATCCTGTTTCTCTGACACAAACGGCCCCCACATGCGTAGACAGGGCAGCATTCACCCCATTACCAGGCACATACACACCACACAGCTATTTCTCACCTCCCTGGCTTGAGGACACATACCCCAGCTCATCAGGTCCCTCCCCTGCCTCCCGTTCTACTACCCTGGCATCAGCTTGTTAGTGGTGGGGCAGCCGGGCCCAGACCTCCCTCAGCTGGGCCTCACGCCCTCTCCTGGCCTTCCCAGCTTCTACCACTGCAGTCCTACATCACTGCCCTAAGGAAGGCCTGGGGACCTGCTGCATCTCTTCTCCTGCTTCTAGAGGGGGCCCTGGAGCTGCAGGGGTCTTGGGACGTTCTCAGCTTGGGGAAAGGAGCTGGGAGGGGATCTTCTCTTCTCCTTCCTCAGCCTGGAGAGCGGGCTGGAGGGCAGCAGACCAGGCATGTTCTGGGCCTGGCTTCAGCCAGCCAGAGTTGAGGAGGGTACAGTCTTGGCCCTCGGTAGGGAGATCTCAGAGCAGTTGGAGCTGGGCAGACACAATGGATGCCACTGCAGCTGCTGCTGGACCATGAAGTGGCCAGGAGAGGGCATGAGGATGTGGGCAGCCACCAGTGCCTGTTCCTTGGTGCCAGGTACCACTGCTTGGGGAGCGGGCCAGTCCTGAACTCTGTTCTCCGTTCCCCACCCCCTCAAGGAGGGAGAGCCTCTTACAGTGTTTTCATTAGCGCTGTGCATTTAACTCCCACTTTAGCATCTGCTCTTGTAGCGCATTCACTCTCCAAGGGGAGCACAGAGAATGAACAATGCAAATTGACAAAGAGTGAGAGGAGACGTGTGTTGGCTTTTGAAGGTCCCCTCTGGTGTGCAGCACAGACACCTGCTGTCCCATCTCGTCCCATAGTGCACCAGTGCCAGAGTGCTCCACACCCTGAGCTTTCAGTGGGGAGATTCTGGGGGCCCTGTGCCCTCTAAACACATTTTAACTTGTCCTAGGTGATTTTCCGCTATGCTCTTGCCATCTTTAAGTATAACGAAGAGGAGATTCTGCGGATCCATGACAGCCTGGAGGTTTATCAGTACCTTCGCTTTTTCACCCACATGATTGGAGACGGCAGGTGAGAGAAGAGCTACTCTCAGCTTCTTCTTTGGCCAGTCACTTGTGCAGGCATGTAAACTAGATGAAATAATGACAAGGCCTAGGACTTGTGCTTGCAGATTGGGGAAGGAACAAGGGTTGGCCGTGTGCCTTTGTTCAGTGATGGTCACTGATCTCTAGTTAAGCCTAGAAATTGTTGCCTGTGCAATTGAGTTTGTGCCCAAAACAGAACAAGCAGTTAGTTTGACACATCCAGGATTCACAGCCACTAAGGCCATTGACAGGACAGCTGCGCTGGGGCTGGGGTTTGCTTTTGTTCTGCTGGAGAAGAAGGATCCTGCTCTTCTCAAAGTTGAGTGTGCACCATGGGCATGGGATGAAAGGCAAGATTTGGCCAGCAAATCTCTTCCCTGGGAAACATAGCCCCTCGGACTAATCCCACCGCAAGGGAGTCCTGGGACATACCACTGAGCCTGCTAAGGGGACAAGGGCCCAGCCTCTCACAGGAGCAGGATCCATCCTAGCAGTAGATGAGGAGCATGTGTCTGCCTGGAGGAAGGTCCCCCTGGGTGTTCATGGCTCGCCCTGCCAAGCTCAGAGGCTTCTTTTCCAGGCTGGGGCAGAGGAAGGTTGGCTGCTGAAGCTGAACCACTTTACACTGGGGTAAGGGGGGACTGACACTATCAGCTGATTAGTCCTTGGGTGTGGGCCTCAGAGCCTGTGGCTGCCAGCTGTAGTCCAGCCCTGGCTACAAGTTGGTCACTTTGTTACAATGCAAGGGCAGTGCTGCCCCGGCAGGAGCGGACAGCACTCACACACTAGGACCAGGGTGTTCAGCTGATTAGCTCACCCGTGCACCCTGTCTTCTCCCGGTAGGAAGCTGATGAGCATCGCTTTCAATGACATGAATCCCTTCCCAATGAAGGTGCTGCGGAACCGGCGAGCGACACACCGGGAGGAGCTGGAGGCGGAGCTGAGCAAGCTGGAGCGGATCAAGGTGCAGTACATGAAAGAGCAAGCAGAGCAGGTGGCCTGGCACCTGGACGGAGCCGTTAGCGAAGAGGAGGAGGAGATGTAGCCAGAGAAGTGGCTGTGTCCTGCGCCTGCATCCCTGGCCCTGGAGCTCTGCAACAGCATCACTCTCCTTTCTAAGAGAGATGGACAATCCTGAGGCCAGCAGGGCCAGCGCAGAGGATAGGCACAGCGTTTTGGAGGTGCTTAGCTGGGAGGACTGTGTCCTGCCCAGACCTCCTGGCTCACTGTCCACTCAGCACACAGCTGTGGGCTCAGGGCCAACACAGGTCCTGTCTCTCTCTCTGAACCATCCTGTCCATTCCTCCCCACCATCTTGCTGCAGCCACATTAAATGAGGTGCCCAGCCTATGGCCCGCAGGCTGTACGCAGCCCATCAGAGCATTTCGTAAGGCCCACAGCCTGCTTCAACACAATATACTAACAGCCGATTCATTAGCATTTTGTCGTCATGTTTATATCAGTTTAGTTTAGTTATGAGTTCTGTATGGGGTTTTTTTTGTTTTCTATAATTCTTATTCACATTTTATGCACTGATTTCTTTATTTCTTTTTAAATAGACAATACTGTAGATACTAACCTATCTAAACACCTACAAAACAGACTCTGTTTGGCCCACTCCAGGTTATTTTTAGGGTCATGTGGCCCTTCTGTGTAATAAGGTTGGGAAAGCGAGTGTCACGGGATGCTTGTTGATTGATCACAGGTGACTTTAATTGTGTGCACCGTATCGGAGGCTGATGAGGCACATGTGATCCAGAAAGCCTTCCGGTGTCTTTGAGTGTGCTCTGCTGGCAATGTAAAGGGGGGGGTGTATAATCATAGCAAGTATTAAGACAAAAGCACTTGTTTGAGAGTTACTGTGTGAAGCCCCTGAGTTAGTGAAGGAGAGAGACCTGATGGAACTCTTGAAGCTACCATGGCATCTTTCTGCAGCTCCAGTAACTCCTCACTTAACATCGTCCCGGTTAACATTGTTATGTTGCTGATCAATTAGGAAACTGCTCTTTTAAAGTTGCCCAATGCTCCCTTATAACGTTGTTTGGTAGCCACCTGCTTTGTCCACTGCTTGCAGGAAGAGCAGCCCCTTAGAGCTAGCTGGTGGGGGCTTGGAACTAGGGTGGACCAGCACCCCCCCATCAGCTCTCCCTATCAGCTCCCCGCTCCCCTGAGTTCCCTGTGCAGCAGCTGCCCATCAGGCTTTCAATTTCCAGCAGTTCAGGTGTCCCTCGCCCCACTGCCATGTGCTGCTTCTGCCCTCTGCCTTGGAGCTGCTCCCGGGAGCCTCCTGCTTCCTGTGCTGGGGGGGGCGAGGGAAGGCTAATGTCAGGGTGTCCCCCTGCTCCTGCCCCTCGCTTATCCCATTTCCATAGAGTGGAGGGAACGGGGACATGACAGGGCTCAGGACGGAGGGAGCTTGCTGGCAGCAGGGGCTGTCTCAACTTGCTGATCTACTTAAAAAGGTAGTGTACTTAAAGGGGCAATGCACATCTCTCTCTCACACACACACACAGGATGTCTCTCTGTCTCTGTCTGCCATGCTGTCTCCCCTCCCTCCATTTGTGCTGCCTTGTAGAGTGTGAGGCTACATTAACAACGTGTTTACCCGTGAGGGCTCAGCTGTTCTAGTTCATCATTTAGCAGTGAGGTATTCCTTGGGAAATATCCCACCCTCTGACTCCTCCACCTCAACCAAGCTTCACAGTCATCATTGCTGTGTACAGTATTAAATTGTTTGTTTAAACTTATACTGTGTGTGTGGGTGTGTCTCTCTTTTGTCTGGTGAAAAAAATTTCCCTGGAACCTAACCCCCCTATTTACATTAATTCTTATGGGGAAATTGGATTTGCTTAACATTGTTTCACTTAAAGTCACATTTTTCAGGAACATAACTACAACGTTAAGCGAGGAGTTACAGTAGTTTGCCAGGAGGTCACATGTTTGATGTTTAAGCACGCTCGGGGTTAACCCAATTAAACTATGTTCCCTGGGGCTGTGCAGTGATTCCTCTGAGGCCAGAGCTGACCTCCTACTTATGAGCTGGTCAGTGGGCCCTTCCTTGCAAGCGGATTGTTACCCTCTGCTTAGTGAGTTCCCATTCTGCTGTAGATAATAATAGAGCTGATGTAATAATCACAGCAGATGGTTACAAGTAGAGTCTGGACTGGGACTAGGGCTGAAGACATCCATTAATGAGCAGGCGGTGGTAAAATGTACAGATGGCACAAAAGGACAGAGGTGAGGCAAGACCAGAGAAGATTGTACCGTACTTAACCCAGCCGGGGCAGTGCACAACGTGACAGCCCAGACAAATGAAAGGTGTTGCAACGAGAAAGGAATAGTTAGAACCACTTGTGCATGCTGCTGGCTTCTTAGTAAAATCTAACTGCTGGGGAAAGGAGCTGCGTGGTGATTGGACAGCTGGGTGCCCCTTCTGCCCAGTGCCATGGCCATCCACCCTCAGACAGCATCCACAAGTGCAAAGGCTGGAATGCAGAGCAGTATGGGGACGGGGACAGTGCTGGACGGTATCTAAACCAATGGGCCTCTCACCTGCATGACGCCTCCAGCGCTGGGCTCATGCTGACTCCAGTGACAAGAACATAGGAACGGCCATACTGGGTTCATCTAGCCTAGTATCCTGTCTTCCAGCAGTGGCCAATGCCAGGTGCTTCAGGGGGAATGAATAGAACATGGCAATAATTGAGTGATCCATCCCCTGCTGTCCAGTCCCAGCTTCTGGCAATCAGAGGCTAGGGACACCCAGAGCAAAGGGTTGCATACCTGACCATCTTGGCTAATAGCCATTGATGCACTTGTCCTCCATGAACTTATCTAGTTCTTTTTTGAACCCTGCTATAGTCTTGGCCTTCACAACATCCTCCGGCAATGAGTTCCACAGGTGGACTGTGCATTGGGTGAATAAATACTTCCTTTGGTTTGTTTTAAACCTACTGCCTATCAATTTCATTGGGTGATGCCCACCCCCCATTCTTGTGTTATGTGAAGGATTAAATAACATTTCCTTATTCACTTTCTCCACACCATTCATAACTTTATAGACATCTATCATATCCCTGCTTAGTCGTCTCTCTTCGAAGCTGGAAAGTCCCAGTCTTTTTAATCTCTCCTCATATGGAAGCTTTTTCATACTCTTCATTTTTGTTGCCCTTCTCTGTACCTTTTCCAATGCTAATCTATCTTTTTTCAGCTGGGATGACCAGAACTGCAAGCACTCTTCAAGGTGTAACCATACCCTGGATTTATAGGGTGGCATTATGATTATTTTCTATCTTATCTATCCCTTTCCTAGTGGTTCCTAACAATCTGTTCACTTTGACTGTCGCTGCACATTGAGTGGATGTTTTCAGAGAACTATCCACAATGACTCCAAGATCTCTTCCTTGAGTGGTAACAGCTAATATGGACCTCATCATTGTGCATGGGAGTAAGGACTGCAGGATCAGGTCCTTAAATAACTTGGACCGTTCTCTCCCTCTCCCTCCTCCACATCTGATCCCTGTTGCTGTATACGCGGAGAGCTGATGGCAAGGCAGGGAAGGTGCAGTGAGCCAAGGGGCAGACACTGGCTGTGGAGTAGGGGGGCTGCAAGGTCTACCCTTTCCAAGTCCCCCTGGGGCACACACAGCCCCAAAGGGGGTGGGGTGGTGGTGGATCATGGTGCTGCTCCCTCCGCCCCAGCCCATAAGCGGAAGCAGACTGTACCATCCCCACAGCACAGTCCCTCCCAAGGTCCTCTCTCGCTGTGGGGCTCCACATTGGCCTTATCCAGGGCTGAGTTAGCCCAGTGGGAGAGGGCTTGCCCAGGTTAGGGGCCAGCACAGCTTTTCAATAAAGCCATTTCTCCCCAGGGTTTGGGAAAAGCCCTGCTTTCATGTTGGGTAACAGCGAAACCCCTCCATCCCAGCATCTGGCCAGCCTGAGCTAAGGCATCCGCTAGAGTGGGGTTCCCAGCCCCACCTGCCGTGGTATTCCAGCAGGTGCTGCACCTGAGACTGGCATTCCTAGAATGGTGGCTGTGATATCAACCTCAGGCTCTGGACCATGGCCTCAGCAGGTCATACAGAGAGACAGGCAGAGATCCATGAGTTGGACTTTGCCTCTGAGCTACAGCACAATGACTTGCCCAAGGTCATCCAGCAAGACAGTGGCAAAACTAGAACCCAGGTCTCCTGAGTTCCCAGCCAGCGCTCCAACCACTAGGCTACACTTGAGTGTGGAGTTGGCTTTTTTATACCTCAAACTTACCAAAGAATGTGATTTTTGAAAAAGGAAAATATGTCAGTAACCAAAAGAAAGAGTTCTGCCTGGTAGCAGCAGGGCCTGGCTAATGGACATTCACCCAAACAGCTGTAATGGCACCTTGCCTAATTTCCAGAGAGAAATCAAATAACATCAAATCTATGTCAGAGTGTGTTGAGTGTTTGTATTAACTAATTCCCCTTGCACCACCGTGGCCTGACAATAGCCTCACACCTGCTTCTGAAATCCTGGCAGCTTGGTCAGTATTTTATTTGCTTTTTACCTGAATTTTCATTTCAAAACTAATTCTTTAGCAAGTTCATTATGTATCTGCATAAGCCAGGATGGCAGTTTTCCCTTTGAGTTTTTTGCATGCTTTCCAAGCAGTGTGAGGCAACCTTTTCAGACACTTGGCTCTATATACTCAAAAGAACTGGTCAAAATGTTTTCACCACAAACATTTTCTGTCAAAAAATGAGATTTTCTTTAAAATGAATTTTTTCATGGGAGATTGTTGCTTTGGCACCATTTTTTCAATGGAAACATTCAAATGAAAGAAAACCCTTTTTTTTTTTCCAAACTGGCAAATTTTCAACATTTTAAATCTTCATTAGCCCCCTTTTTCTCTCTTCTCCTCTTTTACCACTAAATGCAAAAAATGAATGATGTACAATGTTCCCCTGCTCTCACACACTTCTTCTTTTTTCCCCTCTAACTTTTCCAACTTTGAAAAAGTGACAGTACAGTAAAAGGAAGATTGGAGCACTGTAATGCCAATTTCTCAAAGTGGGAGAAATTGTGGAGAAATTTTGAAAAGTTAGTCAAAAAAAGAGAGAGGAAAGGGCAACAGAATTAATGTAGATGTTCATCTATTGCACTCAAGCAAAAAAAGGAAAAATTGGGAGAAATAGGAAAAAGCCAATCCCCCAAATTTTGAAATATTGAAAATTTTTCAGTTTTCAGCAGTTGAATCAAAACAAAAAAATTGATTAAATCTCAAGATTTTGGGGGGATTGAAGTCTTGAATTTTGAACTTCTGGTGTTGGCAATTGTGACCCTAAGAGCATCCCTATGCAGAACTCAAGGGGTCCCTGGTACCTAGCAGTGAGTTTCAGCTGGCTTGACTGCTCCATGTAACCCAACTCACGATGGATATAATCTGTATCTAAAAAGTGTCGTGTCATATGCCACTGGAAAACCAAAACCTGATCATTTGATATTCTGGCATGATGTTTGTATGCATTGGTGCCAACTCTCTGGGTGCTCCAGGGGTGGAGCACACATGGAAAAAATATGGTAGGTGCTCACCCACCAGCAGCTCCCCCTTCCCCCTCTGATCAGCTCCTCCTCCTCCCCCCAGCGTCTCTCATCCCCCAGCAGCCCCGCCGATCAGCATCTCCTCCCCTCAGCACCTCCTCCACACCAGTGATCAACTGTTCAGCGGCATGCAGGAAGCTCTGGGGGAAAGGGGGAGGAGTGAGGGCAGAGCATGCTGGGAGAGGGGGCGGAATGGGTCAGGAAGAGGCGGGGTGGGGGCAGGGCCTGGGGCAGAGCAGGGGTCAAGCAATCCTCCGCACATTAGAAAGTCAGCGCCTCTCTTTGTATGGTCAACCCACAAAGGATTATACTGGACTATCAGGAGAGGTGCAGCGACCCCCTGTCATGGAGTCACTGGGGTGATGCTCTGGAACTACTCCATATGAGGCCAGTCAGGGACTCTGGGGGAGCCTCCTCCCTCTGAGCAGACTGTTGCCAGGACAAGAAGCTGCACAGCTTCGACCTTCCTGGGTCTGACCTCAGGGCATTCAGCATCCCCTGCCCCACCATGCACTTCCCACAGTGAGTCCATCCATGCAGGGCTCCTGGGGAAGCCAGAGGGCCCTGCGCCCCAACTCCGCAGTCAGACGTGACTCAGCCAGCATAAAACGGAAGGTTTATTAGTCAACGGGAACACAGCATAGAACAGAACTTGTTAGCACAGAAATCAGTGACCTTCAGCCAAGACGCCCTGGACTCCCCCTCTTCCAGTCCCCTACCATAGATTGCCCAGCTTCCAGCGACCCGACCTCCGACACGCCCAATGCTCCTTCTTCTGGTCTTTGTCTCGCTTCCCAGGCAAAGTGTCACCTGGTCATCACCTGGCTGATCCCCTCCTGGGTCTTGGGTTACGAAGGGCACCGGCCGTAGCATATGTGCAGGCAGCTGGAGCACCCTCACCTGCTCGAGGGTCTCAGTCAAATTCACATACCTCTATTCCCACAAACTAGGCACTGGTACAGCACACAGGGAAACAGAGGCACACATAGTATTCATGCAAAACAGTAAAACTCACATAGGCTCAACAGTAAGACTCACATAGGCTCACATACAACATAACAAGGGAATGTCCCCGCTTCATCACACCCCCTAAGTTACCCTTCTCCTGAGGGGAAAAGGAAAACCAGTGCCTTTGTGACGGGTTGGATTACAGAAATCCCCTTGGGACTGCCAATTGATGTGCTGAGACTACCTCTGAGCCTGTTTTCCCTACTTGGGACTCCAGAACCCTGCCTTGTTTGAGCCAGACATGCTTGCCTACTACAACCCCAGACCCAGGTCTGAGTTACATCCCCTAAACGCTGCAGGCTTAACTGAAAACATTTTGAGACGTGTTCCTGTCTCCAACACTCAGATACCCAGTTCCCAATGGGTCCAAACCCCAAATAAAAAAATAGATGTACCAACTTACACAGACTAAACTCATCATTTGTTCTCTCTCTATAACACTGATAGAGGGGTATGCACAGCTGTTTGCCCACCGGGAGGGCATTAATGCATACTCTGGGTTAATTAATAAGTAAAAAGTGATTTTATTAAATACAGAAAGTAGGATTTAAGTGTTTCCAAATAATAACAGATAGAACAAAGCGAATTACCAAGCAAAATAAAATAAAACATGCAAGCCTAAACCTAATACAGCAAGAAAGTGATTACAGATGAAATCTCACCCGCAGATGTTCCAATAAGCTTCTATCACAGACTGGATACCTTCCTAGTCAGGGCCCAATCCTTTCCCCAGTACAGCCCTTGTTCCAGCTCAGTTGGTAGCTAGGGGATTTCTCATGACTGCAGCCCCCTTTGTTCTGTTCCATCCCCTTATATGGCTTTGGCACAAGGTGTGAACCCTTTGTCTCTTTGGGTCCCCATGTGATGGGTTGGATCACAGAAACCCCCTTGGGAGCTGCTGCTTGATGTGCCAAGACTACTTCTACTCCTGCCAGCTCAGGACTCCAGTACCCTGTGATAGAAGATAAAAAGACTTCCTTTAAAAAGTGGAAGTCAGATCCTAGTGAGGCAAATAGAAAGGAGCATAAACACTACCAAATTAAATGCAAGAGTATAATAAGAAAAGACAAAGAGGAGTTTGAAGAATGGCTAGCCAAAAACTCCAAAGGTAATAACAAATTTTTTTTAAGTACATCAGAAGCAGGAAGCCTGCTAAACAACCAATGGGGCCCCTCGATGACAGAGATACGAAAGGAGCGCTTAAAGACAATAAAGTCTTTGCGGGGAAACTAAATGGATTCTTTGCTTCAGTCTTCACGGCTGAGGATGTTAGGGAGATTGCCAAACCTGAGCTGGCTTTTGTAGATGACAAATCTGAGGAACTGTCATAGATTGAAGTGTCTCTAGAGGAGGTTTTGGAATTAATTGATAAACTCAACAGTAACAAGTCACTGGGACCAGATGGCATTCGCCCAAGCGTTCTGAAAGAACTCAAATGTGAAGTTGCGGAACTATTAACTAAGGTTTGTAGCCTGTCCTTTAAATCAGCTTCGGTACCCAATGACTGGAAGTTAGCTAATGTAACACCAGTATTTAAAAAGGGCTCTAGAGGTGATCCCGGCAATTACAGACAGGTAAGTCTAACGTCGGTACCGGGCAAATTAGTCGAAACAATAGTAAAGAATAAAATTGTCAGACACATAGAAAAACATAAACTGTTGAGCAATAGTCAACATGGTTTCTGTAAAGGGAAATCGTGTCTTACTAATCTATTAGAGTTCTTTGAAGGGGTCAACAAATACGTGGACAAGGGGGATCCAGTGGACATAGTGTACTTAGATTTCCAGAAAGTCTTTGACAAGGTCCCTCACCAAAGGCTGTTATGTAAATTAAGCTGTCATGGGATAACAGGGAAGGTCCTTTCATGGATTGAGAACTGGTGAAAATACAAGGAACAAAGGGTAGGAATTAATAGTAAATTCTCAGAATGGAGAGGGGTAACTAGTGGTGTTCCCCAAGGGTCAGTCCTAGGACCAATCCTATTCAATTTATTCATAAATGATCTGGAGAAAGGGGTAAACAGTGAGGTGGCAAAGTTCACAGACGATACTAAACTGCTCAAGATAGTTAAGACCAAAGCAGACTGTGAAGAACTTCAAAAAGATCTCACAAAACTAAGTGATTGGGCAACAAAATGGCAAATGAAATTTAATGTGGATAAATGTAAAGTAATGCACACTGGAAAAAATAACCCCAACTATACATACAATATGATGGGGATTAACTTAGCTACAACTAATCAGGAAAGAGATCTTGGAGTCATCGTGGATAGTTCTCTGAAAACGTCCACACAGTGTGCAGCAGCAGTCAAAAAAGCCAACAGGATGTTAGGAATCATTTAAAAAGGGACAGAGAATAAGAGACAGAATATCTTATTTCCCTTATATAAATCCATGGTACACCCACATCTTGAATACTGCATACAGATGTGGTCTCCTCATCTCAAAAAAGATATACTGGCATTAGAAAAGGTTCAGGATAGGGCAACTAAAATGATCAGGGGTTTGGAGAGGGTCCCATATGAGGAAAGATTAAAAAGGCTAGGACTCTTCAGCTTGGAAAAGAGGAGACTAAGGGGGGATATGACAGAGGTATATAAAATCATGAGTGATGTTGAGAAAGGGATAAGAAAAAGATATTTAATTATTCCCATAATACAAGAACTAGGGGTCACCAAATGAAATTAATAGGCAGCAGGTTTAAAACAAATAAAAGGGAGTTCTTCTTCACACAGCGCACAGTCAACCTGTGGAACTCCTTACCTGAGGAGGTTGTGAAGGCTAGGACTATAACAGTGTTTAAAAGAAAACTGGATAAATTCATGGTGGCTAAGTCCATGAATGGCTATTAGCCAGGATGGGTAAGGAATGGTGTCCCTAGCCTCTGTTTGTCAGAGGATGGAGATGGATGGCAGGAGAGTGATCACTTGATCATTGCCTGTTGGGTTCGCTCCCTCTGGAGTGCCTGACATTGGCCACTGTCAGTGGACAGATGCTGGGCTGGATGGACCTTTGGTCTGACCCAGTACAGCCGTTCTTATGTTCTTCTGTTCATATGCTGAGCCAGGCACTCCCATCTGCTCCAACAAAGACCCAGGGTCTGAATTACTTGCCCCAAAGCTGCAGGTTTACCTGAAAGCAGCTCACAGAAGTGTTGCTGTTTTTAACACTTAGATGCCCAACTCCCAATGGGATCTAAACCCATATAAATCCATTTTACCCTGTATAAAGCTTATGCAGGGTAAACTCATAAATTGTTTGCCCTCTATAATAGTGATAGAGAGATATGCACAGTTGTTTGCTCCCCCAGGTATTAATGCATACTCTGGGTCAATTAATAAGTAAAAAGTGATTTTATTAAATACAGAAAGTAGGATTTAAGTGGTTCCAAGTAGTAACAGACAGAACAAAGTAAGTCACCAAGCAAAATAAAATAAAATGTGCAAATCTATGTCTAATCAAACAGAATATAGATAATCTCACCCTCAGAGATGCTTCAGTAAGTTTTTTTCCTCAGACTGGACACCTTCCAGGCCTGGGCACAATTCTTTCCCCTAGCACAGCCCTTGTTCCAGCTTAGGTAGTAGCTAGGGGATTCTTCATGTTGGGTCTCTCCACTCTTTGTTCTGTTCCACCCCTTTATATGGCTTTTGCATAAGGCTGGAATCCTTTGTCCCTCTCTGGGTTCCTACCCCTCTTTCTCAATGAAAAGGCACCAGGTTAAGGTGGATTCCAGTTCAGGTAACATGATCACATGTCACTGCAAGACTTCATTGCCCACTTGCCAGCACACACGTATACAGGAAGACTTACAGGTAAAACACATCCATCTGCAGACAATTGTCCTGGCTGATGGGAGTCTTCAAGATTCCAAACCACCATTAATGGCCCACATTTTGCATAATTACAATAGAACCTCAGAGTTATAGTTCATATTTCTAGTTTCAGATACAAGAGTGGTACATTTATACAAATAGGATGAACACACTCAGTAGATAATAAGCTTTGTAATGATACCTTACAAGAGACCTTTTACATGGAGCATATTCCAGTTACATTATATTTACTCATTATCAAATTTTAATAAAATCATATAGACTGCAACATCACACCTCACCCATCCTTACAAATGGAAAAGCATCAGGTTTAAGATGGATTTTAGTACCAGGTGACATGGTCACATGTACTGTGAGACCCCAAGCCTTCATTCCTCCCAGACAGGGCCGACTCTAGGTTTTTTGCCACCCCAAGCAAAAAAATTTTTGCCTTCCCCACCCCCGCAACCTGAGCTCCCCCACCACCACCAGTGCCCACCCACTCACACCCCCTGCCGCCCTAGCACTGGGCTCCCCCGCAAACATGGGATCCGCTACCAGCACACGGCAGCTGACTCTGTCCCCATGCGGGTGGAGTGGAGCGAGAGTACTTCCAGGTGGCCATGCGGCTGCGGGACGGAGCGGAGAACATGGCCCCCTCCCTGGGCTTCGTGGCACTGCTGGTGGCTGAAGTGGATCAGTTCGTGCTCACTGCCCTCAGCCCCGACATGCTGGCAGCCGAGGACCTGGAGAGTCCCCCGGACCTGCTGCTCTTCAGCCTCATGGTGCCCTGGCCCAGCCCTGGCGGGCAGGAAGGCAAGGATCTTCGGCTGCAGGGCTACTTGCTCAGCACTGATGAGCCCAGCCGGCCGCTCACCTCCTCACACACTCTGGGAGCCCCTCTCGCTGCCGCCGCAGCCAGGGCTCGGCTCCAGGGGACCCCACTTCCCTCCCTCCCCAGCTCCTCACACACTCTGGGCGGGGCCGCCCAGAGGATTCCGGGGGCCTGGGCCAAAGCAATTTCGGAGGCCCCTTCCCTAAAAAAAGTTGCAATACAATAGTAACATGTATTTGGAAATGTAAAAAATAACTAGTGAAATACATTCAAAAATTAATTTGTGATAATTTGAAAATACACCAAATACATTATTTAAAAACATTAAATGCTTTACTGGTATGTCTACATTTGCAATTACATAATGGGCTGTTGCTGGGTGATGGTGATGGTTGGTGCCAATGGGCTGTCGCTGCCTGGAGGTGGTGCTGCTGTTGCCCAGGGCTGGGTGGGGAGCTGGGCTCTGGATTGGGGGGTGCCCAGCTCACAGAGGCTGGGCTCAGGACTGTGGGGAGATGGGCTTTGGGGGGGTGTCCGGCTTAGAGGGGCTGGTCTCAGAGCTGGGGGTCAGGGCTGAGGGGGATGGGGATGGGGTCAAGGGGTGCCTGGCTCAGAGGGGCTGGGCTCAGAGCTGGGGGTCATGGCTGGGGGGATGGGGTCGGGGAGGTGCCGGCTCAGAGGACTGGGCTCAGAGCTGGGGGTCTGGGTTGTGGGGGGGATGGGGTCGGCGGGGTGCCCACCTCAGAGGGGCTGGGCTCAGAGTGGGTCGTCAGGGCTGAGGGGGGTGGGGTTGGGGGGGTGCCCGGCTCAGAGGACTGGGCTCAGAGCTGGGGGGTCTAGGTTGTGGGGGGGGGGTCGGAGAGGTGCCCACCTCAGAGGGGCTGGGCTCAGAGCTGGGGGTCAGGGCTGGGGGGAATGAGGTTAGGGCGTGTCTGACTCAGAGGGGCTGGGCTCGGAGCTGGGGGTCAGGGCTGGGGGCGATGGGGTCTGGGGGTGCCCGGCTCAGAGGGGCTGGGCTTGGAGCTGGGGGTAAGGGCTGGGGGGGATGGGGTCGGGGGTGCCGGGTTCAGAGGGGCTGGGCTTGGACCTGGGGGTCAGGGATGGGGTCGGGGGGGATTGGGTCGGGGGGGTGCCCAGCTCAGAGGGGCTGGGCTCAGAGCTGGGGGTCAGGGCTGGGGGGGATGGGGACTAGGGTTGCCCAGCTCAGAGGGGCTGGGCTCAGACCTGGGGGTCGGGGGGGATGGGGTCGGGGGGGTGCCCGGCTCAGAGGGGCTGGGCTCAGAGCTGGGGGTCAGGGCTGGGGGGGATGGGGACTAGGGTTGCCCAGCTCAGAGGGGCTGGGCTCAGAGCTGGGGGTCAGGGCTGTGGGGGGATGGGGTCTGGGGGTGCCCGGCTCAGAGGGTCTGGGCTCAGAGCTGGGGGTCAGGGCTGGGGGGGATGGGGTCTGGGGGTGCCCGGCTCAGAGGGGCTGGGCTCAGAGCTGGGGGTCAGGGCTGTGGGGGGATGGGGTCTGGGGGTGCCCGGCTCAGAGGGTCTGGGCTCGGAGCTGGGGGTCAGGGCTGGGGGGATGGAGTCGGGTCGGCCCACTCTCCCGGACAGCGCTGCAGCCACATCATGTCTCCATAAGGGCCTGAGTTCCTGCCACTCGGCTGCAGCTCGCAGCCCCACTCCCTTACCAGCTGAGACACCGGGGGATGGGGGAAGCCGGAGGCGGGGGGAGCCTCTGACATACTCAGTGGGGGTCCCTGCGGGGCCCAGGGCCTGGGGAAAATTGTCCCTCTTCCCCCCTCCGGGCGGCGCTGACTCTGGGAGCCCTTCTTGCTGCTGCCGCAGCCCAGGCTCGGCTCCAGGGGACCCCGCCTCCCTCCCTCCCCGGCTCCTCACACACTCTGGGCGGCTGCGAGAGGAGCTCCCGGAAAGTGTGAGGATCCAGGGAGGGAGGGAAGTGGGGCCCGGGATGCAGGGAGGGAGGAGGGGTCCTGCTGCCGCTGCCACTCCGAGTCTCCCCAGGGTGGCGCTGCGTTTCCCTGCCAGAGTGGGCTGTGCAGGCCACCGCCGGGCTGGGCAGAGGGCGTGGATCCTGGCTCCGGCGAGTGGCTGAGCCAGGGCCGGCTCCCGGCAATGCCACCCCAAGCAAAAAAAAAAAGGGGGGGGTGGAGTGCTGCCCCTTAGAAAGTGCCGCCCCAAGCACATGCTTGGAGGGCTGGTGCCTAGAGCCAGCCCTGCTCCCAGACTAACTCACAGGAAGTCCTGCAAGCAAACAGAGCCATCCACAGTTCATTGTTCTGATTGATGGGAGCCATCGAGATTCCAAACCACCATTAATGGCCCCCATTTTGCATACTTACAATAGGCCCTCAGAGTTATATTTCATATTTCTAGTTTCAGATACAAGAATGATACATAGATACAAATAAGGCCTGGTCTACACTATGATTTTAGGTGAAATTTAGCAGTGTTACCTTGACTTAACCCTGCGCCTGTCCACACGATGAAGCCCTTTTTTTCAACTTGAAGGGTTCTTAAAATCGATTTCTTTACTTCACCTCTGACGAGGGGATTAGTGCTCAAATCAGTCTTGATGGGTCGAATTTGAGGTAGTGTGGACGCAATTCAACGGTATTGGCCTCCGGGAGTTATCCCAGAGTGCTTGTAGTGAGGCGGTGGGATACCCCACAGCCCCGCTGAGGGACAACCCTCCCCCAGCCCAGCGGTGGGCGGAGCCGCCGGGTCCTGCGCCCACCCCTCAGAGGTCACGGCGCAGACCCGGAAGTATAAAAGCTGACCTGCAGAGCTCAGAAGGAGCCCAGCCACCGCCGGGACCAGACGTCTGTGGCCACTGCCAGCTGGAGCTCACACCCGGCCAGCTGAGCCTGCCCCATGCTCGCTACCCCGACGACAACTGGCCGAGCCTGCCCCACGCCCGCTACCCCGAGGAAGGGCCGAGGCTGCCCCGCGCCAGCTACTCCAAGGAGCCGTTGAGCCCACCCTCGCACACTTACCCAGAGGAACCGATGGTATTCGAGACCTCTGGTGATGCTATGAGGACTCAGATACTTGACGAGGGGGAGAGTGGAAGTAGCCTGGGGGCAGCTGACCCCAGTCTGGCTGCAGCACTGCCAGAGCCAAT
Source organism: Gopherus evgoodei (assembly GCF_007399415.2). NCBI lineage: Eukaryota > Metazoa > Chordata > Testudines > Testudinidae > Gopherus > Gopherus evgoodei. The sequence continues at coordinate 1,974,142 of NC_044327.1, forward strand.
GTCAGTGTGTTGTGGCCAGGATCCCACTGACAGCAGCGACTCCCCGCCACTGCTAGGGCCCTGGGCTGAGATGCAGTGGAGTGGGAGGGCCTGCGTCCCTGCTGCCACCCATCCAAGGGTGGCAGACTCCACCTTTCCCTGGCCTGAGGAGGCCGAAACCTACTACTGATGCTCAGCCCTGCCTGAGGGCCTGAGCATTTGGACTCAGTGTTTGTTGCCCCGCCCTGACCTAGGGCCGGGCTTAAGAATATTGGTAGCGAGGCGGTGGAATACCCCACAGCCCCGCTGAGGGACAAACCGCGGCTGAGCAGCGTCACAGTGCTCCATTGTGACTGCTCTGGACAGTGCTCTCAACTCAGATGCACTGGCCAGGTAGACAGGAAAAGTCCCGCAAACTTTTGAATTTTGTTTCCTATTTGGCCAGCGTTGCGAGCTGATCAGCACAGGTGACCATGCAGAGCTCATCAGCAGAGGTGACCATGAGGTCCCAGAATCGCAAAAAAGCTCCAGCTTGGACCGAAGGGGAGGTATGGGATCTGATCGCTGTATGGGGAGACGAATCCTTGCTAGCTGAACTCTGTGTCAGTAAACGAAATGCCAAAACATTTGAAAAAATCTCCAAGGGCAAGAAGGACAGAGGCTATAACAGGGACCCGCAGCAGTGCTACGTGAAACTGAAGGAGCTCAGGCAAGCCTACCAAAAACCGAGAGAGGCAAATGGCCGCTCCAGGTCAAGGACCCAAACATGCTGCTTCTATGATGAGCTGCATGCCATTCTAGGGGGTGCAGCCACCAGTACCCCAACCCTGTGCGTCAATGGAGTAGAACGCAGCACGGAAGAGGGTTTTGGGGATGAGGAGGAGGTTGAAGATAGCTCACAGCAAGGAAGCGGAGAAACTGGTTTTCCCAACGGCCAGGATCTGTTTCTCACCCTGGACCTGGAGCCAGTAATCCCCAAACCCACCCAAGGCAGGCTTCCGGACCCTGAAGGAGGAGAAGGGACCTCTGGTGAGTGTACCTTTGTAAAATATTAAATATGGTTTAAAAGCAAGCGTGTTTAATGATTAATTTGCCCTGGCATTCACAGCCAGTACAGCTACTGGAAAAGTCTGTTAACATGTCTGGGGATGGAGTGAAAATCCTCCAGGGACATCTCCATGAAGCTTTCCTGGATGTACTCCCAAAGAGTTAGCAAAAGGTTTCTGGGAAGGGAAGCCTTATTCCGTCCTTCATAGTAGGACACTTTACTACGCCAGGCCAGTAGCACGTAGTCAGGAATCATTGCATAACAAAGCATGGCAGCGTATGGTCCCGGTGTTTGCTGGCATTCAAACAACATCTGTTCTTTATCTCTCTGTGTTATCCTCAGGAGAGTGATATCATTCATCGTCACCTGGTTGAAATAGGGTGGTTTTATTAAATGGACTTTCAGAGGTGCCCGTTCCTGCTGGGCTGTTTGCCTGTGGCTGAACAGAAATGTTCCCCGCTGTTAGCCACATGGGTGAAGCCATCAAAATGTGACCTTGTAATGAAAGCACATGTGCTATGTAATGTTAACAGCAAGGTTTACCATGAAAGAGTGTACCCATTGTTCTATAAAATGAGTCTTTTTAACTACCACTCTCACTTTTTTTCCCTCCACCAGCTGCATATGTTTCTCCTTTGCAGAGGCTAGCGAAGATTAGAAGGCAAAAGAAATGCACTCGGGATGAAATGTTCTCTGAGATCATGCTGTCCTCCCACACTGACAGAGCACAGCAGAATGTGTGGAGCCAGACAATGTCAGAGTGCAGGAAAGCACAATGTGAACGTGAGGAGTGTGGCAGGCTGAAGAGAGTAAGTGGTGGGCTGAAGATGATCGGTGGCGTCATCTTGCTGACAGAAGGCAGGAGTCAATGTTCAGGCTGCTGGAAGATCAAACTCATATGCTCCAGCATATGGCTGAGCTGCAGGAAAGGCAGCAGGAGCACAGACTGCCACTGCAGCCCCTGTGTAACCAAAAACCCTTCTCCCCAAGTTCCATAGCCTCCTCACCCAGATGCCCAAGAACGCAGTGGGGGAGCCTCCAGCCACCCAGCCACTCCACCCCAGATGATTGCCCAAGCAACAGAAGGCTGGCATTCAATAAGTTTTAAAGTACAGTGTGGCCTTGTCCTTCCCTCCTCCCCCACCCAGTGCTTCCCTCCTTCCCCACCCCTCCCAGGCTACCTGGGTAGTTATCTCTCTATTTGTGTTATGAATTAATAAAGAATGCATGAATGTGAAGCAACAATGATTTTGTTGCCTCTGCAAGCAGTGATCAAAGGGGGGAAGGGAGGGTGCCTAGCTTACAGGGAAGTAGAGTGAACCAAGGGGGGGGAGGTTTATCAAGGAGAAGCAAACAACTTTCACACTGTAGCCTGGCCAGTCTGAAACTGGTTTTCAAAGCTTCTCTGATGCGCACCACACCCTCCCATACTCTTCTAACTGCCCCGGTGTCTGGCTGCATGTAATCAGTGGCCAAGCAATTTGCCTCAACCTCCCACCCTGCCATAAACGTCTTCTCCTTGCTCTCACAGCTATTGTGGAGCTCACAGCAAGCAGTAATAACAATGGGAATATTGGTTTCGCTGAGGTCTAACCGAGTTAGTAAACTGCACCAGCGCGCTTTTAAATGTCCAAATGCACATTCTACCACCATTCTGCACTTGCTCAGCCTATAGTTGAACAGCTGCTGCCTACTGTCCAGGCTGCCTGTGTATAGCTTCATGAGTCATGGCATTATGGGGTAGGATGGGTCCCCAAGGATAACTATAGGCATTTCAACATTCCCAGTGGTTATTTTCTGGTCTGGGAAGAAAGTCCCTTCCTTCCTGCAGCTTTTGAAACAGACCAGAGTTCCTGAAGATGCAAGCGTCATGTACCTTTCTTGGCCATCCCATGTTGATGTTGGTGAAACGTCCCTTGTGATCCACCAGTGCTTGCTGCAGCATTGAAAGTACCCCTTGCAGTTTATGTACTCTCTGGCTTGGTGCTCCGGTACCAAGATAGGGATATGGGTTCTGTCTATCGCCCCACCACAGTTAGGGAATCCCATTGCAGCAAAGCCATCCACTATGACCTGCACATTTCCCAGAGTCACTACCCTTGATATCAGCAACTCTCTGTTTGCGTTGGCTACTCGGATCACAGCAGCCCCCACAGTAGATTTGCCCACTCCAAATTGATGCCCGACTGACCGGTAGCTGTCTGGTATTGCAAGCTTCCACAGGCCTATTGCCACTCGCTTCTCAACTGTGAGGGCTGCTCTCATCTTGGTATTCTGGTGCTTCAGAGCAGGGGAAAGCAAGTCACAAAGTTCCATGGAAGTGCCCTTACGCATGCGAAAGTTTCACAGCCACTGGGAATTGTCCCAGACCTGCAACACTATGCGGCCCCACCAGTCTGTGCTTGTTTCCTGGGCCCAGAATCAGCGTTCCATGCCATGAACCTTCCCCATTAACATCATGATGTGCACATTGCCAGGGCCCTTACTTTGTGAGAAGTCTATGTCCACGTCTATGTCCTCATCATTCTCGTCACTGCACTGCCTTCGCCTCCTCGCCTGGTTTCACTTTTGCAGGTTCTGGTTCTGCATATACTTCAGGATAATGCACGTGGTGTTTACAGTGCTTATAATTGCCGTGGTGATCTGAGCGGGCTCCATGTTCCCAGTGCTATGGTGTCTGTGCTGAAAAAAGGCGCGAAATGATTATCTGCCGTTGCTCTGACAGAGGGAGGGGCGACTGATGACATGGCTTACAGGGAATTAAAATCAACAAAGGGGGTGACTTTACATCAAGGAGAAACACAAACAACTGTCACACAGAATGGCCCCCTCAAGGACTGAACTCAAAACCCTGGGTTTAGCAGGCTGTTGATTTCATGGAAGGAGGGGGGAGCAAATGAATACAAAACAAATCTGGTCTATTGCTTGTTTTGAGCCATTCCATCTATCTTATACATCTTAGGCTGGCAGCAGACAGTGCAGTACGACTGCTCGCCATCGTCATCTCCTGGGTGCTTGTCAGAAGACAGTGCAGTATGACTGGGGAATGACCTGGCTGAGTCACTCCCATGTCTGCCCAGGTACCACTGACCAACCTCACTGAGGTCAGGTAAAAGAGCACCCAGGAAAACAATGATGATGGCTACCAATCATAATGCACTGTCTGCTGCCAAAAGGCAATGAGCTGCTGCTGTGTAGCAATGGTCCCACGGCTGCCGGCACCCAGCAGACGTTGGGTGATGGTGAGCTGAGCGGGCTCCAGACTTGCCATGGTATGGCGTCCGCACAGGTAACCCAGGAAAAAAGGCACAAAATGATTGTCTGCCGTTTCTTTCACAGAGGGAGGGAGAGGGGGGCCTGACGACATGTACCCAGAACCACCCATGACACTGTTTTTGCCCCATCAGGCATTGGGATCTCAACCCAGAATTCCAATGGGTGGTGGAGACTGCAGGAACTGTGGGATAGGTACTCACAGTGCAAGGCTTCGGATGTCAACGTTAGCCTTGGTACTGTCCACCGAGTTAATGCTCTTTGAGCGTTTTGTGTGGGGACACACACAATCGACTGTATAAAAACGATTTCTAAAAAAGCTACTTCTATAAATTCAACCTAATTTCGTAGTGCAGACACACCCTCAGATGAACACACTCAGTAGATTATAAACTTTGTAACGATCCTTCACAACAGACCTTTTGCATGAAGCCTTTTCCAGTTACATTGTATTCACACTCATTAGCATCTTTCATAAAATCATATAGAGTGCAACGTCACACCTTGGACTCTGTGGGGATCTTGACTAAGCTAGTCAGCCACTGCTGGAAAAGGAAGATGGGGGAGGAAATTACCTTGAACAAGCACTGTAACTTGTTACTCAGTCCTAGCCATTGGAAAGCATATTTTTACTTTGATTTGTAACCCTGCACAAAGGCCCTGCTTCTCCTCCCCCTTGCACCAGCTTTACATCAGAGTCACCTCAGTGATTTGTGTGTCCTTTCTCCTGACCTGCCTAGGGGTGAGAGGAAGGTCACGCCCAGACACTCCTGGACCCAAGGCTATGAAGCTGATAGTTCCTCAACAGGGAGCACACCAGTCCTGCCACCATGCATTAATCATTCACTTCTCCATGTGGACTTTGCTACTTGCAAATAATGTTGCCAAAACAACCAAGAGCCAGTGGGAGGGGCAGTATTAAATGAGACCCTGGGTGTGGCTAATAAGATGCTTCTCTCCACTTGCCTTGGATCACTGAGCGTTGCTATTTGTCCTGCCGTAGGGTTGGAGAACACACTCCGTTATGGTGTTGTGGGTGTGTGCAGGGAGTGGGATCTAGCCTCTTCCTGCACTGAGAGATTTTGTTAGTCTCTAAGGTGCCACAAGTACTCCTGTTCTTTTTGCAGATACAGACTAACATGGCTGCTACTCTGTAACCTAACTAACGATATTCCCCTCACCCAAAGGCTGCTGTCGCCGCTCTTTTCAGAGGGTGCCCATGAGGGAGTTAAATGCTGCACATTTATTAGTAATTATTAATTAATTACAGCTCACTCAGCCTGCTGACTGAGACACACTAGAGGAAACACCCCTGTCCAGGCAATACTCAGAGGAAGGTTTTGATTGGAATCAGCTGTATGTTTGGGGCAGGGTACGCTTCTCTGTGTATCCAAAGGCGGCTGCATGGACATGGATGGCACATACCAATCCTCTGCTGCTTGCTGCCTTATTCAGCCACCTTCAGGGAGGGAACAGAACAAAGAAATAGAAAAGATGAGAACTCAGAAAAAGACAATCTGCTTGTCCTCACTACAGTCTCTGCTGCTGTATGCATTTAGGGCCACATTGTGTCCCAAAGACGCAGCCGTCCTAAGAGGTACAGAGCTGCCCTGCCCCAGCTGCATCTCAGGGAGTCACAATTCCCTGATTGCTCCTATTTGCACCAGAGGGAAGTACTAACCCCAACAGAAAATGACACTCTGCCTCAGGGGTGAAAGTAGAAACAGGGACTTACTGGTACGGGGCTGGGTTGGGGCCGGCTCTGGCCCCCAGAAGGGGTGGAGCCTTGGGTGCAAGGGGCGGGGATGGGAGGGGCTCAGAGCCAGCCCCAGCCCGTCCTGTACCAGGAAGTGCCCTCCCCATCCCCACCGGGGTAGCAGCAGCAGCCAGGGGCTACGGCAGCAGTTTAAAGGGCCCAGGGCTCGCACGCCACTACCGGCCCGGGCCCTTTAAACTGCTGCCAGAGCCCTGGCTGCTACCCCAGGGCTCTGGCAGTGGGGCTCTGGGGACAATTTAAAGGGACCAGGACTCTCCTGCTTCTACTGCCCAGGCCCTTTAAATAGCTCCCGGAGTCCTGGGGTAACCGGTGGGGCTCCAGTGGCTATTTAAAGGGCCCAGGGCAGTAGAGGCAGCGGGAGCCCAGGCCTTTTAAATAGCCCCTGGAGTCACAGCGGTGGGGCTCCGGTGGCTATTTAAAGGGCCCAGGGCAGTAGAGGCAGCGGGAGCCCCTGCCCTTTAAATAGCTCCCGGAGCCCCATTGCCACTACCCCAGGGCTCCAGCAGCGGGACTCTGGTGGCAATTTAAAGGGCCTGGGACTCTAGCCACTGGGGAAGCCTCCTGGGGAAGCCAGGCCACCCTGGTACACCATACCTGGCCGTACCATCTTACTTTCACCTCTGCTCTGCCTGCAACAAATAGGGAAGAGGGCGTGGGTTGTGGCTCTTTGAGCTGTCTCCTTTCCAGAGTGGGGCTGCAATGTGCTACCCCTTGTTGTGCAGCATGGTCGGGAGCTGTGATCTAGCCCTTTGGAAGGTATTCGTACAACTGTGAAGAGAGAGTTTTGTTTTGTATTTTTCAGTAAAGATTCTAAGGGCCTTGATCTTGCAGTGGGAACATCGAGCACAGACCATTAAGCCTGTGCTGAACCCCACTGGCGTTAATGGGCTCCACACGGCTGCAGGGGGCTGTCCTAGTGGATGCAATCGCAGAAGCAGGGATTAAATCAGAACAGTAATCTCTGCTAGTTCTTGGGGGCCTAGTTAAATGGTGCCCCCCAACTGGGGCACATGCTTTGTGCTGAATGTCTTGTGCTGTCGATGTTCACTGGAGACACAGAAGAACACTGCAGACATCATTCTTAAAAAGTGCCAGGAAAGGCACTTTGGCTAATGAGTATAGACTCAGACATGCCAATGAGGGAATCCAGACCTGTACATGTTTCTGATGATAATGGGGCTATTTGGAAAGCTGTCCAGCTGCCCTGACCTATAATATGCATGACCAATTATCCTTGTAACACGGCTTTGCTGGCAGATGTAGTGTTTCTCGGAATACTTGAAGTTTGGGCCTTGCAGGCATCCTTCAGCTCTTTGTCATGCTTCTTAGATGGATGCCATTAGCATATACATGAATTCTCTGTAGTGATTGACAGACTGCACTGAATAAACTGAGTTACGTTCCTGCTAACTAACCCCCAAAATGACTCCATTGCCTCACCCTCCATAACATGGCAGTCTCACATTTATATCACTAAATCAGTAGTTCTCAAACTGAGTTGGGACCCCAAAGGGGGTAGGAGGGTCCCTTTGAATGGGTCGCTAGAGCTGGCTGACATTTGCTGGGACACAGGGCTCCAGCCTGAGGACCTCTGCCCAGGGCCTGAGCCTGGGAGCAGGGTCAGGCTGCAGGCCCCCCTGCCTGGGGATGAAACCCTTGAGCTACAGCTCTGGCCCACCCTGCCCATAGTGGTGAGGCTCAGGCTTTGGCTTCCCCATCCAGGGTAGTGGGACTCGGGCGGGCTCAGGCTTTGGCCTCCCCTCCTGGGGTCATGAAGTAATTTTTGTTGTCAGAAAGGGGTCACAGTGCAGTTAAGTTTGAGAACCCCTGCACTAAATCAACCCCTCAGGCCAGAAGCCTGGTGTAGGGACCCCTTCCCAGGCAATCCAGGGAGCAAGAGCTGCCATTCGAACAATTGCCTGGGAAAAACAAACATTTCTAGGTGCTCATTCCAAATGGGAACCTCTGGACTGAGGCTGATGTCCAGAGGATTGCGTTACACATGCCTGTCCCCATGGCAAATGCACACTGTTGCTGTGTGAGCAGAGAGGCACAGTGGTGGGATCCCAGCACTCAAGGGATGGCAAAGTGCCATCACACTCTGCATGAAACTCCAGGAAGCAGCACCCATGCACACCACTGGGGTTCAAGCCCGGCAGGCCAGCCCAGTGTCTGTCCAGCTCCTGACATTGGTTATGAACCCAATGTGCAGGTCCCCAAATAAGGCAGGAGACCCTAGCTGAGGGTAGCATGTTTAAACACAGACCTTCAGCTTCAAATTCCCAGGGGATCCAGAGAAATGCAAACAATCCATTCTGCATGATGGATCATGTCAGTATTGCTTATGAACCCACAGCACAGGGTTTTCGATGAGAGGACCACTTCCGTTGAAAGGGAAGAAATTTCATTTCGTGTTGGCATGTTTATCATTTAGAAGCTCCCAGCTACTAATCTAGGCTTATTAGAAGGAGCACCAGGCCTTGATGCAATCCTATCAAGTGCCATGAATTGCATGCTGGTTCTCGTTTTGAAATGGTCTCTCTGTGAGGTTATCATCCCTATCAGTCTGTTCTCTGGCTTTCTCTGCCATGCTCATCCCTTATGGTATCTGAATGTCTCTGCATCCCAAAGCCCTGTCCTCCATGAGAGCTGAAATGGCCTCACAACCTAGCCCCGTGGCTCAGTTTGCCCCCTGGGCTCTGGGGCCTGTATTAGATGTTCTTCTTTCACTGCAGTACCTTGCAGGTGTGACGACAGGTTTAGCAACTCTCTTGTTTTGCAACTAGGTGCAGTTTCCACCACGCAATGTGACCATCTGGGCTGGACTTGCTGCTGCCTTGTCCATGGGGTTGTGAATCGGGAGGGATGGGGTTTGTGGTTGAAAACACTCACGATCTTTTTCCTCCTGGCTAATGTGCCAAACTGATCTATTGGATGATTTAGGAGCTCTCTTTCACTTTTTTGCATGTGATTACGTGAAAAGCGAAGTAAAGATAGGGGGTACGGAGCAGGCCCATTGTGATGGGGCAAGGCCAGATGGCTACAGTAAAGTAGTGAGGAACAGGTTTGTTAGCCCCAGGCTACACAAATCCCTGGTACCATGGTAACCAAATGGCAGTTGCTCCAGATAAATCAAGACAGCTGGGGCCAATTAAGATCTTTCTAGAAGGCAGTGGAGATAGCTACATTGATTGGGACACCTGAAGCCAATCAAGGGCTGGTTGGAACTAGTTAAAAGCCTCCCAGTTAGTCAGTGAGGTGCACGTGTGAGGAGCTGGGAGCAAGAGGTGCAAGGAGGTGACAGTGACAGGGTGTGCTGTTGGAGGATTGAGGAGTACAAGCGTTATCAGACACCAGGAGGAAGGTCCCGTGGTGAGGATAAAGAAAGTGTTTGGAGGAGGCCATGAGGAAGTAGCCCAGGGAGCTGCAGCTGTCATGCAGCTGTTACAGGAGGCACTATAGACAGTTGCAATCCACAGGGCCCTGGGCTGGAACCCAGAGCAGAGGGTGGGCCCAACTTCTGATCAGACACAGGAGGAATTGACCCAGACTGTGGGTTCCACAAGAGGGGAAGATCACTGAGGTGAACAAATCCGCCAATAAGCGCAGGACCCACCACGGTGGAGGAGGAACTTTGTCACACTATGACGATTCCATTTACATTTTTTAAATTTACTGTTATAATTTTATAATTTGCATTATATACATGGACACAAATACAGAGAACAATTTTTTCAAATAAAAAAACATTTATACATAAATAAATTTCTTTGGTTGCATTATGTTTTGAACAAGAGGCATTTAAACAATTTTTTTAAATTTTTTTTTTGGTAAAGAAGTGACCTATGCACATTTTTTGCAGTTGTACTCTTTCTTCTCATCTGTCAGGTTTTCTTGATTGGTTCCTTCTGTAATGCAGGGCATATGTGCCCACCTCTTGCAAGAATCACACTGGACCTTTGATAAGTAACAATTAAGAAATGAAATCATAGAAGTTATAATGTTACACATACTTTGCATTCACTCATGCTATTCCTTCCATATGTGAGCATTACCTAACATATGCCTATCAGCATGAAGAAAATGTTTACTGATGTGGAATTTTTACAAGAATCATGATCCTTAAGCAGTTTATGGCATTTATTTTTCATACAATTCTATGTTTCTTACCATCATGCAATCCTCACTTTCCTTTTCACAGTTGACAAGGTTGCAGTATATGCAGTAGTCCTCCACGCTTTCTTAAAAATAAATATAGCGTTACGAAATGATGAATACGTTACGACCAACACTGAAAATGCAAATCTTTATTTATTAATTGTCAATATTTTAATCCAGTCAATGGTTTGAACATATCTTTTTCTTTTTTGTGAGTCATATTTTCTCAAATTTTTACTTTATTGCACCTGTATCTAAAAATGCCAATTTCATTTAACTGGTCAATCAATAGCAACCATTCACCCCATTCAAATTTTTGTGTACTGAAAGATATTATTGATTCATAGTCTCCATTACAGAACTAAACCTATGAGATATCCCACTTTAGGAGTATTAAGATAACTGTCTGTTATGTGACATAATTCCACTCTTCATGTTATCTTCACATGTGTCTAATGAGTCCACAGTACATGGTAGAAAGAAATTACCTGACTCCTTCATTAGAAGAATTGCTATATGTCTTCTAAATGCAGTATTAGCCTCTTGTGTTGTTTCTATCATACTGAGTCTTTGTGCTGCAAATACATTTCTGTAAAATAATAACACTGATATTTAAAATAAGCATAATAATTACCAGAGGTGAAAGTGGGCCGGTTCAGCATACTGGTAAGAACCAGCCACTGGTTCCTGCCTATACATGGCTGACATTACACTTCTGCTGTGGCAGTGCTTTATGCTTTAACGTTACTGCCCCCTTTATCCCTCTCCCCTCCCCCACATCAGCGGCCCTGCCATAGGATTCGGCAATGCTGTTGGATGCTCCTGGCAGGGCTGCTTACTGTGCGGGACTGAAAGGGGCTCTGGGTTACAGTGATTTACAAAGGCCTGGTGCTCCTGGCCGCTGCAGCAGCTGTCAGGAAGGGCTGGCTGGTAGAATCTGGCCCCCCAGCACCGCACCTTCCCCCGGAGATCCCATCCCTTCTTGGGGTCACAAGCCCACCCCGCACACCCTTGGCAAGGACGCTGGTGGCAGTGCCACTAGTAATCGCTGGCATTTACTTTCACTCTGGATAATTACACATACATAACAAATAATAATGGCAATTTGGTATTCAGTACCTTTAAGATGAGTGGTCCACAGTTGTGGCCATCACTTTGTCTGGGATGCTGCACAATTTTACTGTTCCAATCAGATGAGGATTTGCTAGTTAATCGTTTGATGAAGTTTCTGAAATTTTTAGAGAGCACATTAGCTGACTGCATAAATGAGCTTTGCTTTCCTTTTTTTTTTTCCCCCTCTCTTTTCTGGACATAGATAAAAATCCATTCTCCCGCTTTTTAATTAATGATTGAAATGACTCATTGCTCACATAGGTACACACTTGTTTTCATATTATTGTCTCACACTTACACAGTGTGTCATCTGAGTTGCTGTGCCCCATGTTGATAATGACACATTCTCAATCATGCAACACGCTACTGTCTTGTGTCCACATTCCGTGAAGTCGTTCCCCAGAGTCACATCACACAAGTTCACTCAAAGTCCATTCCTAGGCACATTCAGCACAAGTACATGCTGCTTCAGTGTTTATTTGTAGCTAATAGGAAGATATTAGTCTCACTATTGTTACATTCCCTTTAAAAAAATTTCAGTGGAACAGTTAATGTCCACTGTAAAAGTAAGTATCTAATAAATCACCTCCAATTCCTCAGGCATGTTCTTTCATATCTCATCTCATCACGCAAGGGATCAATTATTAACAATTCCTTTTTTTCAACAAGACTATCTGTAAGTTTAAATATATTCACAAATGATATTGGTAATGTGATTATTTCAAACATTTTATATGATTTATCAACAATCGTTATGCAATTAACATACGCTCATTTGTAATGTCTCAGCAACACATAAGGGAAAAACATATTGTGAAATCATTGATTAATTCATTACAGAATGGATTCTTCCAAGTTACATTAATAACGTAACTTGACAGTAGCATTTTATTTTTAACATTCACAGTCCACTTTCCTTTGCATGCACTGAACTCACTGAAAACCCACAACACGGGAAATTATATCACCACTGCCATAGTTGTGTTACAAATTTCTTATTTATTACCACATTTATTGCCCATAATCCAGAAGTACAATACAAAACATCTTACTGCAAGAACCCAATGACCTGGTGTGTGGTAAGGAAGCAATAATATACCAGTTTGAAGTAATTCACTCTGTATTTATTTAAAAAAAAAATAGAATTAGAATTACAGTTTCCAGTGAAGCAAACCATGAAATGTACATTATACTGTATTTCCCAATTTCATTACATGTATTACTGTTACAGTACTCCTCCACATCAAACATACCATTGTATTTGCTGTTTCACACTGTTTAACTCACTGAATGAAATTGTGCTTTTCTCATGCTATGCATGAAAGTGTGTTAGCATTTACCTTCACTTTCATTTGTGTAGCTCTGCCTGAGAGAATGACAGTGGAAACTACTGATGAGATGGCTTGTACCTGTTAACAGTCAACAAAGTTATTAATGCATTAATAATTGTGGCACGTCAAGAACATAATGAATTTAATATAGACAGACATGCAAGGGATCCTTAGTGTTACAAATCAGATATGTATATGTAAGAAAGTCCTATAAAAACAAAATGATTTGTAATCAATGTGCTCTGTCTTACTTAATGGTATCAGAGGGGTACCTGTGTTAGTCTGGATCTGTAAAAACAGGCATCCGACGAAGTAGGTATTCACCCACAAAAGCTCATGCTCCAGTACATCTGTCAGTCTATAAGGTGCCACAGGATTCTTTGCTGTCTTACTTAATGTAAAAACTGACTAAGCTGTTCGCATACTTGTGTTCAATTAATGGACCCACTGAACTGTACAGCAAAACTAATGTGGCCCTCTATTGTATGTCCGATATGCACCTCCAAATACATTTCAGTAAACGTTTGGCAGCAGTAAATACACAGAAATGTTGCAATTTCAGGTTTATGTTGATATTTCAAGGGTATTTGGACTTAAATATATTGTGCCACATGTTCACGTGATTGTTTACTTATTGAATCAATGTATTGTGTCATGTACCATCACAGGAACTAACCTACCTTTCCATCTGCTTTCTCGACCACACAGCTCAAATACACACCAATAACCTACAACACATAATGAAAGAAAAGGCACAGTTTCAATATTTGATGAATCAATCCCATTAACAAATACATGTTTAGTTGTACTTAAATGTACCTCATCACTTATCCAGCTTCTCGGTTTCAGGCAATGAAATGAAGAGCCATACAATTTTATGTTTCTCACTTTGGCCTCCAGTCTCTCTGTGTGTTTGTCGATCATTAGAAATTTGACTAGGAAAAAAATATTAACACATATTACATGCATGATAATACAGTTTCCTTTTTCTCTGTTTTACTACTGTGAATGCCGCCACTTTGTACATGAAAATCTTTAACATGGTTCCATTTATGATGTATGTTAGTCTGTCTAAGAAAGGTGCAGTAACCAATTACCTTTCAGAATCCACTGCTTGTCTTCCATCTCCTCCGTAACCATGTCATCAAAATTGTCATCAGCATCACTTGTATCATTGTTTGACACATCTTGCCCTATATACTCCTCTTCTTCCATTGCTGTGACCTCTATGTTTTTCACTGTGCTGTCGTGAGATACACTGCCACCCACTTTTCTAATCTCTTCTGTGGGTGTTTTTGGTTCAGTGTCACCAACTCCAATTTCAGTTCCGATTTTTCCCTCTGATGCGCTTTCAGCAGCTAATGTTGCCGGCTCTTTTAATGGTTTTAAGTGTGCGATACTGTACATGGTTCCTAACTGTTTCCCTGAGATGGTTTGTAATTTCACTCTTACTCTCAACAGTCGTAATTTTGTATGGTCCCCGATAGTTAGATTCCATTACTCCTCCTTTTCTTGTTCTCCTTCTAGCTTTCAGTAACAGAATAAAGTCCCCAACTTCAAATGTTATTTCCCCATATTTAGAATTCTTCCTTTTAGCATAATGTCTTTGTTGTTTTTCTTGTGCTTTAGAAACGTTACTTAGGGCCAGTGCAATGTCAGTGTCATGTCTCAATTTCATATTAATGCTGTACTCTTTGCAGAAATCTTCCCCGACTGTAGTCAGATCTGGGATCTTTGTAAACAAATGGAGAAAGGGTTGTATTTGTAAAATGAAGACACACTGAATGCCATGTGCACATGAAAAGTGCTGCAGCCAGCCCCTCCCCACAGCCAGCCCCTGCCCCAGCCACAGTCTGCCGCACCCCACATCCCGGCTTCACCCCCGCCCCAGCCAGCCCCTGCCCGTCTTCACCCCCTGCCCATCTTCACCCCCTCCCCACAGCTGCTCTGCCTGCCCCCCCTGCAGCCACCCCCTGGCCCCCTGTCGCACCCAGCCCCTGCCTCAGCCAGCCCCTGCCCCAGGCACCTTCTGCTGCACCTCCCAGCCCCAGCCAGCCCCTCCCTGCCTACACCTCCCTGCCCATGTTCACCCCCTCCCCACAGCCGCCCTGCCTGCATCCCCTGCACCCCCCGCTGCAGCCAGCGCCTCTCCACAACCAGCCCCTGCCCCAGCCACCGTCTGCCGCACCCCCCTCCCGAGTTCACCCCCTCCCTGCAGCCACCCCCTGCGCCCCCCGTTGCAGCCAGCCCCTCCCCACAGCCAGCCTCTGCCCCGGCCACCGTATGCCCCAGCCACCGTCTGCCGCACCCCCCTGCCCCAGCCAGCCCCTGCCTGCCTGCATCTCCCTGCCCATCTTCACCATCTCCCCCACAGCCAGCCCCTGCCTGCATCCCCTAAGTCCCTCCCCACAGCCAGCCCCTACCCCAGCCACCGTCTGCTGCACCCCCCTGCCTGAGCCAGCCCCTGCTGCTGCCCGTCGCAGCCAGTTTCACCCTCTGCCACACCCCACTGCCCCAGCCAGCCCCTGCTGCAGCCAGCCCATGTTACATCCCCTGCCCACAGCCACTCCCTGCCCCATCCCCTTGCCTGCAGCCCCTGCCACCCCCAGCCCCCCGCTGCAGCCACCCCCTGCCTGTCTTTACCCCCTGCCCGCAGTCAGCCTCTGCCCATCTTCACCCCCTGCCTGCACCTCCCTGCAGCACCCCCCTGCCTGTCTTCACCCCCTCCCCACAGCCGCTCTGCCTGCCCCCCCTGAGCCCCCTGCTGCAGCCAGCCCCTCCCCACAGCCAGCCCCTGCCCCAGCCACTGTCTGCTGCATCCCCCTGCCTGCAGCCAGCCCCTGCCTGCCTGCACCTCCCTGCCCATCTTCACCCCCTCCCCACAGCCACTCTGCCTGCATCCCCTGTGCCCCCGCTGCAGCCAGCCCCTGTCTCAGTCACCGTCTGCCGCATCCCCCTTGCCCACAGCCAGCCCCTGACCCAGCCACCGTCTGCCCCAGCCACCTTCTGCCGCAGCCCCCTGCCCACAGTCAGCCCCTACCTGTCTTCACCCCCCTGCCCACAGCCGCCCTGCCTGCCCCCCCTGCAGCCACCCTCTGCCCCCTGTCGCAGCCAGCTCCTCCCTGCAGCCAGCCCCTGCGCCCCCCGCTGCAGCCAGCCCCTCCCCGCAGCCAGCCCCTGCCCGTCTTCACCCCCTCCCCACAGCCAGCCCCTGCCTCAGCCACCGTCTGACTCAGCCACCTTCTATCGCAACCCCTGCCCCAGCCAGCCCCTGCCCATCTTCACCCCCCCGTCTTCACCCGCCTGCCCACAGCCTCCCTGCCTGCCCCCTGCAGCCACCCCCTGCCCCCCTTTGCAGCCAGCCCCTGCCCGTCTTCACCCCCTCCCCACAGCCAGCCCCTGCCTCAGCCACCGTCTGACTCAGCCACCTTCTATCGCAACCCCTGCCCCAGCCAGCCCCTGCCCATCTTCACCTCCCCTTCTTCACCCCCTGCCCACAGCCTTCCTGCCTGCCCCCCCTGCAGCCACCCCCTGCCCCCCATTGCAGCCAGCCCCTCCCCACAGCCAGCCCCTGCCCCAGCCAGCCCCTGCCCATCTTCACCCCCCCATCTTCACCCGCCTGCCCACAGCCTCCCTGCCTGCCCCCTGCAGCCACCCCCTGCCCCCCTTTGCAGCCAGCCCCTGCCCATCTTCACCCCCTCCCCACAGCCTCCCTGCCTGCATCCCCTGCACCCCCCGTTGCAGCCAGCCCCTCCCCACAGCCAGCCCCTGCCTCAGCCACCGTCTGCCCCAGCCGCCTTCTGCCACACCCCCCTGTCCACAGTCAGCCCCTGCCCACAGCCACCCCTGCTGCACCCAGCCCATGTCACACCCCCTGCCTCCAGCTAGCCCTGCCCCATGCTCCTGTCTGCAGCCAGCCCCAGATCCACTGGTGCCCTGCAGTTCCCAGGGCAGTAACCTTGCACACCTGCTTCAATGGGGGGGCAGGGAGCAGCTGGGACCCACACATGTGCACACCCTAGGGTAACCAGACAGCAAGTGTGAAAAATCGAGACGGGGTGGGGGGTAATAGGAGCCTATGTAAGAAAAAGACCCAAAAATCGAGACTGTCCCTATAAAATCGGGACATCTGGTCACCCTAGTACAACCCCAGGGAGCGGCAGGGACCCACACATGTGGAACGGAGCTCATTTCTAGTTCAGGCCTATCTTTTTAAGAAAGAACTTCAGGTAGGGTTAACATACATCTGTATTTTCCCAGAGATGTCTGGCTTTTAGGTTCTTAAATCACTGTCTGGGAAAATACGGACGTATGGTAACCCTATTGGTACAAAAAAATACATACTGTGGCACATCCCTTAAATCAGAACTTTTTATAGGGAACCAGTTTTTAAGATTTTAGCAGCTCATCACTGGATAATGGTCTGTCAGTGTACTGCTTGTGTGCCCAGTGGAATGAATCAAACAGCACTTTCAAGCTGACATCCTTATTTGTCCCAGATTTAGCATGTCCCTATCCCCACTCTTACATCACAATTGTACTGGCAGTAACCCACTGGATGAGCAAACTGCAGAGTATTTTGGGGCGCTACAAGGATCTGTAGCTTAGGTAAAAGAAGCATTGCTGCAGAATACATGTGGAAGATTCAAACACAAGAGTAAAGTTATTTATGGACTAATAGTGATAACTACTCAAGGAGAACCTAAACAAAATAAGTTACATTATTAAAGGTTAATACCTGAGGTAGAAAAGGAAACAGAGAGGGAAAATGAGGGATCTCACCCACTCCAGGAAGCTTGAACTCGTGAGGCTTCACAGATGATCTTAGCTCAGAGTCTTGGATCAGTCAGGAGTAGATGAAACCTCAGAGGAACTCAGGCAGAATTTGGGTCTATGCATGCATAAGAATTCTTACTAGAGAGTGAGTAAATGGTTTTGTAGAGAAAATATGCAATTGGCTGAAGGGAAGACACTAGATTTGTTTATGGGTAAACTGATGACTCAAGGAATTTCTTTAGGCTAGACAATAGGAGCTGATCACTTCTTACTATGGCTGATGTTCCTTCAGGGGGCTGACAATGACATTCGTCTGCTTCAGTATTTTGGATAGCAATCAGATATCAATCAGAGTTTCACTACTAGAATTTGTCTAACTGCTAAACTGGGTGTGGATGAGGATAGGAGAGTTGCCTGAAACTTGTCATCAGGAATCCAGGTGAGTCTCACACCTCCATTAACTGCTCTATGCAAGTTTTTTCTCTGATCAGTTTTGGGTGTGTGTGTGTGTGTGTGTGTGTGTGTGTGACAGACTGGATACTGTGCCCTGGTTCCCCAAGAAGACAGGTATTATCTGTGACTTTAATCATATGTTGTGACTACTTACATTAAAGAAATCCATTCCACCTTGGTTTAGGAGAGAGACCCCTGATTGACCAATAATAATCTGGTGTTGCAGATACCCAGAGTGCAATTATTTTTTCTTCTCCATTGTCAGTGCAGCTTTTATTTTGGTGAGTTTTGCACAAAGATGCAGAAATGCGGACCATCCATAAGTTCTGCAGCCACTGGTCATGAGCCCAAGCCTTCACTGTTGCAGAAGATTTTTGCCGTTGGGAAGGATGTAAGATGACACCGTATAACACACTTACTGAATATTTGTGAATCAGCTGCTTCACACAAGCAGTGACATATGAACATGGGACTGTAAGGGCTGGATTCACAGGCAAGATAAATGCAGCAAAAGGCAATCCTAAAATTTGTGAACTGTTATGAGACTTCACATAGACAAATAGTTATGAGAGACTCTTTTAAATACTCAAAATGTGTGATGCAGAGTTTGAGGGAATGTGGGGAAATTATTTCACTGCATCAAGTCTCCTGTAGCAGTAAAGTAGCACTGGGGGAGCAGGGTTTTATATTTTTTGGTGGCATCCAGAAAAAGTCCAAGGGAGTTTTGCTGTGGGAGGGAGCTTGGGATCAGTGCCGGGTTTACAATGGTGCCAATGGCGCGGTGGCACCAGGCCCACCCCGGGAAGGGACCCATTACAGATCCCTCTAACCCATTTACATAGCCGGGTCTGGCCCTTCGTCTGGGGCAGTCCAGCACACAGGCCTTGCTGTCTTTTCACTGCAGTCCTTGAGCTTGGTGACAAATCTGTAGAGAATGTCTCACTATAAAACACTGGAAAGCTGTAAAAAAGTTGGAGGCTACAGTGTACTGGTATTGATCCATGTGTAGAACTGTCATGGATATCACTGGTTTTGTGCAAAAATTTAGGACAGAATGTTAAAGACTTTTTTTTTTTAAAGAGGGAAATACTTTAATGCACTCTTTTATACACAAAGGATAAAAGGTGGATCAGATACAGGGCTGTATCTAAACTGCTTAGTGCAGTTTGTGAAAGAAGGGGGGTAAAGGTGCTTTAAGGTGCCAGTTATGTCTCCTCAGTATCCCTGCTGACTAGCTGCAGACCCAGTGCTCAGAATTAAGCAGTCTTCTCAGGGACTGTACAGTGCTCTATACTAGTTTTCAGCTGCCTGCTAAATGCTTCAGCCATGCCACCTTTTCACTTAGTTATATCCGAGGAACGGGGGGGGCGGGGCAGGGGGGGCAGGGAGGGAGTGTAGCAGATGCCAATTTGAGGTGAATAGTCTCTTGACCAGATTGTACTGGGTTTATGGTGCTTTGTGCTATGGACTGGAGCAAAGTGGCTGGTGAATAACCAAGAATCTGGTTAATAATTGTTCTCTAAATTCAGCTTTCTTCTTTCTCGCTCTGTGAATTATCACTAATTCAAAATAGTAGTGTGTAAGTTGACTGGATAATGGTAATAGCCTAATTTCTTGTTACAACATTGTAAACCTCACTACCTGATTTTTATATTAAACACTTAACGATACATAATACAATAAATCTGACAGAAACAAAACCTAGGGAACTTTGTTTTTTCTATGTCTTATTTAAAGTTTCCCAGTCATCTCCTCTTGCTTCAGAATGCCTCGTGCATCACCCATACTGTTTGCAATAAGAGTCAACATGTGGCTTGGCTTCTGACTCTTTACTGCTTCCTGAAGAGCTGGGAGCTCAATATTCATCTCAGATAGATACTATGTGCAGAAGCACAACTCTGTATATGAGGGTCAGGGGGGTTATTGACCTTGTGCATATGTAATAGTGTTTGGCTTTTGTAAGACAAGGTATAATAATCACACTTCCAAACTGCAATGAACTATGGAAAAATTCCTGTGTGTTGGGGGGCTGTGCAGTGGGGGAGATCTGTGTGTGTCGGGGTGCTGGGAAGTGTGGGGCGGTCTGTGTGGGGCACTGTGTAGTTGAGGTGGTGGGAGGCACTGGGCAGTGAGGGGATCTGTGGGGGGGCTCTGGGTGGGGAGGTGCAGGACACTGTGCAGTTGTGGGAGGGCTGTGGGGGGGTCTTCAGCTAGGGGGGCACTGGGCAGTGAGAGGATCTGTGGGGGGTTCTGAGTGGGTGGGGGAGTGGTCTGGGAGGGCATTGAGGTTTGTGGGGGTCTCTGGGTGGTGTGTCACTGGACGTAAGGAGTCAGAGGGGTGCTGGGCAGGGGGGTAGCATGGTGCAGCATGGGCCTACCCCCGGGGGGGGAAGCACGATGGCAGCGCAGGGCCGGGCTGGACAGTGTGTGTCTGGCAGCTCCTGGGTTGTAAACAGTGCCCTTGTACTGGGCTGGGTGGAGTGGGGCTGTCCCTGCCGTGCCATGACCGATCTCCCATTGCCCCCGGCCAGCCCCTAGCTCTGAGGACTCTGCCCTCCTGTCCCATGTGCCCATTTCCCCCATGGGGGCCCACAAAAGGTTAATCCAGCCCTTTTTGGGGTGCAGGCTCAGGGATGGAGTTGGGGTGCGGGAGGGTGCAGGCTATGGGGAGTTTGGGTGAGGGGTGCAGGCTCCGACCCTGGGGCAGGGGATTGGGGTACAGGAGGGGGTGCAGACATGTGGGCTCTGGGAGGGAGTTAGCAACTGAGCACGTTATATAAGAGAAAGAGGCTGCAGTGGTTTCATATAGACATAGAAACTGATAGAAGACACTTTTACGAATGCCTCTAAGACCCCAGCCCTAGGAACCCGCCCCCTGCTCCGGGGCTGACATGCAGCGTCCTGTGAGCATAATGAAAACAGCCTCTGCCCCCACTCCCCCAGATTTGCAAGCAGAGCAGGTGGTTCAGCCCACGGGGTCACTGTTCCCCCCCTCCCCCTCCCTAAACAGGGGTTTTGTCCCCGCACGGAGTCTGGCAGTGTCTGCCCCTCTGGGCTTAACCCTGGCTCCCACCCCCCACCCCCGATTTTCCCCCTTCAGCCCCTCTCCTGCTGCTACCTACAGTTGCTTGATCCCCCCTGGCCAGTAAATTTCTGCCTCCTGCTCAGGCCCTGACAGCTCCCACCCCCGCGATTTGCCCCCTTAATGCTTTTAAACCCCTCTAAAGAGGAGGCAGCAAATCGTAAGTAGAAGTGAGGGCAGAGAGAGGGCAGCAGCAACAGCAAAGGTTACTGGGCATGCGCAGTTCGGGTGAGCCTGCTCAGTGCACCCAGAGTCACCCAAAGTAGGGAATCGGGAGTGGGAGCTGTTTGTGTCATTACACAGGCATCACAGCAGGAATGGGTAGAGGTGTGGCAGCTGTTTTGTACTCGGGTATAAGAATTCTAGGGCTAGAGCTTCAGCTAGGGTCACTCAGTTGACTTCAATGGAGCTATGTTGATCTACACCAACTGAGGATCTGGCCTAGAATTTCTTCCAGTTGTGGAAGCAGCAAAGAATCCTGTGGCACCTTCTAGACTAACAGACGTTTTGGAGCATGAGCTTTCGTGGGTGAATACCCACTTCCTCAGATGCATGTAGTGGAAATTTCCAGGGGCAGGTATATATATGCAGGCAAGCTAGAGATAACGAGGTAGTTCAGTCAGGGAGGATGAGGCCTTGTTCTAGCAGTTGAGGTGTGAAAACCAAGGGAGGAGAAATTGGTTTTGTAATTGGTGAATGAGAGCAGGATCAGGCCCAGCAAGGCAGCACAAACACCCTGGGCAAGTGAGAGCGGGATCAGGCCCAGCAGGGCCCCAGGGATGACCCAAGAGAGCAAGAGCAGGATCAGGAGCAGTGGAACCCCATGTATGTCCCAGGTGAGCAAAAGTGAGATCAGACCCAGCCAGGCTGCACAGACACCCTGGGCAAGTGAGAGCGGGATCAGACCTAGCCAGGCTGCACAGACACCCTGGGCAAGTGAGAGCGGGATCAGACCCAGCCAGGCTGCACAGACACCCTGGGCAAGTGAGAGTGGGCTCAGGCCAGCAGGGCCACATGGACGCTCCAAGCAAGCGGGAGTGGAATCAGACTCAGCGGGATCCCATTTTCCTCCCAGATGAGCAAGAGCAAGATAGAGCCTAATGGGGCTGCACAGACCCCCCCAGGTGAGTGCAGACGTGTCAAGTGGCACTCAGAGGGTGGGAGACTCACACCTTAGCACGCTGTCACACTCACTCATTTGGCGTAAACAGATAAAGATTTAAAATCATGTCACTCAGGCACTGCAAGGAACAACAATACACCCGGGCCTTAGAGCTGGGAAAGCTGCTTTCCAAGCTTGTGTTCAGTGGTAACATGGCGATGATAGGCCTGGGAGCCTCAGGGTTCCCACCTGGCTGGGATTTGACCAGTCTGGCCAGTTTATTCAGGGATTTGCCAGTTGCCAAAAACCAACAATTTAATCTGCTGGGTTTTTACGTGGGTCTAAAGATTTGCATTGTTCTCCCAATACACTGGGATGGCGCCTGGCGAAAGTTTCTGTGTCCAGCTGGAGACGCTGCAGTGTTCCCACTTCCGTAGGTTGAGCAACTACAGGTCAGAACTGTGAGAGCGGCTTGAGGAGCCGGATGACGTTATCAACCTTGTCTGCCTGTGTGCTCTCTTCAGGTCCTGTTGGTGGCTGCTGGGTGCGGGGGAGGAAGGGTGGGCGGTGGGCAGGACACCCAGGGGAGCGAGCCCAGGCCCGGCCATGGGCAGGACTCAGCGGAGCGAGCCTGGGTGGGGCGGGGCCATGGGCAGGACACTCAGGGGAGCGAGCCTGGGCAGGACCCAGGGGAGTGTGCTGGGTGGGGCAGTGGGCAGGACACCCAGGGGAGCAAGCCTGGGTTGCGTGTAGTGAAGGATACTGTTCCTCGTAGGAATGTGCTACCAGTAGCACTTTCTGATATTTATAGATTGTTCGAAGGGGCTATTGTATTAAACTGCTACCCGATGTAGCAAATGACTATAGGCAGCAGTTTCTTGTACTATAGTATATGAGACATGCTATGTGTAGAAATGTGCTATCTGCAGCAGTTAGTGATACGTATAGATGGTGAGAAACAGCTTCTGTAAAAAGATGCTACTTTATTTGTACATGCTTGAAAATGGTTATATTTCTGCCATGATCTCAATCATTAAGATTTTGAATAGAAACATATCCAGAACTGATCCCCGGAGAACCCCACTTGTTATGCCCATCTAGGTTTCATTTCCATAGTTTGTTTATGAGAAGGTCATGGAAGGTCAAAAGCCTTACTAAGGGCAAGATATGCCACATGTACTGCTTGTAGGCTTGTTACACTGTTAAAGAAAGCAATCAGGTTGGTTTTACATGTGAGACTGCTTGAAAGACCTTTTTTTAGCAAAGTTGGACCTTTCGCTGCTGTGGGCAGCACAGTCCTACAGGGAGCATTTTCACAACATGTATGTGTATGAAACTTCAAACTATAGGGATGTGCTCCCTGTAAAACTGCAACATAAATAAGCTAATTCCCACAGGCATAGTTTTTCACTCCACTGGTATGTGAGACTGCTAAAATGGCAGCAGGTCCTAACCCCTTGCCAATGATGAGTGGCCATTACACCACAGTCTGCTCCAGTGAGCGGGGGCAAGAAGATGACTGGCAGTAGCCACTGAGGCAAGGTGGGTTTAGAGGGTTAGGGGTTCCCTTGGGAGGGGAAACCCAGAATAAATGGTTACTGTGGAGGCTGCACCCCAAGGTAAAGGCCACCGGGGTCTGGCAGGGGCACAAGTGCCAGCGGTAGGTGAGACACTGGCCAGTAGGAGGCACTCTGTACACTGGAGAACTAATTCCTGAGATGACCAGCAGGAGGCGCTGCACTGGTGAGTCTCAGCCTTGCTACAGTGCCATTGGATTAAAGGAGCTTTTGTGGCAAGAACCACCAGTAAAGCAATGTACAGTAACTTCTCATTTAAAGTTGTCCCGCTTAACGTTGCTGAGCAATTAGGGAACATGCTCATTTAAAGTTGTGCAATGCTTCGCTCTTACGTTGTTTGGCTGCCTGCTTTCTCCACAGCTGGCAGCCTCCCTACGGTCCCCTCCCCCCAGTGCCTCCCGCCTGCCGGCAGATTCTGCAAATCAGTTCCTTTCCCCTCCTCCCCTCACCTCCTGCCTGCGGCAATCAGCTGGCTTGTGGTGTTTTGGAGGCAGAAGGGAGGGGGGAGGAGCGAGAACTCAGCACACAGTCTCCCCCTTCCTCCCCTGCCTCCCGAACGTGGCAAGCCAGCTGATTGCCCCGGGCAGGAGGGAGCGGGGAGGAGCGAGGACTCAGCCTGTAGGCTCTCTCTTCCTTCCCTAAGTGGCAATCAGCTGGCTTGGCATTTAGAAAGGAGGGGAGGGAGAACGGAGGGGCCAGGACACAGCAAGCGAAGCAAAGGGGGAGGAGGTGGGGGCGAGAAGAGGCAGATAAAGGGTGGGAGCTTGGGGGAAGGAGTGGAGTGAGCGGGCTGAAGGTTGAACCCCCGCCTCTGGTGCTTGCAGAGTAGGGGAAGCTGCCCTGGAACCTAACCCCCCCCCCATTTACATTAATTCTTATGGGGAAATTGGATTCGCTTAACATCGTTTCACTTAAAATCGCATTTTTCAGGAACATAACTACAACGTTAAGTGAGGAGTTACTGTATGTTAAAAACTCCTACCTCAACCTCTTACTTCCCAACTCATGAGGATAAAAGAACTAATGCACTGGATACCGGTAATATTCTACACTTTAACTTTTCTTTGTGGGTCAATTGGACAAGTCTGTACAAAATGACCAAATTATCCAACTGACTGAAATCACACAGGCCCAGGTTCAGACACGCAGTTTGGCTATTTTACATCAGGGATCTGAAATGTAAAGAGTATCTGCATAAGCAGAACAAATTATAACACACCATTGGTAAGCTATTCTTAAAGGATGGGCCCCAATTATTCTTTTCTTTATTCTGATAAGTTTAATGTTAATTGTAATGTGTGGTATGTTCTGTTGGATGCCGAAACCACCAGCTCAGATTGTTTCAAAAAAATTATATAGCCTTGAGACAATTACATAAACTGTGACCCATTCAACACCTCTGGATTGAAGGGTCATTTGTAAGTCAATGTAGAGCTGAAGAATGAAATTATTTCTTTTCTTTAATTACTATTATTAATATTACTTTAGTTTGAATCAAATGAACAAACCAAACTTCACTGTTCTAACATTGTAACTCCTGTTTGCCTCCCAACATTTTAAATTGTTCATTACACTTGTTTTAATAAGATTCTATATTGTAACTAAAACCCCATTTTAAAATGCTTACTCCATTTTGCAAAATCCTGCTGTAACCTCACTTAGTTCAGTGGATGGTTAACAATGCATTATAAGAAGTTTGATCCCATGTCCAAAACCACCTCTTTCTGACCTGTTTGGTACCCATCATATACTGCCAAGCCAAAGCTTCCCAAAATACAGTGGGTGGACAGTGGGATATCTATTCATGGTGTACCTCACTCTGAATTGATACAAGTGCTTCTGGTGAGTACACTGACTGCTAAGGCAAGGAGTCCAGGAGGCATGTACAGCAGTCACATAGTAACTGTAGTGACTCCATGCTGACATAACTTGAGTTAACCCACACTCAAACTGTAGATATGGCCTTAGGTATATTAAATGTTTGGGAGTAGGAGGGCAGACTAAGATTCATTCAGGTGTTTAGGCTCAAGGCATTGGATCTGGCCTTACTGCACCCACCCTACAGGCTCAGGAACAAAGAGGCACAAAAAAGATAGACTCATAGACTCTAGGACTGGAAGGGACCTCGAGAGGTCATCGAGTCCAGTCCCCTGCCCTCATGGCAGGACCAAATACTGTCTAGACCATCCCTGATAGACATTTATCTAGCCTACTCTTAAATATCTCCAGCGATGGAGATTCCACAACTTCCCTAGGCAATCTATTCCAGTGATTAACTACCCTGACAGTTAGGAACTTTTTCCTAATGTCCAACCTAAATCTCCCTTGCTGCAGTTTAAGCCCATTGCTTCTTGTTCTGTCATTGGAGGCTAAGGTGAACAAGTTTTCTCCCTCCTCCTGATGACACCCTTTTAGATACCTGAAAACTGCTATCATGTCCCCTCTCAGTCTTCTCTTTTCCAAACTAAACAAACCCAATTCCTTCAGCCTTCCTTCATAGGTCATGTTCTCAAGACCTTTAATCATTCTTGTTGCTCTTCTCTGGACCCTCTCCAATTTCTCCACATCTTTCTTGAAATGCGGTGCCCAGAACTGGACACAATACTCCAGTTGAGGCCTAACCAGCGCAGAGTAAAGCGGAAGAATGACTTCTTGTGTCTTGTTTACAACACACCTGTTAATGCATCCCAGAATCATGTTTGCTTTTTTTGCAACAGTATCACACTGTTGACTCATATTAAGCTTGTGGTCTACTATGACCCCTAGATCTCTTTCTGCCATACTCCTTCCTAGACAGTCTCTTCCCATTCTGTATGTGTGAAACTGATTGTTCCTTCCTAAGTGGAGCACTTTACATTTATCTTTATTGAACTTCATCCTGTTTACCTCAGACCATTTCTCCAATTTGTCCAGATCATTTTGAATTTTGACCCTGTCCTCCAGAGCAGTTGCAATCCCTCCCAGTTTGGTATCGTCCGCAAACTTAATAAGCGTACTTTCTATGCCAACATCTAAATCGTTGATGAAGATATTGAACAGAACAGGTCCCAAAACAGACCCCTGCGGAATCCCACTTGTTATACCTTTCCAGCAGGATTGGGAGCCATTAACAACTACTCTCTGAGTACGGTTATCCAGCCTCATTTATTTATTAAAATTACTTGGCTCGAGGGTGTGTAACTCATGATTTTAGAATTCTTGTGGTTGTAAAGGTATCTCGGGGTTGTAGATGTGTTTTATTATATTTTGAAAGGAAAAACTATGAATGGGTTGAACAAAGAATTAGATCAGTCCCTCAGGATTAGTAGATTGGCTATTAGCCAAGATATTCAGGGATGCTGGGAGTGGACAATGGGATGGTTCAGTGAGTCATTGCCTGGTCTTATCATTCCCTTAGAAGCATGTGGCATTGGCCACTGTCACAAGACAGGATACTAGATTAGGCAGCCTATTGGTCTGATCACCAATATTTACACCATTGGTGGATTGACTCAAAACAATAGGCCAGAAATTCAGTCAGAGTGGAAGTCAGATGATCCAACAGAATAAACATCTGCTCTAAAAATGAGAAGAAAAAAATAGAATTAAAAATTCAGGGAATCCCAGCAGCAGATAAGACAACTTGGGAAAGTGTTTGGAGACTCTATGCCCTCAGATACAGTGATGGGGGATTCTTTGTTTCTGAGGGGATAGATGTAAATGTTTCACTGAATTAAGTCTCAGGGCTTGGCTACACTGGAGAGTTGCAGCGCTGGTGGTGGCTTTACAGTGCTACAACTCACTCACCGTCCACACTTGCAAGGCACATACAGCTCTGTATCTCCCCAGCTACAGCGCTGGCTGTACTCCACCTCGGCCTGGGGAATAACGACTGCAGTGCTGGTGATGCAGAGCTGCTCCGCCAGCGTGGCCACCAAAAGCGCTGTTATTGGCCTCCAGAGGTATTTGGAGGTATCCCAGAATCCCTGTTCAGCCACTCTGCTCATCAGTTCGAACTCTACTTCCCTGGCCTCAGGTGACCCTCCCTTTAAATGCCCTGGGAATTTTAAAAATCCCCTTCCTGTTTGCTCAGCCAGGTGTGGAGTGCAATCAGTGAATCCTTCCAGGTGACCATGCCTCCACACGCCAAACGAGCCCCAGCATGGAGCAATGGCGAGTTGCTGGACCTCATCAGTGTTTGGGGTGAGGAAGCTGTGCAGTCCCAGCTGCGCTCCAGCCTTATGAATTACAATACCTTTGGGCAGGTATCAAAGGCCATTCTGGAAAGGGGCCATGACCGGGACACGCTGCAGTGCAGGGTTAAAGTGAAGGAGCCACAGAGTGCCTATTGCAAAGCCCGTGAAGGAAACCGCCACTCCGGTGCTGCTCCCACGACCTGCCGTTTTTACAAAGAGCTGGGTGCAATACTTGAGGGTGACCCCACTGCCAATCTGAGGACCATGATGGAGACTTCGGGGGGGGTGAGGAGGAGGAGGGGGGAGGAGGAAACCGAGACGGAGGGTCCTGGGGTGGGGGGAGACACCCCAGAGTTCCTGGAGACATGCAGCCAGGAGCTCTTCTCAAGCAGGAGGAAGGTAGCCAGGCACAGCAGCCGGTACTTGGTGGAGGACAAACAGAGGAACGAGTTCCCGGTAAGCAGCTTTTATTTTCAGGATGGAAATTTTTCGGGAGAGGAGGGAGGGTTCTGCATGCATGCATGCCTAGATGTGGAATAGTGAGGGGTGGGGGGACCATTGCTGCACACAGGCAAGCTGCATAGGGGCCAGGGCGGAATCCGCATTGCTGTAGAAGACCGTCCTGCTCTTACCAGGTGACCCGCAGAAGCGAGATATCTTCCAGGATTAACTCCTGTGGAAAATGTTGAGAGAGTGTTCAGTATAGGTGCCCCCTGCAGCAGTTTGCTTTCCCCAATGCACAGAAACCTCAAGGACAGTACAGCCCTGAAGCAATCAGTCCCCCTTACTCACCATTTCGGGGCTCCTGTGGGTTATGTGCGCTCTTTTTGGTATGGGAAAATGATGCTATTGTGAAGAATGTTACTCCTTCACTGTGTGGGAATAACTGTCTGATATAAACAATGCTGCCTCTGTTAAGTGTTGCCTTTTTTGCCTTTCCACAAGCAACCTTGAGTTCTCGGCTGCCTGTGTTATCAACAGCTCAAAGACTCCAAAACCTCCGGAAGAAGCCGCAAAAAAGCAAAGACGACCTGCTGCAAGCAGTTATGGATCACTCTGCCAGAGAGAATCAAAAAGTACAGGACTGGAGGGAAAGGGAAGGCAGGATCCATCAGAAAAACGTAGTGGCCAGGAAGAAAAGCACAAAGCAGCTGATAAGCATCCTGGCACACCAAGCGGACTCTATCCAGGCGCTTGTAGCCATGCAGGCAGAGCACTACCGTGCCACCCCCCTCCCCGTCCCAAAGCTCTTTCCCTTCTGCCCCAATGTCAGCTCAGAACCCCCTTCCCCAGGATCCTGGTTCTTATCTCCACCAGCTACCTCCAACACCTGTACGTTCACCAACCAGCCCTGAGAACTACGACCCTTACCCTCTGCACTTAACCCCCATCACCATGCAGTAGAGGCATCCTGAAGTGCAGCAGTCATTGCACAGCACTCCAGACAGGACATATTCAAACCTGTGACTGTACAGTTCCCCACCCCACCCCCCTGCCCTTTTAGGTTCCCAAAATGTTAGGAGTCTGTCAATAAAGTTATTTTCTTTTCAGTAAATGAATTCTTGGCCTTGAAAACAGTCTTTATTATTGCAGAAAGTCAAAGATACCTTAGCCCAGGAAAGAAACAGGCACTGCAAATCAGCTTACGAAAAACAGATTCCTACTAACATTGTAACCACTGCACTTCACTCCCATGCAAGGCACCAAACATTACTGTTGGTTTTCAGCCTCAAATTCCTCCCTCAAGGCATCCCTAATCCTTGAAGCCCTGTGCTGGGCCTCTCTAGTAGCCCTGCTCTCTGGCTGTGCAAATTCAGCCTTCTGCCGTTGCACCTCGGAGGTCCATGCCTGACTGAATCTTTCACCCTTCCCTTCACAAATATTATGGAGGGTACAGCACATGGATATAACTGCGGGGATGCTGCTTTCCCCCAAGTCTAGCTTCCCATACAGAGATCACCAGCGCCCCTTTAAACGGCCAAAAGCACACTCCACAGTCATTCGGCACCGGCTCAGCCTGTAGTTGAACCAGTCCTTGCTCCTGTCAAGCTTCCCTGAATACGGTATCATGAGCCAAGGCATTAATGGGTAAGCGGGGTCTCCAAGGATCACAATGGGCATTTCAACGTCCCCTACTGTGATCTTCCAGTCTGGGAAAAAAGTCACTGCCTGCAGCTTCCTGAACAGGCCAGTGTTCCGAAAGATGCGTGCATCATGCACCTTTCCAGGCCGGCCTGCGTTAATGTCAATGAAACGCCCACGGTGATCCACAAGCACCTGGAGAACCATAGAGAAATACTCCTTCTGATTAACGTACTCGGATGCTAGGTGGGGTGGTGCCAGAATAGGAATATGCGGCCCATCTATCGCCCCTTCACAGTTAGGGGAAACCCATTTGTGCAAAGCCGTCCACAATGTCCTGCACGTTCCCCAGAGTCATGGTTCTTCTTAGCAGGATGCAGTTAGTGGCCCTGCAAACTTGCATCAACACGATTCCAACAGTCGACTTTCCCACTCCAAACTGGTTCCCAACCGATTGGTAGCTGTCTGGAATTGTCCAGACTGCAATAGCTACCTGCTTCTCCACCGGCAGGGCAGCTCTCAATCTCGTGTCCTTGCGCTGCAGGGTGGGGGCGACTCAGCACACAGTCCCATGAAAGTGGCTTTTCTCATCCGAAAGTTCTGCAGCCATTGCTCGTCATCCCAGACTTCCATGATGATGTGATCCCACCACTCAGTGCTTGTTTCCTGAGCCCAAAAGCGGCATTCCACAGTGCTGAGCATTTCCGTGAATGCCAGCAGCAATTTAGTGTCATACGCGTCAGGCGACTTGCTATCATCGTCAGACTCCTCATCACTTTGCACCTTAAGGAATAGCTCAACTGCCAAATGTGATGTGCTGGTGAGACTCGTCAGCATACTCCTCAG
Organism: Gopherus evgoodei; assembly: GCF_007399415.2. Classification (NCBI taxonomy): domain Eukaryota; kingdom Metazoa; phylum Chordata; order Testudines; family Testudinidae; genus Gopherus; species Gopherus evgoodei. Next base: position 2,004,914 of record NC_044327.1, read on the forward strand.
CAGTTCGGGCTCCATTTCCCACAGAAATGTTGCTGCACAGAAACTGTTGAATCCTGTGGCACCTTATAGACTAACAGACGTTTTGGAGCATGAGCTTTCGTGGGTGAATACCCACTTCGTCAGATGCATGTAGTGGAAATTTTCAGGGGCAGGTATATATATGCAGGCAAGCTAGAGATAATGAGGTAGTTCAATCAGGCAGGATGAGGCCCTGTTCTAGCAGTTGAGGTGTGAAAACCAAGGGAGGAGAAACTGGTTCTGTAATTGGCAAGCCATTCACAGTCTTTGTTTAATCCTGAGCTGATGGTGTCAAATTTGCAGATGAACTGAAGCTCAGCAGTTTCTCTTTGAAGTCTGGTCCTGAAGTTTTTTTGCTGCAGGATGGCCATCTTAAGGTCTGCTATAGTGTGGCCAGGGAGGTTGAAGTGTTCTCCTACAGGTTTTTGTATATTGCCATTCTTAGTATCTGATTTGTGTCCGTTTATCCTTTTCCGTAGTGACTGTCCAGTTTGGCCGATGTACATAGCAGAGGGGCATTGCTGGCATATGATGCCGTATATTACATTGGTGGACGTGCAGGTGAATGAACCGGTGATGGTGTGGCTGATCTGGTTAGGTCCTGATGACCGTTGAGAGAGTCAAGATAGTGCTAAACGTGGACGGAAAAACAGGGAATGCTGGGATGTGAAGCAATGCATCATGGGGCGTTGGGACAGGAAGCAGAATGACCCGCACTCTCTGAACCCTTCCCACAACCCACGGTGCCAAAATGGCGCCAAAATGGGTTGAAGTGCTCCGTGGGATAGCTGCCCATAATGCACCACTCCCAACACCACTGCAAATGCTGCAAATGTGGCCACACTGCAGCGCTGGTAGCTGTCAGTGTGGCCACACTCCAGCGCTTTCCCTACACAGCTGTACGAAGAGAGCTTTAACTCCCAGCGCTGCACACCTGCAAGAGTAGCCAAACCCTCAGGGATTATCTACACTGGCATTGGCAAGTTACAGCGCTCTAACTTGCCGACTCAGGGGTGTGAAAAATCTCCCCCCCCCCGCCACAGCGCAGCAAGTTTGAGTGCTTTAAAGCATTAGTGTGGACAGGCTCGGCTCCCAGTGCTCAGAGCTAATCCTCTTGTTGCAGTGGATTACCAGGAGCACTAGCACCCATGACTACGCTTTGAGATTTGTAGTGTAGACATAACCGCAGTAGGTTAGATCAGACAAAGAGGAGATGCAGTGACTAGACATTGGGATGCCTGTGTCTTTAAGAACCCAGCCCTGGGAAGAGGATGCTGAGAGGTGCTGGCTGTGAGAGGGGAAATAAAAAAGCAAACACTGGTGTCTCAGTGCCACTGACGTAACTGCTACCTCCTGTGCCCCAGCCTGTGCTGGGTTTTGCCCTCTGCAAACACCTCCCTCCTGGGCTTAACTCCTGCTCCTCCCCCCAGCCCCTCTCCTAATGCTGCCTCCAGCTGCCTGACCCCCCAGACCTGTCAATTTCCGCCCCAGGGCACGGCCTGCTCCGATCCGCCCCCTTTTAGCCCCAGTAAATAGCAGGCAGCAGAGTTCCAGGGCTGATAAGAGCAGCGTGAAGGGCAGCCGCTTCAGCAGATGTTACCGAGCATGCTCAGTTCTCTGACCATACAAAAGTCCCTCTGCTCAAACAAAAAACGCCTCTCGCCCCCCTCCCCCGCTAGTGTGCCAAGCCCTGGTGTCTCCGTCCTCTGGAGTATCTGCAACCCTTCTGCCCCTGCCTGTGCCGGGTTTTGCCCTCTGCCAGCGCCTCCCTCCTGGGCTTGACTCCACCTCCTCCCCCCATTCCTGATTTTCCCCTTAGCCCCTCGCCTAATGCTGCCTGACCCCCCAGACCAGTCAATTTTCGCCCCCTGCTCCGATCCGCCCCCTTTCAGCCCCTGTCAATAGCAGTCAGCAGGAGCCGGGGGGTAGAAGGGCGGTGGCTGCAGCAGGTGACCCGAGCCTGCTCCGCGCACCCTAATAGCGCGTTTCTAGCAGAGCAGCAGCCTCCGCTGCACCGGGCGGGGCGTGGGTCAGACGGGGGGGCTAGCCCGGGCAGGGCAGGGCAGGGCAGGGCAGGGGAGCGGTTCGGATACCTGGGGGAGTGATCCTGGGCGGGGGAGCGGGCTGGACGACCGGGCGGGCCGGGGTGGGGGAGTGGGTCGGACACCCGGGGGAGCGGGTCAGACAGCCGGGGGGCGGTTCGGATACCTGGGGGAGCGATCCTGGGCGGGGGAGCGGGCTGGACGACCGGGCGGGCCGGTGTGGGGGAGTGGGTCGGACACCCGGGGGGGCTAGCCCGGCGGGGGAGTGGGTCAGACACCCGGGGGAGCGAGCCCGGCGGGGCGGGGCAGCGGGCCGGGTACGGGCCCCCGCTCTCGCAGGTGCGGCGCCCCAGTGAGCCGAGTTTGTCTCAGCCCCGCCCGGCTCCTTTCCCGCTTGCTGGGGGGGGATCGGCGCTGGAACCTCCCCCAGACACCGCCGCCCCGAGGCGGGAGGAGACCTTGGCCAGGTGTCTGCCTGGCTCCTCCCGCCTCCTTGCCAGGCAACGGGCTTCCCCGCAGGGCCCCCGCCTCCGGAGCACTGCGGCGCCCGCTCCCTGCGCTAAGGCGGGCCGGCTGCTCTGGAGCCTCCCCGGGGAGCCGCAAGGAGAGAGCCTGGCTCATAGTTCCCGGACGAACGTGACTCAGGGCTCGCCCAGCGGCAGGCACGGGCAGACGGCGCCGCGGGGGCAGAATTTGGGAGCCTTGCTGCGGAGAGAGACGAGCTGGCTTCACGCTGCCCGGGAGGGATTCTGCATGAGCGTTGCAAAGGTAGGAGACCTGCCGCAGGGAGAAGGGCAGTGCCCCTGCTGATGCGCAGATAGGCTGCCGTGGGTTGTGTGAGCCGCCCTGTATGCACAAGCCGCAAATCTCTGCACGGCAATAGATCCACAGATCTGCTGCAGCCGGTGACCTCTGTAAATCTTCATCTACCTGTGACATTCAAACCTTTGGAGTAATCGGAAAAGTTGGCATTCATATGCTGCCTTCCTGGTACTCTGTTGTTGTATCCAGTAGTCAATCTGTGTTCCCTGGAAATGGACCTGGCATTTCCTTTCTCAGCTGTGTGGATGAATTTGGTTCTATGCACTTTCCCCTTCAGGAACTCCGAGGCTGCTCTGGACATGGGGTGAGCCCTTTGCAGCAGCCAGCCCTGTTGAATACAGTTACAGAGAAGGGGTAAAACCTGCTGCTGTTTTGCTGTGGGCTGGGGTTCAGGAAGATTTGAGTGGTTTGTCACTTGGGCTCCCATCAGAGGGAGGGGAAACTGCGAATGCTGGCTATGGAAATAGGGTGAGCAGACAGCAAATGTAAAAAATCGGGCTGGGGTGGGGGGTAATAGGACCCTATATAAGAAAAAGACCCAAGAATTGGGACTGTCCCTATATACCTGCCCCTGGAAATTTCCACTACATGCATCCGACGAAGTGGGTATTCACCCATGAAAGCTCATGCTCCAAAACGTCTGTTAGTCTGTAAGGTGCCACAGGATTCTTTGCTGCTCCTATAAAATCGGGACATCGGGTCACCCCATAGGGAAATGATGTGCGTTGACTGTGAGGTGCTGAGTGCAATAATAGGTTTGTGTTCTGTAGTGCCTGGGAGAATAGCCCTGCCTTGTATCTTTGTGCTCTGCATCAACTTGCGCAACGCAAGGAGTCTGTCAGCTCTCGTGAAATGGGAACAGGCCAGTGCTGAGTCCCTGCACTGGGACAAGGGTCTTTGCTGCCCCTCAGAAGAGGGAACTGACTGGGGGATCTTGCCTAATGTCACTTGTCCTGCCTACCATTTGCTAATTATTCCGGAGGGCTAGAGCCCTGGTCCTTTTTTGACAATGCTGCAGGTAAAGGGCCTAGGAAAAGCTCAGTGACCAGTGCAAGGCCAGAGACTGATTCCAAAAGACCTTGGAAGCCAGCAGCTCTGGGGGACTTTGTGCATCTCTCAGACCAGTGCCATTTCCTTGTTATCTTTGTCGTATCAAATGCAGGGCTTGATGGAGCTGCACACATTTACACAGCTGAAGATCTGGGCCAATGTGTTAATGGAGAACTGTGTTTGCGGAGCACATGTGAGCGTACAGGCGTATGTATGTGCACACGCAAACTGTACATAGACATAGACACGCAGATTTGCTCTGTCACTCACACACACTACATGTACACACGCAAGTAGGAACAGAAGACAGTGTCTCATCTGGTCTATGGGGATAGGGTGAGTGGCCTGAATTCTCTGTGACGCAGTGGCCTGATGTGAGCAATGGACTCTCCACATGCTAAATTCAGTACCAATGTTTCACCTTCTTTTAAACTCTGGGCTTTCTCTTTTCTGAATTAATCTCCCAGAGACAAACGCTGTCTGCTCTTTGCTCCTGCAGGAAGGTGAATGGTGCACCTGAGTGAGGAGGTGGACACCCACTCTTCATTTCTCTTCTGTGACCCCGGCAGCAGGCCCTTACCATGTAGGGGCTGAGTACAATATTTCTGCACAGCAGAGTCCCTGTTCCAATAGTGTAGCCGGCCCTTTATCCCGGAGGCTGCTGCTTCTGGATCCTACCCTGCTTTTAGTCGGTCATCTGGGTGGGACTCCAGTATCAGGTTCTCTAGGATCTTTAGGTGGGTCTCTCAGGAAGAAGCGCCATGAGCTGCAGACACCAGTTCAAGCTGGTGGGTCGGCCGTTACCTGTCCACGGTGACAGGTCGGCCGTTACTGCTGTCCATTTGGATTCCTGGCCTAGGTTCATTGTAATGTCCTTCGCACTCTGTTGGTCACTTTCCCAAGGGTCTTTACAGACATGGGAACGTTGCCTTCCAGAAGCCCCGGAGGAAGGTTGGGTGCAGTGCGTGAGCCGGAGGCAGAGAAACTGGCTGGCCCTCGGTTGTGTAGCAGCTTTGTGGGCAGGGAATCCCCCACGATTAGGAGCATGCAAAGCTGGCTGTGAACAGCTTCACGAGCCTGGGTCCCATACTGTGTGTAGCTTGGTCCCAGAGCCCCCAGATGCTGCTTGTTGGGCTCTGCTTGCTGCTATTTCTCATAGGACACAACTTAATGGTTATTTTAAATTCAGCTCAGAAGCTGCCTAATGACAACCAGGGAATTTTAATGTCTAAACAACAGTCAGCTCTCTGGGTAAGGGCAGTCATCTCACCTATCCACCTGTTCCAAGGGGTCCAGTGCAGTGGCAGCTAGTGCTGCCTTGTTACCACCAGTGCCAAGCACGAGGGAGATGACTAGCAGAGATGGGTGAGTGCAGAGCACAGGGGTTTCACTAGTGCCCCTTCTTGCTCTCTGTAGTCAGTGCCAGGGCATTTCTGCCTGAAGCACAGCTCGGTGGTATGAGAAGGATGGAGGTTTTACTGAACCCCCTGATTGCTATGCAGCAGGCCACATGCAGCTCAATGTACTGCCTTGAGAAGGATAAAGGAATGAGTTGACCCTGGCAGGATTTGAACCTTTGACTCCAGGGAATCTCTGTGTATCCCCAAGGCTTTTGAACACTAAGCAGTCCCCTCTGGCATAACAGCGGAGACATGAGTATGCTTGCTGAAGTACCCTGGGATGTGAGGAGATCACTCAGAGCTTGACCTTGCAAAGTGCTGCTGAGCAGCTTTTAGAGGGTGCTCCGCACTGTGCAGAATGAAGCTCTCGAGGCCATGTGGGATCAGGGATGCACAGTGTGGACAGGGGCCTGCTATATGTTAAATTCCCCAGGTGATGTTTGCTCCTGGAAGACTCTAGATACCTGTGGGACACTCGCAGCACTGGTGTCAGTGGAGGTGTGAGCAGGGGAAGCAGGATTGTGTAGTAAGAATGAAGTGGCTCCTTCTGCGTTCCCTGTGCCTGCAAAGTGCTGAGGCAGGTGTGTCGCTCTGTGCCTGCAAAGTGCTGAGGCAGGTGTGTCGCTCTGTGCCTGCAAAGTGCTGAGGCAGGTGTGTCGCTCTGTGCCTGCAAAGTGCTGAGGCAGGTGTGTCGCTCTGTGCCTGCAATGTGCTGAGGCAGGTGTGTCGCTCTGTGCCTGCAAAGTGCTGAGGCAGGCGTGTCGCTCTGTCTGTTTTGCCATGTGATACTCTTTCGGGATTCTTCCTCCGGTTAATTCCAAGTAACTTTGTATTGTAGCCATTACAGGCCCAAATATGGATACATCGGTGTGATCCCATTGACTTCACTGGAGCTGCTGGAGCATAACTGTGGGCAGAATACGGCCCATGGATTTCATAGCAGACATGCAAAGGGCTTCCTGCTGCAGATGCCTTTGTAACATAAGGCAGAGCCGCTGCTCCATCAGCCAAAGGCAATAACGACTGTGAAAACCCTCAGGCAGGGCCGTCCTTAGGCATAGGCAGAATAGGCAGCCGCGTAGGGCCTCACTCTGCCTGGGGGCACCACTCTGCAGGCAGCCCAGACAGTGGAGAAGCAGGGCTGCTGGGTCCTAGAGAGAGCCGAATGCAGCACAGTCTGAGGGACGGGATTGGCTGCTGGGGTCTCTGGGAAGGGGAGGGGGAAGGGTTGGGAAAGGAGCTCACCTGTGAGTGTGACTCTTTCCCCCGGCTGAGGTCAGGTGAGGCAGGCTCTGTGGCTCTGGAACCAGTATCCTTTGTTGTCCCCCATAACATCCATTCTTCTCCCCCTGCCCCATGGAGCACCCCCTCCTTTCTCCCTCCTCCCCAGGAGCACCCCTCTCTCTCCTCCCTCCCCTCCGTCAGGGCTGGGTTGGGTGAGTGTGACGAACTGGGAATGTTCCTAATGTTTTCTCTGAATACTGTGTTGGTGCCTCAGTGTCCCCATGGCAGTTCTTAAGTATCTGGCAGAGCAAAGGGCCAGTGCACCTAAATGCCTGACACTGTGTCTCCTAGCAACTGATGGCCTGGGTCCCTCCCCTGCAAAGGTGCCAGCTGAAGGTGTTGGAGACAAAGAGGTCAGGTGACCTCCTGGCCCGGGAAAGGAGCTGAGCAGAGAGGAGGGGCTGGGAGGGGTTGTTAGACTGGAGCTGGGTGAGGGGAGACGTGGGGGTCTGGCTCACTGCCCCCAGAATGGACCCGGCCGAGGGCTCCGGTTCGCTGTATCTACAAGCTCTGTTTTAGACCCTGTTCCTGTCATCTAATAAACCTCTGTGTTACTGGCTGGCTGAGAGTCACGTCTGACTGCAAAGTGGGGGTGCAGGACCCTGTGGCTTCCCCAGGACCCCGCCTGGGTGGGCTCACTGTGGGAAGCACACGGAGGGGCAGAGGATGCTGAATGCTCCAAGGAGAGACCCAGGAGGTGAAGCCGTGTGAGCTTCTTGCCCTGAACAAGTCTGCTCCAAGGGAGAGGAGGCTCCCCAAAGTCCTGACTGGCTTGGTGGGGAGCAGTTCCAGAGCATCGCCGGGGACTCCGTGACAGTGAGGTGCTGCGGGGGAGGGGAGGCTGACTACCTGCTGAGGAATGAAAGTGAAAGTAACTCACTTCCTGAGCAGCGAGCCAGGATTGAAATGTCACACAGGGCTGGGTTGGGGTTAGCCAGATGTGTGAAAAATCAGGACAAGGGGTTGGGGTAGATATCCCTATTTTATAGGGCCATTCCTGATATTTGGGGTCTTTTTCTTACACAGGCTCCTTTTACCCCCCGCCCCCCCCACTGCTTGTCCTGATTTTTCACACTTGCTGTCTGGTCACTCTAAGTGGGGGTAGTTGGTGCCTATATAAGACAAAGCCCCAAATATCAGGACTGGCCCTATAAAGTCAGGACATCTGGATCTGGCCACCCTAGCTGGGGAGCGCCTCTCCCCGGGTTGGCAGCTGCCAGCGATTCGTCTCATCTGGGGGGAGCTGCACAGGGCAAGATGAGCTGCTGTGGCTCCATGGGTGACCTGTCTGAGATCAGATACTGTGCTAACTTCACCATGGTCCGTAAGGCTGGTGGTGGTGCCCATTGGCGTGTGATTGCACCTGAGGGTTTGCTGCTGCTGTTGCCACTCTGCACCCCAAGAGGTGGATTTTGGGGTCTATTGCAGCTGTTGGACCAGCAGGCTGGGGGGTGAGCCAAGCATGAAAGCAGTACTGTGTTGCCATTTAGATTATCATTTAACAACTTTGTTTGCCAAAAATTCTTGCTAACAATCCTGAATCCAATTTCAATATTTTTTTTTTTAAAAAATCAATATCTTAGCCAAAAACAGAAAATTAAGTTGTTGACAATTATTAGTGACAGGTTTGGTTTGAGGCAGGGAGTGGGCCAGTTTTCATCAGAGAAACAAAAAATGTTGACTGACTTTCCTATAGCCTGTTACTCCTGATAAGAACCCTCCAACAACTGTAATATGCTCATCTCCTTACTAGTGTATAAAGCAGGGGTCGGCAACCTACGGCACACGTGTCAAAGGTGGCAGGTGAGCTGATTTTTGATGGTATGCAGCAGCAGGCTGAGCGGCTCAGCCCATCACTGCTCGGGGGTTCCGGCTGCTGCCCTATTGCCAGCTGGGATACCAGCCATTGGCCCCACTCAGCGCCTGCTGCTGGCCTGGGGACCCCCAAGGAACCCCAGGCTGGCAGTGGGCTGAGCAGGCCAGCTGAACCACTCAACCTGCTGTCAGCCTGGGGTTCCATTCACTCAGCCGGCAGCGGGCTGAGTGGGCTGGTGGCGGGCTGAGCAGGGCCGGTGGGGGGTTGAGTGGCTCAGTCTGCTGCCAGTCTGGGGTGCCAGCAGCACTCAGCCTACTGCTACTCCAGGGTTCTGGCTGCCGGCCCCTTGCCAGTCAGGAGCTCAGCCTCCAGCCCCACTCTGCCTCCTGCCAGCCTGGGTGAGCAGAATCCCAGGCTGGTAGCGGGCTGAGGGGGGGTTGGCGGCCGGGATCCTGGCTGGCAGGAGTTGGTGGTCAGAACCCCAGACCAGCAGCGGGCTGAGCAGGGCCTGGGATCCTTGTCTAGGGTTCCAGCCACCAGCCCGCTGCCGGTTTGGGGTTTCATTTACTCAGCTGGCAGTGGCCTGAGCAGGACCGGTGGCCAAGACCTCAGATAATAACAATAGTTTATTTATATAATATAGACAGAGAGAGAAACCTTCTACAAACGTTAAAATGTATTACTGGCACGAGAAACCTTAAATTACAGTGAACTTGGCACACCACTTCTGAAAGGTTGCCGACCCCTGGTATAGAGTGACCATATGTTGTACTAAGATTCTCCTGCTTTTTTTTTCCCTGTGAGTCAGTATAACTGTTGCCAGCCCAGAATTTGGGCAGCCAATGTTTTACGTTTTCACAATGTTTTCTCCAACTTTCATAAAGTAAATACATAGTTAATATGAGTTAAAAAGGCCAGGGTCACTTCTTTGTGAAGAATCTGTACAGCAGATCATGCCCATAGACGATCCAGAAAAGAAATTTGAGGTTGAACTTTTTAATGTTGTGATGGATAAAACAGTATCTGCTGTTGATGAAAGGTTTAATACCTTGCAAGTACGCCATGAACAGTTTGGATTTTTGTATGACATAACTAAATTCAATGAAATAGGAAAACAAGAGCAACTAATGACAAAGTGCAAGAACCTAGAGAGCCTCCTTAAGCACGGCGATAGTTTTGATTTAAATGGACTTGAAATGTACGAAGAATTGAGTACACTGTCATCAATGTTGCCACAGGCAAAATCGGTGATGGACATTGTACAGTTTATTCATATCCGCAAACTTGTTGACATATATCCTAATGTGTACATTGCCACTTGTATTCTATTGACAATTCCTGTAACAGTAGCATCAGGAGAACGGAGTTTCTCAAAACTAAAGCTCATTAAAAACTATTTCCGCTCTACCATGAGTCAGGAACGCTTAACTGGTCTTGCTATTCTTGCGATCGAAAAAGACACGACTTTGTATTTGTCGTACGATGACATTATAACTGATTTTGCAGCCAAAAAACCAGAAAGATTGCTTTTAATTAAAAACAAATCTTTGTTTCAATACCTCTTCATATAACTTTCCAATAAATTTTTGATAAATTAAAAAATATATATTATTTGCATAATTCTGTCATATCAGAATTTTTTCTATAGTTCTGCTTCTTTAGTGCTAGTCCATCAGCATTACAGTGTGCTTAATTAAGTTAAACTGGTTTTAATAACGTGAATGTGGCAAGTTTTCCAATACTGTAAGCTTACGTTTGTGTTGCTAAGAGCAGATCAGGCACAAGGGCACCAGTTTAATAATCTCGCCTAGGGCACCATAAATCCTAAGGCTGGCCCTGCCCTCAGGAAAAGTGCAACTGGCCTGACAAAGTAGTTCTGACCAGCACTGTGCAGCATGTGCCTTGGTCTATTCTCCACTTCCATCACACATGGTGCTGGAGACCCTCCTCACCCACAGCGTGCCTTTCTATTGATGAGCAGCAGTGGCACTCACAGCTTTGGGCTGTTGTATCTTTGTGCTGTCTCCATTGCACTGAAGTTAATGGGAGTTTTGCAACTGACTTCAGTGGAGCCAGGTTTTCATCCATAATTTAAAAAAAATCCCTAAGGAAACCAGACCTACTGCTATGCACAGATTACAGTCACAAGGGCCTAATCTCTCTCCTTCTCGCCCACCCCTCCAGGAGAGACAAACTCTACCGGCTGGCTCAAAGACTCTTTCAAATGCACTGGGATGTTCTGAATTCAGAGCATTGCAGCTTTTTGTGGGCCTGGGCCAGGTCCAGCCCAGTCTATGGGAGCTCTCGCATCAGCACCCTTGAGGCTGTATGTGGAGCACACGTGTGCCACTAACTTGCGAATCATGTGATGCAGGGGTTTTCAACCAGGGGCACACACATCTCTGGGGGTATGCAGATTCTTCCAGGGGGTACATCCACTCGTCTAGATATTTACCTAGTTTTACAACAGGCTACGTAAAAAGCACTAGAAAAGTCAGTACTAACTAACATTTCATACAGAGAAATGACTTGTTTGTCTTGTTCTGTGTACTACACTGAAATGTAAGTACAATATTTTATATTCAAATTTGATTTATTTTATAATTATACAGTCAAAATGAGTCAGCCATTTTTCAGTACTAGTGTACTGTGAAAGTTCTGTATTTTATGTCTGATTTTGTAAGCAAGTAGTTTTTAAGTGAGGTGAAACTTTTGGGGGCCCCAGGAAAATCAGACTCCTGAAAGGGGTCTAATAGTTTGGAAAGGTTGAGAGCCAGTGCTCTGGAGTATAATAATGACTGCTGTTCTCCAGGGCACTCTGGGTAGCAGTCCATCAGTGAAGGTTACCGCAGAGCTCAATCCGTTGCACACTCTGCCAGCACGACATGCTCCCCTAGCCTGTGCCAGGACCATGGTCCAGTCCATGGAACCCAGGCACATGGCCATTCTCTATCAGACCAGCACTCCATCCCGCCCTGAATCCCGGCTCTTACGCCAGCACCAGCTGCTTCAGAAGAAGGTGCAGGTATCCCCATAATGGACCATTAGGCAATAACCCGGCAACTGGAGACTTTTCAGCCTGAGCCCAGGCTCCAGCTCCATCAATCAAAGTAATTTCAAATTCGTTCAGTCCACTAGGATGTGCTAGCAAAGCAGTCCATGTCATCCTGCATGTCCAAAGAGCTGCCATGGAACCTGGACAGAAATACCCTGGAAAAGTCCAAGTCCCCATCCATCTGTATGCACAAAGCCTCTGCTCCAACTAGCTTGTCTGTCTACACTGTGATCCCAGCCTGGATCCCACTCCCCAGTTTCCCGGCAGAAGCATAGCAATCAGGTCCATTTCATCCGAATAACTGGGCTTGCAAGTGCTGTGCTTGTGGGAAGTGCAGGGTATGCATTGGGAGAACTGCCCCCTGGAGCTGCAATGAGCTGCCCACTACTCACTGCAAACTCTGAGATACTGCCCCCCAGTTGATGTGCATTTGAAGAACCCCAAGAACTTCACAGTAATTTATCTGTCACTATGCACAGGGCAGCCTTAACGGAGACATGCCAAGCCTGGCACCGAGCACAGCTGGTCAAAAACAGGGATATGCTTTTCACAGCATGTTCATGTCCAAAACTGTAGGAATTTGATATTTTTGACTAACCGTAGCGCTGAGCAGTCAGCTTGGGCTTTCAGTTGGCCTGAGCTGCGGAACTGGCATAGGAGAGAGCCACCACGGCAGCGTGATCATCTTCATTCGAAAGCAAAGTTCTTGCAGTGCCAGAGCCTGCAGGTGTTGGTGACACAGGGGAAAAGGGATTGAGGGCACTGACTGGGTTTGCTAGACTGAGCAGGAGGAAGAAGATTGTGAATCCTGACCAGTGTTTGATGGCAGTCTGTACAACTGGAGGGCTCAGAGGAAAGGTGAGTCTGGAGAGACCTGCTCTCGCGTACCGGAAGGGCTGGCTGGGGGGTAAAGGACCTTTGTGCTATGGGTACCCTTCTTATGTCTGGGCTGCCTGCTTACATGATGAGGTCGCTGGGACCTGGACTTTCTCTCACTATGGTAGTTGAGTGCCTGGCACAATATGGCACTGAGCTTGCGTGGGGTCTGTAGGTGCTGTTGTGATACAGATGAATGAATATTGTTGTAACCAACTCAGCAGCTGTTGGGCTGGGAGGTGGATGTGGGGAATGCTGTTGGAGGTTGCTAATAGTGGGGACAGCGGTGAGACTTGCCTCCAGCAAAGGCTGGTTGTGACATACAATCATCAGTGAATCATGGCTGGTCAGTGGCCTGCGTGCAATGAAATCCTGGGCCTAGCCTCCATATCAGGCTGGTGTCTCGCTGGTACAGTGATAGTGCAATGGAACTGCTTTCACAGAGCTCTCAGTCACAGAAGTCACTCCCACAAGTGGCAGGAATTTGGCAGTCTTAGCAGAGGCCAGGCAGATTTCTATTTCCTCCTGCCAGTGGAGGTGGTGAAGGGGCTGATGCTCAGCCATGGAGTGAGGTGGAGAGGGCAGGAATTGTCCTGCTGTCCCTAATGGTGTATGAAGAATTCATAACGCATAGAAACGCCTCCTGCACCTTGGTGCTTTTGTGATGAGTTCTGGTGTATCTTCGAGCAAAGACTGGCTTGTTTTCAAGCAATATAATCCAGTTGTTTTTGTGCCAAATATACACAACAATCACTGGCTTTGCCGAGTGTGACACAACCTCCTTCTTGAGCAAACAATGCAAGGTGGAGCTGTGAAGCCCTGGGATGCAGAGAAAAAACAGGATCTGCTCAAAGCTGTGTGAAAGGTGTAGTGGAACTCACTCCTAAACAGCAGATTTCAGTCCCCACAGCTGTGTGAGTCTAGCGTCTTTCAGGGCCACTATATTGAGAACAAAATAAAGAGAGAGTTGGTGGGGAGGCGTTTCCTTGTGTTCTCTTCGCACCAGGTATCCTCCAACTGCACTACACACTGGAGACTGTGTGTTCTTGGGCGTAGTCAACTGCGGTGACCATCTCAAGGCTAGGAGGTCGAGCTGGCACTCAATGAAGTTAAAGGGCAATTAGTTCCAAGCCAACCCATGGAAACTTTCCTCACCGAAGGCCAGGTTCTCCAGAGCTCAGGGCCAGATTCCCAAGAGCACAGCACCCACAATTGGGACCAGGTTCTCAAGATAGCGTACCTCCCATTTGGACCCCTAAAAGTGGACGCATTGCATGCTGGGAGATGTCTTGCCCATCTTTCCGAAAGAGTCAAGCAGCACCTATTGTGAGCCTCATGGGGGGCCCTGATATGCTGAGCTCTTGTGAGTCTCTGTCCCCAACAGTGAGTGCTGAACCCCTTGGGAAGCTCAGGCCAAAGTGCCACTTGCCAGTCACTGGAGCAGGAAGTCAGTGAGGTGAATACTTGGCTGGATGTTCTTTCAAGATTGACCTATTGAATGCAGGATCAAGCCCTTGATGAACAGCTGTAATGTGTAATTCTGCAAGTTGAGATGATGGTAAGATTAATCAGTGTTCATACTTCAGGGTGTAAACTGGTCACTATAGCTGAATCAGGAAGGAATTTCACACATCTACCTACATAACAATTCATAGGCAAATAGGCTTACTACTGGGGCTGGTCAACAACTCCTCTTTAAAACATCTGCTCCCCGGTGCTGCGTCAGGCAGGATAGCACAGGAAATGGTCTGACCCATTATGGCAGCTCCTTTTGCTCCCACGACAAGAAGAAAACTGTGTGGTGATAATGAGATGACAGGACCCTCTGTTTACAGTGGTTTTGTGCTTCCTACCTTGCTCGAGCTAGTGAGTGGAGCACCCACCTGCTACAGTGCCTTTGGCTTCACAGGGTCAGGTTAGGCAAGCACCACAGCCAGTGATGTGTATCTTGACTGTCTGCAGAATATGCTAGAGATGCCTGGGAGGCTGTGTACGCTTGGGTTTCATGGCACTGAAAAGGTTAAGTCAGTTTTGCAAATAGAAGAAAAGCAGCCTGGTCTGCATAGGGAATTCCCATGACAACAGCAGAAAGTGCCCAGCTGATTCTCTGCACTGGACATATCCCTGCAGGGCCAGAGGATGTACGATAATCACATGTACCATCTCCACAGCCATTCACAGCATTAACTAATTCCCCCTGCCAGCTGCCTTGCATGGGGTGTTCACCTGCAGACACAGAGCTGTAGTGAGCTGCCTGTTGTCACACAGCAAGCCAGTGGCACCCAGCAGCTCTGGGCTCATTTACTCTGAGACACTACCTCCCTTCATGTGGAAACCCTTCTCCCAGGGTGTTTGGGTCAACGGGACAGAAATGGCCGTGTGTCGATTTTATTGTGCCTGGGAATCTTTGCTTTGCAATAAACGAGCTTGGATCTGGGCTTACACTTCACCCTACCCTGAAAGACGAGCAGAGTCTTCCCAAGGACAGGGATTTTCAGAGAACACATCTGAAAGCTTCTTCTGTACCTGGCTGGGACAAAGTGACAGAGAAAATAAGCAAGAAAAATGAACCGAAACTTCCAGTCTTTATTACATTGTATCAGTGAACTCACATGCAAAGTCCATGGAAACTGATTAGATAACTGCTGGGAAGGCACTAGGGGCTGCATGCTGCCCTCATCTGTGCCCAGACAGCCCCACTGAACTTTGAGGGATCAGTGAGGGCAGGATTTAACTAGGGGGGAGCTTCTTACTAGGTTTTATGACATGCAAAGCAGGGCGGGCCAGATAACATTAATATCACTGAAACGCAAACAACAGGCCAGCCCTGCCACCCCCACTCGTGTGGAATCAGTGGGGTGGATTGCAGGGCCAGGGTGCTGGAAATGGGCTGGAAGCAGAGATTACCATCCTTCTGCCACAGTTATCGTTTACACAGCACCGTTGCTGTGCCTGGCTGGGTACAGATTCAAAGACAGGCTGCTGCACCAGGCACTGATAGTCTATGTTAGACATGACACAGCCAGAGACTAGAACAGACGCAGAGCTGGGAGGGGGTTGAGAAAAGAATGGGTACTTCAACCCCAGCAACACACGGAGCGGGTTGAATCTCTGGGTCCAGTGCTGCTGTTAATAGTCACAGGGTGGAGCTCTCTTAAATCCAGAGGGAGTGTGGATGGAAGAATCCAGCCCATTGCTTCTAGACTGGGTTGCTGAAGAGCTTGGTGAGGTTATGGAGCCTCTTAGCACCCTGGCCTGGCTCCAGTCTAGCCTAGCAACGAGCACGTGGCTGCAAGTAAAGAGCATCAGCCTTTAGTTCCTGGCCGACAAGCATCCCTTTGACACACACACCCATCCTCCCCCCGTCGCCACGGGGGCAGGCAAAGCAAAGAGACCAAGGACTGAATGGGGATGGAAACTGGAGTAACCACTTGTCGAAACAAGTGGACTCCTTCCCTTCTCTTTCAACTCACTGATGCCTCTTACCGACATTACCTGGGAAAGACCTACTAGTGTCTGCCTCTCTGCCAAGGCACAGATTGCAGCCTGCACTATCAGTTCCCAAGTGCCCTCCCAGTCCTCTCTGGAATGGACCCAGTGCTGGGCTTTCTCCTACTGTCCTGGGCAGAGTATTTCCTGGTCTGACAGATCTCACAGCTGGGAAATTGGTCCTGTCCTTCATGTCACACAATGTCCTATCTCTGCAGGCAGTGTTGAGCTTCTAGAGCAGCAGCCCCACACACCGGTTCGTGCTGAATTATTTGCTGGGCTGTACATGGTGCATATATTATTGAAAGGAAGATGATCACTTATTCAAACCAGCGTTTCATAGAGCTTACCCTGAGCCAGGCTACAGATCATTTTCTAAAGCACAGATTTCTTCATTAGTTGAAACTTTGGTCCAGCTTACTTAGGACCTGAATCAGAATAGCAATCAGGAACTCTGAAATACACCCACATGAGTGTGAACAGAGTTCTCCTAGGTAATTGTCAGTGACATCACAGGCCTGGTCAAAGCACATTTTGTAGATTTCGTTAATGATTCAAATACCGAAAAAAAAAAAAAAAAGTTCACATTGGAAATGAGAATTCAAGGCAATCTAACCAAAGGCCAGCCACCTCTGTAACTACATTAGCCAAATATAACGAATCAGTGTTTATCTTACTGCTTTCTCTTGAAACTTAATCAGCCCATGTCATTCTGTCACTGAAGTTTCATCCAATTTGATTTTAATACAAACTAGACATGTAATCGAAGAACGCAAGTAACCAAACCCCTTGCTCGGGGTCCCTGGTCCTCGACACCCTCACATGTGGGTTTTGATTTACACCCTGGCTTCAGCGGGGCTACTCCCCTGTGCAAGAGTTTGCAGGTCAGGTCACAGCCTTCGCTCTGAAGTGCAACGCTCATGATCACCACCATGTAGTGTTTAGGGTGATTATCTCTGTTGGATGGAAGTAATGGAAAACCACATGAAAAATAAACACTTTATTTTAGGGGACATTTTGGGGAAACACCATTTCTCTTAGCGTATCTTGTATTTTTCTCTGAAGTGTACATTTCTCCTGCTGTCAAGCATACAGTGCAATTATCAGAAGCTTCAATTTAATGTTTAAAATGGTACTTAATAGTTTTAATACATTTCACAACATCTTTATTGTTTGAAATCCGTTCATAAAACTCTTTGAGTACAACTGAAATTAACTTTAATTTGATGCTCATCCTTAAAAAACTCAATATGCTGCAGGCTTCTGCAATCTGTCCCAGTCTGTTTATGCAAGGAAAATATACCTTCCATGGCTGCCTTTGAAATGGGAAAGACATAATAAGTTACAAGTTTTAAGGAATTTGAAGATCGAGAATTAGACCATTTCCTCACACAACCAGACTCCTGCAGTATGCACAGGCACTCTGCAGAATCTCTCAGTGCATGCTATTCCTTACACACACAATCCATAGCCAGCCTTTTGTTAGCTTCAACCCTTCAGTAATGCCCACAAGTTCCTGAAAAGTCAGCATTTTTTTCAGCGGAAGTGGCTGAATCAGATTAAGGTTGTTTTCTTCATTGAATAAAAACGTGACATCAGGTATGTGAGAGCTGTTGCACACCACTGAATGAAAAGCCTTCCCATTTTGCTTTGCGATGATGTGCTTTTAGGTAAAAGTTACAGTTATGACCAAAGAATCTGTCACCACTTCTTCGTTGTTACTTCCTCTTTAATGAATCCATTATGTTATAAACTTCAGCACATACAAGATCAGATTTTTAATTTTAAAACTGTATTGTAAAAATAACTTTTAGCACATTGTGGAAGAAATATAAGTAGTTTTCAGTACTGGAAGTTTTTCTCCATTATCTCCATCTTTGTCATCCTTAAAAAAGTAAGAATTGCAGCTGCACACAAATAACTTTGAATAGCTGGAAAACATTTTAAGATCCTTTCAACTGCAGGGTGTAGAGAGAATCATCCTTGGGGATGTGCCTCAACATTTCCATGTATTCAAGGTTAACCAAATGAAATACCTCCTATAACTCTGAAACTCAATTGGCAGATGAGCAAAGTGATTGAGAACTTTTATTACAAGACCTTGAGGATCAAATGTTGACTTACCTATAGCGTAGTTTGCTGTATTATTGCAATATATGAGCTGGGCTAGCTGGAAGCAATAGTCATTTTTGTTTTTCATTCATTTGTAGACTGAGTGGTATCTCTCAAAGTTAACATTATCATTATCAGCTGCAAATGATGATCCGTTGTCAAAGGTCAAACCATTTTTGTATGCTGTTCACATTTTCAAATAGTCCTCATGCAGTTTCATTGCTGTCTTGAAAATAATCAAGTAGACAATGTCCTTCCTGTGTGGTAAAGGACAGCTATCAGAAACATGTTTGATATTCCCATGGTTTGAGGCACAGACACCATAAGAACGGCCGTACCGGGTCAGACCAAAGGTCCATCTAGCCCAGTATCTGTCTACCAACAGTGGCCAATGCCAGGTGCCCCAGAGGGAGTGAACCTAACAGGCAATGATCAAGTGATCTCTCTCCTGCCATCCATCTCCATCCTCTGATGAACAGAGGCTAGGGACACCATTCTTTACCCTTCCTGGCTAATAGCCATTTATAGACTTAGCCACCATGAATTTATCCAGTTCCCTTTTAAACACTGTTATAGTCCTAGCCTTCACAACCTCCTCAGGCAAGGAGTTCCACAAGTTGACTGTGCACTGCATGCAGAAGAACTTCCTTTTATTTGTTTTAAACCTGCTACCTATTAATTTCATTTGGTGACCCCTAGTTCTTGTATTATGGGAATAAGTAAATAACTTTTCCTTATCCACTTTCTCAACGTCACTCATGATTTTATATACCTCTATCATATCCCCCCTTAATCTCCTCTTTTCCAAGCTGAAGAGGCCTAGCCTCTTTAATCTTTCCTCGTATGGGACCCTCTCCAAACCCCTAATCATTGCACTTTCAGCTTTCCCTGGAGGTGCTCCAACCTCACTCGGCCCTGAGGCCCCTCCCTTGCTCTGCCTCTTCTTCCTCTACCCCATCCTCCGAGTGCATTCTACCTCTTCCCACCCCTGCTCCTCCCCCTCCCCCAGCACCTCCCACTCGCCACCAAACAGCTGGTCGGCGGCGGGAGGCACTGGGGGGAGGGGGAAGAGCTGATCAGTGGGGCCTGCCAAACAGCTGATTGGCGGGTGAGTGGTGAGTGCTGAGCACCCACTATTTTTTCCATGGGTGCTCCAGCCCTGGAGCACTCATGGAGTCAGCACCTATGGTTTGAGGCATCAATGGCCACAGAGAAAATATGCCCTTTTCAGCCAAGTCTTTAATTGTTTTCTCAGTTGAAAGAGGAGCTAATATATTGTTTGCAGTACATGAAGTTTCTGTCCTAGCAAGATGTATCAATATTAGCTATGGGTGATTCTTGGGAAAAAACACTATTTAATATGCTGTCGCGATCATGTGAGTAACTCTGGATAATACTATGGTATGCTTCTGTTGCTTCTGCAGCAGCGACCTAGCAATATTCTGCATTTTCACGTTAATTAACAGCTAATAATTAGGTAAGCCTAACTGTAGTATGAAGCCAATTAGTTGAAACTATGGTAAAGAACAGAATAATCAGACATATAGATGAACATGATTTGTTGGGGGAAGAGTCAACATGGTTTTTGTAAAGGGAAATCATGCCTCACCAATCTACTAGAATTTTTTGAGGGTGTTGACAAGCATGTGGACAAGGTTGATCCAACGGATATAGTGTACTTAGATTTTCAGAAATCCTTTGACAAGGTCCCTTCCCAAAGGCTCTTAAGCAAAGTAAGCTCTCATGGGATAAGAAGGAAGGTCCTTTCACGGATCAGTAACTGGTTAAAAGATAGAAAACAAAAGGTAGGAATAAATGGTCAGTTTTCAGAATGGAGAGAGGTAAATAGTGGTGTCCCCCAGAGGTCTGTATTGTCACCAGTCCTATTCAACATATTCATAAATGATCTGGAAAAAGAGGTAAACAGTGAGGTGGCAACATTTGCAGATGATACAAAACTGCTCAAGATAGTTAAGTCCAAAGCAAACTCCTAAGAGTTACAAAGGGCTCTCTCAAAACTGGGTGACTGGGCACTAAACTGGCAGATGAAATTCAGTGTTGATAAATGCAAAGATATAAAATATTGTATTGCCTTTATATAAATCCATGGTACACCCACATCTTGAATACTGCGTGCAGATCTGGTTGCCCCATCTCAAAAAAGATATATTGGAATTGGAAAAGGTTCAGAGAAGGGCAACAAAAATGATTAGGTGTATGGAACAGGTTCTGTATCAGGAGAGAGTAATAGGACTTTTCAGCTTGGAAGAGAGACAACTAAGGGGGGATATGATAGAGCTCTATGAAATCATGACTGGTGTGGAGAAAGGAAATAAGGAATTTTATTTTACTCCTTCTCATAATACAAGAACTAGGGGTCACCCAATGAAACTAATAGGCAGCAGGTTTAAAGCAAATGAAAGGAAGTTCTACTTCACACAACCAAGGCTGTCCCTACCCATACGCAAAGTACGCAGCTGCTTGCTGCTCCAGCCCCTGTTCTGCCCCTGCATCACCCTAGCCCCGCCTCTTTCTGCCCCAGCTGTGCTCCCTCTCCACCCCTTCCCCAAAGCCCCTGCTCCTGCTCCGCCCCCCCCTTCCTGCCCCTTCTATGCCCCAGTCCCACCCCCACTCCAACCCTTCCCCTGAGCACACTCACCGGGCAGTGGTAAGTGGAATGCTTTGCCGGTGAGTGGTGGGGGGGCGGTTCCTCCTGTCCCCCAAGCCTCAAAGCTGGGAGTCAGGGAAGCAGAGCAGAGCGGGCTGGGGCTGAGTCACTCCACTTACCACTGCCCCCCTGCTCTGCCCCAGCCCCTTCCCCTGAGCACACTCACCGGGCGGCAGGAAGTGGAGCGACCCAGCCCCACCCTGCTCCACTCCGGCGACTCATGCTGGGGGATGGTTCCCCCCTGTCCCCCAAGCCTGCTCCTACCGACCCCCCCCAACAGAGGCCTGGGGCCAGCCCCTCCTCTGGTTGACTCCTGCCCCGCCCCCAACGGGTGGGCTGCGTATGGCACCAAAATGGCTAGGGACGGCCTTGCACACAACGCACAGTCAGCCTGTGGAACTCCTTGCCAGAGGATGTTGTGAAGGCCAAGACTCTAACAGGGTTCAAAAAAGAACCAGAGAAGTTCATGGAGGATAGATCCATCAATGGCTACTAGCCAGGCTGGGCAGGGATGGTGTCCTAGCCTCTGTTTGCCAGAAGCTGGGAATAGGAGACAGGAGATGGAGCACTTGATGATTCCTTGTTCTGATCATTCCCTCTGGGGCACCTGCCATTGGCCACTGTCGGAAAATAAGATTGGACCTTTGGTCTGACTCAGTGTGGCTGGTTTTATGTTCTTATGAACTGTGTATAATAGCAAAGCACACCAGGAACACTGACTTCAGTGAGAGCAGGATCAGATCGACAGTGAGTCTCAGTACTGAAGTAGTAGAACGAGTCCTGCACGACTTTAGTCCGATGTAATGTGCAAAGTGCAATGCCAGTTACAGCCTGATAAAAGCCTGATTTTGGTCTAGGATGGTGTCAGTGCAAAGAACACACAGGGCCAAAGTCCGGGCTGCTTCCCTCTTGGAGCAGACTTGGGTCACGTGGGTCGCCCCACCCAGAACCTGATTTGTAGAGTTAAGCAAATCTTGAGTCCAACCAAGAGGGGATTCTGTAGGAGGTGGAGGTGGGTGAAATGTAAACTAATGTAAGGAAGTGAGAATGCAATCCAGTAATCTGTGTCTAGGCACATCCCTCCATGCAAAGAGGTAGGATGTTTCTGTGGTGTTAAATGCACTGATGTCATTCTACAGATCTGCTTCCTAGTCACAGTAGCAGTGGAGCTTTTGTGACGTCCCTAAGGATTATGATGGTAATTTACAGCATAAAGATGTGTGCGGTTAGCTAGGCTGTTTCTGATGAGATCCTTTAGGAGTGCTCTCAGAGCCTCATTCATGAGGTGGTGTTTTAGCTGTGAGATCACCATACAGACAATCAGCAATTCCAATCTATTGGCCACTAGAACTCCAGATAGCAAAATGTGGACTGAAAACAGCTAAACTATCAATATTCTCCCTGCTATTCTGTCATATCAAAAGCAGAGACAATTCAACTGGAATAACAAAAGGCCTTGTGATCTGTGTTGTGAGCACAAAGATTGCTATGAACGCTGAAATCGTCACTGACCCCTAACCACAGACCTCTGAACAGGACAGCACAGCCGATCAAGTCCAGGCTTTACTGAAAGCACATGGAACCGTGGGCCAGTTTCACCCCGGCTGCAACTGCATTGGGCTAGATGCTACTTTCCGTTACACAGGTTAAAGCCAGAGTAATTGTTGATTTCGGTGGGATGTCTCTTGATTCACATTGTTGTGAGTGGATGATTGAGCCCAACAGAAGAATGATTTTTTTTTTCTTCTTGTAAGGGAGAAACATTGGGTGTGATTCTCCCCTCACTTCGACTGGTGTCAAAAGAGTAGTGGTAAGGGAGAGAGGAGGCCTGATCTCCTCTCAATGTTAATTATCAAATTGATTTTCAGACTTGTAATAGATCAGACAGCAAAATCCCCTGCTTTTAAAGTGCTGTTAAACTCTGTTATCAGCATCTGCAACTGGGATGGATTGGGTTTTTCCAGAGACTAGTCTAGGTCAGTGCTGATTTTTGATTTTATTGGCAAAGCATCCCGTGGAATTTCAAATCAATCCCACTGGCAGTGCAGATCCACAGGAGAGAGGGCAAGTGCTCTGGCAGCACGCCTGTAGTTTGTGTAGGCCCATAAATGCCTGTGTTCAGATTCTGCTCTAAAGCAATGCTACAGGCTTCAAAGAGCAGGCCTGAGGCAGATCAGACGCATATGAAGGCCTTGATTTTGCATCAGTTGGTGCTGGTTTGCAGGCTCTTTTTCACAGCTCGTGGCTTGCAGGAGGGAAGCTCCGAGCAGATTCTTGGCTCGGCTGTACTAGCAGGTGCCAGGGGCCCTAGCTTTGTCTGCTGTTGCCATATTTAAATATCGCCTCCATTGCTTCCCATTTCAGTGCCCAGAAAGCAAAGCGCCCTAGCCAGTTCTGGCTGCTCCTTCACAATGTGCATTTTTCCTTGTTAAAGGTCAGTGATTCCTGCTGGGGTCCAGACTCTGACCTCAGTCACACCAGTGACTCCACTGATCCAAGGGATAGCCAGATTTGGTCCTAAGATTTCCCTCCGTTATCCCCTACAGCAGCTGTACCTGCCATGGGCCTGGGAACTGAAACAGGAGGGGCCGCATCCCCAGCTTGTGTAAATCAGTAGTACTCTGCTGGAGTGAGTGGGGCTAGATCCCAGCTGGTGTGAAAGGGCCGTAGCTCCGCTGGAGTGAGTGGGGCCAGATCCCAGCTGGCGTGAAAGGGCCGTAGCTCCGCTGGAGTGAATGGGGCCGGATCCCAGCTGGTGTGAAAGGGCCGTAGCTCCGCTGGAGTGAGTGGGGCCAGACTCTCAGCTGGTGTGAAAGGGCCGTAGCTCCGCTGGAGTGAATGGGGCCGGATCCCAGCTGGTGTGAAAGGGCCGTAGCTCCGCTGGAGTGAGTGGGGCCAGACTCTCAGCTGGTGTGAAAGGGCCGTAGCTCCGCTGGAGTGAGTGGGACCAGATCCCAGCTGGTGTGAAAGGGCCGTAGCTCCGCTGGAGTGAGTGGGGCCAGACTCTCAGCTGGTGTGAAAGGGCCGTAGCTCCGCTGGAGTGAGTGGGGCCGGATCCCAGCTGGTGTGAAAGGGCCGTAGCTCTGCTGGAGTGAGTGGGGCCGGATCCCAGCTGGTGTGAAAGGGCCGTAGCTCCGCTGGAGTGAGTGGGGCCGGATCCCAGCTGGTGTGAAAGGGCCGTAGCTCCGCTGGAGTGAATGGGGCCGGATCCCAGCTGGTGTGAAAGGGCCGTAGCTCCGCTGGAGTGAGTGGGACCAGATCCCAGCTGGTGTGAAAGGGCCGTAGCTCCGCTGGAGTGAGTGGGGCCGGATCCCAGCTGGCGTGAAAGGGCTGTAGCTCCGCTGGAGTGAGTGGGGCCAGACAGAGAGCGGCATGAACAGATACTTGAACTGGCAAGTCCATGCAATTGCCATGTTAACAGGGATGTATCGCAGGAAAATTGGCTCATGTTCTGGAGAAGCCAGAGCCACCAGAAGTAGGTTGGTGTAGTTAGCACTTCATTCAGATTCTTTGTTGCTTTATAAGGCACACAACATGGCAGGTGATGCATTTCGCTACTTTGCACAGCACAGCGCAGTTGGCATCTGGCCCAGTTAGAGCTTCCCCTTTGCAAACTGAACAGATGGGAACAGGGGAACCCGACATCTGTTCTTCCTATTGCACCAGTGTCCCCAGCTGACTGGTTCTGGTCCATTACTAGATGGAAATGATAGCACCGTCAATCAGAAAAGGCAGAAGTGTTCAATACATTATTTCTGTTATGCATTTGGGAAAAAGCCAGATGTAGTCCTACTACATCCTTTCTATTCCACTAGTATCTCAGAAGGATGTTAAACAGCAGCTGCTAAAGTTAGACATTTTAAAATGGGTAGGTCTGGATAACTTGTATCTAGGAGTTTAAAAAGAGCTGTTGGAGAAGTTCACTGGACCATTAATATTGCTTTTTTTCAATAAGTCTTGGAACACTGGAGAAATTTCAGAAGACTGGTAGAAAGCTAATGTTGTGCCCATATTTAAAAAAAGTAAGGAGGATGACCTGGGTAATTGTAAGCTAGTCAGTCTGACATTAATCCCAGGCAAGATATTGGAGTGGCTGATAAAAAATGAATAAAGGAGAATAATATAAACTAATGTAATCAATTCCAGTCAACAGGGATTTATAGAAAAGAGATCTTGTCAAACTGACTTGGTATCTTTTTCTATGTGATTACAGGTTTGTTGCTGTTTGGTTGATACTGAAATTTCTGTAAGCCATTTGACTTGGTACCAGATGGCATTTTGATTTCAAATCTAGAAGGACACAAAATCAACATGGCACACTGGATTAAAAACTGTCTAACTGATAGGTCTCAAGATGTAATTGTAAACAGTGAATTATCACCAAACAGGTGTATTTCTGAAAGGGTCCTGCATGAATTGGGTTTTGGCCCTATGCTATCTAACATGTTTATCAATGAACTGGAAGAAAACATAGACTCATCACTGATGAAGTCTGCAGATGACACAAAGTTTTGGGGAGTGGTAAATAATAAAGGGGATAGGTTATTGATACAGAGTGATCTAGATCTTTTGGTAAACTAGGTGCAAGCAAAATTATGGGTTTTAACATGGCTAATTGTAAATGTATGCTTCTAGGAACAAAGAATGTCAGCTTCATTTACAGGGTGAGGGAGGGATTCTATCCTGGGAAGCAGTGACTCTGAAAAAAGCTTGGGGGTTGTGGTGGATAATCAGCTGAACATGAGGTCTCAGTGCAACACTGTGTAGTGGCCAAAAGAATTAATGCAATCCTTGGATGTATAAACTGAGGAATCTTGCTTAAGAGTACCAAGGTTATTTTAACTCTGACCATTACTAGAATATTGTGTCCAGTTCTGGTATCCACAATTCAAGAAGTGTGTTGATAAATTGGAGAGGATTCAGAGAAGAGGCACAAGAGTGATTTAAAGGATTGGAGAATATGCTTTGTCGTGATAAACTAACTAGATTAAGCTCCGTGAGTCTCACAAAGAGAAGGTGAAGGGATAACTTGATCACAGTCTGTAAGTATTTACATGGGGAACAGAAATTCTAATAATGTTTCTTAATTCTAGCGGACAAAGGCATAGCAAGATCCAACAGCTGGCCGTTGAAGCTAGACAAATCCAGACTGGAAATGAGGTATCAGTTTTTAATAGTGAGGCTAATTAATGGGCAGTGCCAGCCTCTTCCCCTGCGGTAGGCTAGACAGAAAAGTGGGAGGTTGGGGCGCTATACATCTTGTGGGCACACATTTTTTTTTTTAACAATATGCACTTAAATGTGTGTTTTATCTGTGTTATCCTCAGAAGGAGGATAAAAATGTATATACAGACAGATCAGTTTTAAACTTCATCTATGGCAGCTCACTGGGTGCAACATTTATTCACAGAAAATCAATAGGAAAAAACTCTTAGCCAATAAATAAAGAAATAAACTAATTATACTAATAATATTAACAATAATAATAAATGCAAACTTCTGGGGAAAATTACTGGTTAAATCAATACTAATAACTAATTACCGGTTCTTTAAATCTGAGATTGTGCTGTATTGTATTTTAAAATTAGCCATTTTCACATGCAAAGAAAATGAAACCACCACCACACACACACACACTACTTTTTAAAGCTACCGACCAAAACTAAGTACACCTTTTTCCTTAGCCAGTCAAGCCTGTATTTCCATTACAGTCAAATCAAACACCAATCAAATATACACTCTGAAAATTCATATAATTTTTAACATGCTGAGCACTCTGGCACTGACCCAGGAAAGGACTCAAAACTGTGCTGAGATTTAAGAACAAGTCCTCCCATTGACTATCCAGCATATGCTTAGCTTTAAGCACATGAAGTGCTTTCACAGAGCAGGGCTGGAGTGCTCAGCGTCTTGCAGGACTGAGTCCTATAACGTCTGTCATTAAACTATGAACTAATAAAACTGGCAGAAACTGGGCCAGCTAATAGCCAGCCTGATTTAGAAAAAAAACAAATAAAGAGTTGTTGAAATGAAGATAGTCCGTGACGAGTGACCCAAAGAGAAGGGTGTTGCACTAATTCCTGGGACACAGGTGGAGGCTCAGGGAATGAGTTCCACAAGTGAGAGCCTTAGAATCATAGAATATCAGGGTTGGAAGGGACCTCAGGAGGTATCTAGTTCAACCCCCTGCTCAGAGCAGGACCAACACCAACTAAATCATCCCAGCCAGGGCTTTAAGTCTGGCCTTAAAAACCTCTAAGGAAGGAGATTCCACCACCTCCCTAGGTAACCCATTCCAGCGCTTCACCACCCTCCTAGTGAAATAGTGTTTCCTAATATCCAACCTAGACCTTCCCCACTGCCACTTGAGACCATTGCTCCTTGTTCTGTCATCTGCCACCACTGAGAACAGCCGAGCTCCATCCTCTTTTTTGTTGCCCTCCATTGACTCTTTCCAATTTGTCCACATCCCTTCTGTAGTGGGGGGACCAAAACTGGACACAGTACTCCAGATGAGGCCTCACCAGTGCCGAATAGAGGGGAATAATCACTTCCCTCGATCTGCTGGCAGTGCTCCTACTAATACAGCCCAATATGCCATTGGCCTTCTTGGCAGCAAGGGCACACTGCTGACTAATATCCAGCTTCTCGTCCACTGTAATCTCCAAGTCTTTTTCTGCAGAACTGTTGCTTAGCCAGTCGGTCCCCAGCCTGTAGCGGTGCTGGGATTCTTCCTTTCTAGGTGCAGGACTCTGCACTTGTCATTGTTGAACCGCATCAGATTTCTTTTGGCCCAATCCTCCAGTTTCCTCTTAGTTCTGGGAACTACGCATGAGCTGGTCCATTTGGAATCTCAGTGCCCATTCTGGACAGACCAACAGTCACTTAAATACCTGAGGCATGGATAACTGATCAGTTTACATCTTCTATTAAAGGGACAGGATTTGGCAAATAACTATAGGTATCTAAAGGCCTGTTATTAGGGGTCAAAGTCTGACCATGGGTGTATTCTTGTTACACCTATTGAGCTCAAAGGGAGGAGCACATCAGCAGTCAAGGGCAGAAATTGATACTAAGATACTGTTTTAAAAAGTAATTACTCCTGTGTCCGCATAATGGTTAAATGCCATGAAAGCATTTAGGGACTGAGTCTCACTTCCACTAAGGGCCTTTGGCACTGCTCTGACTGTGTAACATGGGCCCTTACAGTGGGCATAGACATAATTCTCTTCCAAGTCTAGGCTCCTGTGACGTTATTGATATAAACTGGGACCATACAGAACATGGTTTGCAACCAAGGTCCTGTAGTGGCACCAAATCCTATGTAAAGGGGGTCATATAAGGTGTCTAAGACCAAGTTATGAGTTACTGGTTATGATTATGCTGTCTGTATGTCTCTATCATTTTGTAGTTGAAGTTATAAGTATTGGCTCTATACTGTCTATATTTCAAACTTGTGCTGTGTTACTGGGAAAGATCCCAGACAAATCGGTGTTAGCTCTGCTTAGCCTGCTTGATGGCCCATTAAGGACCATCAGCTACACAGCTGACCCATTGAGAGGAGGCAGATACGCCTTGTGACTCAGCAGGGTGTGCAGGAACTGGCCCATGTGACTGCAAACTCCATTTTGCTTTAATTTTCCACAGTAAGAACAAAGAAGTGTTCTTACACCTGGAAGTGCCTATATAAGGCTGATGCCTCATTTCCATCTTGTCTTCAATCCTGCTTCCTACCTCTGGAGGGACTTTGCTACAAGCTGAAGCTCTACACAAGGGACTGATGACCCATCCCAGCGGGGATGTTCTCCAGAGACTTGATTTGAACCTGTAGTTTGCTCCATCACTGCTACAAGCCTGAACTAAGAACTTTGCCATTACTGGATGTAATTGATTCCATTTAACCAATTCTAGCTCTCATCTCTATCTTTTTCCCTTTATGAATAAACCTTTAGATTTTAGATTCTAAAGGATTGGCAACAGCGTGATTTGTGGGTAAAATCTGATGAGTATATTGACCTGGGTCTAGGGCTTGGTCCTTTGGGATTGAGAGAACCTTTTTCTTTTACTGGGGTGTTGGTTTTCATAACCATTCATTCCCAGAACGAGTGGCACTGGCGGTGATACTGGGAGACTGGAGTGTCTAAGGAAATTGCTTGTGTGACTTGTGGTTAGCCAGTGGGATGAGACCAAAGTCCTCTTTGTCTGGCTGGTTTGGTTTGCCTTAGAGGTGGAAAAACCCCAGCCTTGGGCTGTGACTGCCCTGTTTGAGTAATTGGTCCTGAATTGGCACTTTCAGTTGGGTCCCGCCAGAACTGCATCATCACAGCTCCTATATGCTGATTGAGTTGTGCAACAAGGACTTAGTGAGGTAAATGAGAATCAGGCTCTGTACTTTAAAAAAAAAAAAAGTTGCTTTTTACATAAGAATACATAAGATAATTTCCTTTCTTTTCGCATTTACAAAACTCTAAAACCAGATAAAGCCCTTTTTTTGTTTGTTTGTTAGAAACTACAAAAAATATCATCTGGGCTAAAATTCTTTAATCCAAAAACTCAACCTGGAGCAAATATCTATGCCTAAAAGATAAGATGCTAATGGCTGAGATATATAAATACAACTGTTCCAGAGCCTTTAACCATAGCAGCACTTATGCAATGAAGCTGAAATAATACATAGTTCCGTGAATTCCCTCTTTCAAAATATGAGGAGAGATACATCTATAGAATCATAGAATATCAGGGTTGGAAGGGATCTCAGGAGGTATCTAGTCCAACCTCCTGCTCAAAGCGAGACCAACCCCAACTAAATCATCCCAGCCAGGGCTTTGTCAAAAAAGTAAAAATAGCTATTGCACTAGTTTTAATTATGAATTAAATGGTTACAGATGTTGGAACTCTTGCAGCCTATAATGTTAACAAGCTGACTGTTTAAAGTTCTTAAACATTTATATAAGACATACTTTCAAAATGTGTAAATGTATTTACGTAATTCAGTGTAGTAGTTCAGCATATTCGATCTGATATTCTGTTCTATCAATTCTTTATGTAGATTTATTCCCTAAAATATTAAAGTGAAAATAACAAATGTTTTAGACATCTTAAAACTCACAACAATTCTTAACTTTTGGTTTTGCAGAGTTCTCAGGTCAGCGAGTGACGATCTCTATCGTATGGGTTACAATAGTTACAAATAATAGTGCAAGTTTGAGAAAAGTGAATGTTTGTTTATTTTAAATTGTGCATTTCCTTTCTAGATGCTGATTGTAATAGCAAGGTAATACTGAAAAAGAAAAAAACACATTTCTGTTCATTAAAGTACCCTCTTCCATTAAAGTTAGTTATATATAGTGATCAGACTTGAAAGCAAATACAAATTTAAGTGGAAACAAAGGAGAAGGTGTGGGAGGACACTGACTGGAGTCTGTGATTTGGAGTGCCTTGTTCTCGCTGGCGACTGGTAAAACAGTATTTTTGCCAATGGACGGATTTAAAGCCCGCTGAAGTTAATGGGAGGCTTTATACTGAAGTCAATTGGCATTGAATCAGACCCTTAATGTATGTATGTGCTTGAACAAACTACGGCTAATGGGTCCATTAGACACTGTTGTCATCTGAAAATCTACTTGAGTTAAACAGTATTTTCCACATTAATCTTGGTCAGCGTAGCGGGGTCCCTGCTGGGCCCCCCGGCTCCTGCCCCCGCTGGGCTGAGAGAGTCACTGAGTCCTTTGTTGCAGTGCTCACTTGGTGCTTTATATTACCAGTAGCATTCCCACCACAATACACACAATCCCTTTCTGCTCGTCTACTAGCAGGAGAACAGAGACAAGCTGCTCCTCCCTGCTTTCCCTTAATGCAGCTTCCCCCTCTCCCCTGGGGCTTTTATCCAGCCCCAGCCTGATGGGAAAGCTGGAACAGCTGCTGCCTCAATCAGGGCCAGGTGATATACCCAGCTCCAATTCACCTCCCTTCATTGGAGCTGGAGTGACAGAGGGTTGGCTAAGCAGCTTTCTGCTTAGCACCCTGTCACAGTCAGCTTTACTGCAATAGTCAGTTACGCTGCCATGGGCAAAGAAGGATAATGTCTGTCACGCGTGTTACCCTTTAAGTAAAAGGAATATATGGCTATTCCTCATAAATAGTCACTAGTTTAGGACAATACATAGAGCTAAAATCATTTGGGAGAGCTAACTTTGGTGCTTCTGGGCTGGCTGGATTGAGTCATATGAAGGTGCAGATAAAGATACACTCCGCTAAATATACTGACTATGTTAATTTCACCAAAGCCCAAGTGTGACCCCACTATCTGGAGCCACTGCAGTGCAGAAGGAGACGTGTCCTCTCCCATTACACACAAGCCCACCCGACCCTAGCAGAGCCGTTCATTCCCCAGCATTGGAGACATAACACCCCTTCCCTAACAAAGAATAGGAGCAGGTACCTGCCTCTCCCGAACCTGCTGAGCAAAGTAGAAACCGGTTGTTCCTGGCGAAGCCTGGCTTTCAGAGACTTGGCAGGAGTCATGGCGGGAGGGGAGATGTTTAAAACTTCTGGACAAAGTGTTAAGTAAAGGGAGGGGGAAATAGCAAGTGGCACAAGAAGGGACTTGAGGGAACTGCAGAAGCAGTGGGGTTGGAGAGTTCCCACCTGAATGGCATGGGACTGGGGGGCTTCAGAGTGGGTTTGGCCCCCCCTCTTTAGCTGGTCCCAGTCTGGCCTTGCCTTTGGGGTCTCTGCTTCAGTTATTGCTCCAAGGCTGCTCCAATGGGCACCACCCCCAGGAGGCACCCAGTGAGACTTCCCCTAGCCACCTCTTACCTTGCTAGCAGGGCACTGATGCTGGAGGGGCCATGTGTGCAGAGCTGGGAGTTGGATTGCCCAGAGGGAAGGTGCCCTCAGAGAGGGGCAGTGGGTGAGCTGGGGGCTTTCTCCCTTCGGACTCCTGCCACACTGGTCAGTGTCTGTGAGCAGCCTGGCCCCACTTTAAACCCTGTGCTGGTGCTTCGCAGGGTTGGAGCTGCTGGGGTCAAGGTGCCCCCACAAGGCAAAGGCACGGGCAAGCCACTGCCGCTCCTAGTCGTGGGTCCTGAGGTGGCAGACTTGGGAGGGGAGTGCAGGGAGGGAGCTGCAGCAGGGGCTCTAGGGAATGCTCTCCCACCCTCCCTTGCTGCCCGGCCTCCAGCAGTGCTGGGGTAGGTCGCTACAAGGGGCTAGGGCAAATTTTGGAGTGACTGTAACCCCCAGAGTGCTCCCTTCTGGCCTTGGTATCTATGAAACTGAGATTACAGGCCACTGAGGCAGCAGCAGTGCTGGCGCTGAGAGTGGGGTGACAATGGGTAGCACTGACTAACAGAGTTTGCAGCATCGTCCAATGCAATGAAACTCCTGTGCTCAACTCATTTCCTTACCTTGCTGCTCACAGTTACAGCACTGGGATGATGATCCCATTTGTACAGCTCCTGTCACACAGCCACCATTGCTGGCATGTCCCCAATCACTGTACACAGAACCTGGCCTCTTTCATGTCATTGCCCTGCTTCTGTACCTTATGCACCCTCTCTTATTCTGCAAAGGGCCTGAGTATCCTTCACTGATGCCAAATGCCATCCCAGAGCCGCCCAGCTGTCATTTAGGGTGTGTCTACCCTGGAGCTGGAAGGTGTCGTTTCCATTGTAAGGAGACCTGCCGTGATAGCTCTGATCAAACTAGCGGACTAAAAATAGAAGTGTAGTCGTGGCAGCACGAGAAGTGGGAGGGGCTCTCTGCCCTGAGTATTTGCCTCTGGTCTCAAACGGGATTGTACTCAGGGTAGCTAGCCCCACCCGTGGCAACTGTACGTCTCTTTTTAGTGCCTGAGCTTGCTCGAGCCAGTCCTGGATCACCCACAGAGTCCGCACCTGTGTTGTTAGCTGGGTGGGAGAATGTAAACGTGAGCATTACTTCCGTGCACATCCAGGCAAGAAGGAGCCCTCAGGCAAGTGCAGTGTGGTGTGTGAGCAGGCTGGCAGGCATGTGTCTCTGGAGAGCTGCCAGTGAGCTTCTCCTGACCAAACCAGGACATGCTGGCATCTGATTGGCCCTGTTCTCCCATGGCACCTATGGCATCTTCCCTGGGGTCAGTCTGGCTCCTGGATGACACACTGTCCTCTGACACCAATGACACTGTCACCAGGGTGTGGCTTCGAAGTGAGCTCGTGGTCAGATGTCAGCACTGCAGCAGGATCAGCAGCAAAGGTGGCTCACGCAGCCACTCACCTCTTTGTACGTGTTTCTAAATGCACCCCAGTACGAAGGGCCCGAAGTTGTGACCAAGGGAGGAGGGATGTGCATGGAGGCAGCAGAGAAGGACAGGATGTCTTTCTCTTCAGATAGTATAAATCTTTTGCCTCCTCTGCTTCCCCCCCCTTTAAAAATAGGGGTGAGGGATAGCTCAGTGGTTTGAGCATTGACCTGCTAAAGCCAGGGTTGTGAGTTCAACCTTTGAGGGGGCCATTTGGGGATTTAGTTGGGGATCGGTCCTGCGTTGAGCAGGGGGTTGGACTAGATGACCTCCTGAGGTCCCTTCCAACCCTGATAGTCTATGATCTATACCTCAGGCACCAGAACCAGTCCAAGGCAGTGCCTGCTGCCCTCTAGAGAGCAGAAGTTGTTCAATGGCGAGTTGGGTGTCTTCTGGAGTCAATATTAAACATTGTCCCTGGTATAGTGGCACCACCATCAGTCAATGTAGATGTGACACAGAGACCCCTTGGCAAAGGGTCCCCTCTTCTTGGCAAACAACTCTCATCTCAGACCTGACAAACTCACTACACCAAACACATGTGGCAGGGTTTGTATCTGTAAGGGGCATCACATCCTGGCACCCCAATATTCACCACTCTCATGTAATTAGGATATCTTTCATACAGAGTACGCCTTGTGGGGCATCATTCTAAAATTCTTGGTCTTCTAGACATTAATATCTCGTTGGATTATATGTGCTACCGTTGTATGTGAAGTTATGAAGTTTGGCTACATTTGTTACTGAAACATGTGAGGTTAAAAACACCCACAAGCAGCTTTTCAGATATCACAGTAAAAAGGCCAAGCCATGTTAATGGTTTATTGAGGAAATGCACACAAGCACAAGGATTACCTCAGGAACTGTGTACAACAGAAACCTCTCAGAGATAGCACTACACAATGGGAACTGTTTGATTCAGGTCACTGCAAAAGAGTTTTCCAGCAAGTGGGAAGAAGATATAAAAAGGGGGACAATGGGAGACCCGCACTCTCCCTACATCACCACACCTGGAAACACCTAAGGAACAAAGACTGGACTGGGGAAAGTGATGGTCCCAGGCTAAAAGGATTTCTAACCTGTATATGAAAACCTGGGAAACCCAGGCTGCAAAACAAAGGCAGCTTGTGCCTTAAGAATCTGCCAACCTGTTTATCACTCAGAGTGAGAATTTGCTAATTCATATCTAATCTATCTAGTATACTAAGCTTTGTTTGCATTTTTGTTTATTTATCAGGTAATCTGCTTTGATCTGTTTGCTCTCACTTATAATCACTTAAAATCTATCCTTTTGTGGTTAATAAACTTATTTTTTGTTTTAATCCAAACCAGTGTGTGTTTGACTAAGGTGTCTGGGGAAAATCTCAGCTTGGTTACCACAAGTGTGCATGGTCCTCTTCACGCTGAGGGAGATATGGAACAGGTATTAAACCCATATACTGGCTCGATTTCACCAAGGCAAGATGGTACTGCTGTGGGGTGTTGGGCTGGGAGGCTGGTGGTTAAAGAGCCTGCATGTAACTACAGCTGGATGTGTCCCTACCTGTGTGAATGCTGGTGAATGTCAAGTTTGGAGGGCTTTGCAGCTTGTCACAGCAGTACAGTGTAAAGGGAGCCCAGGGTGGTGGGTCAAAGGGCTCAGTGGTACCCCAGCTCCAGGTGGCACCCCAGGGGGAACTCATTACAAGGGATATCATGTAAAATATCTACAGAAAACTCATAACATAATATGTCTTGGTAATGACCCATTGAAGCAGGAGGGAGGTGTCTCACCTCAGTGATTAGCTGGTAATGTAATGCAAGGCTCAGTTGTCCAGTCTTGCTCCATCCCAAGACTATCAATGGAAAACCACCCGAGACAACTGCAAACAAATGAAACCACTTGGAGGTGAAAAAGGAACATTACAAGAGACAGGGAATCACCCTGTCTAGGAAGAGAGACAAAAGAGTATTTTGGCACAAGACAGAGGGGTTCACTCTGGGTCCAATCACTGCAGAAACATCGCGTGGAGAGGGGGTGGTTTTCACGAAAACTTTGGATCCTGGCTCCTAATGAAGCCAGCCAGCTCTGCAACTGACTGAATTTTGGGGGGAAAGCCAACTTTATTAGTTAGGAAACATAACTCTTACTAACTTTAGGCCTTAGGTCACCTTTTATGATTTTGCTTTGTATTGTAACCATTTATTTCCACCACTGTCACTTGTTTCTAAATGAAATTCTGTCCTCTCTTAAATAAATCATCTCTTATTTGATTATAAGCACCATGTGTTATAAAGGAGTGGTGTTTTAAGGTAAAACTGGTAAACGGGGGCACACTGGTCCTTGGGGGTAGAGGATCTGGAATTTCTGTGAGCAGCGAGCGTCAGAGGCTACGTATCACAGAATATTGCCTTGGGGTGCTTGGTGACTGGAGGGCACCTCTTGTTAACCTGCGAGGCAAAGATAGGGCTGGCGTAGCCCAGAGGAGAGTGCATGAATGGCTAACAGGCTGTTGTGATTCTCAAACTTTTGCATTGGTGACCCCGTTCACACAGCAAACCTCTGAGTGCGTCCCCCCTTACAAATTAAAAACACTTTTTTTATATTTAACCCTATCATAAATGCTGGAGGTGAAGTGGTGTTTGGGTTGGAGGCTGACAGCTCGCGACTCCCAAGAAATATCCTCGCGACTCCCTGAGGGGTCATGACCCCCAGTTTGAGAACCCTGGCTGTTAGAATCATAGAATATCAGAGTTGGAAGGGACCTCAGGAGGTCGTCTAGTCCAACCCCCTGCTCAAAGCAGGACCAATCCCCAACTAAATCATCCTAGCCAGGGCTTTGTCAAGCCTGACCATAAAAACCTCTAAGGAAAGGGATTCCACCACCTCCCTTGGTAACCCATTCCAGTGCTTCACCACCCTCCTAGTGAAAAAGTTTTTCCTAATATCCAACCTAAACCTCCCCCACTGCAACTTGAGACCATTACTCCTTCTTCTGTCGTCTGGTACCACTGAGAACAGTCTAGATCCATCCTCTTTGGAACCCCCTTTCAGGTAGTTGAAAGCAGCTATCAAATCCCTCTTCACTCTTCTCTTCTGCAGACTAAATAATCCCAGTTCCCTCAGCCTCTCCTCATAAATTATGTGCTCCAGCCGCCTAATCATTTTTTGTTGCCCTCTGCTGGACTCTTTCCAATTTTTCCACATCCTCCTTGTAGTGTGGGGCCCAAAACTGGACACAGTACTCCAGATGAGGCCTTACCAGTGTTGAATAGAAGGGAATGATCACATCCCTCGATCTGCTGGTATTAGGTTCCCTCATTCTGAGGCAGTGAGTAACAAAGTGACTCACAGTCTAGGATAACCCAAGAACCGTCTCAGTAGACAACACACTCTCAGTGGAATTAGTCAAATGCAAGAATTTTAACCTGGCTGGTCCACATGGTTCAAAGGCACGTATTGGTTTTATCTATTCAAGAGTCTTAGGCCTACAAGCAAGAGGGGAGAGGTTGACATCAAGAATATTTTGTCATGCAAGTTGGCTCCTATACCAATGTCAGTGTTCACTGACTCTGGTGACTTGAGGATTCCCAGTGCTAAGTCTAATCCAAAGAAGCAGCTCCAGGTGGAGGTATCAACTAGACATACCTCCCAGTAAGTCACCTGCACAGTCACTGACAGTTCCACAGTTCTTTGGATAGCATACTGGTGATATCATCAAGGACTTTGTGACCAGTTTTAGGGTCTACACTGAACTCAGACTAGCAGCAGGTGATGTAAACTTTTGTCTTTGACAGATAAAAAGACTTCAGCACAAGAATGTCCAAGATATAACAGAGCTATAGAAGCAAGCAGAGTCCATCAGTGGAGTACAAGTACACAGCTCCTTTCGCAGAAAGTTGACTTGATGGTTACTGAAAATAATAAACGATTGACATCATTGAGACAGAACTCATTCGAGGCAAGAAGTTGCTCTAGCAACAGACATGAAAGCACAAGGTAGTCACCACAGGCAGAGACAATACTGTACTTGAAATAAATGAGGGAGGTATGGTGATCAACAGCGAAGATATGGCCACCTTGCACGTGGAAGCTGACAACATCCTTGTACAACAAATGGTTATGGCTGCAAAGGAGGAACTGGTGGGAATATCAGCATTGTCAAATGGCAGTGACATATTCGTCTTACTCTTGCGCCATTACCTTGAACAGAGCGGAACATCTTTAGTGGTTATGGAACCCTCAGTCCAAAAGAGGACTGTAATAGACATCTGTGCTGCTGCAGAGAAACATCAGAGCATTGTAACCGGATTGTCAGCTGACCATGCACTCTCAGGCTGTGATACAGTAACTGTTTATCTTGACCCCAGCAAAGACGTGGTGGTGAACATTCTATGAGCTGGATATTCCCTCTGTCTGCTGGGTGACAGCAATGTAGTAGTGCCTGATGTCATTGAACAGGCAACCAAATTTATGGCTGCATGCTATGGACAGTCAAATTGTGCCGCCATGATGGAAGCGTGGCAGAAATCAGGGCAGAGAAAATTGGCAAAGG
Organism: Gopherus evgoodei; assembly: GCF_007399415.2. Taxonomy (NCBI): domain Eukaryota; kingdom Metazoa; phylum Chordata; order Testudines; family Testudinidae; genus Gopherus; species Gopherus evgoodei. Next base: position 2,042,361 of record NC_044327.1, read on the forward strand.
TACTACATCACCACCAAACCTCTGCTTTTTACCACTGAAGGATATACAGAAAATGTAAAAATAAGCACATCTCCAAGCATGTGTGTGGAAGAAGTGCTTTGGTTCCAGACATACCACCACTTGATCCTCTGAAGTACGGATGGATATGTGATGACAGATGATGGAAGGCTGTTTCCAAAAACTGTGCAAACGTGTTTCTTCTCCAAATATTCTGAAGTTAATCAAGTGCTCTTGTGAGAGTCGTGCACCCTGTAAATCTATGAGATATGTATGTAACAGTCCAAACTGCCATGTACCATATCCTGTGCATGCCAAGGAGGTGTGAATAGAGACTTTAATCTATTTCCTTATGATGACTATCATTACACCTCTTGTCAACTGTCTGTAATTGACCATTTTGATTATCACTACAAAAGTTTTTTTTTCTGCTGATAACAGGTCATCTTAATTAATTAGCCTCTTAGAGTTGGTATGGCATCTTCTTTATATGCATATATATACTTTTGTTATATGTTCCATTCTATGCATCCGAAGAAGTGAGCTGTAGCCCCCGAAAGCTTATGCTCAAATAAATTTGTTTAGTCTTTAAGGTGCCACAAGTACTCCTGTTCTTTTTGAGGAGGTGTATTGTGTTGTGTTGCAATGACCTGGCAAAGTCAGCGTTAGTATTTGCAGAAAAAAATAGTCATGACAAGTGGTGACCTGTGTCACTCATATCTGGACACTCAACTACCGTTTGGATGAGAGAGATCACTAGTAGTCATTTATAATGAGTCTAAAATGAAGTATATGATTAAAATTATAACTATAATTTTATTATCGGAGGGGTAGCCGTGTTAGTCTGGATCTGTAAAAAGCGACTGAGTCCTGTGGCACCTTGTAGACTAACAGACATATTGGAGCATAAGCTTTCGTGGGTGAATACCTGCTTTGTGAGACACGTGGGGTATTCACTCACAAAAGCTTATGCTCCGATATGTCTGTTAGTCTACAAGGTGCCCCAGGACTCTATCGCTATAATTTTATTGAATACATTATTTATAATTTGAATATTTTTCACATTAAAAAGAGAGGTCGCTGTATCAAAAGAAAATTGAGGTCTGTGCTATGCCCCCCCATTCCCTCCTCACAGCCCCATTGTTATTGATTCATATTGCAAATATTAAATACATGCAGTTCATATATTAGCATTCTTCTGCCTATTTTTGAATGCCCCAACTCATGCAGACTCTTCCTGATTGTGGGTGGGGAGAAGGCAAAGCTGGGATGAGTTGTCGATATTTCAAAATGCTCAACAGAGATCAAGTATTTTAAGACAGATTGTTAAAACATATGGGATTGAGATACAGAATCCACAAAAAACCTTATAAGGGCCTTAAAGAAAGGTTGACCAGACTGGTTGCCAGACTAATCTGAATTATAGAGGATAAAATATCCACCTTAAATTAAATACGAAAATCTGACAATGAACTAAAAAAGAACAAGGAAGCAGACATAAAATACTAAGATTATTGGCCTGGGGTCAGATTCTGTTCTCAGTTACATTGGTGACCATCTGACTTCAGTGGGGTTATTCCAATTGAGTTCCACTCCAGGACTTCGACCACTGTGTTGGTGTCAGTAATGTGTGATTCTAGTCTCTTGAAAGTGCTCAGGATAAAGGTAACTGGGCTTGGCTCAGTGCCTGATGTGATGGCTATGGGAAAATATATTTTCTTAAAGCTTTGTTAACATTGAATCCTAAGGAAAAGCAATCTATTCACTAGTAAGAGAGAGAGGAAAATGTGCACCTCAGATACATAATGGTGAAGAACAAGCCAGGCCACTGTAATGTACGCAGTCAACCCTGGGGCCTAGGATTCCCTCACAACTGCCGTACATTCCATGAGTTTACCAACCAGCTAGTGCAGAATAGCAGGGCTGATGACAAGGGTCTCTTTTCAGAGCGATGTGAGTGATAGACACAGGCAAATACAGAGCCCTTTCAAGCCAGAGTGAACTCCAGTTCAACCCAACCTGTCCCTGCATCTAATTTGTGGGGTGTAGACTGGCCCAGCTCTAAGGGAGGCTTTGCTAACTTCATTCGCGCAGCTCCTGATCCAAAACCTACTGCAGCGGGTGTGAGTCTTTCCATTGATTTCACTGGGCACTGGATCAGGCCTTACAACCTATCCAACTCGCTACCTGACTTGGATTCAGACTGTTTGACAGGGAACCAATCAGAACTCAGCTTGTCAGCAGCTTCCTTGTTGAAATAGCTGCTTTGTTTGTTTTATTGCCCCATAGCACACTGGCACCCCGATTCTGCAGAGCTGCCAGCAGGAATGATGGGAACACTTGCCAGGAAGTGGGCCAAATTCTACTCTTATTTGGACAGATGCAACCCCAGTTGAATCAATGGGATTACACTGATGCCAGTAAGAGGAGAATTTGGCCCAGTATAGTAGAACCTCAGAGTTACAAACACCTCGAGAATGGAGGTTGTTCATAACTCTGAAATGTTTGTAACTCTGAACAAAACGCTATGGTTGTTCTTTCAAAATTTTTACAATGAACATTGGCTTAATACAACTTTGAAACTTTCCTATGTAGAAGAAAAATGCTGCTTTTAACCATCTTAATTTAAATGAAACAAACACGGTTCTCTTACCTTGTCAAATCTCTTTTTAAACTTTCCCATTATTTTTTTAGTAGTTTGTTTAACACGGTACTGTACTGGATTTGATTTTTTGGTCTCTGCTACTGCCTGATTGCTTACTTCCGGTTCCAAATGAGATGTGTGGTTGACCGATCAGTTCGTAATTCTGGTGTTCATAACTCTGAGGTTCTACTGTATCTCTGACTACATTGGTCTTGACTGACCAAAGCATTGTTCTGGTTTTACACCAGTCTAACTGTTGAAGTGGTTACTCTGGCATAGGATTGGAGCCAGGCAGTGGTGCCTCTGGCCCAGCATTTGGCCAGTACCATGCACATACGTATGTCACGTCACTTTTATTACATGTAAGCTCTTGCGCACAGGGTCTGCCCCAGCTCCCACTGAAGGCGATGAGATCTGGATCAGGCCCATGATGTCATCATGTGCTGAATACACACAGGACTTGGGTCGTATTATTATCAGAACCATTTTTGTAGAATATGTTTATTGCAGAGATGTTAAGTCTCCATGTCGATGTTTGCAAAGCCATTTAGGCCCTATGCTCAGCCATGGAATACACAGTCCTCCGCCTGTCTGGGCTCACAATAACTGACTATTCCCCTTTTCTGCCAGCCTGGCCACACTCATGGTGCCTGACCTACTTTGGGTAAGAGTCCATTTGTATTTTTAGCAGGCTGTTAAAATGTCCTGGGCAGTTTTTCTGTCTAAGATCTGGTCACCTCTTTTCCACTATCGCTCTACAGGCAGCCCTGGCCTTGTAGTCTCAAGCACAGCCGCAGTGTTGAAAAGAAAGTGGGCGCTATGAGGACAGAAGTACTCCAGATGAGTATTTCCAAGAGAATCTCTGTATGGCAGGGACCCTGTTTCCTGCTCTGCAGTCTAGTGGGTCCAGAATGCCTGGAATGACAGTAGGTTCTTCTAACCAGACCCCTGTAGAAGGCACTGCAGAGCATACCCTGCTATTGCCTAAAGACGCGCTCTGTGGCTTTAATAAAATAATAATTCAATCTCCCTAATATTTTGTGGAATACTTCAGGCTGCTCTGCCCAAAGGCCCACCCTCCCTTGCTTCAAATAGGCTGCTTCTAATAAAATTAATCAGAACTGGGCAGCTTGCCCAGATGAGCTCAAGAACAAGAGTTTTGCTTTCATTTAATGGTGTACGTCTTTCTGGAAGGAGTTCATTACAAACCGGAGGCCGTTAAGCAGGAGAGAGGGGGAGAATTTGCCTTGATGATCCCTACCTCTGCTGTCTGCCTGATGACATCCTATTTTCAGAGCTGCCGAGAGTGGGTACGGGCCACTGTAAACATTTTTGGGCCCTCCAACAAGGTCGGACTGGCTAAACAGGGCCGACAAAGCCGGGCCCGGGCCCCCTTCCGTACTGCTGGGCCCCGGTAATTTGTACCGGCTTTGGATCAGCCCTGCTCATTTTGCACTGGGAGCCAGAACAGTTGACTGTGTTCACCCACCTGAGAGCAAGACAGTGCTGCTGGTGAAAGATAAGCTACCCTGAGGAAGAGCTGGATCAGACTCCTGCTGGAAGGGCTTTCTAACTGGGGAGAGGCAGCAGCAGCCTCTGCAGTCAGCAAGGTTTAGCTAGTGGGAGGCAAGGGCTCTGTGTGCATGTGACAAGGACACAGACAGCAGTGAGTGAGAAGAGCCAGGGGCTACCTCCTGGAAGGCTTTACGCTGCTCTTGCACCAGTTCCACTCTGTGGATTCAGGGGAGTCACTCCAGGTCAGTTTTACAGCTTGAGATCTCCATTAGCTGCTAGTACTAGAAGGGCTTTTCTCTTCTGTGAGCTAGGTGGGGATGGGCTGGGGCACTCCAGCCTGCTAGCCAGTGTCTTACACATGGGGGAATGCGTAGTGGGGGAGGATATGAGGGAAAGTAGGGAAGGGGCTGCCACAAGTGTTAATTCAGCAAGGCACTGAAACACCTGCTTAACTTTAAGCACATGCTTAAGCCTAATTGACTGCAATGACATGTGCCCAGGTGCTTTCCTGAATTGGGGCCCAAGTGCAGAATTTAGCTGGAGAAGGTAAATTATCTCTCGCATATGATTCCTCTTATGATGGGGGTAGCTGTAGGGGCGTTGGGAGGGTGCACAGGGTGTGGGGAATGACAAGGCTGAAGACATTTCTGCACCGTAATTCTGATTGTAAAACGCTCTAATGATAATATTTGAAGAGGGCTTAGTAAGGACGACACACTGCGTCCAATTCTGCTCCATTAAGCACATGCCACACCATTGACTTCAGGGGCAGAACTGAATTTGTTCCATGGCCTGCATGAGCCCTCTCTGTGCTATCTTCCTAAAGCCCAAAGGAAAGGACTGGACAGGAGAGAGGGTATATATTCCCTATTGATTGACTGTGTATTTGGTTTATGTATTGGAAAGTATTTGCCCAAGGTAAATTGGCTTTGCTGGCTGAGTGCTGTTCATTTTCATGAGAACTGATGCCAAGCGAGGGCAGATGGGATAGACAAATAAAAAACCAGCATTTCAACAGCTTCCACCCCACCATCAACCTCAGCCTGGACCAATCTACACGGGAGGTCCACTTTCTTGACACCACGGTGCAAATCAGTGATGGTCACATTAACACCACTCTATATCGAAAACCCACCGACCGCTATGCCTACCTTCATGCCTCCAGCTTCCATCCCGGGCACATCACACGATCCATTGTCTACAGCCAAGCATTGAGGTACAACCGCATCTGCTCTAACCCCTCAGACAGAGACCAACACCTACAAAATCTCCACCAAGCATTCTCAAAACTACAATACCCGCACGAGGAAATAAGGAAACAGATCAACAGAGCCAGACGTGTACCCAGAAGCCTCCTACTGCAAGACAAACCCAAGAGAGAAACCAACAGGACTCCACTGGCCATCACATACAGCCCCCAGCTAAAACCCCTCCAACGCATCATCAAGGATCTACAACCCATCCTGGACAATGATCCCACACTTTCACAGGCCTTGGGTGGCAGGCCAATCCTTGCCCACAGACAACCTGCCAACCTGAAACATATTCTCACCAGTAACTGCACACCACACCATAATAACTCTTGCTCAGGAACCAATCCATGCAACAAACCTCGATGCCAACTCTGCCCACATATCTACACCAGCGACACCATCACAGGACCTAACCAGATCAGCCACACCATCACTGGTTCATTCACCTGCACATCCACCAATGTAATATACGCCATCATATGCCAGCAATGCCCCTCTGCTATGTACATCGGCCAAACTGGACAGTCTCTACGGAAAAGGATAAATGGACACAAATCAGACATTAGGAATGGCAATATACAAAAACCTGTAGGAGAGCACTTCAACCTCCCTGGCCACACTATAGCAGACCTTAAGGTGGCCATCCTGCAACAAAAAAACTTCAGGACCAGACTTCAAAGAGAAACTGCTGAGCTTCAGTTCATCTGCAAATTTGACACCATCAGCTCAGGATTGAACAAAGACTGTGAATGGCTTGCCAATTACAGAACCAGTTTCTCCTCTCTTGGTTTTCACACCTCAACTGCTAGAACAGGGCCTCATCCTCCCTGATTGAACTGACCTCGTTATCTCTAGCTTGCTTGCTAGCACACATATATATACCTGCCCCTGGATATTTCCATTACATGCATCTGAGGAAGTGGGTATTCACCCACGAAAGCTCATGCTCCAAAACGTCTGTTAGTCTATAAGGTGCCACAGGATTCTTTGCTGCTTTTACAGATCCAGACTAACACGGCTACCCTCTGATACAAAAAACCAGCATTGATTACTTTTAACTAGAAGGCATTGCAAGACAGCTGCTGCCAGCATAACAAGATAACCCTCTGTCGCTGCTTACTGTACTACTGCCATGTTTATATGGTTGTCCTGATTGAGTGAATGATGTGCTCTGCATGCATCTGAGCCTCGTTTCTGTGTTATATGGACCAGAATCTGGGATGAAAAGTTCATTAAATAGTCTAGGTTTGAGATTTACAAACGAGTGTGGAGAGTAAGATATAGCTCTTCCATGCATTTCTATGAAAGATGCATGTCTGTCTCCTCTAAACTGCCCTGAAAACCCCTCTCTTAATCCCAGGGTCCATACTTACCCCACTGTGTACCACACATTGCCAGGTATCTTTGGGAATCTGTGGCCCTAAGGGGCTGGCCCTTAAGCTTTGCCCTCATGGGAGAAAAGAGAGACATTTCAGAAGAAATTATAAAAGATTTTTAGAAGTTATTTTTATTGCAGAAATTTCCTGCTTCAACAGAGTAAGACTTTAAATCAAAGTCAGTACAATCAGGAAGGCTGTGCTCACGTTTGTTAACATCCTGGCCAAGTTGTGCCCTCACTCCCATCTTATCAGTGGGCTGTGTTGGTGTCGTGAAGTGCAGATCTTGCCCACTCTTTGCCTCCTGGTCCTTTTGTTGGGTAATATGCGTGAACTAGAGCTGCAGAGATTTTCTCATGCTGGGATCTTTCTGGCCAAGTCTGCATGGGCCCGGGAAGTGATGCTAGTGTCAGCCATATGCTTATAGTAGGGCCTTTCAGGTGAAGTTTGCTTGAATGTGATTTTTACTAGCAAAATGCTAACACGCTTTCTCTACCAGTACAGAGAAGGGTTTGCCCAGTGTCCTGTTGTCAGTGCGACATGGGACCATGAAGAGCTAAAGCCATGCTTTGATCCTAGTTCAGCAGGACAGAGAGCAGAGCCCCACACTGCTTTGTATCAATCCCTCTGGCCGTTTCAGCAGGCACACTGTTCAGTGCTGCAGTGAGCTAGCCACATGCAGTTCTCCTTGACAGGCAGGAGTCTCCATCCACAGCTTCTTTACAATGGAGACACTGAAATCAGGAGTTGGGACATGCACAAAGAATCAACACTCTGTGCCAACAGGCAGCTGTCAGACTCCCCGGACATGCTCCTTCTTGCTCCAGAAGGAAACTGACTGTAGGGAACAGAAGAGAAATTGTGGAGAGAGAACAGTTTGAGAGGAGAGTTTCAGGCCGGGAGGGTGACTCCTCACAGATTCACACATGTCATGAGACTTCTGGCATGTGTGGCTAGCTCGCAGGCAGAAAACCATCCACCAGGGACTTTTAATGATATTTTAATTGTTTAAAGAGAAGTCCTTTCTGTTTTCCTGCATCTCCGGTAGTGTTTGGCACAGCAATCCGCTCCCTTATCCCTTTCTCTGCAGCCTGTGCTCAAGCCAGCATGTTGGTGGGGAGTGGCTGGCTGGGGCTTGAGGGGCGTGATGTTTTTTAAAAAGAGAATCTATGCAGAAGCATTTGTTTGGCAAGGAGAACTGTGCGTTATTCTGGAGGGTTGTATCACAGGAGCACCTGGGCCTTGCGCACACACAGAAAGAGACAGTCCCTGTCCCAAAGAGCTCACACGTTACATAGACACAACATTGGATCGTTGGCCCCAGTTCAGAGTTGGGGAGCTGAGGCCCAGAAAGATGACATCCCCCGTTCACAGAAAAGCTGATAAGCCTGAAAAGGCTGATAAGCCTGTTAGCGAAGCCTAAGGCTGTAATGGTCCGTTCTGGGCATTAGAGAATTAGTGAAATATTCCCCTTCTGCTAATTCTGGTAGGTGTGTTAGTTGTACTGGTGCTGCAACCTCCTCTGGTAGTTTTTTAGGATGGCGTTCGACACGGTTCCGCACGGGGAACTGTTAGTCAAATTGGAAAAGATGGGAATGAATATGAAAGTTGTAAGGTGGATAAGGAACTGGTTAAAGGGGAGACTCCAGAGGGTCGTATTGAAAGGTGAATTGTCAGGCTGGAAGGAGGTCACTAGTGGAGTCCCTCAAGGATCGGTTTTGGGACCGATCTTATTTAACCTTTTTATTACTGACATTGGCACAAAGAGCGGGAATGTGCTAATAAAGTTTGCGGATGACACGAAGCTGGGGGGTATTGCTAACACGGAGAAGGACAGGGATACTATTCAGGAAGATCTGAACCACCTTGTAAACTGGAGTAATAGAAATAGGATGAAATACAATAGTGAAAAGTGCAAGGTTATGCATTTAGGAATTAATAATAAGAATTTTGGATATACGTTGGGGGCGCATCAGTTGGAAGCGACAGAGGAGGAGAAGGACCTTGGGGTACTGGTTGATAGCAGGATGACTATGAGTCGCCAATGTGATACGGCTGTTAAAAAAGCAAATGCGATTTTGGGATGCATCAGGCGGGGTATTTCCTGCAAGGATAAGGAGGTGTTAGTACCGTTATACAAGGCGTTGGTGAGACCCCATTTGGAATACTGTGTGCAGTTCTGGTGTCCCATGTTCAAGAAGGATGAATTCAAACTGGAACAGGTTCAGAGACGGGCTACTAGGATGATCCGAGGAATGGAAAAACTGCCTTATGAAAGGAGACTCAAAGAGCTTGGCTTGTTTAGCCTGGCCAAAAGAAGGCTGCGGGGGGATACGCTTGCTCTATATAAATATATCAGGGGGGTTAACATTAGGGAGGGAGAGGAATTATTTAAGTTTAGTACTAATGTAGGCACGAGGACGAATGGGTATAAACTGGATATTAGGAAATTTAGACTTGAAATTAGACGAAGGTTTCTAACCATTAGGGGAGTGAAGTTCTGGAACAGCCTTCCGAGGGAAGTAGTGGGGGCAAAAGACTTTCCTGGCTTTAAGACAAAGCTTGATAAGTATATGGAGGGGATGTTATGATAGGATCGTTAATTTGGGCAATTGATCTTGGATTACCATCAGATAGGTCTGCTCAATGGTCTGCGGGGAGATGTTGGATGGCATGGGAACTGAGTTACTGCAGAGAATTCCTTCTTGGGTGCTGGCTGGTGACTCTTGCCCACATGCTCAGGGTTTAGCTGATCGCCATATTTGGGGTCGGGAAGGAATTTTCCTCCAGGGCGGATTGGCAGGGGCCCTGGAGGTTTTTCGCCTTCCCCTGCAGCGTGGGGCACGGGTCGCTTGCTGGTGGTTTCTCTGCAGCTTGAGGTCTTCAAACCAATTTTGAGGATTTCAATAACTCGGTCCTGGGACAGGGGTTGTTATAAAATTGGATGGGTGGGGTTCTGTGGCCTGCCTTGTGCAGGAGATCAGACTAGATGATCAGATTGGTCCCTTCTGACCTATGAGTCTATGAGTCTATGAGAAGCCTGCTTGGCACAGAGGGAATACATGGCATTGTGAACAGCTGGGCTAAATGGTTTGCTCTTGGCATTTAATGCATAAAAACTACATCTGATTTCTTCAGACTCTGTGGAAAAGGCTGGGTCAAGTGCTGCTTCTGCAGTTCCTGGTTCTCTGCTCAGCTGATTCCATTAGCAGGGGAGCACCCCACTCTGCCATTTCCTGTAATGGAAAGCAAATCCTGCCCTGAGCTCAGACCCTTGTTCTGCACATGGTGATCTTTCCCCTTGGGCAGAACCTGGCTTTGAATGAAGCATGTAGGAAAGGCTTGAAATGATTGAGGTTTAATAGTCCTTGAAATAGGGATCATGCAGATTCCTCTTGGTTTGTAGCACCGGTGCGAGCACATAAGCTGCTGCAGCTTCAGCTCAGTGAGGCTCTAGTCCAGGGGTAGGCAACCTATGGCACGGGTGCCGAAGGTGGCACGCAAGCTGATTTTCAGTGGCGCTCACACTGCCCAGGTCCTGGCCACCATTCCGGGGGGCTCTGCATTTTAATTTAATTTTAAGTGAAGCTTCTTTAAACATTTAAAAAATCTTATTTACTTTACACATAAGAGTAGTTTACTTATATATTATAGACGTATAGAAAGAGACCTTCTAAAAACATTAAAATGAATGACCGGCACGTGAAACCTTACGTCAGAGTGAATAAATCATGACTCGGCACAGCACTTCTGAAAGGTTGCTGACCCCTGCTCCAGTGCTTGTCGTCACAGAAAAGCAAAGAGGCAGATGGCTCACTTCAGAGTCCCAACGCGACGTGGGGAGTTACACAAAGCACTCATTCCCCTGGCCAAGAGCTGCCTATTTCCTGTGCAAGACCCTCTGCCAGCAAAAGAACGCATTACACCACTGAGAACAGGCTCCCACAGGCAGTGCATTTCACTGCATCAGCCACTGGTGGGTTGCTGTGCTGTCCTTTCCTTTCAGTCAGCCAGGTTATAATGTGGGCTGAGAAGACTCTCTGGGCATGTGGGGAGGGTGGGGACGGGATCTGACTGTCCTGGGACAGATGGATTCACAACTGGAAATGCCTGTGAGGTTTGTTTGTCAATTAAAAAACCCACCCTTTTTGCACTTGAAGAGCTATCAGACAGCGTTCCTGAGCAGAGAAGCAAGGTTTGAAGGCAATGTGTGAGATACAGGCTAATGAAGATACAGGTTTTTTTCTTTTGCTGTTGTTTTGTATCTCTCACACTCTGGAACCTTTATTTCTATCTGGCTGCAGAGGCCGGTAGCTTCAAAAGGTCTGATTATTCCATAATCTTTTAGTCAACAGCAAATCCTGGATGTGAGCTGTGGACTTCGCAGGGCTTGTCTATGTGGAGACTTATGTGTGTCAAGGCAGGACGTGAATCTAGAGCGCCCCAGCCAGCTGAGCACTACATGGCTGTGTGAACCCTGCTCCTTGTACTAGACGGTCCTAGTGCACTTTGACAGGCTGCTAAACAGCAAGAGGTCAAAGTGCACAAGAGAACTTTTAATGCATGAGAGCCTGTTCCAGCCAGGAGAGAGCTCTCCCACCCCCAGCGAGCGGCGGTAGCTTTGCTGGTAGGAGTGCTCTCCCGTCGAAAAAGCACTGTTCATACCGGTGCTTTTCGTCGGCAAAACTTTTGTCATTCCAGGTGTGCGTGGGCATGTTTTTCATGCCCTGAACAACAGAAGTTTTACTGATGGATGTCCAGTGTAAACAGAGCCTTAGTGTCCAAGAGGATGGGTCCCAGGAGAGTCACAGCCCTGCTTGCCACAGACTAAGTTTCCACATAGACAAGCCCTGAACTTCTCCCCACCTCTCAGCAGCCCTTGTTCAGCCCTTACAGGGAGCCTAGGAGGTGACTGGAAAACAAGAATTCTAGTGTGTGACAATTTTTGAAGGTTTGACATTTTGTTTTGCATTGGAACAAAACCAAGAGCCACTGGGCTATCATGGCAGTGGTCCTCAAGTTCTCCTGCTGTATAAATAGTTATTGAGCCAGAGAGACTGACTCTAGCTTGGGAGTAGGGCACTCACCCGAGATATGGGCCAACCAGATTCAAGACTGTCTGATCAGAGCAGGGACTTGAATCTGGGTCTCGCACATTCCAGCTGAGTCTCCTAACCACCAGGGTATTCTCAGGTGGGTCTCTCTCCTTTGTTTTGACCAGAAATTCCATCCTGGACTTGAGAAATCTTCCTGACAACTTGGTATTTTCCAATGAATTTTTTGGTTTAATTCCGAATTGTTCTTCTAGACATGATCAATTAGACATAAGATAGATTGTCCAGCATATGCTGCACATATCTGTGATTAGCAGTATTAACAGGCACTATTGAACACTTTGGCTTGTAATCCTAGTTAATAGGTCTTAGGGTTTGTCTACATGGGGAACGGCACTGGAATTACAGTTGCAATTCACCCCCTCAGTTATTTCAGTTTAGGTCGATATGTGGACTCTCTTATGTCTACTCCATTGTAATATAAATAAAATCAACTTCTCACTGACTTAAGTAATTCAGTATAAAGTCACTGTTGTCCCAAATAAGAGCATCCACATTCAGACCTAAACCAAAATAGTGGAGAAGGTGAGTCACAACAGAGTGATTCTGGTGTCCATCACGTAGACAAGTCCCAGACTTTCCTGGCTGAAGAGGGGAAGTGGAAGTTTACTCCACTACAGCTCCTAAATGATCCATTGTCCCATTTTCTCTTGACTGCCTAGTTATATTTCAGCAGATAAGTCTCTGTTAACAGAGTCCTACCAGGAAATGCTGTCTCGTGGCCGTTAACAGTGGTTCCAGTCTGGTACACTCAGTTTACAAAACGTATGGAGTTGCGTGTGTCTTTTCCTTTGGAAAATTAAATATAGTTTTCTGTCTGTCTGTCTTCCTTCCTTCAGATCCACTCTGCAGCTCTCTAGGATGTAACATTTTTAAAAGATTGCCACCATCTGCCTTTTTCCAGCCTTGTGCTTTCTCCTGAAGGCACAGCAGAGAGCAGGAAGTATATGTAAAATTACTCAGATGAAACTGACGAACCCTCCCACCTTTTTCTTTCCAGTTAATCCGCTAGGCCATTCTGACAGGCGCTGTTCCAAGGAACGCCCTGTAGTGCTGAACGCCCTGGTTTGACTGAAGAGGAAGTGCTTTGTCCCACTACTGCTAACGCATGTGAGTCACTGGAACTACTCACCTGCAGGCGGTGAGTTACCTGTTTGCAGCAGTGTTTGCTTGGTCAGGGCCTTAACCTAGTAAGTTGGATATTGCTGCAGCATGCAAAGGTCAGACGAGATGATCATGGTGGTCCCTTCTGGCCGGAAAGTCTCTGTGTCTATGCTGCACTATCCAGTTTACAGGAGGAGATGTGAAAGGGAAACTCTCATACTTTCCTCACGAGGCCACCAACTGTTTGCACCAAGGCTGTTGACCCACGTACCCTACTGCTATTGCAGCTGTTCTCTTCACAATAGGCTTCTGCTATCAGAGCTGTCATCCTATGCAATGTGACATGATATGCATGGAGAGGGAGCAGATGGCAAGGGTTTGTCAATTTACTGGATGGGTAAATAGTAGGGGACTGGTGCTTTAAGCAGCATGTGTAATAGTGATCCTGGGGAAGTGTGAGCTCTCTTCCAATCATGGTCAGGTTACACACCTGTCTAGCTGAATGCCCTTGTAGTGTGAGGGCCTCCCTGGTGTAGCTCCGTGGCAGCCAATGAAGTTATCCTAGGGAGGAATTGGACCCTTTGCTTCCTATTCTCCCACTGGGTTTGTAACATTCTTCTAGTAGGTAAACTTGCAGAGGTGCAGTTTGGGTCCTGACAAGCCTTTCCAACAGTGGGTTCTAGCTTCATCTGCGGAGTCTGCAGAGTGGGGTTGGAATTCGCAGGAGAGCTTGAAGACAGCTCCTTCTTGATTTAGCTGGAAATAAAATGAGAAAGCGTTTCTTCCTGGCATTTTGGCGCTCCTGTTTCTGTAGCGCACCTACCCAGCACGCTGCCCCAATTTCACTCCTGGGGCAACTAATGCAGCCCTTTAACTCACTGAACATGGAGGGGAAGAAAGATCTCATTATTACTGCTGGAGCCAGTACATTGCTGGCTTCCCTGCCACGAATCCTTCCCGAGTCCTTGAACAGGCAGCTCCCACATGCTGGACGGATCTCTCTGAGCCCAGGGCCACATACAGGCTGTCAGCTAGTTTTCACTATAAAAAACCTTTACGGAAAATCTGCAAGGCTGGGGATAGGATCCTACCAGCCATTCTGATTTATTTTCTCCTGAGAGCCCTAGGGACCAGGGAAAATCACTCTTGCCCTCGAGCTGCTAATGCCCAGTGAGAGTTCTGTTTGCATGGAATAAGTGCCTTCTAGCAGAACTTGCTGCTCTGTGCTCATTCCAGGACACTGTCAGGGTCATTGTTTGGCTCACTCTACCTGGAAAGTAAATCTCAGCTGTGCAGGTCTGAGTGGGACTGGAGCCTGCATATCTCAGCTAAGTAAATTCCCTTGGGGAAGGGAAGGTTAGGACCCCCAGAGGAATAGTTTATAAAGCTTTGGACTCCTAGGTCACCAGTTTAACTTCAGTTCAAGTTAAAAGTCTTGCCCTCTGGTCGGGGAGTTGTGAAATGAGTGAGTTTTGTGGATGGTCTTAGCCCAGCTTGTAGCAGAGAGGTGTCCTCACCACAAAAAGCACCTTTCCAGCTGTAGCTTACTGTGTTGATTTTGGGGGCCTGCCTCTTCTCCCCCACCAGGGCAGGAGGAATGTGCTTTCCTGCTTTACCTGAGGGCAAAGGGGTCCCTACCAATAGCTTTGAAGGATAAAAGTATTTTACCAGTATGTGACTAAGGTGATCCATTCCCTTGCTCTGCAGAACTGCCCTGCTGCTGTTTTACTCATGGATCTCCTGGCAGGGTACTTTATTATATGTGGGATGTAGCTGAAACTTTGGATTTGGACTAAAGCAGGGATCAGCAACCTCTGAGACACGGCTCGCCAGGGTAACTGCAACCTAATGGCTTAGAAATCAAAAGAGAAAAAAAAGAACTCCAAATCCAATCTTTCTTAAAAAAATCTTATAGTTTTTAGGCCAATCTCGCGATTTTGGTGGCCTGACTCATGACTTTTGAATGCTTTAGTCTAGGGCTTGACAACCTCTGGCACGTGGCTCGCCAGAGTAAGCACCCTGGCGGGCTGGGCCAGTTTGTTTACCTGCTGTGTTGGCAGATTCGGCCGATCACGGCTCCCACTGGCTGCAGTTCGGTGCTCCAGGCCAATGGGGGCTGCGGGAACCCGCGGCCAGCACATCCCTTGACCCACGCCGCTTTCCGCATTCCCCATTGGCCTGGGACAGTGAATCTGCCAAGATTTTTTTAAGAAAGATTGGATTTGGAGTTTTTTTTTCTCTTTTGATTTCTAAGCCATTAGGTTGCACTTACATCATCTTTTCTAGTTTTCACCGCAAACACAGTGGCTAGGAATGGACTTTTCTTTAATGGAAGCCTAGAGTCTCATCATATCACTTGACTCCATGAGCTGAGGCTTTAAGGGAAATACCAAATATCTCAAGAGCTGGCAACACTGGGTTTTGCTATACTGTACTTTTTACTTACCCCAGTTTTTTGTATCCTAGTTCTCCTGACTGGTTCCAATGTATTGTTTCGGTGCCCCTTCCCTTGCGAGCCCCATTTCACAGACTGACTGGAAAGCCATGTTACAGCTTCTCTTAGGTGACTTGCTTTACAACCCACTAAAGAGGGGACCATTTCTTGTAAAATGTTCCACGCTCCCACTGGACAGAGTTGCTTTGAAGCCGTAAAAAGTAGCACCCTCCCACCCCATTTCTTTCTGATGATGTCGCTGTATTCTGCGGGACAACTGAGTCAATCACCGGGATGTTGCCCTGAATGATGCTGGGATTAGTAAAGTGCTTTGTGGATGAGAAGCACAGTCTGTGTGCCAACCCTTATTTAATAAGGACAAACAAGGAAAGACTTCCTCAGTAACAGGCATTTACCTAGCTTCCATTGAAATATAGGCACTGCTATTCCTGCTGATGCTTTGGGCAAGTCCTGGCTGAATAATCAGATGTTGAATAACCAGGTGCTAAGATGGCCGGCCCCAAAGGTGCCTGGGGCCCTTGAGACAGGACAGCAGGGTGCAGCGTGTGCAGCAGCAACACTTCCCAGGCTTGTGTCTGACTCCTTTCACTATAATCCGCCATGGGTCCCCCCTCCAACAGACAGGGCTTTTCCATGCCCGCATGCAAATGAAAGGGGTGTGTGGGGGAAATAGCCTCTCTTGAAGCTTTAGTTGTATTACTCGTGTGCCATGCACTGCAAAGGAAACAGGCTTATTCTGCTCTAGGTAAATCTTTAGCAGCAGTCTGTGGGAGTAGCAGCCCCCGACACTGTACGTGATCCCAGCTGCTGGGAGGCTGGTTAGTCACAGAAGGAGCAGGCAGCCGATCCCTGAGGCCAGAGGGAAACAGGCATGGCCTGGTTACCTGACTGGCAGGGAGGGAAGGCGCTAGGCCACGCCCTCCCAGCCAGCCTGTCAGGTTCCCCTTTCACTCTTGGCTAGCACACAGACACACACACACACATGCAGGCTGGTACACACCACAGACGTGCAAGCAGTGCACTCTGAGGATGGCTCACCAAGCTCCTTGCTTTTAGACTGTGCTTTTTATTTTAGCCTATGATACTGTTGCCTTCCAGAGATGGACAGAAGGTAAAAGCCAGTAAGATCCATAAACACTTCCTCCTTGTCCTTCCAGCCGGTCCCACCTCAAGGGAGATGGTAAGTGGTTGCATGTGAAACAGGCTGTGTTGTAACATATACAGTGCAGCCCGTGGCTGATTGGTTTTTGCTGGAAGCATGTGAGAGCAGCCTGCAGGGAATGGTTTCATTCCCAAGTAGAAGCAAACCGGTAGGGAAGGACTGCTGCACGCACCCATCTGGGGAGAGCTGGGCCTGGGCTGTGTGCGACAAACCCTGGCAGCCCACTCTCGAAGGCAGGAGTGGGTTTGAAGTTCTGGGACTGCGCTGGCAGATGTGCTGAGGACTGAGGTACTGGTCCTGATTGTGTCTGGCCTGGAGCAATTGATTCTCTTCTCTCAGGGCTTATTGGAGGAGGGGGAGCAGCTGTGTAGCTCTTAAATTGGCAGCACTGGAGACCTTTGTGGTGTGGTTTCAGTTTCTCTCTTTCCAGGACACTGAGTTTCAGTTGGCATCACAACTAAGAGTGATTGATTTCTTGGTTGCCTCACTATCTTGGAAAGGACTTGCTGCCAGAATCTGATTACTCCCATTTCAGAAATCCCCTCCACAGCGGATCCTTGCTGATTCATACCCTAGTTTATCTACAGGTGTGTTTTTACAGACATTTTGTTAAACTGGTGTGAACCCCCTGTGGATTCTCTCACATGGGTTTAACCCTGGCTAATTACAGGGTCACTGTTACAGATTCCTTCCCAGTCACACTGGTGAACACATGATGCTAAACCCAGTAAGCAGAGTGTAATATATTCACATGTCCTCACAGAACTCTGCGCCATTGAATGAGTTGCTTTAAAACCTGTTTTAAGTGATACCGGTGCCACTTCTGCATGGAGCCTAGCCCCAGGCATGGTCATTGCTGCTGGTTTTGTGTCCTTGCTCTGCCTGCCAGCCACTCTCAGTGAACTCAGCCCACATGCAGGGCTCACTCACCCATGGCTTGCTGCGTGCATGTCAACTTTCTAATTGCACAAAACCGAACGCTCTAGCCCCGCCCCTTCCCCGAGGCCCTGCCCCTGCTCACTACATTCCCCCTCCCCCCATGGCTCACTCTTTCCCACCATCCCTCACTTTCACAGGGCTGGGGCAGGGGGTTGGGGTGCTGGAGGGGGTGAGGGGTTTGGGGTGCAGGAGGGGGCTCCAGGCTGCGGGGTGGGGCCAAGGGATTTGGATTATGGGAGGGGGCTGCAGGTTGAGGCAGGAGGTTGGGGTGTGGGAGAGGGTGTAGGTTCTAGGCTGTGGGCTCTGGAGTGGGGCTGGGAATGAGGGGTTTGGGGTGCAGGAGGGGGCTCAGGGCTGAGGCAGGGGGTTGGGGTGCAGGCTTACCTTGGGTGGCTCCCAGTCAATGGGGGCAGTGCGTGGAGACCCGTAGCGCCCCCTCCCCCATCTAGGAGCCAGACCTGCTGGCTGTTTTCGGGGCACAGCGCAGTGCCAGGATAGGTAGAGAATAGCCTGCCTTAAGTGCTGCAGCACCGCTGGCTGGACCTCTAATGGCCTGGTTGGCGGTGCTGACTGGAACCACCAGGGCATAGGCATCCACTTTCCCTCTGCCCGGTGGGTGCTCGACCCCCCCGGCCCCACCCCTGCACTGCCCGCATTCCATCCCTTCCCCCAAGTCCTCACCCCTGCCTCACCTCTTCTCCACCTCCTCCCTTGAGCACACTGCATCCCTGTCTCTCCTCCTGCCTCCCAAAAAGTGCTAAGTGCCGTCAAACAGCTGTTAAGGGGCTGCGGGGAGGGAAGCGCTGGGAGGGAGGGGGAGGAGCAGGGACATGGCACGCTCAAGGGGGGAGAAGGAGGTGAGGAGGGGAGAGCTTGGCTTCCAGTGGGTGTGGCGCACTCATTAATTTTTCCCTGTAGGTGCTCCAGCCCCGGAGCACACATGGAGTCGGCGCCTATGTGCCAGGGTCCCTTTTCGACTGGGTATTCTAGTCGGAAACCAGACACCTGGTCATTCTAGACTAAAACCAGGTAATCTCTGGCCTTAGGGCAGTTGCATTGCCAGGGGAGCAGAAGGGCAGCCTGCCTCATGCACTGACCCTTTGGAAGCTGGATTCAGTTTTTTTGAGCTGAAGACCCCTCAGTGAATTATTGGGATTATTGGTGATGCTCTGGCAGTATATGCAGCACTGAGCAAGATGCAGGAAAATTCAGACGTGACTACATTTTTAATCAGCAAAACTCCCAGTGAGCTAGCGTTTGCCTGAATAAGGACTCAGCAAAAAACTGACCAGTATTCTCAGGATGTAGCTCATAGTCCTTCTTCTGAGATACTTGAAATGAAAGGGGCAGATGCCCAGCTGATGTAAATTGTCATAACTCCATGGAAGTCAACACTGTATAATCATATTAATATCTCATTACACCCAACATTGCTTGTCCAGCTTTTCCTTGTTTGCTTATGCCTTCCAATAACTTAACAAGCTCAGTTTATTGTCAGGAAAACCTTGACAAGCATTGAAAAGAGAATGTTCCAGGAAACATGAAAACAAGCCAAGACTTCTGGGAAAGCAGAGGAAGTAAATACATTGCACAAAGCAGTGAAGAAATTCCAAAGATAGGACGAGCCAAGGCTCTGAAAAGAAGAGGCTCAACAACTCCAGGAGGTGTCAAGAAAACATGATCTGAAAACAATACACCAAAATATTAAGTTGTATGTGTAAGCAGAGTCAGGATGAGCTCTACCCTGACATCTGGTGGTGAATTATGAGGAGTGTGGAAAGGAATTTCAGGTATTTGCATTGGCACACCCACCCCATCTAGCATAGCCCACTGCAGCCTGGGATGGTTATTTTGACAGCTCTGGGATCCTCAATTTCTTTGGTGTTGGGGCAGGAGGAATAAAGTGTTGTCACCCTGATTATGTGAATGAGGAACTATGAGACTGCTTTATGACAGAGATGTCTCAATATCAATTAAGTAGCACTTGCTAGGCAAGAGACATGAGTGCCAAAACCCTGTGAATTGAGAGAGGTTGGGGACTGGTGTGTGTACCTGATGGTATGGGCCCCTTTTGAGGGCCTGGAACACCAACTGCACATCCTCCTCTCTCCACTGTTAAAGAGTAGAGCTAATTTTGATTCCATTAGGAGTCCATCTAGAGGCTGCTGAGCTGAATTCACGTTGGGCCAATGGTGCACCAGCACTGGAGCTCCCCTACTACAAGCTGAAATAACTAAAAGAGCTGAATTGAGATCACTGAGTGCTGTGTTAACTAGTGGGGGAGCCTGAAGATCTATTGCTAAGTGGCTGGCAGAGCAGAGCAGCTTGCAGCATGTTGGAGCAGCCCATGGAACAGTGAGCGGAGTGGAGTGGTTTGCGGTAACAGCTGGAGCGGCACAGCGGGTGTAGTGGAGCTGGTCGTGGTGAAGGCTGCAGCAGAACTCCACGGAGAGGCGGAGCAGTTGGCCCTGGCCCACGTAAGGTGCTCCTTAACACCCTGTGTGTGTATGCCCCCCCATTTCCACTCAGGCTGAGGGGGTAAAACTCTGCAGATAAACTTTTGAACTCTGAGGTGGCACTGACCAGAGACTTTCGGGTTGTTGGACTTTGGGGTGATTGGACTTAAGACCCTAAGGGGAAAAGGACATTGTCAAACATACTTGGAGGTGGGTTTTTTGCTTATGGTTTGTGTTATTATCCTGTTTGTGGTGTTTCTCCAATGGGATGCCGCATTGTTTCCCTCCTTTATTAAAAGGATTTTACTACACTCAGACTCTGTGCTTGCGAGAGGGGAAGTATTGCCTCCTAGAGGCGCCCTGGGGGGGTGGTATATAATTGTCCCAGGTCACTGGCTGGGGGCTCGAGCTGGTTTTGCATTGTGTTATTGAAATGAAACCCATGGATACTGAACCCGGCCCTTGTTGCTGCCAACTCAGAGGGGCAGAAGAGTTAAATATGGAAATACCATCAGGCCAACGATGCAAGCAGCAAGAAAGATACCAGCAAACTGACTACAAATGTTGACGAGGTGCTGGAAGTATGGAAGGAGCATTTTGACAAAGTGCTGACTCCTGTAGTTCATCCAGATGCAAGCATTCGAGACATGCTAGATGAACAGGGCAGCTTGCAAGACAGAATGGATATCAGCACTGAACCATCCTCAGAAGAAGAAATAGAAAGAGCAGTGAAACAGTTAAAAATGGGAGAGCTGCAGGAACAGACAATATAACAGCTGGTGGGACAAGTGCTCTCAAAGCGTTAGGAAAAATAAATAAGATGGTATGGGTGCAAGAGAAGGTACTGGATGACTGGCTAAAGACAACAGTTGTATCAATTCTGAAGAAAGGAGATCCTGTCAATCTGAATAACTGTAGAGAGATAGGCTGGCTGCTGCTGTTTCACATGCTTGCACATGTCCATTCCAATGTAGGTGTGTGCACGCCCCAACCACAGTTACTGGATTTTTTTCCCTTAGGGGTATCCAGTGGGTTGGCTCCAGCACTGTCTAGTGCCACATGCCCATAGCAGCAGTATAGGGGGCCCCGCTGACCCCACGCCCCTTTAGTTCCTTCTTACCGCTCATGATAGTTGCTGGACCTCCCCTCATTGCTCAGGCAGTTCTTTCCAGTGATTTCCTTCTCTTCCTTAGTTCACATAGTTATTGTAGTGTCGTTAGCTTGATAGTTAGTAGTGTTGCAGAGCTCCGACTTTGTCCCTGTGGTTCCCGCGCTTCCAGGAGGTTATTGCTAGCTTCAGAGGCTCACTGCAACCCCCCACGTAGCCCTTCTCTCTCTAGGGCCAGGGTTACAGTCTACTGAACCCTTTTCCTCATAAGTCAGCAAGGAAGTTGGTGAAAGAACTCCCACAGTCTCTGTTGCTCCTATGTCCTGGTACCAAAACAGTTTAGCCTCCTGTCCTGACAGAGGCCTGGCTTCCCCTCTCAGGAGATGTTCCTGTAGTGGTGGGTTGGGGGGAACCCGGGCCTGCCCTCTACTCTGGGTTCCAACCCAGGGACCCTAATGGTAGCAGCTGTTGGCAGCCAACTTTTCACTGCCAGAGTTGCTACATTTCCCTGGGCCACTTTCCCACAGCTCTTCTGCTTCACCCTTCTTCACCCTTACCTTAGGGCTCCTTTAACGATGGTTTGAGGGTGTTTTCATTAACCAGCCCTTCGGCTGCACTTCCTATCCTCTGGCTTCCTGGCTCTCCCCAGCCTGACTGGTGTGAGCCCTTTTATAGTATCAGCAGGGCCTTAATTAGAGTCAGGTGGTCACATTAGCTTAATGGCCTCACCTGACTCTTTGCAGGTTAATTGGAGTCAGGTGTTCTCATTGGGCTGGAGCAGTCCCTGCTCTGGTCAGTCAGGGAACAGAAAACTGTTAATCCAGTGGCCAGTATATCTACCTTCTGCTACTCTGCTGTTCCCAACTGGCCTGGGTCTATCACAGCAGTTAGTGTGTTTGGAAACCTTCGTGCTTGGTTGGAGAGGCTTGTCTGCTCCCCAGTGCTGGGGCATGCCTCGGTCATTGGGCTTCGAGCCCTGTGCTTCCTGCTGCAGGTCGATGCCATTGAGCGGCCTGCAAAGGAGCTGTCTCAACTGCTATGGGGAAGCTCACCGGAAAGACCACTGTCAGATCTGCAGGGACTTCAAACCCTGCACCAAGAAAGACTGGGCAGGGAGGTTGAAAATCCTCCTCATGGGACTGCCCTAAGACCAGCATTGGAGCTGCACTCAGACTCAGCACCAAGCACTTCAGCTTTGGTGTTGATTGCTCCTCCTGCCAGTCAGGAGTCCTGGCACTGATGATCTTCTCCAGTGCCTAAAAAGAAGCACTGAAAGCACCAGGAGAAAAGTCGATTGTTGGTGCCAAAGTCAAGCTTGCAAGAGGACCGGAATTGAGTGAGACCTGACTCGGACGTCTTTCCCTCCTCGGCACTGCAGCAGCTGGCTCCTTCAGCCTCAGTACCTGCTGACTCCGGGCACCCAGCTCTGAAGGCAGTGCTGCCACCAGAAGTAAGGGTGGTGGAGTATGGCATTGCCGTCCTTACTTCACTGCTGCTGGCAGTGGCACTGCCTTCAGAGCTGGGTGCCTGACCAGTAGCTGCTGCTCTCCTAAAGCTGACCACGCCCCGCCCCCCCGCCCCGAATACATTCCATGCCCTGAGAACCTCTGATTTAAAGGGACCATCTATCACAAAGGTGAGCTTGTGGTGGCAAGACAGGTCCGAGTACCCAAGGGGACCGTCTGTGACCCCTCTTAAGGCTGCTGTAGTGCTTGAGGAGTTAACCCTTGGTATTTGGTTGGTGAAATCGAAGTGTAGAACTCACAGCCAGTTTGGAGTTTGTGCCCTGCTTCCTAACAGTCTGCCCTGAGGTTGGTACTCATGCTCCTGAGCCACTCCAGAAGCTTCATGCTTAAATCGGCTCATTTGCCTTCCTGTTTCTGAGCCTTTTGGACGCTATGAAGTTGTGTGTTCCTGCAGCCACAAGGGCTAAAAACTGACTTTCTGTTTTGATGACAGCCAACATTCTCACGGAGTCACTTTGCTTCAGGAGCTGCAACTTGAAGAAAAACACTCAGTATTGTGAGACTGATGGTATAATTGTGAGAGTTAGCAGCAGCAAGGGTAATGAGCGGACACTGTACAATGATCGAGCAGAGAGAGCTGTGCAGTTCTCTGGGGCAGTGTCTGAACATTGTGGCTTGCCCAGTGGGAGGTACGCCTCACTGCTAACTCTCGTAGACTATACAGTTTAAAACCCAATCAAAGCAATTTTTAAAAGAAAATTGCCATGTTTCTGACTGGACAACCTTTCAAATGAATGCTTCCTGTGCTGAGTGCTTGGGATGCCCGGGGAGCCTTGCTGATGGACAGCAGTGGATGGATATTGTGATGATATTGGCTTTAACTGTGAGCGTATGTATCTATCATTTTTGTATTTGAAGTTACGAATATTGGCTATGTACTTGTATCTCAATGTGTTTGATTTTAAGTAGCATCAGTGAAGCATTTGATCAGCTTCTTGAGAAAGGACTATTCTGAGTAAGTGCCCAATCAAGAAACACTTAACTAACAATGGACTTTCAGAGACACAAATCCACATCTGAGCTTTCCTGGGAACATGATTTTTGCACAGAAGAACCAAAGGGGTTTCTGCCCACAAGAGAGAGAGTATAAAAGGCCCCGGAAGCCTCTCCATTTTATCTTCAGCTGGCTCAAGAGATGGCCTCTCTACCCCAAAGAGATGCCTGAAAGAAACTGGAACAAAGGACTATAACTACGGGGAGGTGAGTGATTGCTGGACCCAGGCCATAAAACCACAACATTGGTCTGAAAAGGATTGGGCCCAGACTAGGAAGGAGTCTAGTCTGTGAAAGAAGCTAATTGGAACATCTCTGAGGGTGAGATTTCATCTGTAATCAATTTCTTACTGTATTAGGCTTAGGTGTGCGTGTTTTTGTTTTATATTGCTTGGTAACTTACTTTGTCCTGTCTGTTGTTCATTTGGGGTTTAGGCTCTCAGAAAGACTGAATACTGGGTACTGGGAAAGTCTCTGTTAACTCAGAAGCTCCTCGGCTAAGTGAATCTTAGTTTCTGTGCACTGCAGGGGGTGTGGCCCAACCTCTTGGTCTGTGCTGTAGCCAACTGATGTGTCTAGCTCAGCGAGGCGGGAGTGGAGGGAAGCCTTCTCTGGCAAGGGAGTTTGTTCTCAGTGGTATCCCAGCACATCTACTGACAGTCTTGAGGGCGTTTCTGTGACCCAACCCATCACAGATATGTCTGTCTTGTTATTGTCCATCACAAGTGCTGTGGGCACATGAGCATGTGTGATTGTTGGAGTGCTTGGCCTGCTGTTTGACATGTCAGTAGTAAGCGTCACGAAGCTTAGAGGCTGAGGAGAGCTCCCCAGGTGGCACTGGGCACACAGATGAGGTTTCAGAAGATTTGTAGACACCTCCCTTCAAACGTTGGCTGCGAACTTCTGTGCTATTACATCTTCCTCTCTCAACATTCATCTCTCACTATCATGTGGCACTGCAGGTGAAAGGGGTCGACAGCTCTGAAGACACTGGAGAGCCTGGCCATTGGGTACCTTCCTGAAAGGCCTGTTGTAGTCGACTGTAGCTTTAGAAGCACTTTCCTGCTGGTTGCTGTGTGGCAGGAGTAAAAGTGCTAGTGCTGATGCAGCAGGTTTCCTGTGATGGGGGCTTCTGAGACGGGCTACTAGGAAAGTCTGTGAAGGAGCCAGGGCTGGGATGGTCAATTCCAAGACCAGAAGAACTACTGTGATCATCTAGTCTGACTTCTGTAGCACACAGGCCAGAGACCTTCCCCCAAGTAATTCCTAGAGCAGAGCTGTTAGGAAAAATAGCCAGACTTGATTTAAACATTGCCAGTGATAGAGAATCTCCCATGACTCTTGGTAGATTGTTCCAGTGGTTAATTACCTTCACTGTCAGAAGTGTATTCCTTATTTCCAGTCTGAATTGGTCTAGCTTCAATTTCCAACCATTGGTTCATGATATATGGTGGGAGAGAGGCCGAGGGACTCGCTTCCTAGCCTGGCACACGGGTTTGCTTAGCCAGGTATTTATGTGGAATATTGTCTAGCGAGGGATAATTCCTGGTGAAAGTCCTGGGGGCTGGTGTCAAACTGGAGCAAGGAGATGGTGGCTTGGGTCCTGGGTTACTAATAATATTCTGGTTGTTTAAAACTGAATGCACCTTAAAAACCAGCCCTACTGAAGCCAATGGCAGAACTCCACTGGACTTCCGGGGGCCAGGGTTCACCCTGAACTTACTTGTACACTTGTGCTGATTGCACTGGACACACCCTGTGCAGGAAAGCTAGAGTGCAGCTTTCACTTGCTGTGTGTTTTGTGCCACTTTCACCCTATGGCCCTCATGCATGAGAAAATGCTTTTGTGCAGCAGGAGGATCTTCACATGGGACATAGTTTGTACTATTGTCACACTTCCATGGGAAGAATAGCTTTGATGGGGGTGTCTAGTGCCTTTGAGCAGGATTGGGTGTTACCATTCGTGGGTTGTATTCACTGCCTGAGATCTACTTGATTGCCTATTTTCAGTTGGACAGGTCAGTCCCATGGTGTCTCACTATCCATGCACAGAATTGGGCCAATATCAATGTGCTGTGGACTCTTATTCATCTTTCGTGGTCACTGTTTAAAGTACTGTGCAATCCTCTAACAGACGGGTGCAAAATAGCTGCTGGCCTAACAAAGGAATGAATCTTTGCTGCTTTTACAGATCCAGACTAACACGGCTACCCCTCTGATAAAGGAATGAATGTCTCTGTTCCTACTGGGTTTATTAATCTCTCTTTTCCCTTTTAGTGGTAAAACCCAACTTCCAGGCCTCAGTGAATGGAGGATTCCCCAGCCTCTGATCTATGTGCTTGGGATCAGAGGGGGGGACATTCCCTTTGGCAATACAGTGAAATCTAATGAGAGAGGGAGACATTGCTGTGACATTGCACTCCATATGATTTTATGAAAATATGCTAATGAGCGTGAATATAATGTAACTGGAATACGCTTCATGTAAAAGGTCTCTTGTAAGGTATCATTACAAAGCTGATAATCTACTGAGTGTGATCATCCTGTTTGTATGAATGTGTCATTCTTGTATCTGAAACTAGAAATATGAACTATAACTCTGAAGTTCTGTTGTAATTATGCAAAGTGTGGGCCATTAATGGTGGTTTGGAATCTTGATGGCTCCCATTAGCCAGGACAACTAACTCTAGATGGCTCTGTTTACTTGCAAGCCTTCCTGTGACTCAGGCTGGGAATAGTGAAGGCTTGGGATCTCACAGGACACTGGTACTGGAATCCATCTTAAATCTGGTGCTTTTCCATTTAGAAGGAGGGATGGCGACCCAGAGAGACAAAAGATTCCTGCCTTGTGGCAAAGCTATAAAAGGGGGTGGAACAGAACAAAGCGAGGTGCAGTCATGAGAAATCCCCTAGTTACCACCTGAGCTGGAACAAGGACTGTAACAGGGGAAAGGATTGGGCCCAGACTAGAAAGGAATCCAGTCTATGAAAGAAGCTTATTGGAACATCTCTGAGGGTGAGATTTCATCTGTAATCAATTTCTTACTGTATTAGGCTTAGGTGTGCGTGTTTTATTTTATTTTGCTTGGTAACTTGCTTTGTTCTGTCTGTTATTACTTAGAACCACTTAAATCCTACTTTTTATATTTAATAAAATCACTTTTTGCTTATTACAGAACCCAGAGTTAGTGACTAATACCTGGGGGAGCAAACAGCTGTGCATATCTCTCTATCCGTGTTATAGAGGGCAGACAATTTATGAGTTTACCCTGTATAAGCTTTATATAGAGTAAAACTGATTTATTTCGGGTTTGAACTCATTGGGAACTGGGTATCTGGGTGCTAGAGACAGGAGCACTTTTTAAGCCATTTTCTGTTAAATCTGCAGCTTTTGGGGGACGTGGTTCAGACTTTGAGTCTGCGTTTGCAGCAGGCTAGCGTGTCTGGCTCAACAAGGCAGGGTTCCGGAGTCCCAGGCTGGCAGGGAAAATGAGCCCAGAGGTAGTCTCAGCACATCAGGTGGCAGTCTCAAGGGGGTCTCTGTGACCCAACCCATCACAATTGCTTTCCCAGCACTACAGCAGGAGAGATGTGCTGTGTAGTGCCAGGTGGTGCTGAGGTCAACCTGAGAACATCCAGTGGCCTGGTTGGGTGCCATTTAGATCCACCCATTGCAGGCCTCATGTATGGCTGGCAGCAGGGAGAGAGGCAGCAGGCAAGTCACTCCTAATGATAGAATATCAGGGTTGGAAGGGACCTCAGGAGGTCATCTAATCCAAATCCCTGCTCAAAGCAGGACCAAGCGGTTTAGAATGTGTGTGTGCATGCGGGGTGTGTGTGTGTGTGTGTGTGTGTGTTAAAGGAGGAAAACAATCCCTGACATCTCTTGGCCACTGCAAAGGCTCTCAGGTGGCCAGTCCCATTGCAGGTAAGTACTGGAGTGATTTGGCTTCTTTCCAGGAGAGCACAATGCTGTGTCTGCTGAGCTGCTGGCAGTTTGATTTTGAGTGTGGCTGCAGGGCTGGGCTTGGCTGACTGCGCTGGTGGCCTGGGGAAGAGCTTGGGGGTGGGGCGAGATAAGATAAAGGGAGACGGGCCCATGAGTGGTCTGAAAAGGGAAATGGGGGTGGTGGTGGTGGTGGTGGTGTCACAATATAGAAGAGAGGGAAATAGCTCCAGGGGTGTGCGTTCACTGCCCGCAGTTCAGGACCCGGTGTTCTGGAGACAGATGTGTACTGGGGCTGATTGCACTGCAGGTGTAAGCAGGCATCAGTAAATGGGAGGCGCTGGGCTGAATTTCAAACCCACACCAATGTCTGATCGCAAGGGAATGGTCCCTGCCTCACCATCTGTCCTGTGTTTTGACTGCTGCAGATGTCATGGCACCCTCAGTACCGGAGTTCCAAGTTCCGCCATGTGTACGGCAAGCCTGCTAGCAAGGAGAAGTGCTACGACTGTGTCCCCATCACCTGCAGTGTGCACGACAACCACTTCTGCGCTGTCAACCCCCACTTCATTGCTGTTGTGACAGAGTGTGCAGGGGGCGGGGCTTTCCTCGTGATACCCATCCATCAGGTGAGCAAGGCCAGCTGGGCCCAGGGGGCATGGGCTGCCCCGTTTCCTGATAGCCAATGCTGGAGTGGGAAGGTGGAGCAGCAGGGATCCCAGATGGTCGTGATGGCAATGAGAAGGTTTGGTTATTGCAGCTGCCTGTTTTTCAAAATGCATGGTAGCGCCAGAGGCTCTTTGGGACAGGGACCATCTGTTACATGTTTGTAGAGGTACAGCACCTATCACAGGAAGGGTCTGCATGTCTGTCCATCCATCCCAGTGTTTTTTATCCTGATGCTCATCACCACAGCGTCTGGGTGTCTTCCATGCCTCTGGGAGCAACTGCAAAGCAATAATAAATAACCATCAGTTGTAGAATGGGAGAGAGCAAATAGCTCTGTATTTACATGGTTCTAGCTTTTGTTCACAGACTAGGAGCCTTTTTGGCCTCTGAACTAATTGCTGATTAAAGAATAGAGGAGACTCCGTGGTCATGCAGAGCACTATAGGCCCCTGATCCTCCAAAGCACTGAAGCACACACTTTGCTTTAAGCACATGGTTTTAGTAGGATTATTCATGTTGTTAAAGCTAAACTCTTGCTTCCGAGTTTGCTGAGTCGATCTGGAGCATGACAGCAGAGGATTATTTGACATTTGTTTATTTAGATCCCACTTCAGGAGAGTTAAGCACATGGCTAAGAGCTGTCCTGCATTCCTGTATTCAACTTGCTTTAGACTTTAGCATGGGAAGAGAGGGCTCATGGTGCCTGGACAGCACATCACAGTGCCTGTGCAGGGGCCGGAACAGAGGGGGCCAAGGGGCCATGGCTCTCCCACTTTTGAAAGTGGATGGGCCTAGATTGTCCACTTTTCGCCACAGTCACAGCCCCCTGCCCCTCCTCTTCCCCTCGAGGCCCCGCCCACCAGCCAGGCTGGAAGCTGGAGCCCAGTCCAGGTAAGAGCGGCCCAGGAAGCCAGGGAAGCTTGGGGAGCCACACACCCTCCACCTGCCTGGGGTGGGGTGGGGGGCCCATGAACAGCCCCCTGCCCATGTTCCCACTTTGCCCAGGGCAGGTGGGGGATCCATGGCTCCCCACGGCTGGCTGCTGGCCTTTTACCCTGACCCAGCTCTGGGTTCCAGCCTGGCTAGGGGGTGGGGTCTTGGGTGTCGAAGAGCCGCAGCCGGGCCATGGTAAGCGCTGGTTGGGCAGCTGTAGACCCTCCACCTGCCCAGGGCGGGGAGCCTAAGGGGCAGGGACATAGGGCAGGGACTGCTCTCGGGCCCCCCCATCCTGGACAGCAGTTTTAAAATAAATATAAGGAAGCACTTCATCACACAATGCACAGTCAAGCTGTGGAACTCATTGCCAGGGGTGTTGTGAAGGCCAAAACTATAGCTGTGTTCAGAAAAGAACTAGATAAGTTCATGGAGGACAGGTCCATCAATGGCTATTAGCCAAGATGGTCTGGGATGCAAAACCATGCTCTGGGTGTCCCAAAACCTCTGACTGCCAGAAGCTGGGACTGGACAACTGGGGATAAATGACATAAGTGCCCTGTTCTGTTCATTCCCTCTGCCATATGCCAGGGTGCAATACAAACCAGCGAGGGGTTGTCACCACCTGCCCTGCAACCTTGCATGCCTCACAATGCTTTGCTGCTGTAGTTCCCAACCTGGGAAATGCACAAACTGCCAGACAGCATGCAGGTCACCCTGAGTCTCAGTGTAGAGCTGCAGTCCCTGGTCCAGCAATTCTGACCTGAGCAGCCTGTCAGCAACACCCCAGCCATACTCTGGCTTCCAGCAGCCTTGGTTACCCACTTGCAGGGTGACTCCACCACACTCCTAGTCCCTGATTTTCCCCAAAACGTGCCCTTTGCTGGACAGTTCAGATATTAGAGGGCCAGAGTTTGCGACTTTAACTGGAGTTACCCAAACAGCTCTGGATTAGTTTAGATTAAAAAAATAAAACAAGTTTATTTAACTACGAAGAACTAGATCTTAAGTGAATACAAGTACAAGGCATTAAAGTCAGAAAAGGTTACAAGAGAAATAAAGATAAAATGCTTCCTAGTTACTAAAACTTAACAAACTAGACTTGGTTCAAGGTAAAAGCCTTACAACGGGTTCCCAGTATCATTGCTGACCAAATTTTCAGGCCAGGCTCGCTCCTGAAGTCCAAGGGCTGGTTCCCTTGTCGTGTTAGGTGAAAGAGAGAGAGGGGTAGAGAGGGATACATTGTGGTGTTCTTGCCCCTCACTTTTACAGTCCAGTCCTCCTTTGAAGTGGATTCTCTGGAAGATTACCCTCAAAGCCAAGTTTATTTGAGAAGTCAGGAAGGCAATGTGGAGTCTGGGAGTGAATGGGGCTCCTGGCTCTTTCTTCTTCCCTGCATATGGTGAAAAGCAATTTGCCTTGGATCCTGCCACTTCCCCCTCTTGTTGTCTCAAGGACTCTGCTTACTACTTATATGTAAAGTGAGGTAAATACACACTCCTTTGTTTAGGATAGACCTGTGCTTTTATCTAATCAGGGCTGTGTGGGCTTCAACATGTGCTAACATCATCATACAGAGGGAATTCATAACTTTACATAAATGTTGCTACATAAATTTATCATCCAATAATTGACCCAAGTTTTTTTCAAATGACACCTCGCGAGGCTTATTTTATACAAAGCTTTTTACAGGGGTGTGTCTGGTGTGCATACAGGAGTGCGTTCAGTCATGCTCTCAAGATTCTGGCACTGGCCACTGTAGGAAGATAAGATACTGGGCTAGATGGACCAGTGATCTGACCCAGGAGGGCCGTTCTTCTATTCTCTACTGACTCACTTTCCTGTTTTCCATTAGCAAGGGTTGGCACTGAGCTGTAGAGTCTTCCTGATGCCCTTTGTCTGCAGTCAAACGCATTCCAGTCAATTACAGCCCCCTTGTGATGAGAGCTAGGAATCGAGCTGCTCCTTACTCATTCTTACCATTTGGGGCGTGGTCAGTGGCTTCAGGATGGTGCCCTATTCCTTGGCAGGGCTCAGTCATCACAAGGCTTTTCTCCTGAAGGTGCTCAGGGGGAGTGTGGCAAGGCAAAGACGAACAGCAGGTCTGTACTGATGCAGCTGTGCCGCTGTAATTCTTCTGGTGAAGATGCTCTAAGTTCTACCATCAGTTTAATAACTCCACCGCCGTGAGAGGCGGTAGCTATGTCGTCAGGAAAAGCTTTCCCGTCAACACAGCGCTGTCTACATGGGGGGGTTAAGGTTGGTATAACTACATCACTTCGGTATGGATTTTCACATCGCTGAGCGAAGTAGTTCTACTTAAGTAAGTATGTATTGTAGGCCTGGCCTGAGCTAAGGAGGACATGGCCTTAAGGGTGAGCATGGACCCATTTCCAGTAAACTGAGCACTGTGGATCTTGCTATGTGAGGTGCCAAAGAGCTTAGCTCAGGTCTTGTGGGGACAGCCTGCATGGAGACCTCCTGCTGTTCTGTGGCCAAATGTAGCCTTTCTGAGCTAACAGAGACTTGCTGTTCTTTTCAGACAGGCAAGCTTGATCCTCACTACCCCAGGGTGTGCGGGCACAGAGGAAATGTCTTGGACATCAAGTGGAGCCCCTTTGATGACTTTGTAATTGCTTCCTGTTCTGAAGATGCCACTGTAAGTTTCCCGGCTCGCTCTATGTCTCTAATTCACTAATGCTCTTGGTTGGGATAGAAATATAAAGTACCATGCAAGAGCCTCCGTGAGAGGGTCTCCTCTAACTGAACAGGGCTAACAAGTGGTGTTCTTCCACAAAGTCACTCCTCATTACACTCAAGCCCGTAGGGTTCAGTGGGGGTTTCACCTGAGCAAGCACTAATGATCCAATTGCAAGACATTGAACATTTACATTTGCAACCAAGTGAGGGGGGAAATCAGCTCCATGTCTGTGCAGAGCTCAGAACCCTGTGTTTCCACACAGATGTGGCCGCGCACATTGCAAAATCTGTGGCAGAAGGATGCTCTGCTGTAGATGCATTTGTGGTGTGGTCAACTCTTGAGGATTGTTCCTTCTCTCGGCTACTCTATGGAATCACTTTGGATTAATACAAGTAGAAGGGAGGTCAGAATCTGGCCCAAGCAAACACACAAGGCTAGAGTCTGTCCTCTGCTTATTCCCATTGATTTGCACAGTATTCCACGAGGAGCCTCACTGAAACAAATGGAACCACTTGAGGAGTAAGGTACTACTAGGGACATTCAACGAAATTAAAAGGGGGTTTGGCAAATTCAATAAAAGGCAGTACTTTTTCACACAACACGTGATTAGCCTATGGAACACACTGTCAGGAAGATGTTGAGGCCAAGAATTTAGCAAGATTCAAAAGGGACTGGATGCTTATATGAAGAACAAGAATAGTCAAAGTTACAAGAGTTAATGCTAACGCATATTTTGGAAGAGATATTAAACCTGCTGCTTCAGGGATTAAACCACACTCTAACCATTAGGGATTAGGAGGACTCCTTCATGGTGGGGATGCTGGTGGTGATGTGGGGTGGTGGCACTTCTCTCTGAAGTATCTGGGACTGACTGAGACAGGATACTAGGTTAGGTGGGCCTTGGGCCGGATTTACCTGGGCAATTCCTGTGCTTCTTAAACTAAACCCCTTTCAGAAATTAATTTGGTCCATGTTTCCAAATTGATGTGTTGAGTTTCTTTGAGCAGTTAACATAACACACTCATTAAGGTTTTCCATATCCAGTGAACAATCCTGCACTTTCAATACAAATGACTTATTTTAGGAGGAAAAACAAAACAGGAAGGAACAAAAGTAAAGTTTCCACAAGATGGCGCGTGGGGATGCAACAGGCAGCAGATGCCTTGACACACTCGTGCCCCCGCCTCTGCGCATGGGCAGAGCTCTCAGCGATGCAGAAGTAACTGTCCTGCTCTGCCCCAGCAAGAGGAGAGCAACGAAAATGATAAAATGTTTTTAAAACTCTGGCAGACGAGGAAAGGTTGAAAAACGTATATGTAGTCTTGAGAAAAGAAGACTGAGTTGGGACCTGATAATCTTCCAGCATGTTAAGGGCTGTTATAAAGAAGACTGTGATAATTGTTCTCCATGTCCACTGGAGACAGGACAAGAAGTAAGAGGCTTAATCTGCAGCAAATGGAGCTTTAGGTTAGCTATTAGGAAAAACTTGGTAATTCTAAGGGCAGTTAAGCTTTGGAACAAACGTCCAATGGAGGTGATGGAGTCCCCATCGTTGGAAGCATTTAAAAACAATTTGGACAGGGATGGTCTAGCTTTACTAGGTCCTGCCGCAGCACAGAGGGTGGGATTAGATGATGTCTCGAGGTCTCATCAGCCCAACATTTCTATGATTCTATGTGTTTTACACACACAACCAAGACATAAGAGCTGCATTACTGCATGCACTACAGGTCTGTGGAAATGAAAATATTTTTTCTCAGTCTAGCTGAAATTGACTGAAGGACTGGGGAGAAGAGAGGTATGAAAGAAAGACCCATGAACCTCATTTGTCCTGCCAGATACCACCCCCGAAACACAGAGCCAATGTTGCAGGTTGTGATGTTCCCCTCTGATGTTATCTGGACCAGTGATCTGCTAGGTCACTTCAATCCTTGACTCTGGGAGCCAGCCTGACCCTGCTCTGCTGTGAGCACCCCATTCCTGAGCTGGTCATGCACAACCTCTGGCATGGAAGCTGCTCCTACGATTGTGCAACCGAATGACACCAGCCAGTATCTCCGGTCCCAGACACAACCCTAGGAACCTCCGTCCTGCAGTGTCCAGTTATGCCCACTGGACGCTACAAGCTTATATGAGTTTGTCAATTTAACAAAGAAATTGATATGTACCAGGCCTGTTATCCCAAGGGGAGTCTCTGACATGCTTCAAACCAAACACACTGCTTCAGGTAGAACGAACAAACAGATTTATTAACTATAAAGAGATTTTAAGTGATTATAAGTCAAAGCGTAACAAGTTGGATTTTGTCAAATAAAATAAAAGGAAAACGCATTCTAAGCTGATCTTAACCCTTTCAGTGCCCTTACAAACTTAAGATTCTTCTCACCACAGGCTGGCTGCTGCTCTTCAGCCAGACTCTCCCCTTTGGTCAGCTCTTCAGTCGCTTGGTGTGGTGATGTCTGTAGATGGAGGTGGAAGAGAGAGAGCCAGAGCACGAGCATGGCAAACGTCTCTCCCTTTTATCATGTTCTTTCCACCCTCTTGGCTTTGCCCCCTCCCGCCCCAAAGAGTCAGGTGAGCATTACCCAAAAGAAGGGTTGTGTTTCACTCAAGAGTCTAACAGATCCTTTTGTTGCTGCCTAGGCCAGCATCCTTTGTTCCTGTGAGGCTGGGCTGGGTTTGTCCCATACCTGCCCTGATGAGGTGTGAACTGCCTCTCTGCTCTTGGAGAGTTTTTGCCTGGGTTTATTTTAAGCCATGAGGATACATTTCAGCCTCATAATGATATACATGAAATTATAACCTGTAACAGTACTGTAACAACAATTACTATAACATCACTATAACAATGTTCAGTGCATCATGAGCCTTCTGAAGACACCCAACATGGCAAACTTTGCATTGGATACCACGCAATAATTTTATTAAGATTAACATGGAGGTGTAAGGTGTTCCGTTGAGATACAGTGCTTGGGGCAATGCCCTTGGTTGTGGTGTGTTTGTGCCTGGTTGTTTTCTACTGAGAGTTTCAGCAGTGACAATGTTCAGATATCCAGCTCTGCCACATTACAAAGAGGTGTGAAGTAATTAGAAATGCATTTGAATGGTCTCTCTCTCTCTCACATTGAAGTTCAGGATTCCATAGTGTTTTCCTTCCTATGCCGCACTACCCAGTCCACGTGTCGATGGGTCTCTCCCTGCCAACATTCCAAGTGCTCAGCTTCCACTGCCACGGATGGCAGCTTCGTACTAAAGCCAAAAGCCGGATCTGAGCCTGAATGGATAACAAGGGAATATTAAATGCCTCCTCAGACATTTCAGCTTACGCCAGATCTTCTATTTCATGTTTTTTCTAAAAGCTGTCTGGGAGGCCAATTCAAATGCATATAGCTCCAATTCATATTCCTGGGGGAATTCTGTGCCAAAATATTAAAAATTATGCACACAACATTTTAAAATTCTGCATATTTTATTTGCCAAAATAACACTGTATAATCACGCCAGTTTCAATTATTTTGTATTTATTTCAAAATACTGATCAGCAACTCTGTGTGTAACAATACAGACACAAAAAAATCTCCCAGGAGTAGAGTGTTAGGGAAACCCCTATGACAACCCAGTTCCTATTTCTCTGCCCCCTCCCCACCAGAGCCCAGCAGGGGGGCCAGACACCCACACCCTCTTCCCCAGAGCCCAACTGCAGGCCCCCTCAGCCCAGACACCTGCACCCCTACCCACCAGAGCCTAGCTGTGCCCCCCTCAGCCCAGACACCCAAACCCCCTGCACCCCAGGGCCCAGCTGCAGGACGTCCCCCAGCCCAGACACTCGCATTCCCCACCAGAGCCCAGCCGCACCTCCCCAGCCCAGACACCCGCACTCCCTCCCCCCAGAGCCCAACTGCAGGTCTCCCCAGCTCAGACACCCAAACCCCTGCCCCCCAGAGCCCAACTGTGGGCCCCCTCAGCCCAGACACTCATGTCTCCTCCCTACCAGAGCCCAGCCACAAGCCCCTCAAGCCCAGACACCCTCATCCCTACCCCCCCGCCCAGCCCAGACACTCACACCTGCTCCCCACCAGAGCCCAGGATCCAGAAGGAAAAGCAGTGTGATGTTGGGTCACAGGCTTGTACAGAGTTTCCTGCACACCCGCTCCTTCCTTCACGACATGCTGAGTACTGCAGCTGCCAGGCACCCTCCAGCTCCCTCCCCTGCTCTCCCCTAGCAGTGTCTTCTGTTTGCAAGTTGGGCTCTGTGGGTCCTGCAGCTCCATAGTGGCAGCCAGCAGCTCTGTAGCCTATTTCTGTGGGAGGAAATGGAAATTCCGTGCACATAACATGAATTTCTGCACAAATTCTGCACTGTGCAATGGCACAGAATCCCCCCAGGAATAAATTCAATGCCCACTGAAATAAATGGAATTAATTGGTTATTGGATCATCTCTACAATGAATAGGCAATTTCTGTCAGTGCGGCCTGCCTCTATGCTGAGTGTGAAGAGGAGAACCATAAGAGTTTGTGGTCATGAAAGGGGGCCAATTTTACAGATTTGCTGAGGTGCCAGTTAGACTTTAAAGCTGAAATCTAATAAGCTAGATTTGCCAGTTGGATAAATGTCAGAGCCAATATTAGACTGGAACCTAACATAACGCCGTTTTATTGAGTCCTGGGATCATTAGCTTACCGAGTTAATGCTGAGTTCTTTTCAGGTCAACTTGAATAATTTTTTAAATCAGGACACTTGCTTATTCTTAACTAATCAACAATTTATAATTCAACCAGAACCACATCAATATACAATCAACAGTTCACCAATCAAAACCAATATTCTAGTTATATACTGCTTGAAGCAATACAGTCTAACACAATGGTTTTCAAACTTTTTTTCTGGCGACCCAGTTGAAGAAAATTATTGATGCCCTGCGACCCAATGGAGCTTGGGATGAGGAGTTTTGGGTGTGGGAGGGACTCAGGGCTGGGGCAGAGGGTTTTCGTGCGAGGGCTGTGGGGTGGGGACAGGATGACAGGGTGGGGGGGCTCGGGTGGGGCAGGAGGTTGGGGTATAGGAGGGGGTCAGGACTCTGGGCTGGAGGTGCAGGCTCTGGGGTGGTGCCAGGGATGAGGGGTTTGGGGTGCAGGAAGGGGCTCCAGGTTTGGGGGGGCTCGGGGATGGGGCAGGGAATAGCTGCAGGGTTGGGGCACGGGCTTACCTCGGGTGGCTCCCGGTGAGTGGTGCAGCAGGGTTGCTAAGGCAGGCTAGTCCCTATGTATTCTGACACCGCGCTGCGCCCCAGAAGCGGCCAGCAGCAGGTCCAGATTTTAGGCGGTGCACAAGCAGCTCTGTGCGGCTCTCACCCGCAGGCACTGCCCGCTCCCCAGTGTGGAGCCAGTGCTTGGGGAGGGGGCAGCAAATGGAGCCCTGTGGCGCC
The DNA here is from genome assembly GCF_007399415.2 of Gopherus evgoodei. Lineage (NCBI taxonomy): Eukaryota > Metazoa > Chordata > Testudines > Testudinidae > Gopherus > Gopherus evgoodei. The sequence continues at coordinate 2,079,679 of NC_044327.1, forward strand.
CCCACACCTAGGAACCTGACCTGCTGCTGGCCGCTTCTGGGGTAGGTAGAAGAAGGTAGGGACTAGCCTGCCTTAGCCAGGCAGCACCGTTGACGGGACTTTTAACATCCCAGTCGGTGGCGCTGACCAGAGCCACCACGACCCAGTACAAGGTCGCGACCTGCAGTTTGAAAACCACTGGTCTAACAAGCAGCTGTCAAAGACTGAAGTTGAGGCTCAGTGGTTACATCAAGGAACAGTGAAAATCACCAAGTTTTCTTATTATGTTTACTTATGTATCAGTTCTTTATAGATTTTAGGACTGGAAGGGATCTCAAGAGGTCATCAAGTCCAGTCCCCTACCCTCATGGCAGGGCCAAATACTGTCTAGACCATCCCTGACAGACATCTATCTAACCTACTCTTAAATATCTCCAGAGATGGAGATTCCACAACCTCCCTAAGCAATTAATTCCAGTGTTTAACTACCCTGACAGTTAGGAACTTTTTCCTAATGTCCAACCTAAACCTCCCTTGCTGCAGTTTAAGCCCATTGCTTCTTGTTCTATCATTGGAGGCTAAGGTGAACAAGTTTTCTCCCTCCTCCTGATGACACCCTTTTAGATACCTGAAAACTGCTATCCTGTCCCCTCTCAGTCTTCTCTTTTCCAAACTAAACAAACCCAATTCCTTCAGCCTTCCTTCATAGGTCATGTTCTCTAGACCATTAGTCATTCTTGTTGCTCTTCTCTGGACCCTCTCCAATTTCTCCACATCTTTCTTGAAATGCGGTGCCCAGAACTGGACACAATACTCCAGTTGAGGCCTAACCAGCGCAGAGTAGAGCGGAAGAATGACTTCTTGTGTCTTGTTTACAACACACCTGTTAATGCATTCCAGAATCATGTTTGCTTTTTTTGCAACAGCATCACACCGTTGACTCATATTTAGCTTGTGGTCTACTATGACCCCTAGATCTCTTTCTGCCATACTCCTTCCTAGACAGTCTCTTCCCATTTTGTATGTGTGAAACTGATTGTTCCTTCCTAAGTGGAGCACTTTGCATTTGTCTTTATTAAACTTCATCCTCTTTACCTCAGACCATTTCTCCAATTTGTCCAGATCATTTTGAATTTTGACCCTGTCTTCCAAAGCAGTTGCAATCCCTCCCAGTTTGGTATCATCTGCAAACTTAATAAGCATACTTTCTATGCCAGATCTAAGTCGTTGATGAAGATACTGAACATACCCAAAACAGACTTCTGCGGAACCCCACTTGATATACCTTTCCAGCAGGATTGGGACCCATTAATAACTACTCTCTGAGTATGGTTATCCAGCCAGTTATGCACCCACCTTATAGTAGCCCCATCTAAATTGTATTTGCCTAGTTTATCGATAAGAATATCATGCAAGACCATATCAAATGCCTTACTAAAGTGTAGATATACCACATCCACCACTTCTCCCTTATCCACAAGACTCGTTATCCTATCAAAGAAAGCTATCAGATTGGTTTGACATGATTTGTTCTTTACAAATCCATGCTGGCTATTCCCTATCACCTTACCACCTTCCAAGTGTTTGCAGATGATTTCCTTAATTACTTGCTCCATTATCTTCTCTGGCACAGAAGTTAAACTAACTGGTCTGTAGTTTCCTGGGTTGTTTTTATTTCCCTTTTTATAGATGGGCACTATATTTGCCCTTTTCCAGTCTTCTGGAATCTCTCCCGTTTTCCATGATTTTCCAAAGATAATAGCTAGAGGCTCTGATACCTCCTCTATTAGCTCCTTGAGTATTCTAGGATGCATTTCATCAGGCCCTGGTGACTTGCAGGCATCTAACTTTTCTAAGTGATTTTTAACTTGTTCTTTTTTTATTTTATCTTCTAAACCTACCCTCTTCCCGTAAGCATTCACAATATTAGGCATTTCTTCAGACTTCTCGGTGAAGACCGAAACGAAGTCATTAAGCATCTTTGCCATTTCCAAGTTTCCTGTTACTGTTTCTTCCTCCTCACTCAAAAGTGTGTGGCCAAATATTTGCTGCTTGCTGTGTTTGATTGTTTAAAGAAACAATAAAAAAATTCTGCTTTAAAAAAATCCAAACTTTTGAACCACCTCAACTTGTGACCAAACACCTGAGCCCATCTAGTCAGAGATTTTTCCAGGTTTCTGTTACTCTGCTGGCTTCCTTGACTCATATCTGTCTCCATAACTTTGGGTTCATTTAGGTTAGAACATAAGAACAGCCATACTGGGTCAAACCAAAGGTCCATCCAGCCCAGTATCTGTCTACCAACAATGGCCAATGCCAAGTGTCCCAGAGGGAGTGAACCTAACAGGCAATGATCAAGTGATCTCTCTCCTGCCGTCCATCTCTGCCCTCTGACAAACAGAGACTAGGGACACCATTCCTTACCCATCCTGGCTAATAGCCATTAATGGACTTAACCTCCATGCATTTATCTGTTTCCTAGAGACTGGCTCCATGGGGTCCCTCACAAACTGGAGATGGTTACTGTGGCTTTGTCTTTAGTACAGCTTATGTACATACTCCACGAGCTGGGCATTTGAGCTTGTTCCAGAATCTGGGATGAGCCTATGTTGTGAAAACTGAAATGCTCAAAATAGCACATGGATGTGAATGGACACAGGGTGCTAAAATTAAATTAACCCAGGGGTTCTCAAACTGGGGGTCGGGACCCCTCAAGGGGTCATGAGGTTATTACTGGGGGTCACGAGCTGTCAGCCTCCACCTCAAACCCTGCTTTGCCTTCAGCATTTATAATATATAAAATATATAAAAAAGGTATTTTTAATTTATAAGGGGGGGGGTTCGCACTCAGAGGTTTGCTGTGTGAAAGGGCTCACCAGTATAAAAGTTTGAGAACCACTGAATTGATCCCTCTGAAGCCTCAGGGAATGCAGGGGAGGGGGGTCTCCCTTGGTAGGGTTGGGAAGGAGGTAGGTGGTGTAGGATATTGCTCTTCTCATCTGATCCCTCCCCCAGTGGTTAATTTTAAATGAAGCTACCCTCCCCTGACATGAATCTCCCTGTGGCACTGAAATTAAATATAGACTATAACTTGGCATTTGAGAAGTGAAAGGGGTGGTAGCCCTAATGGAAAAGCTAACAGCTTGGCTCTTTTGCAAGCCTCAGACTGCTGAATGAGCTTTAGGGTAGGGAAGGCTGTGCCTCCCAAATGGCCTGGCCTTGCCCCCTATCTGACCCCCACCCACTTCTGCCCCCCGACTGCCCACCCTCCCTCAGAATCCCCGACCCATCCTGCTCCTTGTCCCCTCACTGTCCCCCAGAGACCTCCCCCCAACCACCCTGGAACCCCACCTCTGCTCCCTATCCCCTGGTTGCCCTGACCCCTATCCACCCCCCTGCTGAGTCCTGACAGACCGTCCAGGCCAAGCGGTGGGAGTTCAGGCCTTGCTGGAGCTTGCAGCCCGGCCCCCTTACCATGCAGCTTTGTGTGGGGAGAAGCTCAGGCCTCGCTGGAGCCATGCTGCAGCGCTATCCAGGGACGCTCCTGGATGCGCTGAGGCTCCAGGAGAGGAGCAGAGGTGGGGTTGGACCAGGGCCGGAGAGGGAGCCTCAGCCATTCTCATAGGGACCCCTGCAGAGCCCAGGGCCTGGGGCAAATTGCCCCATTTTCCTCCCACTCTGGGCGGCCCTGACTGCAATGCAATATAAAATCACTGCCGCTAACATTGGTGGGTGATAAAATACTAACAGAGTGGAAATTAATGATGCGGACTGGGCAGTGACTCAGTGCAATTGGATCCCTTGATAAGCTGGACCCATTCAAAGAAAACGAGTTTGAAAAGAACCAAATGAAAGGTCCTGTACCTAGCAGCAAAGCATGCAGGCCACACCTACAGAATGGGGAAGTGTATCCAGGAAAGCAGTAACTGTGAAGAGGATTTAGGGGCCATGTTGGACAAGCCATTCAACATGAGCACCCAGCGTGATGCCGTGGTGAACAGGGCTAACGCCATCATTGGATGTATGAAAAGAGCAGTGAGTAGCATAGGGAGGTGACACACCATCAGTAAGACTGGTCATGGAATACTGCATCCGGTTTTGGTGTCCGCTTTTGAAAAAGATTTTGGAATATTGGAGATGGGGCGGCAAAAAGCAATGAAAGGTTTTGAGGGCTGGAGAAAAATGCCTGCTAGTGAGCAATTGAAAGAGCTCAGCCCGTTTAGATAACCAAAAGATCAGGAGGTGATGTCATTGAAGTGTGGAAGTGACTTCATGGAGAGAAAATATCGGGTATTAAAGGGCTCATTTATCTAGCAGCGAAAAGCAGAACACGACCCAGTGGCTGGAAACTCAAAAGAGACCAATTCATATTAGAAATAGGGCACAAATATTCAACAGTGAGGATGAATCATCAAAGGAACAAACTAGAAAGGGACGTGGTGAGAATTCCCCATTTCTTGATGTCTTCTAATGAAGACTAGATGCCTTTCTGGAATGTGTTTAGTCAAAAACTAGCTACTATGCTCTACAGAAAGCATGTGATATGCAGGGTGTCAGATTACATGCTCTAATTGTCTCTTCTATCCATAAAGTCTGCTCATTTATGAACAACTGAGCATAGCATGGGGAAGAGCATCTCGTGTTCTACTGTGTAGTCAGTGTCATCCCCACAATGAAGAGCCATTGATTGGGGTGATCCAAGGGAAGCAGCTCAGACATCCAATGTTGCTGAACAGGGGCAGGACATCAGCACTGCAGGGGAGGGGTGGGTGTGGCAGTGAAATCACAAGGGCCTTTGGCAGGACCTCAGCCTATTGGACAGAGGTGGTGGGGAGGCGATGATCTCACAGAGAGATCTTGACATCATCCAGGCAGGACAGGGGCAACCTTGGAGATCCCTGTGGCTTTGTTTCAGCATGTCTCCTTCTCGAGGTCTCTCCTTGAGGACTGAGAAAGAATTCACTTTCATGTACGTGAGCGCCAGGAGGACCCTCTTTGGAGTTTTCTCCTTTTCTTTTATCGATTTTGCTAGAACACAGGCGTCCCTGTATAGAAGGTAAGAGCCTCTGAGAGGTTTGGAACCTTTTCAGTCTGATCCATCAGGTGCCAGCTGATTTTTAGGAAAGGAAAACACTAGCTTGTGGGGCAGCCTTTTATTTCCCACCTAGGACTTGTCCCTTAGAATCACTGGGGACATTGGGGCTTCTCCTTTTTGTTTTCCCTTTTCCTCTGTCCCTCCTGCCTTTCACTTCTTGCTTCCTTTGTCCTTTTCCTCTGCTCTCCTCAAGGAGCTCTAGCTGTGCAGCGGGGGGACGGGAGAGGGGGGGTTATGGGAGGCCCTCACAGAGAGGTGAGACTGGAATAGTGCTCCGAGAATGATCCCCTTGGTGGTGACCTGCGCCATTCTTTGGGCTATTTGATGAGAACCCTTAGCCTCCCACCCCTCAAAGTCTCTCCCTCTTTTCTCTTCTTCTCTTGCGTCTTTGTTCCCCTGCTCTCCTTTCACCACCAGGACCTGTCTGTGCTTGTGGAGTGGGGGATGGGGGGGTTGCCCTCCAACTCTCATTGTGGGAGGCCCTCCCAAAGACGTGTGGCTGGAATAGTGCTCTAAGGGTGACTCCCTCCAGTGGTGACCTGGGACATCTGGTGAGAACGCTCAGCTTTCTGATTCTCAGAGTCTCAATGCTGACTGGGTGAGCATGGGGCTATTGTGAGGGAGGAGACTCAGGTCCTTGTTACTCTCTTTTAAGACCAAGGAAATAAGCCAGAACCAAACATTTATTTGATTGCTCTTGCTGCTTTTCTCCATTCATTGTCTTTGAGTAATTCATGATTCTCTCTCTAATGGGCTAGTTCTTCTAAAATACTTACTGAATAGTTAGGTTTTAAGAGAGCCACATGCAAACCCATACTTCCAGTCACAAAGGAGTAGGCAGCACCCTACAGAATGGGGGATAGTCCGCTGGAAAGCAGTGACCAAAACAAAAGTCATTAAGCATCTCGGCCATTTCCAAGTTTCCTGTTACTGTTTCTCCCTCCTCACTGAGCAGTGGGCCTACCCTGTCCTTGGTCTTCCTCTTGCTTCCAATGTATTGATAAAAAGTCGTCTTGTTTCCCTTTTTTTCCCATAGCTACTTTGAGCTCATTTTGTGCCTTTGCCTTTCTAATCTTGCCCCTGCATTCCTGTGTTGTTTGCCTATATTCATCCTTTGTAATCTGTCCTAGTTTCCATTTTTTATATGACTCCTTTTTATTTTTTAGATCATGCAAGATCTCGTGGTTAAGCCAAGGTGGTCTTTTGCCACATTTTCTATCTTTCCTACCCAAGGGAATAGCTTGCTTTTGGGCCCTTAATAGTGTCCTTTTGAAAAACTGTCCACTCTCCTCAGTTGTTTTTCCTCTCAGTCTTGATTCCCATGGGACCTTACCTATCAGCTCTCTGAGCTTACCAAAATCCGCCTTCCTGAAATCCATTGTCTCTATTTTGCTGTACTCCCTTCTACTCTTCCTTAGAATTGTGAACTCTATGATTTCATGATCACTTACACCCAAGCTGCCTTCTACTTTCAATTTCTCAATGAGTTCCTCCCTATTTGTTAAAATCAAGTCTAGAACAGCTTCCCCCCAGTAGCTTTTTCAACCTTCTGAAATAAAAAGTTATCTGCAATGCAGTCCAAGAACTTATTGGATGGTCTGTGCCCTGCTGTGTATTTTCCCAACATATATCTGGATAGCTGAAGTCCCCCATCACCACCAAATCTTGGGCTTTGGATGATTTTGTTAGTTGTTTAAAAAAGCCTGATCCACCTCTTCCACCTGGTTAGGTGGCCTGTAATAGACTCCTAGCATGACATCACGCTTGTTTTTTACCCCTTTTAGCCTAACCCAGAGACTCTCAACACTTCCTTCTCCTGTGTCCATCTCCACCTCAGTCCAAGTGTGTACATTTTTAATATATAAGGCAACACCTCCTCCCTTTTTCCCCTGTCTATTCTTCCTGAGCAAGCTGTACCCATCCACACCAATATTCCAATCATGTGTATTATCCCACCAAGTTTCAGTGATGCCAACAATGTTATAGTTGTATTTATTTATTAGCACTTCCAGTTCTTCCTGCTTATTACCTATACTTCTCGCATTTGTATATAGGCATCTAAGATACTGGTTTGATCTTGCCTCCCAGTTTTGCCCTGACCCTCCTTTCTCTCTGCCATTATAGCCCATGCTCCCTCTTGTTTCCGACCCATCTCCCAGGTCTCCATGTTCCCCACTTACCTGTGGGCTTTGCTCACCTGTTGCCGTCGAACCTAGTTTAAAGCCCTCCTCACTAGGTTAGCCAGTCTGTGTCCACACTGTGTACCCAACACATTTATCACCTTTCCAGTGTTTCTCCAAGCAGTGAGGATATACTTGTCTTAAAAACACTTAAGAATGTGGTTACCTGCTATTGGAATGGATTGGTCCATAAGGGAATGTCTGATTATGCATCCAAAGATCGTATTAGCACTCTTGGCCACAGCATCTCACTGGGATCTCATGTTCATCTGATCATCCACCCCCTCCCCCCATATTTTTTCAGAGTCACTGCTTTAAACGAGCTGGCTGAGGAGCTTGCTGGACTATTGATGTTGATCATCAATAATTCTTGGATCATTGGGGAAATTCCAGAAGACTGGAAGAAAGTTAATATTTGCCAATGTGACAGAGTTGGGACTCATCACTGCAACGCCTCCCACTGGCACACCTGGAAATTAGCTCTGTTCTTTGTGGGGCACCCTCTGCCGGTGGTGTCCCATTTGTCGTCTATTCCCCTGTTGGTGTCCGGACTCACGTTGCTCCCCGCTCAGCATCGTCCTCTTTAGGACACTGCCCTCGGGCAGTGCCCACTGTCTGGTTGCACCCCCTTCCGGGGGTCTGGCATTATCAGCAGTCCCCCCCATCTGCACCTGTCCTAGGGGCTGGCTGCAGCCTCAAAGTGTAGCCCCTTTGTCACAGGGACCAGCCACAGCCTGTATCAGGCCATCCTCCTCCTCAGCCAGGTGTAGTACAAGGGGGAAGGGGGAGACCCAGGCCCACCCGCTACTCTGGGTCCCGACCCAGGGACTCTCTAGTGGCAGCCTCCCTGCCCTCCTACTCTCTCCTTGTCAGGCTTTTGTCCCTGGGCTGCTTCCCCTTCGGCCACGTGCACCTGCCCAGCCCTTTGTAGCAAGGCCTGCAGCCTGAGGTTTTCCTTGGCTGGAGCTCCCCAGCGCCTTCTGCCCTTCCCCAGCACTGCTCAGCCCAGGAGCCACTCCTCCTCCCTAGGCAGCCTTTATATAGGGCCCAACGTGGCCCTGATTGGTTGCCTCTGCCCTGCCCTGATTGGCTTCTAACAGGCCTCTGTTGATTGGCTGTCGGCCTGCGCAGCCTCAAAGGCCTGTTCCAGCTTTTTTCTCGGGATGGGGCACCGCCCCACCACAGCCTGTTTTTAAAATGGTAAATGGGGTGACCTGGACGTGACACTTTGTATCTCAAAGTAGCACCCTGGAACCCCAATATTCACCACTGTGGAATAATTATGATATGCTTGGTATAATGTATACCTTGTGAGGTATCATTTTAAAAGTCTTGATCTGTTGAATATTATTAATATTCTGTTGGATTGTATGTACTATCATTGTTATGAAGTGTTGCTATATGTGTTACTGAAATATGCTGCGAGGTTGGGAATGCCCACAGCGAGTCAATCAGTTGCAACAAAGGAGGGCCAGACAGTGGTGATGGCCCATCAAGAAAAGAATACACTATCCCAGAGGCTCCATAGGGAAGGAACATACACAATGGAGACTGCTTGACCAATCGGGATTTCCTGACCCCCATGTACCAGCAGGATCTTTCTAGTATCTGGAAGAAGGTATAAAAAGAGACACACATGGTGTCATCACATGACCTTGTAGAGTCATAGCTGTGGCTGGGAGTCCCAGGGCCTTTAAATCACATAGGGGGCTCCCAGCTGCAGAGGTGGCTGGTAGCCCCTGGGGCGAACGAAAGGGCCCGAGGCTCCAGCCACTGTGGAGCTCTGGGTCCTTTAAATGCCAGCCCCAGTCCAGCTGCCAAAGCTGCGGGCGGGATTTAAAGGGCTCCAAGCTCCCCGCTGGGATTTAAAGGGCTTGAGGAGCCCTGAGGCTACTGAGACTTCTGTAAGGGATTTGACTTGCATGCTTTTTGCCACACAGCATTTTGATTAAAAAACTACTATGATATACAACTAACAAGGCCACACATTAAATGTGAATTACAAATTGGCTAACTAGTAGATTGCAAAATGTAACTGGAGAATTGTCATTGAGTGGGTATGTTTCCAGTGGGGTCCCACAGGGATCAGTTCTTGGCCCTATGTTGTTTAAGATTTTTGTCAATGACCTGGAGGAAAAAATAAAATCATCACTGATAAAGTTTGCAGGTGACACAGAAATTGAGTGTTTGGTGAATAATGAAGAAGACAGGTCACTGATACAAAACAGTCTGGCTCACTTGGTAATGGGGCGTAAGCAGATAATATGAATTTTAATAAGGCTAAATGTAAATGTATGCATCTAGGAACAAAGAATGCAGGCCATACTTACAGGATGGGGGACTCTATCCTGGGAAGCAGTGACTCTGAAAAAGATTTGGGGGTCATGGCTGATAATCAGACAAACATGAGCTCCACCATGATGCTGTGGCCAAAAGAGCTAATGCAATCTTGGGAGGAGAAAAAGAGCAATCTTGAGTAGGAGTAGATTCAAGAAGGATGTTGATAAATTGAAGAGGGTTCAGAGAAGAGTGATAAGAATGATTAAAAGATTAGAAAGAGACAGGGTGGGTGAGGTAATATTTTTTTATTGAACCATCTTCTGTTGGTGAGAGAGAGAACTTTTGAGCTACACAGGGCCCTTCTTCAGGTCTGTTTAAGCTTGAAAGCTTGTCCCTGGTACCAACAGAATATAGTCCAATAAAAGGTATTACCTGACTCACCTTATCTCGCTAATATCCTGGAGCCATAACACTGCCTTATAGTGAGAGAGTCAAGAAGGTCAATCTATTAGCTTAACAAAGAGAAGGTTAAAAGATGACTTGTTTACCATCTGTAAGTACCTACGTGGAGAACATCTGTTTAATAACAGGTCCTTCAAACTAGCAGAGAAAGGTCTAACATAATCCAATGGCTAGAAGTTGAAACTATACAAGTTCAGACCAGAAAGAAGGCTACATTTTTAACAGTGAGAATAACTGGCCACTGGAACAATTGTCAGTGGTGGATTCTCCATCAATGACAATTTTTGAAATCAAGATTAGATGTTTTTCTTTCTGCTTTAGAAATTATTTTGGGGAAGTTCCCTGGCCTGTATTATAGTCAGACTAGATGATCACAATTGTCCCTTTTGGCCTTGGAATCTATGACTAAGAGAGATGGAAGGCTCATCCATGAGTAAATTATAGGAGTCTTTGGTTTGAGAAACTAACAATAGTTGGAAAATTCTTTATCAAGCATCGGAGAGCTTTCCTTTCCTGGGAATTGTGTGTCTTAAGCTTTAGTTTAATTATGCTCCCCAGACAAATGTCTCACCTTTGGAATCGAGCTATGGACTCTCGTTGACTTTAGCTCCGAGAGGAAGCAAAGGTTTGGAATATGCATAAAGGTCATGGAAGAGTCAATAATTTAGTTTATGTTCTCCCCAGATAGTTAAATGGCAGAAAGTGAGAGAAGCTGTTAACATATTTTCAAGGCATATTTTAATGTCTGCACATCTTACAGTGGCAATATTATTATGTGCCTGCAAGTCAATAGGCTGCTCCTCATTTCTGTCCTTTGAGACTAATCCACAGCTGGTTGCACTGTCACTACTTGGCCTGGATCTTAGTGATCGGATGTCTCACTGCAGAATAAAGACTCTGCTGCTATTTGCTGTTTAGGTGAAAATCTGGGACATCCCCAAACATTTACTAACAAGAAACATCACCAGCGCAAGGAAGGAGCTTTTGGGTCATGCTCGAAGGGTGGGACTCATTGAATGGCATCCTACGGCCAGCAACATTATCTTCAGTACTGGCTATGATTATAAGGTGAGTCAGCTTTGCCTTTCTCTCAAACCTGCTGCAGATGCTGCAGGACAGAATGTGCGGCCCAGGCCCAGTGGAGGGACCCAGAGGGTGCATCAGCAGGGAGACGTTTTTCATACTTGCTTTGTTTCTTCGCAATCAGTTTTGTTTGTACTCCTACATGTAGTTGCTTTCTGTAACAACAGCTCATTGAAGTTGTATGAGGAGAGCCCTCCTGGAGACAGCACTACCCTACTGTGTGGGTCACCCCTACCTGGGGCAGAGGACATAGAGACTGGGTTTGTACAGACATCTGTGCTGCTGGTCCTGGTTGCAGGGGCAAAAGCCTGGGCTCACCCCAGCCCTCTAGGGGTGAGGGAGTAGTCTGGCTCTTGGGCATTCCAGCCAGTCTCTCTATCAGAAGAGCAGGGCAGGCAGGGAAATGTTTTCCCCAGGACAGCCATGTTGTACTTGTAAGCTGGGGCAAAGCATGCTGGGAAATAAAGGGTGTATATAAACACTAGCTTTTCAAGAGATGAAGAGACTGGGAGGCAGGCATACTGCATAGAAGGTCTGGTGTAGGGCAGAGAATGGAAATTCCAAGTCATGGCAGATTTCACATCTTACAGTGGCAATATTATTATGTACCTGCAAGAAATTTGTTTTCATTTCAATTAAGAACAAAACCTGGAAGATTTGAAATTTTTCACAAAAGAAAATTCAGAAAAAAATGTTTTCAGATTGATCTGAACATTTTGTGTCAATTTTAACTTTTAAATTTATATTCTAATATAGCAGAATATAATTATAACACCGTTATATTTCAGAGTGGTAGCCATGTTAGTCTGTATCAGCAAAAACAGCGAGGAGTCCTTGTGGCACCTTAGAGACAAACTTGGGTATAAGCTTTCATGGGCTAAAACCCACTTCATTGGATGCATGGAGTGGAAAATACAATAGGAAGATGAAGTAGGTTTTAGCCCACAAAAGCTTATGCCCAAATAAATGTGTTAATCTATAAGGTGCCACAAGTACTCCTCGTTGTTTTTACTGTTGTATTGTTGAGAAAGGAAAATGGAAATGTTTCATTCTGAAGATGTCAAAACAGGACATTGCAATGTCATCTGAACTTTTTTCCTCTTTTTTTCTCCAAACCAAAACTTTTGGCTAAATCAACCCAGTTTTGCAGTGTTTTGATATTGACAGAGCACAGTCCTGTCCGAGTTTCTCTGGCAGCCCTAAAGTGAACCCACTTTTTGTGTTTTGGCAGCTGCTCTGTGTGCCTTTGAGTAGAGGTAGCTTTGACATGATTTGTTTAGCCTGTGGGACTGCAGGCTTTGGATGGGGTTTAATTAGCTACCCTGGGCAAAGGGACATGGGTACAAACTCCAAAAAGGAGCCTTTTGAACTTTCCCGACTTTCAGTGACCCTCTCCTTTCCTCTAAGGGTCTGTCCACACTGCAGTCAGAGAGTTGACTGATGCTCCGGTAGACACATCCCCATGGGCGACAGGCACGTGGCTCCAGCATTTGGGGAGGCTGGTCTGAGCGCCAGAAGCTCACCTGTGCCTGGACTGTGGCCCCCTGCTTGCTCCACTTGAGGTCCCTCCCCCACTCAGCCTCCTTCCCTGAGGCCCTGCTCCACCCCAAGCCCTTCTCCCACTTAGTCCCCCCCCGAAGGCCCTCCTTTTCTGCCGCTCGCCTAGTCCCTCTTCTTCACCCCCATTCCCTGAGGCCCCTGCCAAGTCCATCCACACCCCCCAGATTCCACCCCCATCAAGGCTGTTTCCCCAAGACCCCACTGCTTGCTGAGTCCCTCCACTCCCTCACTCACTCCACCCCCACCACCTGCTGAGTCCCTCCACCCACCCCCCACGGCCTCCTCGTCTGCCACTCACCTAGTTCCTTCTCTTCTCCACCCCCCCGTCACCTGAGACCTCCACTGCCCACCAATTCTATCAACCCCGCAAGACCCCACTGCCCGCTCAGTTCCCCTCTTCCCCCAGAGACCCCACTGCCATCTGCTGCCCATTGAGTCCCTCCACCCCTTTCCTCCAAGACCCCACCACCTACCATCTTTCCACTCCCCTCCGCCATAGCCCCACTGCTCGCTTAGTCCCTCCACCCTCTCCGCCATGGCTCCACTGCTCGCCTAGTCCCTCCACCCCCAGCCCCCTGAGACTCCACTGCAAGCCGCTTGGGGGAGGAGAGGAGGGACTCAGCGAGAAGCTGCAAGCAGCGGGGGCCTCGGAAGAGGGATGGAGTAGGGACAGGAAGAGGTGGGGTGTGGAGGGGCACAGGGGGAAAACGGGGGGGCCACCACAGCCCAGGCATCCGCGCACTCAAAGGCAGCAGATTGGCAGCTGCGCTGCAGGGGAGGCTTACCCTCCCCCGGCCTATTATACCTGCCACTAGGCTTACCCAGGCTAGCATTGGTCTAGGGAACGTGAGTACCAGTAGGTGTGAAGCCACAGCAGCATGGACTTCAGCACAGACTAGCCGCTCAAGTACAAGTCCTGGGTGGGCTTGTCCAGCCTGCATTGATATGGCATTGCAGCCGTAGGCACTCACACCAGCTCCATCAAAACGAACGGGGGGCATGTCGACAGGAGCTGCAGTCGCCCCTCTGATTGCAGAGCAGAAGACCCTAAAGGAGTCACAACCCGCATAACATTCACTTCCCCATTGTGTAGTTGTAGGTTTAGTTTAGTTAATGTTAACGTAACTGGTTGCTGTTCATTCCACCTGTTTTCCCCTGCAACAATTTCCCCATGCAGTAAAAGTCCCCTGGAAATGAGACTGTCAGCTCTTTGGGGCAGGGTGCATGCCCCTGACAGACTGCTGTAATGCACTAAGCAGGCCATAGACAAACGATTTGTGATCCTAATAATTATATGGGTGAAGAAGGGTGCGAGTTCACTGAGGCACATTATTCCAGCACGTCACTCCCATCTCTCCAGGGGAGAAGCCATTCAGCGTGCAGTGTTGTACTTGCTGACTGTCAAATAGGCTGGTTTGAGGGAAAGGTGATGAAAATCTGTTTCTTTGCCTCAGATAATGATCTGGAATCTCGACACAAAGGAGCCTGTAATTCAAAATCCAGTGAAGACAATCAGCTGTCACAGGGACGTGATCCTCTCCATGTCATTCAACACAGACGGCAGCCTGCTAGCCACTGCCTGCCGGGACAGGAAAATACGGCTCGTTGACCCACGATCAGGAGTCATCCTACAGGTATACAGGGTTAAATAACTTGATCCACAGTGCGTCTGACTGTAAGAGCTCCTTCTTCTTCGAGTGCTTGTTCATATCGATTCCAATCAGGTGTGTGCGCGCGCGCGCGCACGTGCATGGTAGCTGGAAGATTTTTCCCATAGCACCATTGGCTGGGTCAGTCCGGGCGCCCCGTGGAGTCACGCCTTCATGGCACTCAGTGTAGAGCGCTGCTGACCCACCACCCCTTCAGTTCCTTCTTACCACCAGTGATGGCATGCTGGAACTTCCTGTAGCCCTGGCTTTAGCAAGCATGTTCAGCTCCAGTTGTTTGTACATAGTTAGTTTATCTTAGTAATTAGTAGTTAGTGATTCGAGTTATTGTGGGGTCCCCATGCCGCTTCTGACTCCCTGGCGCTGTGGTATACCACAGTCCTTGGGGTTTAAAAACTGTGCGGTCTGCGTGAAGCTCATGCCAAAGAGCGATCCACACTCCTCATGTTTGTGGTGCCTAGGGAGGGTCACCAAAAGGATCGCTGTATGATCTGCTGCGAGGTCCACCCTAGAACTCTTAAAGAAAGGGAGCAGCGGCTAAAAGTGAACCTCATGGAAGCAGCTCTACACCCCCATTCAGGCCCGGACTCAAGTGACCCGGCTCCTACCACTTCCTTGTCGATGCGAAGTGCTACGGTGCCATCGAGCTCAATGCTGAGAAAGGACTTGTCCCGGGATGCTCGGCACCAACATGGCACTTCCCGAGGCCCAGCAGAGAGCAGGCACCGGTCTCACTTGCCAGTGTCTCAGAAGAAAAAGAAGCCAGATAGTCAGTCGCCCCCTGCTAAATCTAAGGAAATGAGACCACAGGCAGACCACAGCTCAAGATCCCCCGTTAGGGCCGCATCATCTCCTGCCCAGCTGAGGCAGTTGAGTCCAGGCCCCCCACGTTCACCGGTCCCTACAGGCCAGCAGCTGCCACTTCCTTCAGTGGCGGAAGCTTTCAAAGCTGCTTGGGATCTGCTGCACCTTACGGCGCTGTCCTCACCCCCTAGGAGGGAGGAACCTACTGTGCTGGCGGTCCCACCCCACCTCCAGGTGCAGTCAAGAAGGAAGCCGGCAATGATGCTCAGGCATTCCCCCTCTCCATGTCCTTCAACATCAGTCCACTTGGACAGAAAGCCTAATCGCACCCAAAGCTCTCAACACTCGATGCACTGAAGCTCAGCTCCTCTGTGGTCTTCAGTCTTGGAGACCTCGGAGTCAGTGTCTGACTCCTACTGCTCTCAGAGGAGCAGGAGCCAACGAGTGAGGTCAAGGCGAGAGAGGGGAGAGCTTCAGCCGTGGCCACCTCAGTGGCAGAATCCATTGGGCCATTCTGGACCCCCTAGGCCTTTCACCAGAGACAGGGAGGGATCTAAGGGCACCGCTCCGCAGCGTCTTCGGTGGCCTCAGCCACATTCGTCCTGCTATCAACCGTGTAGCTCGCCTCAGTGCCTGCCCACATATTGAGCCTTCGGCTGCAGCATCATCACCAGCCTCGGCATCAGCAACTCTTCGGACCTTGGCGACGACTGCTACTCCAACGATGACAGCGTTTTCAGCATCAGTGATGACCTCGGCACTAACAGCAGCACAGACAACGGCCCCGCCACCTTCATTGGCTCAGGCAGCAGCTGGTTCAGCACCGGCTTCACCAGCGGCACCATCAGTGTCTCTGGTTCCCGTACCAATGCTGAGTTCAGTGTTGACTGCACCGACGTTCCCCTGAGAGTCGCGGGACCCCTTGGGAGCTGATGGCAGGGAGCTTCTGCTGCTTATAGGGGCGTCCTCTTCATCGTCTTCGGATGAGGCATTGGCAGGCAGAACCATAGCCCCAGTGCTTGAGGAAAACAGGGCGCTACAACAGCTGCTGCGAAGGCTGCTCAAGTTCTGGGCATTAAGGCTAAAGAGGTGGTCGAGGAGGCTGATCCCATGGTGGATATCCTCGCTCCCTCGGGTCCTTTTCCTATTGCCCTACCACTTATTAAAACTATTGTGGATACCACCAAAACCCTGTGGCAGACCCCAGCTTCCTTGCCGCCCACTGCCAAGCGCAACGAGAGGCGTTATTCCGTGCCCTCCAAGGGGTATGAACATTTGTACTCCCACCCACCTCCTGACTCTCTTGTCGTGGCTGCTGCTAATCAGCATGAGTGGCAGGGTTTCCAGGCACTCTCCCCTAAAAACAAGGAGGCTAAGCAACTCGACCTTTTCGGGAGAAAGGTCTACTCTCCAGGGGATCTGAAGCTCTATATCTTGAACCAACAGGCCATCATCAGCAGGTACTCTTATAACTGCCATGCAGCGATGAACAAATTTGAGACTCCTGAGTCGAGTTCTCAGCCTTGGTGGAGGAGGGAAAGCTAGTCTCTTGGGTTCCCTCCAGGCCGCGTTGGATGGTGCTGATGCCGCCACTAGGGTCATGGCTACTGGGGTGGCCATGAGAAGGGGCTCCTGGCTCCAAGTCTCGGGTCTCCCTTATGAGGTCCAACAGACCATTCAGGACTTCCCATTTGAGGGTGTGATGCATAGCCTGAAAGACTCACGAGCCACCCTCAGGTCTCTGGGCGTGCACACTCCCGCCACACTTTAGGTCGCAACCTCCTCCGAGGTTCTATCAGCAGAACTGCCAGGACGGTTCTCAGAGGAGGAACAGGAGTGGCAGGAAAAGACAACACCCGTCTTCAGGCCGGGGCTCTGGCCAATCCAAACCATCTTCTGGCCCGAAACCAGCCTTTTTAAGGTGCAGTCAAGGACGGTGCACCAGATCTCCAACTGGATCCACCCTGCCCCTTCTCATCCCGACTGTCCCCTTTCTACTGTGCATGGTCCTGTATCATCTCGGACTGCTGGGTGCTCTGCACAATAGAGAGGGGATACTTCATCATAAGAACATAAGAACGGCTGTATGGGGTCAGACCCAGGGCCTCCCGGGGCAGGGAGGGGGCAAGTGGGGCAATTTGCCCTGGGTCCCACAGGGGCCCCCATGAGAATATAGTATTTTATAGTATTGCAATTTTTTTTTTATGGAAGGGTTTTCCGAAATTGCTTTGCCCCAGGCCCCCTGAATCCTCTAGGCAGACCAAAGGTCCATCTAGCCCAGTATCCTGTCTACCAACAGTGGCCAATGCCGGGTGCCCCAGCGGGAGTGAACCTAACAGGTAATGATCAAGTGATCTCTCTTGCCATCCATCTCCACCCTCTGACAAACAGAGTCTAGGGACACCATTCCTTACTTGTCATGGCTGATAGCTACTAGTGGACTTAACTTCCATGAATTTATCCAGTTCTCTTTTAAACGCTGTTATAGTCCTAGCCTTCACAACCTCCTCAGGCAAGGAGTTCCACATGTGGACTGTGCGCTGCATGAAGAAGAACTTCGTTTTATTTGTTTTAAACCTGCTGCCTATTAATTTCATTTGGTGACCCCTAGTTCTTGTATTATGAGAATAAGTAAATAACTTTTCCTTATCTACTTTCTCCACGTCTCTCACGATTGTATATACCTCTATCATATCCCCCCTTAGTCTCCTCTTTTCCAAGCTGAAGAGTCCTAGCCTCTTTAATCTTTCCTCATATGGGACCCTCTCCAAACCCCTAATCATTTTAGTTGCCCTTCTCTGAACCTTTTCTAATGCTAGTATATCTTTTTTGAGATGAGGTGACCACATCTATACGCAGTATTCAGTATGTGGGCGTACCATCGATTTATATAAGGGCAATAATATATTCTCTGTCTTATTCTTTATCCCCTTTTTTAGTGATTCCTAACATCCTGTTTGCTTTTTTGATCGCCTCTGCACACTGTGTGGACATCTTCAGAGAACTATCCACGATGACTCCAAGATCTTTTTCCTGTTTTGTTGTAGCTAAATTAGCCCCCATCGTATTGTATGTATAATTGGGGTTATTTTTTCCAGTGTGCATTACTTTACATTTATCCACATTATATTTCATTTGCCATTTTGTTGCCCAATCACTTAGTTTTGTGAGATCTTTTTGAAGTTCTTCGTAGTCAGCTTTGGTCTTAACTATCTTGAGCAGTTTAGTATCATCTGCAAACTTTGCCACCTCACTGTTTACCCCTTTCTCCAGATCATTTATGAATAAGTTGAATAGGATTGGTCCTAGGACTGACCCTTGGGGAACACCACTAGTTACCCCTCTCCATTCTGAGAATTTACCATTAATTCCTGCCCTTTATTCCCTGTCTTTTAACCAGTTCTCAAACCATGAAAAGACCTTCCATTTTATCCCATGACAACTTAATTTACGTAAGAGCCTTTGGTGAGGGACCTTGTCAAAGGCTTTCTGGAAATCTAAGTACACTATGTCCACTGGATCCCCCTTGTCCCTATGTTTGTTGACCCCTTCAAAGAACTCTAATAGATTAGTAAGACACGATTTCCCTTTACAGAAACCATGTTAACTTTTGCCCAACAATTTATGTTCTTCTATGTGTCTGACTATTTATTTTTTACTATTGTTTTGACTAATTTGCCCGGTACCGACGTTAGACTTACCGGTCTGTAATTGCCAGGATCACCTCTAGAACCCTTTTAAAATATTGGCGTTACATTAGCTATCTTCCAGTCATTGGGTACCGAAGCTGATTTAAAGGACAGGTTACAAACCCTAATTAATAGTTCCGCAATTTCACATCTGAGTTCTTTCAGAACTCTTGGGTGAATGCCATCTGGTCCCGGTGACTTGTTAATGTTAAGTTTATCAATTAATTCCAAAACCATCTCTAGTGACACTTCAATCTGTGACAGTTCCTCAGATTTGTCACCTACAAAAACCGGCTCAGGTTTGGGAATCTCCCTAACATCCTCAGCCATGAAGACTGAAGCAAAGAATCCATTTAGTTTCTCCGCAATGACTTTATCGTCTTTAAGCGCTCCTTTTCTATCTCTGTCATTGAGGGGCCCCACTGGTTGTTTAGCAGGCTTCCTGCTTCTGATGTACTTAAAAAAACATTTTGTTATTACCTTCTGAGTTTTTGGCTAGCTGTTCTTCAAACTCCTCTTTGTCTTTTCTTATTACACTCTTGCACTTAATTTGGCAGTGTTTATGCGCCTTTCTATTTACCTCGCTAGGATTTGACTTCCACTTTTTAAAGGAAGTCTTTTTATCTCTCACTGCTTCTTTTACATGGTTGTTAAGCCATGGTGGCTCTTTTTTAGTTCTTTTACTGTGTTTCTTAATTTGGGGCATACATTTACGTTGGGCCTCTATTATGGTGTCTTTAAAAAGCGCCCATGCAGCTTGCAGGGATTTCACTTTAGTCACTGTACCTTTTAATTTCTGTTTAACTAACCCCCTCATTTTTGCATAGTTCCCCTTTTTTAAATTAAATGCCGCAGTGTTGGGCTGTTGAGGTGTTCTTCCCATCACAGGTGTGTTAAATGTTATTATATTATGGTCACTATTTCCAAGCGGTCCTGTTATTATTATCTCTTGGACCAGGTCCTGCACTCCACTCAGGACTAAATCTAGAGTTGCCTCTCCTCTTGTGGGTTCCCGTACCAGCTGCTCCATGAAGCAGTCATTTAAAGTATCGAGAAATTTTATGCCTGCATTTTATCCTGAGGTGACATGTTCCCAGTCAATATGGGGATAATTGAAATCCCCCACTATTATTGGATTCTTAATTTTGATAGCCTCTCTAATTTCCCTTAGCATTTCATCATCTCTATTACTGTCCTGGTCAGGTAGTCGATAATAGATCGCTACTGTTATATTCTTATTAGAGCATGAAAGTACTATCCATAGAGATTCTATGGAACACGTGGATTTGCTTAAGATTTTTACTTCATTTGATTCTACCTTTTCTTTCACATATAATGCCCCCTCCCCCCCCCCCCCCCCACGATCTGTTCTGTCCTTCCGATATATTTTGTACCCCGGAATGATTGTGTCCCTGTAACTGTGTGGACTCACCCCCACAGCGTCTCCTGCTGGTTGCTTTGAGGAATTAGCTCGATTCCAGCTACGGAGCGCCTTCTGCAGGCCG
Organism: Gopherus evgoodei; assembly: GCF_007399415.2. Lineage (NCBI taxonomy): Eukaryota > Metazoa > Chordata > Testudines > Testudinidae > Gopherus > Gopherus evgoodei. Next base: position 2,099,983 of record NC_044327.1, read on the forward strand.
GTGATCCACCTGTCCTCTGCTGGCCCCTCCCTGGACCTCGGTGCCCCTTTAACTGAGTCTCCCCCCTCCCAGGGGAATCCCCACCCCACTATCCCAACTTTGCCTCAGTATTGGCTACTGCCCAGTCATTGTCTAGCCCCCACGCCCTGGGGCAGACTGCAGTATCAGCCACTCATCGTAGGCAAAGGGGTTTGGCCTGCCTTTACCCACCCTTGGGCTGCCCCTCTGCAAGGTCAGTACCTTGAAGGCCTAGAATTAGGCCCTGCAGCCTGGGGAGTTGCTGGCCTAGGGCTTCCCAGCTCCTAAGGGTTTCTCCCCGCCCCAGCCCTGCCTTCTTTTAGGTCTCCTGGGTGAGTCCCTGAGCAGCCAGGCCTGTCTGTCTCTCCAGTCAGAGAGAGACTTCATTCTGCTTCTGGCTCCCGGGCCTTCTTATTAGGCCCTGTGGCTCAGTTTGGGGCATGGCCTCAGCTGCAGCCACTTCCCCAATCAGCCCAGCTTAAAGGCTGCTTTCTCCAGCCATAGCCCCTTCCCCAGGCTGTTTTTAACCCCTTCAGGGCAGGAGCAGAGATCCCCTCTGCTACAGTCCCATTGATTGCTCTCAGTCCACCAGGTTTTTGTGATGCCTATTATATCAATATCCTCCTCTAACACGAGGCGCTCTAGTTCACCCATCTTATTATTTAGACTTCTAGCATTTGTGCACAAGCACTTTAAAAACTTGTCCCTGTTTATTTGTCTGCCCTTTTCTGATGTGCCAGATGCCTTTTTATGTGAATGTTTCTCGTCTGATCTGGCCCTTACATTATCCTCTTCCATCCTCTGTTCCTGACTATAACCTAGAGAATCTCTATCAATAGACTCTCCTCTAAGAGAAGTCTCTGTCTGATCCACATGCTCCTCTGCAGCAGTCGGCTTTCCCCCATCTCCTAGTTTAAAAACCTTTTTAATGTTTAGTGCCAGCAGTCTGGTTCCACTTTGGTTTAGGTGGAGCCCATCCTTCCTGTACAGGCTTCCCCATCCCCAAAGTTTCCCCAGTTCCTAATGAATGTAAACCCTCCTCTCTACACTATTGTCTCATCCGCGCATTGAGACTCTGAAGCTCTGCCTGCCTACCTGGCCCTGCGTGTGGAACTGGGAGCATTTCTGAGAATGCTGCCATAGAGGTCCTGGATTTCAGTCTCTTCCCTAGCAGCATAAATTTGGCTTCCAGGACATCTCTCCTACCCTTCCCTATGTCATTGGTACCTACATGTACCACAACCACCGGCTCCTCCCTAGCCCTACACATAAGTCTGTCTAGATGCCTCAAGACATCAGCAACCTTCACACCAGGCAGGCAAGTCACCATACGGTTCTCCCGGTCATCACAAACCCAGCTATCTATGTTTTTAATGATTGAATCTCCCATTACTAACACCTGCCTTTCCCTAGCAACTGGAGTTCCCTCCCCCTGAGAGGCAACCTCAGTGCGAGAGGCAACCCCAGCACCATCTGGAAGGAGGGTCCCAACTATGGGAAGGTTTCCCTCTGCTCCCATTGACTGCTTTGCTTCCCTGGGCCTTTCTTCCTACTCAGCAGCGCAGGGGCTGTCTGACTGGAGGTGGGACAATTCTACAGTGTCCCGGAAAGCCTCATCAACATACCTCCCCGCCTCTCTTAGCTCCTCCCGTTCTGCCGCCCTGGCCTCCAAAGCCCGTACATGGTCTCTGAGGGCCAGGAGCTCCTTGCACCCAATTGACACATACGCCACCCACCCAGAGGGCAGTTAATCATACATGCAGCACTCAGTGCAATAAACTGGATAGCCCCCACTCTGCTGCTGGGCGTCTGCCTGCATTGTCGCCTAGTTACTGAAGGGGTTGTTTACAGCAAGAAGTTTTGATTGTCATTTAGTTTATAGGTTTTAAAATGAAAACAATAGCAAGGGGCTCTTGCCCCCTTCCCACTCCCCTTCCAAACTCCTTGCGAAACTCTCTGTTAGCAGCCTCTGTTCGCAAAGCTCCCTGGTTGCTTGCACACTGCTTTATAAAGCCGTGGCCTACTTGATAGCTCCGCCCACTGACTAAGGCTCAGCCAATCAACAGAGGCTTCTAGCTTTCAAACCTTCCTTTGAAACTCACAGCTTCCAACTGCAGGCCACAGCCCAGGGTTCTTCACACAATGAACCTAACAAACAGATGGACAAACACAAGCTCAGCACACAGCGAGTAACCCCCAAACACAAACAAACACACACTACAGTCAGTCACTTACCCCAAGGGTCCTGTATTTGCTCCTCCTTCACCTTTTGCAAAACTCTCTGTTAGCAACCCCTGTTCGCAAAACCCTTCCGTGCCCTTCCACCCTCCTTCCCCGACCCTCTTCAGGGACCCTTCTCACAAGCAGCTCCTATCCAGGAGGTACAGTCGCTCCTGTCTGTGGAGGCAGTGGAGGAGGTTCCTCAGGAGCACAGGGGTGAGGGCTTTTATTCCAGGTATTTCCTAATACCGAAAGCCAAAGGCAGCCTCAAGCCTATCTTGGACCTGGGTGAACTCAACAAGTTTGTGAAGAAACTCAAGTTCCACACAGTCTCTTTGGCCTCCATCATCCCCTCACTGGTATGTCACCTTTGACTTGAAGGATGCATATTTTCATATCGCAATCGCTCAGCCCCACAGGAAATACCTCAGGTTTGCGGTCAACAGGACCTGCTACCAATTTACTATCCTTCCGTTTGGCCTGTCAGAAGCACCTTGAGTCTTATCATGCATGGCAGTTGTTGCCACGTCTTGCACAGGTACCAGGTACAGGTGTTTCCATACCTCGACGACTGGCTGATCAGGGGCCCTTCAGGACCCCAGTGGAAGCTCAGGTCAGATTAATCAGAACCACCTTTGGTAACCTGGGACTCCTTCTAAACAAAGCAAAACTGACTCTGTCCCCCATCCAGAGGATAGAGTTGATAGGAGCAATACTGGACTTGACCCAAGCCAGGGCATACCTGCTAGAAGCGAGGTTTCAGGCCCTGACCGATATCATTCCAGGCTTCAGACAGTTTCCCACCACCACCACAGAGAGAAACTGCCTGAAGCTTCTCGAACACACGGCTGCCTGTACCGTGGTGCAGCATGCCAGGCTTGGGCTTTGACTGCTTCAGTTGCGGCTTGCATCAGTGTATCATCCAGCCCAGGACAGCTTGGACAGGATTTTGACCCTGCGTTGCCTGGTCCTCTCCTACCTTCTGTGGTGGCTCAACCCTCAGGAGATATGCTCAGGGTCCCCTTCGCCACTCCGCAGCCGTCTCTATCGCTAGTGAAGGACGCATCAGACTTGGGCTGGGGAGCACATCTGAGAGACCGCAGGACTCAGGGCCTCTGGTCTCAGTAGGAACTAGGTCGCCACATCAGTGTCAGAGAGCTGAGAGCAGTGCGCTTGGCATACCAGACCTTCCAGGCAGGCACGCTTACCGGGACAATGTGTATCAGTCATAGAATGCCACGGTTGGAAGGGACCTCAGGAGGTCATCTAGTCCAACCCCCTGCTCAAAGCAGGAACAACCCCCAGACAGGTTTTTGCCCCAGCTCCCTAAATAGCCCCCTCAAGGACTGAACTCACAATGCTGGGTTTAGCAAGCCAATGCTCAAACCACTGAGCTATCCTCCCCCCACCCTCAAAAAAGAGGAAGGCTCAAGTGATGTCTGGGGTGCTTAAGCAAAGCCCACACCACGTTTTGATGGACAATACAACAGCAATGTTCTACCGCAACAAATGGGGGCGCACACTCCTCTCCCCTGTGCCAGGAAGCCCTCATGCCGCAGGACTTCTAACATTCGATACACCTACAAGTGTCATACCTCCCTGGGGTACAGAACAAGCTGGCAGACCACCTCAGCAGGTTGTTTCACATACACGAGTGGTCCCTTTGCCCAGATGTCACGATTTCAATCTTCCAGAGGTGGGGATTTCTCCAGATAGACCTATTCGCCACATGACACAACAGGAAGTGCCAGAAGTTCTGCTCCTTCCAGAACCACAGCCCAGGCTTCAGAGCGGACGCATTCCTCTGCCACTGGGAAGGTTGTTTCCTATACGCCTTTCCACTCATACCACCCGTTCACAAGGTGCTCCTCAAGATTCGGAGAGGACAAGCTCAGGTCATATTGATAGCACCAGCCTGGCCCTGTCAGTACTGGTACACATCTTCCCTAGCCATGTCCATGGGAGCCCTGATCACCCTGGTGCTCTTCCCGGACCTTCTGACACAAGATCACGGTCGTCTTCAACATCTGAACCTCGAGTCGCTTCACCTCACGGCATGGAAACTCCATTTGAATCCAATGGAGCTTTCCTGTTCAGACCAGGTCAGACAGGTCCTCGGCAGCAGAAAACCCTCTATGAGAGCCACATACCTTGCCAAGTGGAAGAGAATTTCACCCTGGTCAGTGCCGTTCGTCCCCGACGCTAGCCTGAGTGCCACTCATTCTGGACTACCTCCTCCATCTGAAGCAGCAGGGGCTTTTGTTGTCATCAGTAAGGGTGCACTTATCTGCCATCTCAGCCTTCCATCCAGGCACGAAGGGCTGCTCTGTGTTTCCTAATCCTATGGTCAGCTGGCTCTTAAAAAGGCTCAGCAGGCTATACCATAACGTGTCAGCCTGTCCCGGCCTGGGACCTCAAGCTGGTCTTTTCCAGGCTCATGGGACCCCCCTTTGAACCATTAACAGCATGCTCCCTGCTCTACCCTTCTTACAAGGTGAGGTTCCTGGGAGCAATAACCTTAGCCAGGAGGGTGTCTGAGCTCAAGACCTTGACATCAGATCCTCCCTACACCATGTTCTATAAGGACAAGGCGCAGCTCAGACCTCACCCTGCTTTCCTCCTGAAGGTTGTGTCACAGTTTCTCATCAACCAGGACGTCTTTCTCATGGTATTCTACCCTAAGCCACACTCCAGCGGCAGGGAGCAGACACTCCACTCTCTGGATGTCTACAGGGCGCTAGCCTTTTACATCGAGAGAATGAAGCCGTTCAGAAAATCTCGTCATGGATAGCGTCCTGTATTTGTGAGTGCTACAACCTGGCAGGTGTTCCTGCACATCCAATCACTGCACACTCCACCAGGGTGCAGGCTTCGTTAACAGCATACCTGACTCAAGTTCCTACTCAGGAAATCTGGAGAGCGGCGACGTGGTCCTCCATCCACACTTTCACCGCTCACTATGCGATTACCCAGTGGGCCAGAGACGCCGCGGCCTTTAGACGAGCAGTGCTTCAGTCAGTGGAAGGCTCCGACCCCACCTCCTGAACTTGGGCTTGAGAGTCACCTGACTGGAATCGATGTGAACAAGCACTCGAAGAAGAAAAAATGGTTACTCACCTTCTTAACTGTTGTTCTTTGAGATGTGTTCTTCATTCCAATACCCACCCTCCTTCACCTCTGTCGGAGTAGCCAGCAAGAAGGAACTGAAGGGGTGGTGTGTCAGCAGGGGTCTATATTGGGTGCTGTCACAGGGTCCTGGCAGGGCCAGTGCAAGGATGTTTCGCGCCCTAGGCAAAACTTCAACCTTGCGCCCCTCTTCCCCCCCTGCGGCAGCTACCTCTCTCCGCCCTGAGGTGCCCCCCCCCTTGCGGCGGCTCCTCACCCTCCACCCTGAGGCACCCCCCCGTCCCAGCTCACCCCTGCTCCAAGCACGAGCACCCCATCGCTGCTTCACTTATCCTGCCTCCCAGGCTTGCGGCATCAATCAGCTTAGGCACCGCAAGCCTGGGAGGCAGGAGAAGTGAAGCAGCCACGGCGTGCTCGGTGAGGAGGCGGGGCAGGCGTGAGCTGGGGTGGGGAGTTTCCCTTACTTGCTGCAGGCGGCCCTCCCCGCGCTCCCCTGCCCCAGCTCCCTCCCTTAAATGCTGGCGGTGACCGGGGCGGCCTAAGATACGGCTACCGCGGTCGCTGCTGAAGAAAATGGCACCCCCCAAATCCCAGCACCCTAGGCGACCGCCTACGTCGCCTAAATGGCTGCACCGGCCCTGGGTCCCGGGCAGGCTCTCCCAGTTTTGGGCCTGCACCCTGCGTTTAGGCTGGTATTATAAAGAGTCTTCCATGTCTCTTTGTTGGATCACCCCGGTGTCTTTATTTCCAGTGCTTGTGCAGTTCCCAGATCCCCCATCAGTTAGAGTCCCATAGACCCTCCCCAGGGTCTCCTGGCCCTTGAGGCTTCTTCGTTGGCAAGGATACAGAGATCCTGCCCTCCTGTCTCCTCCTCCTCCTCCCCTCTGAGGTCCTGCTCCAGCCCAATTGGCACTACTTAGCTCCGTAGGTTCCTCTGAGCCAGCCCTGAATGAAACGGAGCCTGCTCATAAGAGGAAATCAATTGGATGCTGTTGCTCTAATCTCTAGCAGCCATTTCTCAGCCCCTCTCAACAGCTTGGTGTGACTTACTCTTCTTGGCAGCCTGGCCGCTGCTTTAGGACAGTCATTAGCATGTTACGAAGCATTATGCTGCTTTACAGCTACACTCCTTCCCCACCTGCAGAATAAACCTGGAAACCGCAACATAACCAGAGTGACTGGGGAGGCATGCTGCACTTTTCTGTGAGCTAATCCATCCCACGTCTCGGAAAGGAAAACACAAAGATTTCCCTTGCTCCTATGCAGTGCCGCCTCGTCCCCTCACCTAACTAGTCCCAGGAACATCTCATGCCACTCTTGCCTGTCTGCCTTTCTTATACTAACCCCAACCTCCTGCTTCTTGCCCAGCTCATTCTCAGACTCCCCCCTGAAATTCACCATGTTTGTGTTGGTTTCCCACCTAGACACTGTGGTGAGTGGTGTCCTGGGACTAGATGCAAAGGATCCAGGTCTGTGTTGTCCCCTTGCCAGTGCCTGTTTGAATAGTTCTCTCTGACTGGCTGGGAGAGATTGCGGGGTCACACTGTGCTAGTACACAAAAGCTTCTACATTAAAACACATAACTAGCCGCAGCCTAGGTAGTCCAGCCTCATATGACTGGGGTTGTCAGCTTTCTAATTGCAGAAAACTGAACACCCTTGCCCTGCCCCAAGCCTTCCCCCGAGGCCCTGACCCTTCCCCACCCCTTCTCCAAGGCCCTGCCCCTGCTCACTCCATCCCTCCTCCCTCTGTTGCGCGCTCTCCCCCATTCTCTCTCTCTCGCTCATTTTCACCAGGCTGGGGTAGGGGTTTGGAGGGTGGGGCCGAGGGGTTTGGAGTGTAGGAGGGGGCTTTGGGCTGGGGAAGGGGATTCGGGTGTGAGAGGGGGTGAAGACTGTGGCTGGGGTGCAGGCTCTGGGGTGGGGCTAGGGATGAAGGGCTTGGGGTGCAGCAGGGGGCTCCCGAGTAGAGCCGAGGGGTTCAGAGTGTGGGAGGGGACTCAGGGATGGGGCAGGATGTTGGGACGCAAGAGAGTGTTCAGAGTGCAGGCTCCAGGTGGTGCTGACCTCAGACAGCTCCTGGGAAGTGGCAACATGTCCCTCCAGCTCGTGGAGGGCCAGAGGGCTCCATGTGCCATACACCCCCTCCCCCCACAAGCGCTGCCCCCATGGCTCCCATTGGCTGCAGATCGTGGCCAATGGGAGCTCTGGAGCCAGCACTCGGGGTGGCGCATGCCTGCGGGGGCAGCATGGGGAGCCCCCCTGGCCACATCTCTGCCTAGAAGCCAGAGAGATGCCGGCTGCATTCTGGGAGCTGGGTACAGAGCCTGCCTGCCTTGTTGGCACAGCGGCCAACCGAACTTTTAGCGTCCCGATCAGCTGTGCTGACCGAAGCTGCCAGAATCCCTTTTCGACTGGGACTTCGGTCGAAAACCGGATGCCTGGCAACCCTACGTGCGACCTGCACTGCCGTTGCTGTAGCAGGGCGAGCGGCCCAGCCCCATCAGGACCAGTGCTGTCACTGCTGTAGCAGGGCAAGCAGCCCAGCCCCACTGCATGCAGAGGGCCATGTGAGGAGAGGCGGATGGGCAGTGAGATCCTCATTTGGTGGGGCTTCAGGAGAAAGGTGCAGTTAGTGCTTTTTCTGCTCAGCAAACTCAAATAAGCTTTGGACAGCAATGAAAAAAAAATGTCTCCCCGTGCCGGGATTTCCCATGTGACCATGATAGTGATGTTCTGTGTGTCTCCTTACAGGAAGCCAGCTACAAGAATCACAGAGTGAATAAAGTTTTGTTTCTAGGAAACATGAAAAGGCTGCTCTCTACTGGAACATCCCGCTGGAATAACAGACAAATTGCACTATGGGAGCAGGTGAGTCAGAGCCAGCAATCCAGCCATAGACGCTTCAGTTTTCCTCACCAATTAGGATTCCTCATTACTTTCACTTTAACCCTTGTGCCTGCCAAATACCCAAGAATTAATTTGTAGCTGAGTTCCAAGGTGGTCTGTCAAGCTACAAACTCATAGGTGGATCTTGGCTTTTGTTTATAATATGTTATGATATAGACATGAATTGGTGAAGAAGCAAGGCAGGCTGACAGCATGGCAATAATGCAAACAGAAATGGAAGCAATTTTCTAGCATTGGAAGGGATGCTGGGTATGGGAGGGAGCAGTTTCAAAGGAGCTAAAGGCTGGCTGCAGGCAGATGGAAGCAGCATGTCCATACTGCAGACCTTCAATAAGAAGTGTAAAGAGACTTCTGTGTGTCCCTCCCTCCATAGCCATGGGCCTTCTCAGAACTGCCCCCCTCCCACAAATCCAGTGGGAGCAACAGTGGGACTCAGGATCAGATGCTCTAGGAAATTTTCAAGCAAGGCACTAAGGTTCTGAGAGCGACTGTTTCTCTCTCCTTTGACATGGCCAGGGTGATCTTTCTGTGCCTTTAGTTGAGGAGGATCTGGATGGCTCCTCGGGGCTGCTGTTCCCGTTCTATGACTCTGACACTCACATGCTGTATGTGGTGAGCAAGGTAAGTGCTTTTTCTTTGAATTAACATTGACGCCACAGATTCTGTTCCCAACTACGCTGCTTTTATGCCATTGGCTACAGTGGAGTTACTCCTGATTTACACTAGCTCGAGTGAGATGAGAATCATGCCATTATGCTTTAACTGAAGGTCCCCGATGAAACAATAAGACACTTATTGGATAATAGACAGATACTAACTGAATCGGGTCTTCAGTATTAACTGCAAAATCGTGTATTCCCAGGACGTCCCACAGTCTTAGCCAAAGATGAGCAAAAAAGTTGTAGGAAAAGACTTCACTTGCATTCGCTAGAAGTGAGGCTGAAAAGATGGGATTTCACTCTGCTCTTAAAAGCCTTTGGGGCTCACTTGTCCAAGTTCGGATCACAAGTTGCTGTGCATTGCCTGGTGTGGTATGCATCTGGGGATCCACATGTCCTCCTGTTTGGCTCATTATATGACAGGCAGAAAAAATACTTTCATGTGTTGATCTGAAAGTTCCCAAAGTCCTGATGTGTCTAGCTCTTTACTCCTTACCCCATGGCCCTGATCCTGTGCAAACAAGCCTGACATTAACACTAGACACATGAGCTAGAGCCACTGCCTTTGTGAGAGTGAAGCTCAGCACGCACAGGAGTACTTGCAGGGTCAGGGCCCAGGTGAGCAAAGGTCTGTCAGTGCCTGTCCCCTCCTCTTTGCAGGGACTGGGAATCCAATAATAGAGATATGTCTAGCCCTAAACTGAGCTGCACTCCCATGCAGTGGGCAGCCCAGGGCAGAGGCACCGCTGAACACTTAGAACCACAGACGTATAGTGCTGAAAGGCACCTCAAGAAGTCATCGAGTCCAGCCCCTGTGCTGAGGCAAGACCAAATATACCTAGGCCATCCCTGACAGGTGTTTTTTCCAACGTGTTCTTATAGCCTCCAATGATGGGGATTCCACAACCTCCCTTGGAAGCCTATTCCAGAGCTTAACTAACCTTAGAGTTAGAAAGTTTTTCCTAATATCTAACCAAAATCTCCCTTTCTGCAGATTAAGCCCATACTTCTTGTCCTACCTTCAGTGGACATGGGAAACAATTGATCAGTCTTCTTTATAACAGCCCTTCACATGTTTGAAGACTGTTATCGGGTCCTGCCTCAGTCTTTTGCAAGACCAAACATGTCCAATTTCTTTAACCTTTCCTTATAGGTCAGGTTTTCTAAATCTTTGAGCATTTTTTTTTCTCTCCTCTGGACTCTGGCAACTCACATGTTACTCTAGCTGAGGCCTCACCAGTGCCGCATAGAGGGGGACCGTTACCTCCTGGTGTCTTACATATGACACTCCTGTTAAGATACCCTGGAATATCAGCCTTTTTCACAACTGCATCACATTGTTGACTCATTCAGTTTGTGATCCACTAAACCCCCTGATCCTTTTCACCATCTAGCCAGTTATTCCCCATTTTGCAGTTGTGCATTTGATTTCCTTTCCTAAGTGTAGTTCTATAAATCAGTGATACACCTGCACCTGGAATACTGGGTTCCATTCTGATCACTCTCTGACTAAAAGGCCATAACAGAAATAAAAGAGGTTCAGAGACAAGTGGAGGAAAAATATTGGAGGCCAGGAAAAGACTTTTATATGGAAGGAGACTGGAAAGATTGGGACGGTTTAGTTTAGAGAGGAAACAAATACAAGGTGATATGATAGAGCTTTAAAAGAACAATGGAAGTTCTAGAGAAGGTAAACCAGGTGACCACCTTGGGCTCCCCCTCTCCTGCAGCAGGGACTAAGCAATGCCTGTGTTCTCTCTTGCCATCTGTAGGGAGATGGGAACATACGATACTATGAGATAAGCACTGAGAAGCCGTACCTGAACTACCTGATGGAATACCGCTCCCATCTACCACAGAAAGGAATCGGTGAGTTTGTATCGTGTATTTCTCATCTCACTAGGGGCCCAGTTCCACACCCTGAGGGAATCCAGTGGGAGTACAGGACTGGCCCACAATTCCATTGGTTTTGATGAGAAGCCAGGGGGCTCGGTTCTGCTCTCACTCAGTGTTACACTGCTGTAAATCACAGATCCATAGACTCCTAAACTAGAGGGATTGTTATGACCATCTAATCTGATCCCCTCCAGAACCCAGCCAGAAAACCTTGCCCAGTGAGCCCTGCAGTCCTCCCTGGCCCTCTCCTCCCCTCCCCCAGAGCTCCCAGCTGAGCTAGAGTGGACCTTTTAGAAAGAGACACCCGGTCTTGATATTGGTGTCTGCAAGACTGCAAATCCTGGAAACCCCTCCACATTGTTTGGAAACTGCTTCAGTGGCTATTTACTCTGCTGTTAAAACGTGCATCTTATTCCTAGTTTGAACTCTGCTGACTTTGCTTCCAATCTGAGATCTCCTTGTGCCTTTGCCTGCTACACTAAAGAGCTCTCCAGTATCAGCCATCTTCTCCTCAAGCAGGGACTTACAGACTGTGTTTAAATAGGCTTTTAACCCTCTTTTCGATAGGCTTATTGGATTGAACTCCTGATGCCTCTAATGGAAAGCTTGGTTTCCAGTCCTCAGATTATTCCTGTGGCTCTTCCCTAAATCTTCCTCAATTTTAAATCTGGGGCAATAGTATCCCCAGGGATGTGTCTACTGCTCCGTGATATTCCCGTTACCATGTCCCAGGACTACATTCACTTTTTAGGCCACATCTGGCACTTGGAGCACGTGTTCAGTTGGTTTCCAGCATGACTCCTAAATTCTTTTCAGCATCACTGCTTCCCCGTGTCAAGTATAATTCCCAAATCTGGACCTTAGCATACAAAATATGGGTACTAGCATGAATTCCCCTAAGCTTAATTACCAGCTTAGATCTGATATGCTGCCACCAATCAGGAATTTTCCAGGGCCTGATACCCTCTGGCCCCCCCAAAACCTTGCCTGGGGACCCCAATACCCAGATTCCCTGAGTCTCACAACAAAGGGGAATAAACCATTCCCTTCCCCCTCTCTTCTTCCTCCCAGCTCCTTCCCGCCCTGGGAACACTAGGAGATCTCCTGATTCAACTTCTTGAATCACCACACCGAGAGGAATGTTACCTTCCCCCTCACCCAGAGACAATACAAGCTGCGTGAATCTAACACAAAGAGAAAATTTATCCTTCCCTTCTCCCCACCAATGCCCTTGAACCTTAACTAGGAGGAAAAAATCACAGAGGTCTTAAAAGCAAAACTTTTAATAAAAAGAAAGAAAAAAAAGTAAAAGGTTTATCTCTGCACTTTAGATGGTAAAAAGTTACAGGGTCTTTTAGCTTAACAATAGAAAGAAACTTTCTCCAGCAGAAACACAATTTAAGCTACTTCCAGCAAGTACACATATGTAAATGGAAAAAAAAACAACTTAAAAGACTATGACCGCCTTTTCTTACTCACAGTTCTGAATAGATAAGAGACTGTGGCAGGGAGATTGGCAGAAACCTGGTTGCACCTCTAGTCCCGTCCAGGACCCAGAGAGAACAAAGCCAAACCCAAAACCCACAGACAAAGGCTTCCCTCCACGAGATTTGAAAGTATGTTGTCTCCTGATTGGTCCTCTGGTCAGGTGTTTGCAGGTCACTGTTTGTTAACCCTTTATAGGTGAAAGAGACATTAACCCTTAGCTATCTGTTTATGATACCCCGTCCATCTGACTTTGTTCCTAGGTGTAAGAACTTGCTTTTGGTTATATTAAGACACAGTTTACTGCAAGTCAGGTAGGTTTGTAGAACTGCCCTCCTTATCGTTATTTACCATTCCACCAATTGTGTCATCTGTAAGTTTTACCTGCAAGGATTTTATAACTTCTTCCAGATCATTGTTTAAAACAGTGAATAGAACTGGGCTGAGAACTCATCCCTGTGGAACCCTCCTGGAAGCACCCCATTGGATGGCAATTTTCAATTGCTTTTGAGATTTATCAGTTAGCCAGTTTTTAATCAGAATAGCATGTGATATTAAGTCAGACACCTCACACAACTTTCAGTACATCAACACAATTACCTTTATCAGCCTAACTTGTAACCTCATCAAGAAATGCTGTCAAATGTATTTGTCAAGAAGACCTTCTTTCCAGTGTTACCAAAATCTAGTCCACTGAATGCAGTGGGGGAATATACACTGAGCTGACTTTGGGGTCAAGACAAGGAGCAGCCACCTTTGAAATCAGATCAAATGTGCATTAGACAGGAGGATTTATTAACATTAAAAGTAAATGAAGCTGCTGTAAAGATTCAGCAGTAGTTCAGGACTAAAGGCAGCTCGTTGGTGGAGGACTTAGGGCCACATCCAGCCCCAGCCAAACACATGGGTTGCTCCACCTGCACAAAGGCAGAGCCATGCTGCTGAGCAGGTAGCAAGCTGCCCCACCCTGCTTCTTGCTGTTTGCTTGGGTATGTTTTTCCAGTTACTACTGCAACTGGCTAATAGCTGCCTTTGCCTGGCCTGGCTGTTGCACTCAGGAATCTGCTTGCAGGGTTCTGCCCACCCCAGCCACCTCTCCCTTTGATGTGCTTTGAAACAAATGTGGGGACTTGTTGTGTGGGCTGTTGCTTCTTCTGCACTGCCATGGAGGTGAGTGGGGCTGCGGGTGCTCTGTACAGCCCAGCACTGTGCAGCACCTTGCCGACTGGGTAGTCAGGACTGTGTATTTGTTGCAGGATGCAGACTGATAGGGCTGTTCCAATGGCTTCCTTTGCTCACCTGCTGCATTGCCCAAACCCCTCTGCTTCCCTCGGGCACGGTGCAGGATCTGCTGCTGGAGACTTTAAGTCCCCTGCAGCGGATGATGCAGTGCTCTGAGCGTCAGCTCTGCAATCCCCACATCTCTGGCACAGCCAGCTCAGTCCTTCATCTTTTTGATGCAGACTGATGAGCCTCCTGCAGTGCCAGGCACTGGCTGCTGTGCATGGATGTTAAGGTCATTGGTCTAATTGTGCAGGGTGCAAATCAGAGTGTAACTCCATTAAGATCAGTGCAGTTACACCTGTATAAAACTGACGAGAGAGAGGAGAGTCAACCCAGCAGTTAGTGGGGTAAGTTTGCACCGAGGCACTTGGTGAAAATCTGGAGTGGCTGAAAGCTGGGCCAGTCCCAGTTACTCCAATTAAAATATACTTGTCTCCCGTTGGACTCTTAGCTCGTAAACTGATCTTTGTGCAAGAAGGGGCAATGCCTAAAATCGTAGCACACTGTGGTTACAGTTCAAGGCAATTATTCTTAGTAAAATTACAGAACTACCTCCAGATTTGTGCTGTCTGCAGATAATCTCCACAAGGAAAATAACACCTCAGGTCTCTACAGACAGGTTTATGGCTTCTGCTCCTGCCACCTACTTTGAATTGCTCGTTAGATGCTGCAGCCAGGGCAGCTGTTCCATGCTACACTGGATCAACCCTTGAGGACGCCAGCGTCTCATCATGGAGTGCACATTCATCTCCCCCATGCACTGCTTTCTGGAGTGTCCAGGGCCGGCGCTGCCATTTAGGCAACTTAGGCGGCCGCCTAGCGTGCCAGGATTGGGGGGGGCGGCATTTTGCCACCCTCAGCGGCGGAGGGGTCCTTCCACGCTCCAGGTCTTCGGCGGCAATTCTGCGGCGAGTCCTTCGCTCGCTCCGGGACCCACCGTTGAAGTGCCTTGAAGATCGGGAGTGCGGAAGGACCCCTCCCCCGCAGCAGAATTGCTGCCAATGACCGGGAGTGCGGAAGGACCCCCGCCTAGGGCGCCAAAAACCCTGGCGCCGCTCCTGGGAGTGTCTAGTCAGCATTGCAGGGGAACACGCCATGCGTGGCAGCAGCAGAAGGATGCTGGTTTATATAGTGCGTAGCTCAGACATCTTTCAAAGTCAGGCAGAGATGGAGCAAGGACTATGCCCACAAATTCATAGCTGCCACATTATGCTCAGTAATAGCACGTGAAGCCTGGGAGATTAGACCAGGGGTCGGGAACCTTTGGCATGTGTGCCGATTTTTGATGGCACGCGAGGCAGGCTGAGCAGCTCAGCCCGCCACTGCTCTGGGGTTTCCACCGCCGGCTCTTGCCAGCCGTGGTCCCGCTGCTGGTCCCACTCAGCGCCAGCTGCTGTCCTGGGGGATGGAACCCCAGGCTGGCAGTGGGCTGAGACCCCAGCTGGCAGGAACCTGTGGTGGAAACCCCAGAGTGGCAGCAGGTTGAGCTGCTCAGCCCACTGCTGCTCTGTGGTTCTGGCTGCTGGCCCCTTGCCAGTCGGGGTCCCACTCAGCACTCGCTGGTGGCCTGGGGGAAGGAACCCCAGGCTGGCAGTGGGCTGAGACCCCAGCTGGCAAGGAGCCAGCAGCCGAAACCGCAGAGCAGTGGTGGGCTAAGCTGCTCAGCCCACTGCTGCTCTGAGGTTTCCACCCCCTGCTCCTGCCAGCCGTGGTCCCGCCACCGGTCCCACTCAGCAACAGCTGCTGGCCTGGGTGAATGGAACCCCAGGCTGGCAGTGGACTGAGACCCCGGCTGGCAGGAGCCAGTGGCTGAAACCCCAGAGCGGGGCAGGCGGAGACGCTCAGCCCACCGCCGAAACCTCAGAGCTGGGTGCGCTGAGCCGCTCGGCCCACCACCACTCTGGGGTTCTGGCTGCTGGCTCCTTGCCAGCCGGGATCCCCACAGCCCCACTCACCTTGCTTCCCGTTGGAGTTCCAGTGCAGGCCCCCTGCCAGACAGGGTCCAGGCTTCCGGCCTTGCTCAGCCCTACCAGCCGCCAGCTCCACTCACCTCAGCTGCGGATCAGGGGTTCCAGCTGCTGACCTCCTGCCAGCCAGTTAACAGCTTATAACTCAGAAGCCTGCGTGCAGTGTAAAGTATCTAAGTAGGTGCCACCAGACATTGGAAAACTCAGCAAGGAAAAGCAAGGGCAAGGATCACACTAAACTAATCACATCTGCATTTTAATTTAATTTTAAATAAAGCTTCTGAAACAATTTGAAAACCTTGTTTACTTTACATATAACAGTAGTTTGGTTATGTATTATAGACTTAGAGAGAGACCTTCCAAAAACCGTTCAAATGCATTACAAGCACGCGAAGCCTTAAATTAGAGTGTCTGCATGAAGAGTGGGCACAGCACTGCTGAAAGGCTGCTGACCCCTGGATTAGACTCTTCTTACTGAGAGCTAGATTTTGACTAGCCCATGCAGGGAGGTATAATAACCGTCCCCGGCTCATACACAGAGCTCCCCTGCTTTATCAAAGCAGATTTCATGCAGCTGCTGTGCCCCCAGGAACAAGTGGATGGAGAGGGGCAGGAAGTGGTCAGAGCCTTGACTCCACCCTCCAGAGTGTGTATAAGTACCCCACAGTACCATGTGGGATAGCTTGCCCACACACAGTCTCTAGTACTCATGGTCTCTAGTACTCAGAGACTGGCTTCAGCCCTGGAACAGGTGGTTTAGGAGCCCTGCCAGAATGTGTGTTACCATTAAAATTTAAGAGTTTCTTATTGGCCATATAAAATAGTCCCTCTTGCTAAATTCTGGTGGGCCTCAGTGACTTCCTGTGGCAATGAGTTCCTGTCATGGAGCCCTCACTGCTTGGGGCTGCTTTGGGGATTAGCTCTCTTCCAGGTGCAAGGCCCTGACCGGTTGTCCCCTCTTTCCCTCTGCAGCCCCTTTCTCATGCCAGGAGCTGCAGTCTCCCCTTCGTGAGTTGGCACTCCAGCCAGGTCGCTGTGTGCTTTCCCATCCTGGGGCACAGAGGCTCACTGAACCTGCTGTCCAGGCAATGCCACTCTGTCAGTGGCTAGTAGGAGAACCTGGGGCCCACCCACAAATCCAGGTTCCAAGCCAGGGACCCTACAGCGCTCAGCCAAGACCTGCTCAGTCCCCACCTTGCTGCTCTCTCCCTGGCTGCTTCTTACTTGCCTCCCACAGGCTTTTTTTCTCCACCCACCTCTCTTCTGGGAATGCCCTTCCCACTAGGTCAGGCTCCCGGGGTCTTACTCTTTCCCTGTTGTAATGGGGTCACTCACCTCTCGCCTGCATCCCTCAGTCAATGGTTTGTTCAGTGGGTCTTCAGTGACTCATCCCTCCAGCCAAGTCACACACACTGTCTGTTGGAGGAACAGAACAAACCCCTTCCGGGGTATGCAGTCTTTACTTTCTCCCGGCCCTGGTATGGGACTATGCCTCCAGTAGCCAGCCAGGAGCTCCTTCTTAGCTCCTTGGTCCCTGCATGCATTGAGCTGTCTGTGGTCCTGCTGCTCTTCCAGCCAGGCCAGGAACCCAGTATTCTCTCTTCCAGATCCAAACAGCAACTGACGGACCCTGTCTCTGCCGCCCCTCTGATTGGCTGCTTGGAAGATTTTCTTCTGCTCCTCTCTGGGATGGAGTGTAGCAGGACCCTCAGGCCTCCAATGGGGGCCTCTGGGCCTAGTCTACCTTGTCGTACCTGGATTCCCTCCTTCCCTCTCTGATGCACAGAGGGTGGCTGTAGCCTCCTCACTGCCGCCATCTCTGTTGGCAGCTTCCTGGCTTTATACGAGCCCAGCACACACCTGCTCAGCTGAGCTTCATGCTGCAGTCAGGGGTTGGTTCTCCAGGCTAATCCCCTCATGTGGGGTCTATCACAATTGGTCTTTCTCAGCTTCCGTAAGCCTTTCAGGGCTGTTGTGGGGTGAACGCCCCATCAGAGTTCCACAGGCTAGTAGCAAGTTGTGTGAAGAAGTGTATCCTTTTTATTGGTTTGAATTTCCTACTTTTCAGTGCCACTGAATGTCCCCTTGTTCTTGTGTTCTGAGACAGAGAAAACAGGTGCTCCCAATCGCACGTCTCTGGGCAGTCAGTAATTTATAGATTTCTGTCGTGTCCCTCTCCAAGATAATGAACCCAGTCTGTTCAGTCGCTCCTCACAGGGGAGTGTTTCCATTCACCCATATTTCTGTGGAGAGAAAAAGGAAATTCTGCATGCACAACATTAATTTCTGCGCAAATTCTGCATGCGCAGTAGCACAGAAATCCCCCAGGAGTATATAATGGTGCTAACACTTTCCTGTCTCTACTGAAAATACTTTGCTTGATGCAACCTAGGAGTGCATTGGCCTTTTTCACAGCCACATCACATTGACAGCTCATAGTCATCCTGTGATCAACCAATAAATGCAGGTCTTCCTCCTCCTCTGTCACTTGCAACTGATATGTCCCCAGCTTATAGCAAAAATTCTTGTTGTTAGTCCCTAAGTGCATGACCTTGCACTATACACTATTAAATTTCATCCTTTTTCTATTACTCTAGTTTTCAGGGTCCTCTTCTTTAATGATATTCTGATCCTCCTCCATACAGGGAGTACCTCCCAACTTTGTGTCATTGTGATGGGGTGTACAAACACCCCACTGAGCAACAAGGGCTTACGGGCCCATTTTGGGCTCAGCCAGCCCCACCCCCCATACCTGCAGCAAATGCTCCATCTGCTGGAGGAATGAAAAGGCAGCGAATTAGCTCAGTTGGGGAGTGGTGCTGAAGGTGAGCAGACCTGCAGCCCACAGCTCCAGCAGAGGAGAGCACAACAAAACAAAATACAGCTGTCCTGTGAGGGAGGGAGGATCCTCTGCAGAGGCAAGCAGAGAGGGAAGTATCCTGTGGTCCTGGACAGTGGCGACTTCCTCCTGCTTTCTTGTGATTTGGATTTTCCCACCAGGTGAAGGCCTTGGACTGAGGTGACCCCAGGTGGGAAGAGGCCCAGGGAAAACAGCCTTAAGTAGTCTTGGTTGTCAGGTTATTGGTAGCCCAAGGGCCCAGACTCCCCTCTCCATACTCCCCTTTGGAGTCCAGGGTTGTGGCTTCCCAACCAGACCCGGAGTGGAGGCCATAACAGTTTTTATTATCTCACACCAAGGTCATTAATGAAAATGATCAATAAGATTGGTCCCTGTAGCGGGGTCTCTGGCAGTCAGGGTAGCAGACCCTACTGCCCCTCTCCATGTCTGTGCAGTGGGGTCACTGGCAGCCAAGGCAGCCCACCATCAGGTGCTTGAAGCCTGTCTGCTTCAGAAGGAGTCCAGCTCTCAACGAAGCATGCTGTATCCCTTAGGGAGATGGGAATTCCCTCCAGAGTCCCACAGCCGTTTGTCCAGTACAAGCCACCTGGCTCTTGTAATGTCACTTGGAAAGAGAAGGGGCTGTACCTGCCCTCTGAGGCATGCATCTGGCGGGAGGGTCAGTACGCCCTCATGGGGTGTTTGCTGGTGGAAGGGCGCTGTTACAACCCCCACCTGCCATTTCCTCTGCTCTCTGCTCAGGAATCATGCCGAAGAGGGGCCTTGACGTGTCAGCCTGTGAAATCTTCCGGTTCTACAAACTGATCCCAGGCAAAAGCCTGATTGAGCCCGTCTCTATGATTGTTCCTCGCCAGGTAGGTGTGCGTCAGCAGCCCTCTCACTCACAGCCACTGTGGCTGATAGTGCCCTGCTGAGCGAGAGGGGGAGGCAGGGGCTGAGCGGGTTTCCTTTGTAAGCTCCGTGGTGTAGAACTGACCAGAGAAAGGAGCTGACCGGGCGAGGCAGTACCTCATTTATATAGGAACTGTGCATCATTTGGGGACATTGAGGTATAGTTGGGGTACAGTTTGTACCTGAGGCTCCTGTTGGGAACCCCCTGGAAAAGGCCTGGACAGTGACTGGGCTCGGGGTCACCCTGATGGATAGTGATGGTTGCCAAGGTTGGATAAGATAAAAGCCAGGAGTAGGGAAGGAGAGTGCATGCTTCTGGGCTGCTGTACTTCCCTGGGGGGTAGGGAGTCTGGGGAGGGTCACTGCTACCACTGCTTCTTTTCTGAAAGAGTGGAGCTGAAAGAAACAGCTGTGTTCTGTGGAGGGAACAGAGCAGCTGTGAGGATCTGGTCCCCTGCGGAGAGCTAGTGTTTACAGGTGGAGCGGAGTAGCTGTTCCAGCTGAGAGCTAAGGATCACACCCAAAGGATGGAGCAGTGCAGCAGTTTGGCCAGCTAACAGCACCGTGTGAGGAGCAGCATTACAAAGAGCTGAGCTGATGGAGAGCAGCTATTAGGAGGGAATGGCTCGCTCTGAGGATGGGTTTAGTTTGGGACTGAGACTCCTGCATATTAGGGTAGCAGTGAGAGAAACTGGTAAGTGATAAGTTTATACAAGTTCACCCTGTCGTTTCGCTTCCCTTTCTTCAGGAAAGTTTTCCTGTTTAAAACCCTCTGCAAGTGGGGAATAAATTGCCTATCAAAGGCACCGAAGTGCTATGGATCTACGTACAGGCTCCCAGGTTACTGGTTTGGGGCTCGAAGTGAAGTTATTTCAGTTTTAGTGGAAAAGCCTTTAAAAAGTACATCCCCAGCCCTTGATTGCTGCCAAGGCCACGTCCTTATGGGCCCATGCTTCAGAATGCAGGAACTGCTCTTCTCCTGCCTGGTGGTCACCTGTGTCACCGTATGTGGGATGGATTAACTGAAACAAGTGTGAATGGCTTGCGAAATGCCTGGCTGTGAACTCCCTCAGACACAGCCTCCCCAAGGAGAGCCATGGATAAGAAGGGGGACTCGGAGGGGTGTGGTGGCATGACCTGATCAAGCGCCACTCTCAGGTACCAGGCTGTCTACCCTGCATGTGCAACACAGTCATGCTCTGGTGTAGAAGAAGCTTATAAATGTGTCCAGCCTCAGCCCTGGTGCAATGACAGTGCAGGTGAAACTGGAACCAGGACCTCCTGTCACTTACTCTCTGATCTGCTCGTGTCATGGCTCCTTGAGCTACTGAGTCTGTCAGTGGAAGCTGCAGCACAGTTTGTAAACCTATGGCAGCATTGTGCAGGGGTATTGCCATGGGTGAATGCACAAACTCCATTGTGGTACTGTGGTAGCGCCAGTGAGTCCCTGTCCACCTGTCATGCTAAGCACCCAAAAGTGCATGTTCCTCAGATGCTGCTCTGTCTAACAGCTACATGTGACGGGATCCCTGGGGTGCAACCTGGAAATAGGGGTACTGCTGTGCTCCCTTAACTCTCCAGCCTGGACTCTCTCTCTCAGTGCTTTGCCAGTGACAAGAAGCAAACCCCTCCAGGTGCTGTTATCACTCAGCGCAGCCATATGTGGAGCCCCACACCCAGCTAGATTGCATGAATGCTCCCTGAGCCACTCATGAATCGAACAGAGAAAGGCACCAACCAGTTCCCCCCACCTCCTTAGCCTTGCACCCCAGAGCTGTACCATCTTTCCCTGCCTGGTTAGAAGCCTGACCAGTGTAAGTTTATTACCCAGTCGGATCTTCCCTCAATGTGGAGAGGACATGCACCAGGCTTTGTAAACTGAGCTAGGTTTCCCAAGCACTTTGCACAAAATACACTGTTTTAGGTAAAGTATAAAACAGATTTATTAAGTACAGAATTATAAATGTTAATTGATTACAAGTGGTAGGCATGAAAGATCAGAGAAAGTTACCAAAGAAAATAAAAGATAAACACACAATCTAAATCTTAAACCTTATTACATTAAGCAGTATTTAGTTCAGCAGTTTTCTCACCCCAGTGGATGAACAGGCTTCCCTTAAGCCTGGACCAGTCTCCTCAGATGACCATCAGCTTCTCGGCATTGCTGTTGCTTTCAGCGTAGGTGGGAGAGGAGAAAGGCAGAGGCATACTGCAACTGTTTCCTATTTTATACCCTTAGTCCCTGTGCTGAGAAGACACTTGCCCAGACGTGTCTTGGTGGGCTTTGCTGAGTCACTGGGGTTGAGCAATCTATTGGTGTGGTCTTGTGCAACTGAGCCATAGAGTTGAGCAGTCCCCATTGTGTGGTGCTTGGGCAGCTGTCATTGAATTGTAGATCCCTTGATTACACCTGATGATTAATAGTCATTGAGCACCCTCATGGGCATGGTTTGCCTTCTTTATATGTCACTAGCAAACTTACAGCATATTTCAGTAACAACCATACAGCAAAATCTCATAACTTTATACACAAGAATGATATACATATTTGGACAGAAGAACGGGTTTCAGCAGATCGTGACCCTTTCATATGATACCTTACATGGCATGTGTTGTATGAAATATCACAACCCTATGTGAATAATGAATATGGGGGTTACAGGGTGCCATTCTGAGGGACAGTTATCAGACTGCACCAGCACTTTCAAACCATCCAACTCCTTCCTGCTTGTGATTTGTCTTTAATATTCAGTTTGGCTGAAATCCTGACCCTAGTGAAGTTAATGGGAGCTGTGTCACTAACGCCAGTGGTGGCTGGATTCCCCCTTCATATGGTGCTTGCATAAATAACAGCCTTACTGACATGAACTAAAAAATGTCTTGCAAAATTACCCTTTTCCAATGCAAGTAAGTGTTGAGCAAAGGAGAGGAATGTCTCTGGCAGTTTTGTTGTCATTCTCCTTCTACTATTGGGGAGCCAAGTGGATTTGGTGTCAGGGCTAGTACATTTTCATGGCAAATGTGAAAGTCATAAACAAAACAGGGCTGCCAGGGATCAGTCATTGTGAAATGCTCCCATGGCTAGTCTCTCATGCCGAAAATTCTTCTCGGTAACGTGTTGAAGCTGTCAGTAGCTGGCAGCGGCAGCTGTGACTGTGCTGTCTGTGTATTTGCAGTCAGAGTCGTACCAGGAAGACATCTACCCGATGACAGCTGGAGCCCAGCCAGCACTCACGGCGCAGGAATGGCTGAATGGAATTAATAAAGGTCAGGCTTGCAGAAAGAGGACAGAGTCAAACATTGATTGGATTGTCTGGTGTATTCACAGAATGTCATTAGCTATTTTACACTTTAGCTACTGGAAAATCTTGGCAGAGGAAAAATCAATAAAAAATCTGTCCGGAGTGACTCAGAGCTGTCTCTGTTGTGTGATACCTTTGGAAATAACTCCAAACTTGAGCCTGATTATTTGAACTTACAGATCTCCTGTGTTTTGTTCAGGGCTGATTTGTGTGCTCTATATGTGTGCTAACCATTCACCTACTTACATTGTAGGTCCTGTCCTTGTATCTTTGAGACCAGGCTCTGAAATCCTGAATTCTCTGCCACAATTTCCTGAGAAAGAACCATCACCGCTGTCCACAGAATCAAACTGGTACCAGGGCAGCACAGAAAGAACGGCAATGAAGGAAATTCAGAAGCAAAGTGGGATCCAAGAAAAGAGAGGCCAGAAAAAAGTGGAGGAAAGATCACAGGGAGACCGACAAATGCAGCTTTCAAATGGCTTTGACTTATTCGAGTGTCCTCCCCCCAAAACCGAGAATGAGGTCTGGCTGTGGGAAAGCATGTGGGCGTGGGGGGAGAATTACATACAGCTGGCAAAGTGTGCAAACTTCAGATGTTTTGTGTGGGCATAGATTGAACTGAAAAACAATGCCAAGGGTCTGCAGTGTGGGACTTGGGTGCATAAGCAGAGCTAAAGAAACCTTCCACTTCAGTGCCAGCATGCTGGGCACACAACTAGTGCTGGCCAAGACCTGCCCATGCCCCTGCCCCCGGGAGTTCACGATGTAAACAACAAAGGAATGGTTACCATCGCCGTTTGACAGATGGGAACTGAGCCCCAGAGAGACTGAGCCCTACACTGCAGTTAGGTCAACATAAGGCAGCTTACATCGACCTAACTCTCTAAGCGTCCACACTAAAATGTAGCCCCCAGCGATATAAGTCGCCCACTACGCTGACTTAGTAACTCCACCTCTGTGAAAGGCATAGCACTTAGGTTGGTGTAGTTGGCAGTGTCAGTGTAGACACTGCATTATTTCCATTGCCTGTTGGCTGTCAGCCAAGTGCAGGGCCCACATCTGGAACCCGCCCTCCACTGCTGGGCCAACAGCAGAAACTGTCAGCGGGGCCCAGGACTCAGTTTCACAACAGGGAGCCTACTAGAGGTGAAATTGACATTCTTGTCAGTTTCGTGACTCCTATAATTTCAGGTTTGGTCTCTGGCTGTCAGACCCCGGGGTGGGAGGCCTGTAGCAGGTGAGCTCTGCACAACTGTCAGTGCCCCACAGTGACCCACATCAGTCAGTGCAAGCTCTTCTGGTGAGGACATACCACCCTCCTTCCGCCAGAGTGTGTGAACACCAATAGCCAATTGAATTACTGCCGTGGCTGTAGGTGGACCTAATGTAAGTTGACCTAATTTTGTAGTGTAGACATGGCCTCAGAGTCTTACATCGGTGGGAGATACATTTTAGTGTACTCACCTGCTATGCTGGTTTAATACTCGACCTCCACGAGAGGTGTAGTGCTGAGGTCGATGTAGTTAGGTCAGTGCAGCATCAGTGTAGACACTGTGTTGCTTGCATTGTGTGCGGCTGCCTTTCAGAAGCCGTCCCACAATGCCCCACACTGACAGTTAAATCGGTGCAAGCGATCCTGGTGAGAATGTGCACCGCCAACACCAGGAGCACAGTGTGCATGTGTAAAAGCGATGTAATTACTTTGGTGGCTGTACATTGATATAACTTAGGTTGACTCAATACTGTAGTGTAGACTTGCCCTGAGGGAACACAGGGAGTCAGTGGCAGAGCCAGGAATTGGACTCAGGTGTCCTGAGTGCCAGGGCAGTGTTTTAGCAACCAGCCCATTGGTAGATTGGAGTCACCTTGCCTGGGGGTGAGACTGGGATGGAAAGAAATGAATATTCTTCTGTCTCTTTCCTTTCCTGTGTGTTAAGGATGTAGAGCTTTGCGGGGACAACAGGTGGTGCCTGGCATGGACAAGGTGCCTAGTTTAAGCTGTCAGGTAGTACCTAGCTGCTTTGGGAGGGTCTGGGCACCCTGGTTTATGCTGTGATGCTGTAGAGCTGCAGTGGAGCACAGAGGTTCTTGTGCATTATGTCTAGACCCAGCTGGGGCACAACAGAAAAAACCAGAATGCTGTTTGTTTTACAGCTGTTGCAGATGTTTTATCGACAGCAGGAAGAAATCCGGAAACTGCGAGAGCTGGTTAACCAGAGGGACATTCAAGTCAAACAGCTAGAACTGGAGATTAAAAACATCCGCATGGACTCGGGCAGGTACTGAGGTGACAGGCCCACTCTGCAGCCATGGAATGCACTGTGCCTGCAGCAGACACCCAGGTGCCTCAGTAGAATGACTTGTTCTATGTTTTGCATTGGGAAAAAGGAGGTGAATGCAGTGCACACTTCCCTTGGCCCTGATGGCCATCTGCCTGCTGTCCTGGGTGCTGCGTGTGGATCTGCTTGGCTGCTCTACAATGTGCTGCCAGCCAGTTCTCTCGCTGCAGGAGATCCCAGGTTAAAGGAACTTCCAGAGCTGCACCAAATCTGAGGAGACTGAAGCTGGAACAGTGCAGGAAAGGCTCTGGTCTGCGGCCTCTGTGTGACTCCCCAGTGCATCACTAGGGCGCTGGAGCAGGGCTGGCCGGGCTCTGATCTGCGGCCTCCATGTGACTCCCCTGTGCACCACAAGGGCGCTGGAGCAGGGCTGGTCGGCTCTGGTCAGTAGCATCTGTGTGACTCCCCTGCGTACCACAAGGGTGCTGGAGCAGGGCTGGTCGGCTCTGGTCTGCAGCGTCCATGTGACTCCCCTGTGCACCACAAAGGTGCTGGAGCAGGGCTGGTCGGCTCTAGTCTGCAGCCTCCGTCTGACTCCCTTGTGCACCACAAGGGCACTGGAGCAGGGCTGGCCGGGCTCTGGTCTGCAGCCTCCGTGTGACTCCCCTGTGCACCACAAAGGCGCTGGAGCAGGGCTGGCCAGGCTCTGGTCTGCGGCCTCTGTGTGACTCCCCTGTGCACCACAAAGGCACTGGAGCAGGGCTGGCCGGGCTCTGGTCTGCAGCATCCATGTGACTCCCCTGCGCACCACAAGGGCGCTGGAGCAGGGTTGGCTGGACTCTGGTCTGCGGCCTCCGTGTGACTCCCCTGTGCACCACAAGGCGCTGAAGCAGGGCTGGTCAGCTCTGGTCTGCGGCCTCTGTCTGACTCCCCTGTGCACCACAAGGGTGCTGGAGCATGGCTGGCCAGACTCTGGTCTGCAGCATCCGTGTGACTCCCCTGTGCACCACAAAGGCACTGGAGCAGGGCTGGCAGGGCTCTGGTCTGCAGCCTCTGTCTGACTCCCCTGTGCACCACAAGGGCGCTGGAGCAGGGCTGGTTGGCTCTGGTCTGCAGCGTCCATGTGACTCCCCTGTGCACCACAAGGGTGCTGGAGCATGGCTGGCCAGACTCTGGTCTGCAGCATCCGTGTGACTCCCCTGTGCACCACAAAGGCACTGGAGCAGGGCTGGCAGGGCTCTGGTCTGCAGCCTCTGTCTGACTCCCCTGTGCACCACAAGGGCGCTGGAGCAGGGCTGGTTGGCTCTGGTCTGCAGCGTCCATGTGACTCCCCTGTGCACCACAAAGGTGCTGGAGCAGGGCTGGCCGGGCTCTGGTCTGCAGCCTCCGTCTGACTCCCCTGTGCACCACAAAGGCGCTGGAGCAAGGCTGGTCAGCTCTGGTCTGCAGCCTCCGTCTGACTCCCTTGTGCACCACAAGGGCGCTGGAGCAAGGCTGATCGGCTCTGGTCTGCAGCCTCCGTCTGACTCCCTTGTGCACCACAAGGGCGCTGGAGCAGGGCTGGCCGGGCTCTGGTCTGCAGCGTCCGTGTGACTCCCTTGTGTGCTATGAGGGCGCTGGAGCAGGGCTGGCTGGGCTTCGGCCTGCAGCCTCCGTGTGACTCCTCTGTGTGCTACAGGCATGTGGCTTTAAGCATGGGGCCTGCTGCCAGCCTGTGCTTGGACTGCAGCTGCAGTGGCCCTGCCCTCCATGGCAGGTGGGGAAGCGGGAAGGCTGCCAGTGCCAGACAGGCGCTGTATGGAGTGGAGCCCTCGGAGGTAGCCTCTATCTCAGAGGAACCATCACGACACCCAAACTGGAACTGGTCTCTGCTGCTGCTCTTCCCCTGGCCCCCATAAAAAGGGTATTTGGTGGAGAGGGTCATGAGAGCAATGAACTCCTGCTGGAGGCTGGACACTGCCTCCCCTTGTTCTGGTGCAGCAGAAAGCCCCCAGGGCAGGCTGGATAGCAGCCCCTGTCCCTTCAGGCACTAATCCAGCCCAGGCCAGCCAGAGGCCATGGCCCCCATCACTTTTAAAAGTGGGAGGACATAGCCACTTCCTTCCTGTCTTAAGGGAGGTGGAGAAGAGCAAGCGGTAGGCAGGGCCTTGGGGGGAAGAGGTGGAGTGAGGGTGGGGCCCTGGGGAAGAGGTGGGGCCTCAGGGGAAGGAGTAGGGGTGGAGCCGCAGTTCAGGCACCAGTGGCCCCTCCACTTCTAGCGAGTTTCTGGTGGTCCTGATCCTGCCCCAGGGAGATCAGGCTGCATGCTGGCATAAAGGCCTGTGAGCTCGGGGTGATGTCAAAGGACAGCACACTGCACTAACAAGGGATGGGATTATGTCACACGATGCTCTTGGTGCTTCCTGGAGGAGGGCAATGCAGGGGAGCTCTGCCCAGGACATGCCTCCCAGGGCGCATAGGCAACGAGACGGCCAGCCGCACTCTTTTAGGCCTTAGTTTCCCAGAAGAGTGAGAGAGTCATTGGAGGCAAGTGGGTGCTGAAAATCCATGTGGCTGCTGTGTGAGAACATCTCTGCCCCTGCACAAGGGCTGGGTCAGTGAGTGGCCCTGTCATAAGACCAGTACCAAAGATCTGGACAGGCTCCGCCTAATGCTGCAATGTTCTTGGTGTCACTTCAAGCTCCACGTCTCTAAAGCTGAGGTTAATATCTCCCCTGATGTCTCCCTTCCTCTGGCTTATTATTAACACCTAACTGCTCTGCATAGAGCTCTGTAGGCCTGCACTGCACTACACTGGATGCCATAGGTCCACACTGCACTGCACTGCACATGGTGCTCTCAGGCTGCATTGCTGCACAGGGCACTATAGGGGCTGCACTGCACCATACTGGATGCTATAGGCCCACGCTACACTGCACAGGGCACTGTAGGACTGCACTGCACTGGGCATCATTGGCTTGCACTACACTGCACACAGGGAGTGACATCCTGGAGTCATGTTAACTCTGGCATAAATCTCTTGGGCCCAGCTGGAGACTTGGGCCCATTGCTTGCCCCAAGCAGCTTAACACTTTCCAACCTTCCCATTAAACAGGCTTGTACATGCAGTCCATTGCCACCATCTCAGCTTTGTCCCATGTCATCTCCTGCCTTAATGCCTGCAACTTCCCCTTCCCTGGCTTCCCCCAGTCCCATCCTGTCCCTCCATCCCATCTCACCCCACCCCCCTCACCACATGGGCACCGACATCATTTCCCTGACCTGACTTTCCTACCTGCCTGGATGCCTCTTTGCTTCCAGGCATTTTTGGCTCAGCCTCTGCTGCCTCATCTGCTCCTCTCTGCACCATCCAAAGTGCATGTGCACCCACTCCTCTGCCTCCTTCAATCATGCCCCATTGCAGCTCATGCCCCACTGTCCCACTCCCCATGTCTGCAACAGCTTCCCAGCCAGCCACCACCCCTGCCCTGTTACCCCAACACTGTGCACTGCGGAGAAGTGTGGGTCAGTTACAGGCCTGGCCCTGACCACTCCCACTTCTCACGCTATGTGAACAGAAAACAAGGGTGTAGGCGGGAGCCAGCTTTCACCTGCACTTCGGTAAGGGGAGTCTGTCTGTTGGGGATGGGTGGGAGCAGGGCTGCATGCCAGGCCCATTCTCTAAACTCAGCCATTTTCCAAGGGACAGAAGGAAGAATTGCTGTAACTAAAAGTCACTGCAACAACGAGGATTCATCTGCAAGAGAGAATTGAGGACTCTGTCCTGCAAACACTCCCATGGGCCCAGAACCTGCTTGCCTTGACTCCAAGGAGAATGCCCAGAAGAGACGTGTTTGCAGGGTTGGGGCGACACATGCTTAAACTCTGGTAGGTAAGAGTCAGAGAAGAATGGCAACATGCCTCTCCTTTAGCTGTGCTGCAGGGAGAGTTCACGCAGCCCCATGTAGCTCTAAATAAGAACCAGTAAACGTAGGTGCTAAAAGCAGTCACACACTTCCTTGCTTCGCTGTAAACTGGTCCCCTCTATTGGCTGGGGGGAAACTATGTTCTCCTTTTAATAATGTCCCTGTGTGTGCTCCACTGCACGTGCATACGCACCTCTCGAGCCCTTGATCGGAGATTTTCCATTAGCAGTGTCTGTCCAACCACACGTGATCTACACAACCTTGCGGCACCCTCCATGGTTTTATAGGGCTGTGCAGGTGAACGGTCCTCAGTTCCTTCTCTACCGCGTCGCTGAGACCGAGCTCCAGCGTCTCTGCCTCGTGCACACCGCAGCGTGTTTACAGTCCTTGTTACTGAGGTCATGTCCACACTACAGGTTTAGGTCAACTGAAGTCAGGTTGGCCTACAGCCACCACAGTCATTAAATTGGCTGTTGGAGTCCACGCTACTTTCCTGCCGGTGCTGTGCATGCTCACCAGGAGAGCTTTTACCAACTGAAGTGGGGCACTGACAGCTCTGCAGAGCTGACAGCTGGAGCCCCGCCACCTCAGGGCTGACAGCTGGAGCCTCCCTTTCCCGCCACCCCAGGGCTGACAGCCGGAGGAGCCAGAGATGAAATATGAAATCATAGCAGCCGTGAAACTGATAAGAATGTCAATTTCACTGTTGGTAGGTTTCCTGCTGTGAAATTGAGCCCTGGGCAGGATTCACAGTTTGGGCTGTCAGCCCTGGGGCGGGGTGGAGGCTCCAGCTGTGAGCTCCATGCAGGACTGAAAGCCAACAGGTGATGTAAGTAACACACCAGACCAGGCTTTAATTAGTTTTGATTGCTTTAGGATTGGTATGATAGCTGTGAGAGGTTCAGCTTTTCCTCTCCCCATTTTTCCTGCGTAATTTCTCTGACCTGGCTGGGCAGGCCTGGCTTGGCAGGTTTCAAATGCTGTTGGCCTTGTCAGGAGCTGGCCTGATCAGCAACGGCCACTCTAAGTGTACCTGTTGCTTGGGAGAGTCTTTTATCTCCCAAGAGTGTAATTTTTTCTTGGCTCTCAAGTCTAGAGCACAGAAGAATCGGCAGACCAAACTGAAGCTGATGCTGATTGAGCACTCCCTTCGACCACTTCTGAGTCAGGTCAGGAGATGCCCCAGCCCATACATCTGTCTCTGGGCAGATCCAGTGCTCCCTCAGTCTTGGCCAAGGTATCTCTAGGAAGGGGAAGACCTCAGAGGACTCAGGGAAGGCTCCAGGAAGAGGAGCTCAGTCTGCCACCTCAAGCCCCCAAGAAGTTCTGAGCTGCCACTAGATCTACAGGGTCAGTGGCCTCATCTTCTTGACTCAGAACTGTGGAGGCAAAAGACCCTCTAGTACTGATGGAGCTGAGAGATCTTGGAGCACTTCAGAGAAACAGCTCCAGCAGGGCCCCAGTACCATCTGTGAAGGACAGAGAGGTACGGTACATACAGTGCTCCAGAACAGCACCATCTACATCATACTTAACCGGCAGTAACTTCCCACTTGCCTCCGTTGGTACTGACAAAAATCGAAGTCTTCAGCACCGGTGCCTACGCGCTCCAAACCAACACTACTGTCCACGTCAACTGTTGCATCAGTACTGACCCACTCAGTACCGAGGAATTCCACCACTCCAGGGACTTGTCAATGTTAGACAAGCCAGAGTCCCCACTGCTTATGGGTGCTGAATGATCCTCAGTCTCCGGCTTACCATTGCTTCCCAGTACCACAGGATTCTTCACCCTTTTCTATTGGACACAAACCCACTCCCCATTGCAGGACATTGAGGGGGATGAAAGAGACATTCAATCGGTCTCATCCTTATCAGTGTGAAGTTCCCTTCCGATTCATTACAGAAACCCATACTTTGATAAGATTCCTTGTCCATGTCAGGGATGATGGGTATTGTCCCCTCTCACATATGGTCCTACCCACTGGTCATACTGGGATCCTTGGGCGACATATTGGCAGCAATTTGCCAGACCTCCAGCTCTATTCCACTGGGAGATTAGGGTCACACAGTCCCCTACACCAAACCCCCAACACGAAAAGACCTTCGAGAAACAGGAGGCTGGGGGGGGGGGAAGGAGGCTACTCTTCAACCCTATTTTGTTTTTGTTGCCAGATAAGACAGTCATGCTCTCAACAGCATCGATAGCTGATGATTTTTGTCAATTCCAGGTCCTTGTGAAGAAGGTGGCGAACACCCTCCGGATATCCGCTGAGAAGGTTAAAGACTCTCAATGCAAGCTCTTGGGTATTCTGCAATCAGGTACACCCACCCAGGTTGCACTACCCATTAATGAAGCATTCCTGGATCCAGCAAAGACTGTGTGTCAAACTTCTGCCACCATCCTGCCAATGTGTAAACAGGCAATTATGTTTATCCCAGGGACTCAGAATATTTGTTTTCCTACTGCCCCCCACCCCAATTCCCTTGTGATGAATGTTGTAAAAGAGAGGGGTAAACAGCATTACTCCAGGTCTACTCCTTATGATAAGAACCAGGAAAAGTTAGACCCTTTTGGATGAAAAGCATTCACATCTGCAACCCTCCAGTTTTGGACTGCAAACTATCAGGCAATTGTGGCTGAATATGATTACACAAATTACAACATGTCTGCATTCTATATTGAACAACAGGGGGTGGGATAGCTCAGTGGTTTGAGCGTTGGCCTGCTAAACCCAGGATTATGAGTTAAATCCTTGAGGGGGCCACTTAGGGATCTGGGGCAAAAATCAATACTTGATCCTGCTAGTGAAGGCAGGGGGCTGGACTCAATGACCTTTCAAGGTCCGTTCCAGTTCTAGGAGATAGGTATGTCTCTAATTATTATTATTATTTATTAACATCTTCCACAGAAGCACAGTGACCACTTCCAGGCCATCATTAAATAGGGTCAGTTATTAGCCAGAAACTCTCTTCAAGTGTCTTTAGATGGTGTTTGATGTTGCTGCTAGATTCATTTGTAATGTGTTTGTCATGTACAGGGTGTCATGACTCCAGTCAGGGTTTCTGAGAGAGGTTCAGAATATGTTGAAGACTTCCCATCTGACAGTCAAAGGACTCCAGGGCCATGCTGAGGTCTCTGGGTATATACACCCCTACAAACGAGATTTAGCAGGTCTCAAGCTGCCCAGAGATCACACCCAGCTCAATTCTCCAGTTTTCACAGAACCACCAAACCTACTAGAAAAAGACAAGGAAATGAGCTGCTCATCCTTTAGTGAGTGCCCGGTCATCACCAAAACAGCAATTTTGACAGGTTTGACCTTCTCAGCTCCAGTTTGCAAGCTAGCAAACTTTTACTCACCTCTCCTCTTTTGGAGGCCAAATTCCCATTTCAAACAGGCCTGGTGATGTATTGCAACAAACAGGTGGGTCAGCACCACTCACTTCACTTCCTTCCACCCTGTCCATCTTCAGGGACCTCTCTCATGAGACTATACTGAGCCAAGAGGCACACTGAGCAATAGAACACGTCCTATCCCCTCACACAGGAAAAGGGTTTTATTTCAAGTATTGTGCCTAAGAAGGATGGAGGTTGGGGTCTGACCTCAGATCTAAAACAACCGAACAAATTTGGAAAGCCTCAAAAGTTCAGGATGGTGATTCTGACAGCTATAATTCCCTCTCTAGAGCCAGGAGATTGGTTTTCAACCCTTGACTACAAGGATGCCTATTTCCATATAGCAATACATCCTGCACACAAGAGATACGCTGTGTTTTCGCCATGGGACAGGTGTATTTCCCTTTGGCTTGTCTTTGGCCCCAAGGGTGTTCTCAAAAATTCTAGCAGTAGTGGCTGTTTACCTTTGACAAGAAGCAATTTTAGTCTTCCTGTATCTCAACGACTGGCTCCTCAAGGGTCAGTCTTACAAAGCAGTACTAACTTCCACCCAGATAGCTCTCTCTCTTTTCCAGGAGTTGGGTCTCCAGCTAAACGTGAAGCAGTCCAAGATAGCCCCTATACAGAGAACACAATTCATAGGGGCACATTTACATTCTTTGGCAGTCTTTCTTCCCAAGTACAGATTCATAATTCTGTTGAATCTGTTCAGTATGATTCAAGGAAGCCCCTGTACTAAAGTAAGGAACTGTTTGCAGCTCCTGGGGTGTATGGCACCTTGCATCTTTGTGACTGAGTACACAAGATTATGTCGCCTGCTGCTTTCAAGGCCAGTTCAGGAGGAACTATTCCTCAACCAAGACAGCTTGGACAGACAGGTCCTGTCCAGGTAAATAACTCCCTGGACTGGTGAAAGAATCAACACATTGTCTGCGCAGATGTCCCTTTCATCCACCTAGCTCTGACAATAACTGTGACAATCGATACATCCCTGTTAGGGTGGGGAGCATATCTCAATACCCTCACAACTCGGAGCAGATTGTCATCTCAGGAAGCTAGTCTCTTGTTGGAACTCAGCGCAGTCAGGAATGCCTGCCTTCCATTCATATCTCTGATCAAGGGCAAATCCATCAGGATCATGATAGATAATGGCAAGATCCCCTCCCTGTGCGCCAAAGTTATAAAATTGTGGAACTGGTATATAGCCCATCAGATTCAGACCTCTGTCCTCTCCCTTCCTGGAGCCCAGAATGTCACAGCAGATTCAGCAGGTGCTTCTCCAAGGGCTACAAATGGGAGTTGGACTCAATTTCTTCACAGGATACTCCAGAGGTGGGGACTTCCCAAGGTGGACCTATTTGCCACATTCAGCAACAAGAAGTGTTCCCTTTTCTGCTCAAGAGGAGGCTTAGGTTGCCTCTCTTTGGGACACGCTTTTCTCTTTCCCTGGTTGAAGGGCCTGTTTTACGCATTCCTCTGACACCACTAATTCTAATTCTGGCAGATGAATAAAGTCAGACAGGACAAGGCCAGGGATGTCCTCATAGTACCAGCTTGGCCAAGGCAAGCTTGGTATCCATATCTTCTTCACCTGTGTGCAGCCAGCATTCAATCTTACTGCTGTCCCCTCATCTCCTTTCCCAGGATGCAAGTTGAGTGCTTCACTTCAACCTGGGGGCCCTCTGTCTCCAAGCATGGCTCCTAGATGGTTCACGGGATTAGAATCCATCTGCTCAACAGGAGTGCACCCAGTATTACTAAAATAGAAGGGAGTCACTCAAATTACATATCTTCAGAAATGGAAAAAGTTCAACCACCAATGTCAACATCACCTCCTTGTGCCTGAATCTTGGCTGCTCTTGGTCATCTTGGGTTATCTGCTGGATTTTAAAAATATTGGGTTTATCAATGAGCTATATTAAGATTCATCGGGCTGCTATATCAGCATTGCATTCCCACTAGAGGGGTTTTCTGTGTTTGTGACCTCTAGATTTATTAAGGATTTTGGGAAACTTTACCCCCAGGTTAAGGATCTTTCTCCAACTTGGGACCTCAACCTGGTACTTAGATACTTCATGGGACCTCCATCTGAGCCTATTGGACCTTGGTTCATTTATCTATTACTCCTGGGGGGATTCTGCGCAAAAAAAATTTAAGAATCATGCGCCTAAAAATTAAAATTCTGCAAAATTCTGCAAATGTTACTTGTCAAAATAACGCAATATAATCACACCAGTTTCAATTGTTTTGGTAAGTTAT
Source organism: Gopherus evgoodei (assembly GCF_007399415.2). Lineage (NCBI taxonomy): Eukaryota > Metazoa > Chordata > Testudines > Testudinidae > Gopherus > Gopherus evgoodei. The sequence goes on from NC_044327.1 coordinate 2,134,446, forward strand.
TTACACTACAATACAGAAAAAAGTCACAATAACTATTAAGTATTTCCTAAACACATGAAAGTTAAGTTACAAATACTTGGTAACTAATACCCTGCATTCCAGTTATAATCCTGGATCTTCATTTAAATTATGTTACAGAACACCAAAGGGGGGGGGGGAGGAGAATGTCATTTTAAATTGCTCAGACTTTTACATGTGAAAGTCATAGAGTTTTGCTAATCATTGTCCTGGACCTAGCTAGGTACTTTGGGAAGTGCTTGGTTCTGATTGTCCTGCCATTTTGTTGACTGCTTGGTAAATGTTTTATTTGCCCTCAAAAGTCTTTTTTTTTTAAATGGGTAAGTAAAAATGTAAGCTCATTGTGCCACTTTGGCACAGGGAAAAAGTGAGAACGCGCATAGATCTTCCTAGCTGATTCCCTTACTGTCATTTATAAGGCTTTACATCACTCTGGCAATGTAGGGGCTTTAAAACTTTTACAGGTTTTTTTTGCTCCTTGGGGACTTGACTGAGAATGGGAACTGTTAACTAACATTAGAATAATTAACAGTGTTACATTTCTGCCTCAGAGAATGAGATCAATTAACTATCAACAGAAACATTAACAAAATGTGTTGTTTTTTACAAAAGCTATTTTCTTTTACTTTAAAACAACCATTTTCAGTAACATGATAATATTTAATTAAGTGTTTTTTCAATTTTCAAGAAGTTACATTTTACTAGGCAGGCTACTATACTTCTGTCTTGGGGACAGAGCCTTCCTCCTGCATAACAGAAAGACCTACTCTCCTCCATGCCCGTTGAGCTGCAGTATCAACAGAGGGACAGAGTCTCTCTTGCTTGTTGGCCAGCCCCTCCCCCCCCATGGTGATCAGCGTCTCCCCACAGGCACGCACACTCTGCCCCCTTCCCCTGCAGTGATTTGTGTCCTGAAGCTGCTCCAGGCATGCAGAACAGCCATGCAGCCTGGGCTGCCGGGGTAGAGATGCATGTCCTCCTAGAGATTTCTTTTGTGTTTTTCTGCGTGAGGAGCACAGAAATATGTGGGCCATATGAATTCTGTGCCCCCACATGAGTGCAGAATTCTGTTAGGAGTAATCTGGGAAGATGACCTTTCTAATACCTACCATGTCAGCCTGCAAGATGGGAGAGATTGGAGCCTTAACGATATTTTTCAGGGATAAGATCTCCTTACGGCTGCGCCAAAGTTCTCACCTAAGTGCTGTCAAATTTCCATCTTAGACAAGTATATTCATATACTAATATTTTTTCCTAAACCCCAGAGACCACGAGACCTCCTTTCATACGTTAGATGTACGATGGGCATTTGCCTTTTACCTGGATAGGACCAAGTAATTTTGGAAATCACCTAGAATGTTTGTCTCCATCACAGAAAGCTCTAGAGTGTCCATGATTTCTTCACAGAGACTGTTGAGAGAGATCATTGGGAATATTGTTGCTTGCCATGATCCAGCTGGTGCTTTGGCCTCCCTGAGGACAGTAGCACACTCTTCCAGATGACAGGCAACTCCCAGAGTGTTACTCAAAAACATGCCAACATCCAAGAGATGCAGAGCTGCTACATGGACATCAGTCCATGCCTTTACTGAACACTACCCCTAGGTCCATACCACTAGATCAGATGTGGCACTTAGTTCTGCTGTACTGTCTTCAGTCTTGGACTTGATTCCAAAGCTCCCTGTACCCCATGAGGATATTGCTTGGAAGTCACCTGAAGTGGAGCACCTATAGAGACATTACTTGCAATAACTGTGGGTGCTCCACTCCCTGTCCTCTATCCCCTCTGCTTTGGACTGTTCTTTGTTGGATGGTCAGATAGAGAAGGAACCAAGGATGGTTTTCCCGCACAATCCTCAGCGTGTGCCACAAGGTTGTATAGAGCCATGCATGGGCTGAACAAACAGTGCTAATGGAAATCTCTAATCAAGGGCTCATGCACCTCTGAAATGAAGCATCTATAGGGACACCCATCTTGAGGAACCACAGTTACTGCACAAGGTGAGTAACCCTTTCGTCATGTGCTACAAACTGCTTTATACTTGGCTTTCCTCATCTGTGTCTCCACACTGGGGGTTAAAAGAAATAGTAGTTATGCTGTGGTTGTTTTGTATGGAGTGCGGTCTGTAGAGCACACCTCCCTGCATGGTTCAGCATCATCTTCATTGCAGGGGTGGCTGTGATGTAGCACCAGCCCTTTGGCCGCAGAGCTGGCATATGCACCCAAAGCACCATTTCCAAAGGTTGGGCAGATGTTTTTAACCAGAAATGTGATACTTTTGTGCAGGTTATCATCTACACCACAAAGCTCTGAAAATGAACATTTCAATAACAGGTTTTCATGGAAACTTCCAGACATAATTGGTGTGATAACTCATCATTTTCCAACAACTCTGATAAAAACCAGACACATCAGAGACAACCTTATTGATGAATACAGTATCATGCCTTTTCATGTCAGTACAAGGTGTATTTTCTTTACTTTTAGTTTTGTTTTTCATTCAGAATAAATTATTTAAATGATTTGTCAGCTAAAAGAACAGGAAAATCATCTTTACATGGCATTTTTAAGTCTTCTTACTGATTGTACTTTTGTTTATGTATATGACCAAATAGCCTCAAAATTGATCAAGAATCATGGTTTTTAACCAATTATCAATAGACTTGTTGATCTCAATGTTTACTTGAAAACATAATATTTGTGTTTATTGTTTACTATCAACCTTTCGGAGAACAAAAAATTTCTAATCAGCACTTGAATATGATCTTTTAAATAATACCTCTGTGTCAATGTAGACATTGAAATACAATTCATTCTGGATCTGAAATGTAGTCAGAAATCTTTTACAGAAAGGAATGTAATGGCAGACATTGATTTATGCTTTATTAACCTGTGCCTAAATATGTGTGAATGATGATTTTGACATTGTTTCTTAAATTCCTTGTATCTTTGTAAAAAATAGAAAAAAGGGAAAAACACAAAAGGAAAATGGAATTGTGCAATCTGTAAAGCAAATATAACTAAAGAATAAATAGCTGACTAGAATTTTACTTTTTAATATATTAAGGGTTTGTTTTGCTAATGGTTAATTTACTTAAAGAAAAATTCAACACCACGGACTACCTGAGCAGGCTCGGCAATGTGTTTCTCTGACTGTTCCCTTTGCTCATGTGGATGGGTGGCCTTATCTTAGTTGGCAGGAACTTTATTGTAAACCCATGTATATCTTCCTTTGAACCTTCCCTTCTGGGCACCCAAGTAGGGTACTCATCTCAGTACTCTTCAGATTATATTGCTGTGTTTAGCCAATTTCTAATAAAACTAATATTTAAACATTCAGATCTCTCTCTTGCTGCTGAGTATTTCCCGCCTTTCGACCATTACACTGTTCTGGGTGCTGATATGTTTGTGCTGGACCCTAGACTTGAAGGAACCATAGGTAGGAGCTCAAGCTTTGAATACCTCAGCAAAGGCATTTGCACTTCACATAAAAGGAACCACTGTGAGACATTCCTCCTGTCTGAACTGGGGAGCGGGTAGAGAGGAATTGCCAGCAAAAGAGAACCCAGGTCCTCCCCCACAAAGTAAGTAGCATGTCTGTACTTCCTGGAGACACATCCTGCTGTGCCCTGCTGACTCTCCCTGCACATGGGATGGGGAGGGGCAGGGCTGCTGTGGCTGCTCTTGCCCTGCCCAGGCAGCACTGGGAGTGGGAAGGGGGGAGAGGAGGTGACTGGAGAGTAGTGGCTCCGGGGGAAAAGCAGCAAGGTGGGGAGGGGATGGGGGTTGTTTCAGCGGGATTGAGGAACAGCTGGGGAATGAGCATGATGGTATATAAAATAAGGAATGATCTAGAGCAGTGAGGTTCATCTTTTTTTAATTGGCAACTCCTAACACATTTTGAATGGAAGTGCCAGGTTCAGACTCTTTTGGATATCTTAGACACCTTCAGGGGTCCCAGGACCACTCCCAGTCTAGGGCTGGGAGAGCGGGCGCTTCTAATCTCAGTATTTCACTGCTCCAGAAGAAGGGGAGATTCAGTTGCATTGGGAAATGGCAAATTCAAAACTGATAGAGGAGGGAAATATGTTTTCACACAAGGTGTGACTAGCCTGTGGAACTCATGTCTCCTGGCAGGATGTCCTGCTGGCCATGAATTTAGCAAGGTTCAAAGAGAGATGAGACGTCTATGTCGTTAACAAGACTTTCCAGAGTTATAATAGTTAATACTAACAGAGTATAGAACAGGAGATAAACCCTCCTGTTTTAAAGGCAATCTTTATTAGTGGTTAGGGTAGGATCATCACGGGAAGGGTTTTATTGCCTCCCAGCTATATACTGTGTGGGTTCTTGCACTGTCCTTTGAAACATCTGGTGCTGGACATTGTCAGAGACAGGACTGGATGGTCTGTGTGTCTAGTCCATCATGGCAATTCCCACATGTCTATCTAAAGAGCAAGGGGTGGGAGAGCACATGGGTCTGCAAGGTTAAAGCTACAGCATATTTAATCTATTTTACATTTATTTTCCCCATTTCTGGGGAACCTCAGAGCCCTCTCCTGCATTTATTCAATGCAATTTGTGGCATATAGGACACTGCTGGTCACTGCTGCACAAGTCAAGCTGCCTGCACAGCTGTTCCCTATTATTGTGGACCCAAATATTCAGAAATGGCTGTTATTGGGGTGCCCCAGTGTCTGGGTGCTCAAGTTGGGACACTTTAATAGTGCCCCATTTTTCCAGAGCTGCTAAGCATCAGCAGCACCAATGAATTCAGCTATGGTTGTTTTGGACTTCTAAAAATCGGGCCCCTTTAAAGTGCCTCAAGTTGGGCCCCCAGAAACCGCAGCACCCCAAATCACTAGCTCTAGCTGAGAATTTTAGCCATAGTGCACAAGGGGGGGTGCTAGAAGCACCACTGCGTGCTCTGCAGGCTGCCTGAGGGGAAGGCCTCCCTTCCCATGCCCACAGCAGCAGTCTGAAACAGGGCAGGCCTACCTGCCCAAAGCCCAGATAATTGATTAAGGGGTGAGCAAACAGAGCAGGCCCTATGCAGCTATTGGCCAGAGGACTGGGAGGAAATCCCATCCCTCACTCCCTGCTCTTGGTTGGAGGAGGAGGATGCATGTCTAGACTGGGAGCTTCGCACTTTTGAAGTGGGGCTGGGAGCAGGCCATAGGCCACTTTATCAGCCAGTGGGCATAGAAGTAGCATTGGAAAGAGGTGCCCCGTGACTGAGGCTGGAGCAAGCAGGCCCCCAAGGTAGCTTGGACATGGGGCTAGGGACGGGCCTAGGGAGAAGCAGCATAGGTGGCTGCAGCCAGGCAGGGAAAGTGGCCCAGGCCCTGCCTGGGAGGCTTGCCTGGAGTGGTAGCTGTGGCGATGGAGGCCTGTGATACGGTAGAGACTGGGAGCTCCCGTTGCATCCACGCATCAGGGATCCCGGTGAGAGGTACGAGATGCCTGTAATAGGTCTACAGGACCGAGGCTGAGATGGGGCAATATGAACTCATAAGGGGGCAGTGGTAGTTCTCTGAAGGACTGGGGGCTCCGTGCGTTGTAATGTTGAGGGGGTGCTGTGTGTGTTGCCGAAAGGTCCCTCTTACTAATCCTGGCTTGTGTCCTTGCCCAGGTAAAGTTGCTGTTGTTATATCTGAGTGCAGCGCTGATTTCTGTGGTAAATTCCTGCCTCCCCAAAGCATGTGGGAGGGAGCCAAGCACCTTGGGCCTAGCAGGAAGCAAGTGGGGCTCCAAACCAGGGGTTCTCAAACTGGGGGGGCGTGACCCCTCGGGGATCATGAGGTGGTTATGGGGGGAGGGGAGTTGCAAGCCGTCAGCCCTCCACTCCCAAGCCATGCTTCACCACCAGCATTTATAATAGTGTTAAATATTTTAAAAAGTGTTTTTAATTTATAAGGTGGGTCACACTTAGAGGTTTGCTGTGCGAAAGGGATCACCAATGCAAAAGTTTGAGATCCACTGCTCTAACCCTTCTAGGGCATATGGCTTGGGGGCATTTGGGGACCACACAACAAACTGAGGTGCCCTCCCCCTCACACTGATCAGGTCCTATTGCTCCATTCTCCAAAGGGCCTGAGCACTCAAGGAGCTGAGCACCTTACATACATAAACCACGGCAGCATTGCCAACTCCAGGCACTGAAAAAACTCATCAGGCTCCCCAGAATTCTGAGATTTTTGTTCTAAAAATGCACATTGTGTTCTTTTTATTTACCTTCTTGCATTTGAAGCTGTAGGGTTCACTCCGGTCATGTTTTCAAGCTTTTCTCCCCAACCACAAGGATTAGACACTTAGGTGAGAATCCCAGCTTTAATTTAAAAAACTAACAACATGACTCCAGGAGCTGGGGCTTTAAGAAAAATAGTAAATATTGCAAGACTCATGATGATGTTACAACACTTGGCAACAGTGCAGTGGCAATGTGTGTATGTTACACCTACAGATCCAAGTGATGCTGAAATGCTAATCTAATTTACTCTTTTTTTGTAAAAATTGAAGAACACAGTTCCCCAGGGAAGTGTCTTCAGAAAGGTCAAACTTATGCTATAACCACATGCTGCTCACCAGATTGCTATATGCTGCTGACCTCTCTGTCAAGATGAAGGCTTAAAGAGATGGAGCTGGGATATGCAATCCAATTATTTGAACCAATTCAGTGTAAAGTAAAACACTTTTTCTTCAAAAATATAGGCTATGTTTATGCTAAGAGTCAAAGACATTGATTTCTGAATGGTTGGAGCTGGCAATACTGCAGTGGTTTATTTATGTTCTTCTTACTTCCTCTGAATTTCTTCTATAGTGAGATACAGGTATCTCTGTGAGTCTCCTTTGTGAATCAGTGGAGATATGCATTGAAGTCTCTTTCTTTGTATTGACTTTGACACCCATTTTGGCTGCAGATTTTTCTTTTCCTTGAGTTATTAGAACCTTGAGTTCTTTGAATATCAGGTACTAAATAAATGCTAAATGTAGCAGAACCTCATTAATTTCACATGCCACAAGCATGTGAAAGTCTCTCTCTGCTTCCTAGCAAACACTTTAGTGAGGTCTCATGTTATTGAGTCATCTTTACTCCTCATACAAAATCTCTTGCAGAACGCTGGCCGTGTACTCAGAAGCATTGTCATGCATAATTAAAACTAAACTTGCCTTGCACTGCCGGCTACAAATGTGCCATGTGACCCCTAGGAATCTGACAAGTCATGGCACACAGCATCTTCCAAACCTCCTGCTGAGCGGTGTTGGGAATGTCTGCAGCTCTTCCAGGAGGTGATGGTGCTCCATGCCGGAGCAACTCTGGCTGGAGCCGGCTGGGGGAATCCAGGCAGCCCTGTTGCCAGGGCTGATTGAAACCGCCTCAGCCATTGCCATGGTAACAGAGCTATTCTGGGGGAACCAAGGCCACGTCTTCCTGCGTGTTGGCCAGTTTTGCTCATGGAGGCTCTGGCAGGGCCATGACCAGGGGCGGCTCCAGGCACCAGCACGCCAAGCACATGCCTGGAGTGGCAAGCCACGGGGGACACTCTGCCGGTCGCCGCAAGGGCAGCAGGCAGGTTGCCTTCGGCAGCATGCTTGCGGAGGGTCCGCTGGTCCTGTGGCTTCGGCGGACCTCCTGCAGGTGTGCCGCCGAATCCGCGGGACCGAGGACCTCCCGCAGGCGTGCCGCCAAATCCGCAGGACCGGGGACCTCCCGCAACCAAGCCGCCGAAGGCAGCCTGCCTGCCATGCTTGGGGCGGCAAAATACCTAGAGCCGCCCCTGGCCACGACCTGCTGATTAGACCCAAGTCCCGCTAGGAGCTGATGTGGTTTCAAATTGTCAGCTCCATCCCACTTCTCCATGGGGGGCTTTTGGCAGGTGTCCTATTCCCAGGGCTGGAGGGTGCATTTAGGGTTTGGTTGCACCCAGGGCATTGCCAGGACTGTTAACTGAATGAGAAACAGATCAGCAGGATCTCTCCCTGCTTCCTGGCCCTGGGGACCAGCAGCAGATAGAGGGCGCTGGTCAGTGCTACTGCAGGGCCACCCAGAGGATTCAGGGGGCCTGGGGAAAAGCAATTTCGGGGGCCCCTTCTAAAGGACATAAATCCACACCATGTAGAGGTTAAGCGTAGGAGTTTATTACACACAGCGCTGGCGGAGTGTCACCTGGCTTATTAGGCTCAGAGACACTGTTAATCAATTGATTACAACAGAATATATAGATTTTCCATGGGTGGGGGAAAGTGACGGGGTAGGCAGTTCCACACCCCGGGATAAGTTTTGCAGCAAGACAAGATAGCATATTAGCCAATGGTTAAAATGTTACATAATGTCTCTGCCCATGGTCTCAAGTTAACATTTAATGAATACTTTGATAAACTGTTATTAGTATAAAATATATATGTTGAAATCTGATTTGGGGTCCATAGGAATGGAGCAACTCCTCTGATTGTCCAGCAGGCACATTCCAAGGGGTTAAAGCAAAGAAACAGTGAATGTATATGGCAATAAAGAATGTCCCCTTTATGTCTTAAGGCAGGCACTGGTCCCTGGGAAGGGAGGTGGAAGGCTGCCATATCTTATACTGACATGTGCCAACTTTTCATAAACTCAAGGTTGGATCTGTGGGAAGGACGTTCCCTACAGAAGAGACTGACACAATAGGAACAGGGATCCTTTGTTCAATTTGCAACTCTGAATAAGACACAATTATTTAGTTCTTAGCTCCAACACCTGGTAATTTGCTGACCAGGCCTATTTTAGCAAAACAAGATTATTTGTTTACCCGAGCTGTCTCTTAGCTAATCATTATTTGGCCTCTGGTCTCCAGACCAAATTCTGGACTTTGGATCCGAGAAAGAGCTGGCACAATCCATATACCAATGGAGTGGTTGTTATATAAAATGCATATGGATTTTAACCCTTCACCTTCCATAAAAAGAAGTTGCAATACTATAGTAACATGTATTTGGAAATGTAAAAAATAACCAGTGACATACATTCAAAAATTAATTTTTAATAATTTGAAAATACTTGAAATACATTATTGAAAAACATGAAATGCTTAATGGTACGTATACGTTTGCAACTACATAATGCTTCTTATGAAATTGTTTTTACAACTTGTTCTGAACATTAATTATACAGCTGCAATTTTTTTCCCTCGCTTTCATTTTGGCAAACTCATTAATAATGTCATCAAAACTTGTGTCTTTGGCCATTTCATATTCAATGCTCAAAGTGAGCAAATGGTTCAGCCTTTCTTCCCTGGTGGCTGAATGCAAACGATTTTTAATCAATGTTAGCTTACTAAATGCATGCTCTCCTGATGCTACTGACACTGGCAACACTGTTAGTAGGCGTAAACAAATACAAATCCCTGGAAACACATTTCCCAACCCTTTTTTGAAGAGAGCATTAAGAAGTATAAGTGCAGAGGTTATATGTCCATCAACTCTTAAGTTGGAATCTTCTTTTATTTTGTAACAGATTCTAAGTGCCTCTGTAAGAGCTTCTCTCTGGAGGTCTTTTGGATATGCTGTGGCCAAAGTGTCAACAAAATTTTCTATGGAAGAGTCATCCACTTTATAGCGCCCTCTCTCCACCTGGTTACCTCCTTTAATGGTAATCCATTTACAGATTTTGATGGACAGGTCTAGGTTCTTTTGGATCCCGTCACGCACTCAGCAGGGTGTATCTTCCTTCTTTTTTCTATGAAATTATTTGGTGGTACCTCCACCCACCTCACTCCTTCCTGGCAGGGTCACCAAGGCAGCTTGGGTGGAAAACTCTAACTACAGAGTAATTCCCACATACTTGACTACCCTCACCGCAAAGGGGTGCAGAGCTAAAGGTGTATGTTATACAACTACCCTCACATCCAGACTGTAGCCTCCTGCCCAGCCTCCAGTCACACACCCAGCAGGCAGCAGCCCTGGACTAGCAGAGCTGACCATGTGGGGACTGGTCTCACCAGGGGAGCTGGAGGTGAACCCAGCCTGGCTGGGGAAATTTCTCAGCAAACGCTACCAATTGGGAATCATCCATGGAGAAGGAAAATCCAGCTAGGGGATCTGCGGTTAGGTCCCTAGAGGCCAGTTCTCAGGGGGAACTGTGCTTGCAGGCCTGGAACTCACCAGCTCCCCACACAGCCAGTCCTGCCCTTGCCCTGGCTGGCTCCAGCCTCTCCTGAAAAAATGGCCTCTCTCCGCTCCTGAACTCCCTGGGAGGGCATCTCCACTCCCTCGTGGTTGCTGGGCAGACTCTGAGTTTGCCTTGGCTCCTCCTCCCTGAGCTGCCAGAGCCCAGGAATCTAGGTAATCTCATTGGGGGTTACTACTTTATCTGGCAGACACAAAATAGGTGAAAATAAATTTGAGACTTCAGCCATTCTTTCACCAAGACCTCCTAGCTCTGATAGAAGCAAATCCATTGTCGGGAAGATCACCTGTACTTTGAACTGAATATCGGGACAGTCAAACATATAGTCTGCATCCCCTGTGTCGTCAAAGAATCGCTTCTTCTTCCGGATTCTTGAGTCACTTTTCATTTTGGGGTCAACGCCGAGGCTTGAAACTACCTGTTTGGCTTCTTCAAAAAAAATTAGCCAAGAATCTTTCAATGTTTGAATTTCCTTGATGAAGTTGATCACGTGTTTAGCTCCCTCTTCCATGTTAATTTGGAGCTTTGTAGGACCTTGTTCTTATCATCAATACACTGAAGCACTTTAAACCATATTGTAGTAAGAAATATAAATTCAAATGACTTAAGCCACTTAATCAAACGGTCAACATCTGCCTGGATTTTGGGAGGTAAATGAAGCTCCTCTTCAATTTTAATTAAACCTTCCTGAATGATTTTTGATTAGGGGATGAACAGCATCACCTAGTGCTCCATCTAGTTTTACATACAGAGTGAAGAGATATAGAATATTGGCGTTGGAAGGGACCTCAGGAAGTCATCTAATCCAACCCCCTGCTCAAAGCAGGACCAATCCCCAGACAGATTTTTGTCCTAGTTCCCTAAATGGCCCCCTCAAGGATTGAACTCACAACCCTGGGTTTAGCAGAATGTTTGCTGCATGAAGCATCATCTAAAATCACCTTCCAAGGAGCTAAAGAGAAACCAGGACATAATAAAGGATTCAAAATTCATATGGTTACTGCTAGGCAGGGTAATAATTTGCTACCCAAACAATACATCTGAAGAATTAGATGAAAGTACCCAATAGAACAAAAAGCTCTACTTGCAAAAATAGCCCCTCAGACCTGCTAGGCTTGTTAGCCATTAATAGTGTGGAAAGCTGTACCTTCAAGGTTTTCCCCCCTCTGTTTGGACTTGTGATGAGGAATACAAATTTCACACTGGGCAATAAGAGGTTAAGGAGCTGCTCTGGCCTCAGCCAGCCCCACCCCAACACATCTGCAGGGTAAGCACAGACCAGAGGGAGGATTTAAAAGGGAGCAGAACAGCTCACTTGTGGGCAGACCTGGCAAAAGGAAGGTCCTTTATCTGGCAGGCCCTGAGGGAAGACTGGCTCTGGCTCTGGCTCTGGCTCTGTCCCTCAGCAACTACCTGAAGGTCCCTCCCTGAGGGAAGAGAGGACTTGCATCTGTTCTACCCAGAGAGGGAGGCATTTCCCCCTCACACCTACTAGCCAGTTGTTGGGTGTTGATTCCTTGGCTTTTATTTCTAGATGGCCCTGGAAGGGGAGAGGTTTGGAAGTGACCGGGCTGGAGGGCCAAGTCAGGAGTAGAGGCAGTTGCCACCTCAAGAAGGAGAGAGCTGTTTGGAAACTTAGCCCGTTCTATGCACCAAATGTAAATATGGCTGGTTGGAGCTGTCCTCTATTGGTCCTTACTGAATACATTCAATTCACAATCACTGGCCCCAGAGCAACTGTTAACATGCAGGCCAGCGATCAGTTCATCTTTACGCACCACAATGAGACCCACAATAGAGTCTTAGAAAAGTATCTATAATTTTTTTAAATCTCCAAGGATGATTTACTAATGGCTACTTGAGACCTCACCCATCTGTCTCCAAATAGGAAGTCCCCCATGCTAACCCAATTGTCTTTCCACAAGTCACAAACAGGTGCTAAAGGAGAAACTGAACCTTCTCTGGTTTGGATTCAGTGAACTGTACCAGCCCCCCACTGATTCCCCTGCTAGGCCGTGTTAGTTAGCAGGCTGAGCCTTGTTCATTTGAGGTCCTGGGGTTCTCTATAACCAAGAACTTTAAACAGGTAATGATGTGTCTAATGTCAAGTGCCTCTGAGCCCACCACTGTTGTCATCTCTCCCCTTCCTAGTTGGGTTGTAACCAGTGACACTAACATTCCAGTAATACACATCGTCCCACCAAGCTTCCCTGTTCTATCCACTTTCCCCTTCTCAATGAGAATTTCCAACTTCTCTTCCTTCTTGCCTAGACTCCCATGCTAAAAGCAGCGTTACTTCCCTTTACGCTTTCAGTGAGTATCTTGCAGGACATGTACACTGCAGCACAGCATTCCCCTAAGCACACGCTTGTGTTACTGCAGGAGGGTTACCTGCAGAGGCGATGTGTGGGGGAGGAGGCATCTGGTGTCACATCCTCTGCCCCCTCCCCTCCTAGGTTGCTGCTAGGTTTGTACTCAGCATGCTCACATGGACTGAGCATGCTCAGTAATACTGCTGAAGTCAGCTGCCCTCACTCTGCCCCCCATCCCCACTATCGGCAGGCACAGGTCATCACTGGTTATCGAGAAGCCAGGAAGAGACTCCAACTCATGTGTCACATTCTTCCCTCCATGGGAAGGTGCCATGGGAGAAAGACAACATGTCCCCATGCAGGGGAAGTAGGTTTGTATAATTTTTGGTGGTGCCCAGAACAGGTCCAAGTCCTGCCCCATCCCCTGCCTTGTAAGCCAATATACAGTAACTCCTCACTTCAAGTTGTCCTGATTAACGTTGTTTTGTTGTCAGGTGATGATCAATGAGAGCAGTGGCTCTCAAACTTTTTTTTCCATGGACCACTTGAAAATTGCTGAGGGTCTTTGCGGACCACTTAATGATCCTTCTAAATGTTGTTTGTACCGTTAGCTAACCATTGTAAAGTACTTTGGATAAAAGTGCTTGTCACGCGGAGCCTCCTGTCTGTGAGCAGACTGTCTCCAGGGCAAGCAGCTTCACAGCTTCAACCTTTCTGGGTCTGACCTCGGAGCATTCAGCGTCCCCTTCCTCACCGTGCGCTTACCACAGTGAGCCCGCACAGGCGAGGCTCCCGGGGAAGCCATAGGGCCCTGCACCCCAACTCCAGAGTCAGACGTGACTTTCAGCCAGCCAGTAAAACAGAAGGTTTATTAGATGACAGATCACGGTCTAAAACAGAGTTTGTTAGTACAGAGAATAGGACCCCTCAATCAGGTCCATCTTGAGGGGCAGGGAGGCCAGACCATGTCTGCACCTCCCTCCATTTCACCAGCCAGCTCCAGACTGAATCTCTCCAGCCCCTCCCCTGGCTTTTGTCTCTTTCCCAGGCCAGGAGGTCACCTGATCTCTTTGCTCTCCAACACCTTCAGTTGGCACCTTGCAGGGGAGGGGCCGAGGCCATCATTTGCCAGGATACAGGGAGTTGGCCAGTCTCTGTGCTGAAGACATCACACTGGCCCTCTAGGGCTCTGCAACAATCATACCCCCTTATCCTCCCCCACCTAGATACTTAAGAATAGGGGAAACTGAGGCATTCACAGAGGATTCAGAGAAAACATTAAGAACAGTCCCACTTTGTCACAGTGCTATATAAAAAAACCCTTAATAATTGACTTTTTTTGTTCTACACATAAAAGCACACAACTCATATTTTAATATCCATAGTCTTAACCTTTCTAATGCGATGGATGTGCCCTCTCTCCACCACTGCAGCAGCCCCCAAGCTGGGGCTGGGAAGAAGTGGGGTTCTCTCCCCCACCACAGCAGCCCCTGAGTCCAGGCTGGAAAGGACGGGGAGAGTGGGTCTCCCATGCCAGAGCAGCCACAGAGCTGAACCTGGGAAGGAAGGGAGTCTCTCCCCAGTAGCCACAACCCTGGACCCTCTTTCTCTGGCCGCCGTAGCCCTGCACGTCCCAAATTTCCCCTACCCCCACTTCTCACACATCCTCTGCTCCCCCCCAAAGTTTGTACTCAGCATGCTCATGCCTACTTCCTATTCCCCCCAATGCCACCACCTCCCCTTCCATGTGCATCTTCTCCAGGGTCCAGGGATCTAATTAGAGAAGCCATTCCTGCGTGGCTCCACTCATTAGGTGAGTGGCCCTTCATTCTCTCACGGAGCTGGGCTACCGTTTGAGAACCCCTGAATTACAGCACATGCTTGTTTAAAGTTGTGCCATGCTGCCTTACGGCGTTGTTTGGCAGCCTCCAGCTTGGTCCACTGCTTGCAGAAAGAGCAGCCCATTGGAGTGCTAGTGGTGGGGGCTTGGAACCAGGGTGGACCAGCAGCCCCCCATCAGCTCCCCCATGTTCCCTGTGCGGGAGCCCTCCAGCAGATTATCAATTGACTATCAGTTGTTCAGGTGTCCCTCCCACCCACTGCCATGTGCTGCTCCTGCCCTCTGCCTTAGAGCCAGGGGTGGCTCTAGGGATTTTGCAGCCCCAAGCACGGCAGGCAGGCTGCCTCCGGCGGTTTGCCTGCGGAAGGTCTACCGAAGCCATGGGACCAGCGGAGCCTCCCAGACAAGCCGTGGAAGGCAGCCTGCCTGCCGCCTTCATGGCGCCAGCAGAGCACCCCCCGCAGCTTGCCCCCCCAAGTATGTGCTTGGCCTGCTGGGGCCTGGAGCTGCCCCTGCTTAGAGCTGCTCCCATGAACCTCCTGATTGTTGTATGGGGGAGGCAGAGAGGGGAAGAGGAGTGCTGTTGTGATGGTGTCCCCCTCCCCTGTTCCTGCCCCTCCATCTCCACAGAACAGGGGAACACACGATAGGGCTCAGAATGGGGGAACTTGCTGGCAGCAGCTGCTATCTCAAAGTCTCCCTCTCACACACAGGGGGTGTGTCTCTGTCTCTCTCTGCCATGCTGTCTTCTCCCATCCAATTCATGGTGCCTTATAGAGTTTGAGGCTGCATTAACAACAATGTGTTAACTCTTGAGGGCTCAGCCGAGTGCTAGTCTTTTGTCTGGCAAAAAAAATTCCCTGGAACCTAACCCCCCCATTTACATTAATTCTTATGGGGAAATTGGATTCACTTAACATCATTTCACTTGAAGTAGCATTTTTCAGGAACATAACTACGACATTAAGCGAAGAGTTACTGTATATTTTTTAAAATAATGTAAAAACGTGAGGGCTCTGGGGTGGACTGGTGCTGTGGGGTTTGGGGTGTGGAACGGTCTCAGGCAGAAGGCTGGGGTGCAGGGGTGAGGGCTGTGGATGAGGGGTTTGGGGTATGGAAGGGGGCTCAGTGCTAGGGCAGAGGGTTGGGGTGTGTCATAACCATATAGCTAAGGGTAGCCAACAATTCCTCTTTACCTGTAAGGGGTTAAGAAGCTCAAATAACCTGGTTGGCACCTGACCAAAAGAACCAATGGGGACAAAAGATACTTTCAAATGTGTGGGGGAGGGGAAGGCTTTCTTTGTGTTTTTGGTGTGTGTGTTCTCTTGGAAAGCAGAGAAGCATCAGGTCAGAAAACTCCTTCTCCTATATACCATCCTAAAAAGTCTCTCGTATTACAAATATTGTAAGTAAAAGCTAGGCAACGCGTGGTAGATTATCTTTTGGTTTTGATTGTAAATTTTTCCTTGGCTGGAGGGAGGTTTATTCCTGCTTTTTGTAACTTTGAAACTAAGCCTAGAGGAAGTTCTGCTGTGTTTTTGAATCTTTTGTTACCCTGTAAAATTATCTTCCATCCTGATTTTACAGAGGTAATATTTACCTTTTTGTTTTTAAATAAAATCCTTCTTTTAACAACCTGACTGATTTTTCCATTGTCTTAAGACCCAGGGATTTGGATCTGTATTCACTTTGTAACCAATTGGTGAGGATATTATTCTCAAGCCTCCCTAGGAAAGGGGGTGTAAGGGCTTGGGGGGATATTTTGGGGGAGAACAGGAACTCCAAGTGGTCCTTTCCCTGATTCTTTGTTAAAACTCTTGGTGGTGTGTCACATTATTGATTTGAACTGGGACCATATAGAACATGGTTGCAACCAAGGTCCTGTAAGGGCACCAAATCTTGTATAAAAGGGGTCAAATGAGGTGTCTAAGACAAGGTTATGGTTTGCTGGTTATGATTATGCTGTCTATATGTGTGTATCAATTTTGTAGTTGAAGTTATAAATATTGGCTCTATACTGCCTGTATTTCAAACTTATGCTGTGCTTCTGGGGGCTTAGCTACACTGGAGAGTTGCAGCGCTGGTGAGGGGGTTACAGTGCTGCAACTCAGGATGTGGCCACACTTGCAAAGCACAGCCAGTGCTGCAACTCCCTGGTTGCAGCGCTTGCTGTAGACCTTGTCTGCCTCGGGTGTAGCGATTCCAGCGCTGGTGATGCAGCACTGGTCATCAGGTGTGGACACCAACAGCGCTTTTATTGGCCTCCGGGGTATAAGGAGGTATCCCAGCATACCTTTTCAGCCACTCTGGTAATCGTTTCAAACTCCACTGCCCTGGGCTCAGCTGACCCCCCCTTTAAATGCCCCGGGAATTTTAAAAATCCCCTTCCTGTTTGCTCAGCCAGGTGTGGAGTGCAATCAATCAATCAATCAATCAGTGACCATGCCTCCACGCCCCAAACGAGCCCCAGCATGGAACACTTCCGAGCTGCAGGACCTCATCAGTGTTTGGGGTGAGGAAGCTGTGCAATCACAGCTGCGCTCCAGCCGGAGAAATTATGATACCTATGGGCAGATATCAAAGTCCTTGCTGCTAAGGGGCCATGAACGGGACGCGTTGCAGTGCAGGGTAAAAATAAAGGAGCTGCGCAGTGCCTATTGCAAAGCCCATGAGGGAAATCGCCGCTCAGGAGCTGCCCCCACAACCTGTCGTTTTTACAAGGAGCTGGATGCCATACTTGGGTGTGACCCCACTGCCAATCCGAGGAGCACGATAGAGAGTTCAGAGCAGGGAGAAGTGGGGGAGGGTGTAGAGGAAGCGGAGAGTGAGGCTACTGGGGTGGAGGGAGACACCCCAGAATCCCAGGAGGCATGCAGCCAGGAGCTCTTCTCAAGCCAGGAGGAGGCTAGCCAGTCGCAGCAGCGGGAAATTGTTGGTGAAGAAGAAGCAGAGGAGCATGTTCCGGGTAAGCAGATTTTATGTTTTGAGAGAGGAGGGTTTGGGTTATGGCTGCCTGCATGCATGCCTAAACGTGGAATAGCCCACTGATTTGCTCTATCACGTCTCTGTAATCGGCCTCGGTAATCTCTTGAAAACTTGCAGCCAGAGCGTGGGCAATGTGCTTGCGCAAGTTTATAGTGAGAGCCACCGTGATCCTTGTCCCGGTCAGGCTAACTCGTCCGAGCCACTGTGCAGCGAGGGGTGGGGGGACCATGGCTGCACACAGGCAAGCTGCATAGGGACCGGGGCGGAATCCACATTGCTGTAGAAGACCCTCCCTCTCTTCCCAGGTAACAGGCAGCAGTGATATATCTGGCAGTAGGAAACCCTGTTGAGAATGTAGGGATACTTGAGTGCAGGGCGCCAGGTTCACGGTCCCCCCCCCACGCAGGTCGGCAGCTTCGCGGTCCGCCTCCCCCGCGCAGGTCGGCAGCTTCGCGGTCCGCCCCCCCCCCCCGCAGGTCGGCAGCTTTCCGCCCCCCCCTTGCAGGTCGCCAGCTTCGCGGTCCCCCCCCCCTGCAGGTCGCCAGCTTCGCGGTCCGTTCCCCCCTTGCAGGTCGCCAGCTTCCTGTTCCCTCCTGTCCCCTGTGCAGGACACCAGCTCCCTCCTCTACCCAGTGCAGAGAAACCCCAGTGAGCCATCAGGCAGTTCCCCTTCCCAGGTGAAGTCGGGGCAGAAACACTCGCCCCATTGCTCGCCATGCCTTTGCTTCTGTGGCCTCTCTGTGCTATGTTAGGTATGTGGGAATGATGCTACAAAAAGTCTACAAACTCCTTCACTGTGTGATAATAAACAATGTAGCCTCTGTGTATTACATGTTTCTATCTATGTTTTTTTAAGTGACCTTGAATAATGCAGCCGGATCACCGCCTGCCCATCGCTTGCAGAACTTGAGGAAAAATCCGAGAAAATCCAAAAGAAGAATTGATCAAAGCAGTTATGAATCAGTACACCAGAGAAAGTAGGAAGACTCAGGAATGGAGAGAGAAAATGCATGAGTGGAGGCAAACAGAAAGCAGGAGAAAGGAATTGGCTACCAGAAAAACCTCGAAGCAGTTGATAAGCCTCCTGGCTCGCCAAACTGACTCTTTCCAGTCTCTCGTAGCCATGCAGGCAGATCTGTACCGTGGTAACCCACACCCCTCCCAAAGCTCTTTTTCTTGTTCCCCAGTATTTGCACAAAACACCCTTCTCCAGCAGCCTGTTTCTTACTACCCCCAGCTGCCCCCAACACCTGTACGATCACCTACCAGCCCTGATAACTACAATTCTTACCCTGTGCACTCCACCCCCATGATGCTGCAGCATATTAATCCTGAAGTGCAGCAGACATTGAACAGCAATCCAAACAGGACATATTCAAACCTCTGAATGTACAGTCCACCACTCTACCCCCCTGCCCTTTTATGTACTGTATTTTGAATAAAGGATTTCATGGCTTTTACAATAGTTTTTATTATTGCAGAAAGTGGTAAATACTGTACCCCAAGGGAAAAACGAGCACAGCAAAGGCACCAAACATTACTGTTGGGTCTCAGCATCAAATTGCTCCCTTAAGGCATCCCTAATCCTTGAAGCCCTTTGCTGGGCCTCTGTAGTAGCCCTGCTCTCTGGCTGTGCAAATTCAGCCGGTAGGCATCGAACCTCGGAGGTCCATTCCTCACTGAATCTTTCACCCTTCCCTTCACAAATATTATGGAGGGTACAGCACGCGGATATAACAGCGGAGATGCTGCTTTCCCCCAAATCTAGCTTCCCATAAAGACAACACCAGCGGGCTTTCAAACGGCCAAAAGCACACTCCACAGTCATTCTGCACCGGCTCAGCCTGTAGTTGAACCGGTCCTTGCTCCTGTCAAGCTTCCCTGTATACGGTTTCATGAGCCATGGCATTAAGGGGTAAGCGGGGTCTCCAAGGATCACAGTGGGCATTTCGACGTCCCCTACTGTGATCTTTCTGTCTGGGAAAAAAGTCCCGGCCATCAACTTCCTGAACAGGGCACTGTTCCGAAAGATGCGTGCATCATGCACCTTTCCAGGCCACCCTGAGTAAATGTCAGTGAAACGCCCACGGTGATCCACAAGCGCTTGGAGAACCACGGAGAAATACCCCTTGCGATTAATGTACTCTGATGCCAGGTGGGGTGGTGCCAGAATAGGAATATGCATCCCATCTATTGCCCCTCCACAGTTAGGGAAACCCATTTGTGCAAAGCCATCCACAATGTCCTGCACGTTCCCCAGAGTCGCAGTTCTTCTTAGCAGGGTGTGATTAATGGCTGTGCAAACTTGCATCAGCACTATTCCAACGGATGACTTTCCCACTCCAAACTGGTTCACCACCGATCGGTAGCTGTCTGGAGTTGCCAGCTTCCAGATTGCAATAGCCACCCGCTTCTCCACTGGCAGGGCAGCTCTCAATCTCGTGTCCCTGCGCCGCAGGGTAGGGGCGAGCTCAGCACACAGTCCCATGAAAGTGGCTTTTCTCATCCGAAAGTTCTGCAGCCACTGCTCGTCATCCCAGGCTTGCAGGATGATGTGATCCCACCACTCAGTGCTCGTTTCCCGAGCCCAAAGGCGCCGTTCCACGGTGCTGAGCACGTCTGTTACTGCCACAAGCAATTTACTGTCTTGAGCGTCAGGTGAATCAATATCACCGTCTGACTCCTCACTGTCACTTTGCAGCTGAAGGAATAGCTCCACTGCCATGCGTGATGTGCTGGCAACATTCATCAGCAAGGTCCTTAGCAGCTTGGGCTCCATTTGCGACAGAAATCGCACTGCAGACTCACAATGCCGCCAAACTGCTTGGAATGTGTAGCAAAGCACCATGGGACGTTGGAACAGGAAGCGGAAAGACCCCCACCCTTCCATCCCCTTCCCACAAGCCACAGCGCCAAAATGGGACGAGGTGGTCTGTGGGATAGCTGCCCACAATGTACCACTCCCAACAGCACTGCAAGTGCTGCAAATGTGGCCACACTGCAGCGCTGGTAGCTGTCAGTGTGGCCACACTGCAGCGCTGGCCCTACACAGCTATACGAACACAGCTGTAACTACCAGCGCTGCAGAACTGTAAGTGTAGCCATGGCCTGGGAGACATCCCAGAGAAGTTGATGCTAGCTCTGCCTAGCCTGCTTGATTGCCCATTAAGGACCATCAGCTATACAACTGACCCATTGAGAGAAGGCAGATATGCCTTGTGACTCAGCAAAGTATGCAGGGACTGGCCTCATCTCCATCTTGTCTTCAATCCTGCTTCTTACCTCTGGAGGGACTTTGCTACAAACTGAAGCTCTGAACAAAGAACTGAATGACCCATCCCAGCGGGGGATGTACTCCAGAGACTTGATTTAAACCTGCGGTCTATTCTATCACTGCTACAAGCCTGAACCAAGAACTTTGCCATCACTGTATGTAATTGATTCCATTTAACCAATTCTAGCTCTCATCTTTTTCCTTTTATGAATAAACCTTTAGATTTTAGATTCTAAGGATTGGCAACAGCGTGATTTCTGGGTAAGATCTGATTTGCATATTGACCTGGGTCCGGGACTTGATCCTTTGGGATCAAGAGACTCGTTTTTCTTTTACTGGGGTGTTGGTTTTCATAACCATTTGTCCCCATAACGAGTGGCACTGGTGGTGATACTGGGAAACTGGAGTGTCTAAGGGAATTGCTTGTGTGACTTGTGGTTAGTCAGTGGGATGAGACCAAAGTCCTCTCTGGCTGGCTGGTTTGGTTTGCCTTTGAGGTGGAAAAACCCCAGCCTTAGGTGTAACTGCCCTGTTTTAAGCAATTTGTCCTGAATTGGCACTCTCAATTGGGTCCCGCCAGAACCAGCATTGTTACTTGGTGTCAGCGAATACCGTTCAAGGACAAAGGATATGTGCCTTGAGGAAATTTTAACATAAGCTGGTAGAAATAAGCTTAGGAGGCTTTCATGTGGGTCCCTACGTCTGTACCTCAGAATGAAGAAGAAACCTTGACAGAGGAGTGAGGACTGTGGCTGGGAGTGCAGGCTCTGGGGTGGGACAGGACAGGGGATGAGGAGTTTGGGGTGCAGACAGGTTGCCCTGGGGCAAGGGCCAGAGAGAAGGATTCCCCCAGTCCTCTTCCCACAGGCAGCAGCAAGGTTTGGGGGATGACCCCCCTACGTTCCCCTCCCACATCCTCAGCACACTCACCTCGCACCACTATAACTGCACATGCTCCTCTCCCTCATCTCCCCTTGTGATGGGTGTTGCAGAGGGGGGGAAGCCTCACTGGGGTGGAGGTGGGGCTGCCCCTTGTCCAGCGTGGGGCTGGAGCGGTGACTGCAGGCAGAGGGGATCTCCTGTGCTGGTGGAGTGTCCCGCTAGAAAATGAGAGTCTGAGGGGGAAGGGCAGGCTCAGGGTCAGTCTGCCCTGGCAGTAGTGAATGGGTTGCACTAGGACCCTGCAGTGGCAGTCAATGCAGGAAGGCAGCATGGAGCTGCATGAGAGAGACAGGGATGCTCTGGGCCAGGGGGAGGTGCTCAGGGGCAGCAAGTGGGGGCCAGGGGACACTCAGGGGAGGCACGTGGGGGTGGCAGGTGGGACTGAGGGATAGACCCGGCCCTGAACATTAGTGGAGCTGGGAACCCTGGCCCTCAAGATTACTGGAGCCCAGGCACCACGGGCCCATACAACTTGCCACCCATGGCCATGGCAGCATGGGATTGCTGGTGCTGCAGCATGCACTCCAGGAGCCCCCCAACCCTACCATATAAGCTCTGCAGCATCAGAACAGCAGAGCCCAGATTGCAGCAAAGAAAATGCCTGTTTTCCACAGAATCCTTCCCTCTGGCGCTTTGAGAGCAAAAATCCCTTTGGCAGTTAATGTTGCCAAGGGGTGTGCAGCTTCTTGAAACCCCATGTAAAGTGATCAGTTTGTAGGGAAGCATAAAGCCATACACTTGCTCTGAGAGGATTCCCCTGAGTAATTGGGGAAGTCAGGACCTTATTTCTTACCTCTTGTAACAGGGCAACAAGGAGTTAAGGAGCTGCTCTGGCCTCAGCCAGCCCCACCCCAACACACCTGGGGGCAGGGCAAGCACAGACTCGGGGGGGGGGGGGGGGGGGAGAGGATTTAAAAGGGAGTAGGAAAGCTCACTTGTGGGTAGACCTGGTAAGAGGTGGAGGGAGAGAGGCCAGAGGCCAGAGGCCATCTGGCTCTTTGGAAGCTCTGGGATCTGGAGAGAGATCTCTGGATCCTCAGGATGTGCAGGTTAAGGAGATGTGTGCCTCCTGCCTACTCCACATAGGGGCACCGTTTGGGGGGAGCAGAGGAGGGCTCTTGCCCCCCGTGTTTTGGACCAGAGGTCTGCTCACAGCGCATGCCCTGGTCTCAGATGAAGCTCCTAGCTTCAGCACAGCTTGAGTGTGGAATGTGATAAGTTCTGTGCTGCTCTCAGCTTCCCCCTTTGGGCCTGGGAGTTTGTTTATAACCAGAGGCAGAATGATTAAGATAACAAAAGGCTTGTCATTCAATTAAATTAAGGATCATTGGATGATCCTGAAAGCATTGCCAGGCACTCCAGTTAAAAGGTACAAAACAAAGGGTAGGAATAGTCAGTCTGTTTTCAGAATGGAGAGAGGTAAATCGTTGTGTCTCCCAAAGGTCTGTACAGGGACCACTGCTGTTCAGCATATTCAGCAAGGATCTGGAAAAAGGGATAAAGAGTGAGGTGCCATATTTGCAGATGATATGAAATTACCCAAGATAGTTAAGTCCAAAACTGACTGCAAAGAGTTACAAAGGGATCTCACAGAACTGGGTGACTGGGCAACACAATGGCAAATGAAATTCAGTGTTGATAAATGTGAAGTCATGCAAATGGCAAAATATAATCCTGATTATACGTACAAAATGACAAGCTCTATCTAAATTAGCTGTTAGCTGCCAAGAAAGGGATCTTGGAGTCATTGTGGATAGTTCTGTGAAAACATCTGCTTAATATCCCAGTTTAGGGTTTTCACCATTTGAACTTGTGTATGGTCACGAGGTTAAGGGGCCATTACAGTTGGTGAAGCAGCAATGGGAGGGGTTTACGCCTTCCCCAGGAACTAACATTCTGGACTTTGTAAGCAACCTACAAAGCACCCTCCAACACTCTTTAGCCCTTGCTAGAGAGAACCTAAAGGATGCTCAGGAAGAGCAAAAGGCCTGGTATGACAGACATGCCAGAGAACGTTCTTTCAAGGTAGGAGACCAGGTTATGGTCTTGAAGGCGCAACAGGCCCATAAGATGCAAGCATCATGGGAAGGGCCATTCACGGTCCAAGAGCGCCTGGGAACTGTGAACTACCTCATAGCATTTCCCAATTCCTCACTAAAGCCCAGAGTGTACCATGTTAATTCTCTCAAGCCTTTCTATTCCAGAGACTTACAGGTTTGTCAGTTTATAGTCCAAGGAGATGATGCTCAGTGGCCTGACGGTGTCTACTACGACGGGAAAAAAGTCGGTGGCGTGGAAGAGGTGAACCTCTCAACCACCCTGGAACGTCTGCAGAGGCGACAAATCAAGGAGCTGTGCACTAGCTTCGCCCCATTGTTCTCAGCCACCCCAGGACGGACTGAACGGGCATACCACTCCATTGACACAGGTAATGCTCACCCAATCAGAACCCCACCCTACCGGGTGTCTCCTCATGCCCAAGCTGCTATAGAATGGGAGATCCAGAACATGCTACAGATGGGTATAATCCGCTCATCCACCAGTGCATGGGCATCTCCAGTGGTTCTGGTACCCAAACCAGATGGGGAAATACGCTTTTGCGTGGACTACCGTAAGCTAAATGCGGTAACTCGTCCGGACAACTATCCAATGCCACGCACCGATGAGCTATTGGAGAAGTTGGGACGTGCCCAGTTCATCTCTACAATAGACTTAACCAAGGGGTACTGGCAAGTACCGCTAGATGAACCTGCCAAGGAGAGGTCAGCATTCGTCACCCATGCCGGGGTGTATGAATTTAATGTCCTTCCTTTTGGGCTGCGAAATGCACCCGCCACCTTCCAGAGGCTGGTAGATGGTCTACTAGCAGGACTGGGAGAATATGCAGTTGCCTACCTCGATGATGTGGCCATTTTTTCAGACTCCTGGCCCAAACACCTGCTACACCTGGAAAAGGTCTTTAAGTGCATCAGGCAGGCCGGACTAACTGTTAAGGCCAAAAAGTGTCAAATAGGCCAAAACAGAGTGACTTACCTGGGACACCAGGTGGGTCGAGGAACCATAAACCCTCTACAGGCCAAGGTGGATGCTATCCAAAAGTGGCCTGTCCCAAAGTCAAAGAAACAGGTCCAATCCTTCTTAGGCTTGGCCAGGTACTACAGGCGATTTGTACCACACTACAGCCAAATCACTGCCCCACTGACCGACCTGACCAAAAAGATCCAGCCAAATGCAGTTAAGTGGACTGATGAGTGTCAAAAGGCCTTTACCCAACTTAAGGCAACGCTCATGTCTGGCCCTGTGCTCAGGGCCCCGGACTTTGACAAGCCATTCCTAGTAACCACGGATGCATCTGAGCGTGGTATAGGAGCAGTTCTCATGCAGGAAGCAACGGATCACAACTTCCATCCTGTCGTGTTTCTCAGCAAGAAACTGTCTGAGAGGGAAAGTCACTGGTCAGTCAGTGAAAAGGAATGCTATGCCATTGTGTACGCCCTGGAAAAGCTACGCCCATATGTTTGGGGACGGCGGTTCCAGCTACAAACTGACCATGCTGCACTAAAGTGGCTTCATACTGCCAAGGGGAACAAGAAGAAACTTCTTTGTTGGAGTTTAGCTCTCCAAGATTTTGATTTTGAAATTCAGCACATCTCAGGCGCTTCTAACAAAGTAGCTGATGCTCTCTCCCGTGAGAGTTTCCCAGAATCCAGTAGTTAAAAAGTGTTCTTAAAATGTAGAAGTCTGTTAGTTATATACTTAGTGGTTTATGTATAGGTGCATGTGTTGTATTAATCTGTTTATTTTAAAGTTCTAGGAGGAAATCGCCGCCAGTGAGCTTCCCCACTGTCTGCAATTTGGGGGGGGCGTGTCATAAACAGATAGCTAAGGGTTAATGTCTCTTTCACCTGGAAAGGAGTAACCTGAAACACCTGACCAGAGGACCAATCAGGAAACAAGACTTTTTCAAATCTGGGTGGAGGGAAGTTTGTGTGTGAGTCCTTTGTTCTTGGGTCCTGTGCCTGTCTCTCTCTCAGCTATGAGAGGATTTCTGTCTCTTGCTTTCTAATCTTCTGTTTCCAAGTTGTAAGTACAAATATAGTAAGGCAGTAAGGTTTATATTGTTTTCTTTTGTATTTACATGTGTGTAGTTGCTGGAGTGTTTTGAATTGTATTCTTTTTGAATAAGGCTGTTTATTCATATTTCTTTTAAGCAATTGACCCTGTATTTGTCACCTTAATACAGAGAGACCATTTTTATGTATTTTTTCTTTCTTTTTATATAAAGCTTTCTTTTTTAAGACCTGTTGGAGTTTTTCTTTAGTGGGGAACTCCAGGGAATTGAGTCTGTACTCACCAGGGAATTGGTGGGAGGAAGAAGTCAGGGGGAAATCAGTGTGTGTTAGATTTACTAGCCTGACTTTGCATACACTCTGGGTGAAGAGGGAAGTACTTGTGTTTCCAGGACTGGAAACAGGGAGGGTGGCGTCCCTCTGTTTAGACTCACGGAGCTTGCTTCTGTGTATCTCTCCAGGAACCCAGAGAGGGAACACCTGGAAGGGAGAAGGGAAGGGAAATGGTTTATTCCCCTTTGTTGTGAGACTCAAGGAATTTGGGTCTTGGGGTCCCCAGGAAAGGTTTTTGGGGGGACCAGAGTGCCCCAAAACACTCTAATTTCTTGGGTGGTGGCAGCTTTACCAGGTCCAAGCTGGTAACTAAGGTTGGAGGTTTTCATGCTAACCCCCATATTTTGGACGCTAAGGTCCAAATCTGGGAATAGGTTATGGCACCTGCCCCTCCCACCTGCACCCCTAACCCCTGCCCCTCCCACCTGTGTCCATGTGAGCAAACTGACATGGATGCACGGAGCAGCTGGCATTGCTGCTCACTCCCCCACTCCAACACTGCACCCCTAGGCATAGGTGCCAACTCTGTGGTTGCTCTGGGGCTGGGCACTCACCAGCAGCCCCCCATCAGCTCCCCTCATCCCCCTAGTGTTTGCCACCCACTGGCAGGCCCCACTGAACAATGCCTCCCCTTCTCTCCCTGCACCTCCCATCCGCTGTAGCCAGCTGTTTTGGGGAGCGCAGGAGGCCTTGGGGGGAGCGGGAGGAGAGAGGGTGCGGCACTCTAGGGTCAGGGAGTGGAATGGGGCAGAAAGAGGCAAGGTCTAGGAGGAAGGGGGTGGAGTGGGAATGGGGCATGGGCAGAGCTGGGAGTCGAGCCCCTGCCCCTCCCAGCACATTGGAAAGTTGGCGCCCGCACCCTTAGGGACTGTGGGGTGGGGTGGGGGGTGAGGAGCAATTCCAGGGCTCCCTGCATATCTCTCTGGGAACGGTTTTCCAACCAGTTTTGCACCCACCTTATAGTAGCTCCATCTAGGTTGCATTTCCCTAGTTTGTTTATGAGAAGGTCATGCAAGACAGTATCAAAAGCCTTACTAAAGTGTAGATATACCTCCACATCTACCGCTCCCCACATCCACAAGGCTTGTTACCCTGTCAAAGAAAGGTATCAGGTTGGTTTGACACGATTTGTTCTTGACAAATCCATGCTGACTATTGCTAATTACCTTATTATCTTCTACATGTTTGCAAATTGATTGCTTAATTATTTGCTCCATTATCTTTCCAGGTACAGAAGTTAAGCTGACTGGTCTGTAATTCCCCGGGTTGTCCTTATTTCCATTTTTGTAGATTAGAACTCTATTTGCCCTTTTCCAGTCTTCTGGAATCTCTCCTGTCTTCCATGACTTCAAAGATAAGTAGTTATTAGTGGTTCATAGTCATGCTGGAAGGGCATGAACGGACCGCAGGGATCAGTTCTGGGTCCGGTTCTGTTCAATATCTTCATCAATAATTTAGATAAAGGCATAAAGAGTACATTTATAAAGTTTGCAGACAATACCAAGCTGGGAGGGGTTTCAAGTGCTTTGAAGAATAGGATAAAAATTCAAAATGATCTGGGCAACCAGGAGAATGGTCAGAAGTGAATAGGATGAAATTCAATATGGACAAATGCAATCTACTCCACTTAGGAGGGAACAATCAGTTGTACACATACAAAATGGGAAATGACTGCCTAGGAAGGAGTACTACGGTAAGAGATCTGGGGGTTATAATGGACCATAAGCTAAATACGAGTCAATAGGGTGACACTGTTTCAAAAAAAGTGAACATCATTCTGAGATGTATTAGCAGGAGTGTTGTAAGCAAGACACGAAAAGTAATTCTTCTGTTCTACTCCAAGCTGATTAAGCCTCAGCTGGATTATTGTGTCAAGTTGTGGGCGCCACATTTCAGGAAAGATGTGGACAAATTGGAGAAAGTCCAGAGAAGAGCTACAAAAATGATTAAAGGTCTAGAAAACATGACCTATGAAGGAAGATTGAAAAAAATGGTTCTGGAGAAGATAAGACTGAGAGGGGAGATGATAACAGTTTTCAAATACATAAAAGGTTGTTACAAGGAGGAGGGAGGAAAAATTGTTCTTATCCTCTGAGGCTAGGACAAGAAGCAATGGGCTTAAATTGCAGCAAGGGCGGTTTAGGTCGGACATTAGGAGAAACTTCCTAACTGTTAGGGTGGTTAAACACTGGAATAAATTCCCTAAAGAGGTTGTGGAATCTCCATCATTGGACATTTTTAAGAGCAAGTTGGACAAACACCTGTCAGGGATGGTCTAGATAATACTTAGTCCTGCCTTGAGAGCAGGGGACTGGACTAGATGACTCCTCGAGGTCCCTTCCCAGTCCTAGAATCTGTGATTCTATGATACTATTCACTTTCTTCACCCAGACTGCGTAAGAGGAGGGCAGGAGAGCAGCTCATGATGGTCACCTCACAGCACAGCCCAGGTGGGGAAAGTATCCGTGTGTCATCACTCACTCTCCTCCCCGCCGCTGGGAGAGAGCATGAAGAAATCTGGGTGCCCTCTACGCAACACTCCCGTGCAAACCAGGAGGAGTTTCTGACTACACTGGCAGTGTGCACCTCTGCCCTGCCGCATGGCACCCCCTTGACCATGGTGCCCTTGGGCAGTCACCCAGGTGGCCTACCCCAAATGTCAGCCCTGGAAGAGTCTAATATCAGGTCCCTGGTATGAAAAGTTTGGTGAAGCTGACTATCCCAGGGCCACAGAGGGAATTTGTGCTGAGATCCAGGATTGGGTCTCTTTCAGTCCAGTGTTGTACTATAAAGTCCCACTGCCTCTCTGGGAGGGAGTGTGGAAAAATCAGGGAAAAGAAGGGTGAGGGTGAAAGAGAAGAACAAGAGGGATTGACAGAGGGATGCTGCTAAACCACAAATCTTTCTCCTTTCTGTACAGAGGAAAGTTGCTCCCCCTGGAGTGTGAGAAGAAAGAATTATCTCGCTACCTGTACAAGAACTCATTCCAAACTGTATAATTAGGGCCCTACCAAATTCATGGCCATGAAGAATGTGTCACAGATGGTGGAATCTGGTCTCCCCAAGTGAAATCTGTTTTTTGTGTGCTTTCACCCTATACTATACAGATTTCATGGTGAAGGCCAATGTTTCTCAAATTGGGGCTCCTGACCCAAAAGGAAGCTGCAGAGGGTTTGCAAGGTTATTTTAGGGGGTCACAGTACGGCCTTCCTTACGTCTGAGCTGCTGCCTTCAGAGCAGGGTGGCTAGAGAGCGGCGGCTGCTGACTGAGGACCCAGCTGTGCAGGCAGCAGTGCAGAAGGGTGGTAATACCAGACCCTGCCATCCGTACTTCTGTGCTGCTGCTAGTGACTGCTCTGCCTTCAGAGATGGGCTCCCAGCCACCTCCAGCTCCCCAGCTCTACTGCCAGCTGGAACAGTGAAGACGTAAGGGCAGCAACCCCTCCTACAATAACCTTGCGACCCGCCCCCAACTCCTTTTTGGGTCAGGGCCCTACATTTGCAAGACCATGAAATTTCAGATTTAAATAGCTGGAATCATGAAATTGACTAAAACGGACTGAGAATTTGGTAGGACTCTAGCTTTAATATTCAGCACTGAACAAATCTCCCACTTCACTCCCTAGTTGTTCTGACTGAAAAGCAGCGAACCAGAGGCAGGGAGATACCCCAGCCCCCTGTGACAAGTGCAGTGATGCCTGGGGGGAGCTGATTTTTGTAGCAGGGGAATTTCTTTTGATACTTGTTTTTTCATCCTCCTGATGTAACGAATAACAAATGTTCCTGGCAGGGGATTCCAGCCTCATGAGGATTGCTCCTATCATGTGACAGGAGATCAAAAAGATTAATAAAAGCACAATATGGAATCTTAAATGTTAAAACATTAAGTAAATTGCAACACTATAGTTGAGGTTTCAGCAACAAGATTTCCAGTAAGTGATGAGGCTGATGGTCCAGCTACGCTAATAACAGTGTGTGTTTCAGGAGAAGGAGAACCTTCAGTCTAACAAAAAATGAGAACGTTTCTTGGGATATCCTCGTACGTTACTTATATTTATTCAGGATCAGGTCAACATTCAAAGAACCCAGCTAGAGTCTGACTTGCTGACTGGATGGGTGGGGTTCTGTGGCCTGCCTTGTGCAGGAGGTCAGACTAGATGATCAGATTGGTCCCTTCTGACCTATGAGTCTATGAGTCTATGAGAAGCCATCCTCCTCTGAGTACAGTAAAAAGGGTGATCACACTTCTAAATATTTTTTCCTCTTTTTGTGGTTCTTTATGTATGTATAGGTGTGAAAGCATTTCCATTATAAGGACAGTCTATATTTTACTATGCCACAATTCCACCGGAGAAGTCACATTTTTCCAATAATGTGCAACATAAAATTTTGCTGCTAACAATAAAAAAAATTAATGATCTGGAGGGTGGCGTGGACTGTGCCCTCAGCAAGTTTGCAGATGACACTAAACTGGGAGGAGTGGTAGATATGCTGGAGGGTAGGGACAGGATACAGAGGGACCTGGAAAAATTAGAGGATTGGGCCAAAAGAAACCTGATGAGGTTCAACAAGGACAAGTGCAGAGTCCTGCACATAGGATGGAAGAATTCCATTCACTGTTACAGACTAGGGACAAATGGCTAGGCAGCAGTTCCGCAGAAAAGGACTAGGGGTTACAGTAGACAAGAAGCTGGATATGAGTCAACAGTGTGTCCTTATTGCCAAGAAGGCTAATGGCATTTTGGGCTGTATAAGTAGGGTTACCAGATGTCCCGATTTTATAGGGACAGTCCTGATTGTTGGGTCTTTAACTTATATAGACTCGTATTACCTCCCACCCCCATCCTGATTTTTCACATTTGCTGTCTGGTCACCCTATGTATAAGTAGGGACATTGCAGATCGAGGTACATGATCATTCCTCTCTAGTCAACTTTGGTGAGGCCTCATCTGGAGTACTGTGTCCAGTTTTGGGCCCCACACTACAAGAAGGATGTGGAAAAATTGGAAAGAGTCCAGCAGAGGGCAAAAAAAAAATATTTTGGGGGTTGGAGCACATGATTTATGAGAAGAGGCTGAGGGAACTGGGATTATTTAGTCTGCAGAAGAGAAGAATGAGGGGGGATTTGAGAGCTGCTTTCAACTACCTGAAAGGGGGTTCCAAAGAGGACAGATCTAGACTGTTCTCAGTGGTAGCAGATGACAGAACAAGGAGCAATGGTCTCAAGTTGCAGTGGGGGTGGTCTAGGTTGGATATTAGGAAAAACTTTTTCACTAGGAGGGTGGTGAAGCACTGGAATGGGTTACCTAGGGATGTGGTGGAACCTCCTTCCTTAGAGGTTTTTAAGTTCAGACTTGACAGAGCCCCGGTTGGGATGATTTAGTTGGGGATTGGTCCTGCTTTGAGCAGGGGGTTGGACTAGATGACCTCCTGAGGTCCCTTCCAACCCTGATATTCTATGATTAAATTAATTTGTCGTTCTGTTTAAAATCTTTTTAAGGTGAGGATGGAATGTCAGTATAACATTTTCTATATTATAGTCTAACTAAAGCAGCCTCTTGGCCGGTTTATCCTGCTGCTGTACATAGGGAGGCATCTGCATTGAGCCAGGACAATGTCTTAAGACTTTTCTTCAAAAATTCATCAGTGTAAAGGAGACTTTTAAACTATTTTGGCCAATGTGAAACCCCTTACACTGATCCATGTTGGATTACACCAGGCAGCATGCTGCCCAATCTCCTATATTCTTTGCCAATTGAAACAGGTTAGTGCCTCCAGCGAACTTTACCAGCTCCCTGCCTATTTCCTCTTCCAGATCATCAATATGTTAGATATCAGTGGTGCTAACGTGTTCCATGGTGCGCCCCATTATTAACCTCTCTCTAGCCTGAGGAGAAGATGCACCTCTTGGCTTGCTACTACTTCAGTGGTTCTTAATCCACGGCAAGACTTTGCCCTGACCCTGCTGTTATTTACTTTGCTTCATTATCACTTGGTGCGTCCCTAAAGCAAAGATTTTTTTTAATCCTAGTAAATCATCTCCAGTAAGTCACCTTGTAATATTAACATGTTTCAAAATTCTAACACACCCAATTTCCCCTTAATAATCAATAATAAAATTAATACCTAGCTCTTTTATAATATGTCGCATCAATAGATATCAACATATATTACAAAGGGAGCCAATATAATCATCTTAATTTTATATATGGGGAAACTGAGGCACAAGGCGGTAAGTGGCTTGCATGAGTCAGGAATAAAACCTGTGTCTCCTGAGTCCCAGTCCAGTGCACTATCCACTAGATCACACTGCCTCCATTGTGGATACCAAACTGGTTTGGCCCTTATCGCTGTACAGTGACTGTGGGCACTGAAGAAGAAATGAGTTGTAAGGAGATTTGAAGGAGAAGTTGGTGGGTTTGTGAATCAAGATTGGGGATTGCAAACTAGGAAAACTTTGTTCAACAACATTTTTGAAAGCAGAATAATAAACTTGATTTAAAGAGCTAGAACATAGTTTGGTGTTCAGTAGTGTAGTCAATATAAAAGGCCCAATTTGGCAATCCTAATGCAGGAAAACACTCCCAATACATTAAATAAATAAACACATAAATTCAATAGCACATAGTAGTAGTAAACTTTGAACCAAACCAATAAATCTTTCAGTAGACTAACTTTTCTGTGATCTTTAGGTGATGCCTATGTGCACCAGAAAAGGAAAGAAGGTTTAAATTCTCTTTTAAAAAATCCCTGTTTCTCCCTCTTTCTTCCTGAGTTGCTACTATCAGTAACAGTCAGCTGCTAGTGTCCTCATTTGGGGAATTTCAGCCTGATTGGTCACTCATAATTTTAGGGAATTATAACAGAAATACTTAGTCAACCTTAACTATCACTTACCCTAGGGAGGAAATAGAGTCTTAGGTCAAGGTACTGGAGAGGGGCTCAAGACATCTGGATTACATTTCTGCCAAGTCTACCTGTGTGACCGTCAGCAAGTCAGTTAATGTCTCGGTGCCTCAGTTTCCAGATCTATAAAAATGGGATGATAATTCTTTCTATGTTTATGAGTGTTGTGAAGATAAAGTGGGTGAAGCACTCAGAGACAATGGTGCTCAGGTATCTTGATGTCTCTGTACAATAAGTGCCATATTAGAAATAAATTGCCACAAGTATCACTATTATTATTTATTTTATTCTGGTAGTGCCCAAAGCCCCAGTCAGAATCAGGGCCCTGTTGTGTCAGGTGCTGTACAAACATTGTTATAGCTATAATTTACTTGTACTGGTTTATTATTCCAAATCCCATGTTTTCATAAATATCAATTGAACCATCCAAGAGCCCGGTCCTAAGAAGTGCTGAGCTCCTTCAACTCCCATTGATTGTAGCTCACAAGAGAGGTTCATAAGAACATAAGAATGGCCATACTGGGTCAGACCAAAGGTCCACCCAGCCCAGTGTCCTGTCTACCGACAGTGGCCAATGTCAGGTGCCCCAGAGGGAGTGAACCTAACAGGTGAGCTCTCTCCTGCCACCCTCTGACAAACAGAGGCTAGGGACACCATTCCTTCATCTTCAAAGAGGATCAGGCCCAAGGGAATTAGCGCTAACTGTGGCAGTTTTCCTAACTGGAATGTTGTCTCTGGTGTGAGCAGCCCATTTGATACAAACTGACATTTCATCTCCCAAGGGACCAGTACACACTTCAATTGTACAGGATGAATTTAAGGTACATTACAACAGCTTAGCTGAGGCACATTCTCCTTTCAAGGCACTTTTCACTTATAGCCCAGGCAACCCACTCTGGCTAATTGAGAACAAATTACTAAAACTAAACTCTTGCCACATTATTCTCTGCTGCATTTGCATCAAGCCAAAATTGCTGCTGTGTTTTGACTTGTGCATTTATTGTTCTATTTTAAGGAGAGCTAAAATACCAGGATGGACAGATTAGAGTCTTCTCCTAAATAATCAGCTACATGCTCTCAGCATTTCACTCTCTCTCAGATGATTCCTGAGCCAGATCCCCACCAGGCCATACGAGCATAAATAGAACTTTCCATGCTGACTTTTCAGGCAAAATATAACTGGCACTGACCACAGAGAGGCAATCCAAGGCCTTAGCATGGAACATCACAAAGAAATGGGATTCTTTCCCTTGTCTCTTTCACTGCAAGCCTGATCTAGTCACTGTAGTCAATGGGAGACTCTTCAGTGGGCATTGGACCAGGCCCTAGATCCTGAAGACTTTTACTGCAAAGGGCCTGATAGTCTTTTACACTAAAGACCCCTTTAAACAGCATAGAGGGGCATTAATGTGAAGTGAGGGTACATGTAATAATATAAAGTATCCCGACATTGAGTTTAAATGAACTGCTGCCACTTGGTAAGTTATAAGGTGAAAAATAAAACCAATGACAAAATGGAAGTGATATTGTGTGCCCACTGGAAGACTCATTTACATTACTGGACTTGTGTAAAGAGGACTGGGCAATAGTGAGAATTGGGTCCTCAGCTGTGTTCATTTCTCAGCACACAATAAAAAAAATAAACTGATAGGATGGGATTTTCCAATACACCCACTGTTGACCTCTCTCTGTTCTGGGAGTCAATGGTAAAGTTCCCAATGGCAGCAGAGTTAGGCAAGTGATGAGTGCTTTTGAGAATCCCACCTATAGATCCTCAAATAAGGTGCACCTCTATTTAGGTGATCTTATATTGCACTGAAAGTGCAGTTTCGTCATACAATTTTTAAGGCGGGACGAGGGAAGATGCCATATGTAATTCTGGCCCCATTGAAGACAATGACAAAACTCCCACTGACTTCAATAGGGCTAGGATTGTCCCCTCTTATGTCTTTCACTGCTGTTTCTCTGCCTATATCCCAGGTGTTGGTAATCTCTTGCAGTTTGGGCCTCCTGTTGGGAAAGGGAGATGAAGTGGCAGGATGTTGTTCCAGCTCAGCTTCCAGGGTACAATTTTGGAAATGAACCCGATTTTGACATTTTCTGAGACTTTCTGTGTAGTGAACTGGAAAAAAGGGGAAGAAAGTGAATTATATATATATGAAGAGAGAAAGTAACTTGTAATAAAAAAAGGAAAAATGGTAGGGGCTGGGGAGTATATCATTACTTTATTAGGAATTTGGGCATTGACAAAGGATAAGAAAGACAAATAAATACTCTTTAGAAATAGTCAAACATAGGGAAGGGGAGTTGGGGACCAAAGATGGGCCACTGTTTTCATTCAATTTGCTAATGTCATTTCTGCTCCTTTATGGGGCCGATATTATTTACTGACACTTTCCCCCCACATATCATGAAGCCTGGTTTTTCTTTTATCAGCATAGTTTTTACTGAGCACAGTAGAAATACATTTCAACATAGTTTCTGGCTTCCCAATCCCATTCTCCGAGAGAGATAATACATACATGAAACAGAGAATACAGAATAGTATGAAAAGCCTGCACGGCTTTGTTGTTGCCTCACATATGGCAAGCCCTGTACATATATTCTGGAAGCTGGCTAAGCAGCTTCCTCGGAGTTGATGGGACTGATCCAGGCTGGAGAGACACTTTTCCATTATGCAAGTACTTCAGAAATGGCTTCCCAGCTCCTGCCAAAGCGAAACGGTTTCCTGACTCCTTTCAAGTGAAAGATTGCTTTTGCACATACTACTGTTTCTGTCAAAGCTAATCCATTCCCTCTTCTGTGGTCCTGTCATGTTATTCCAAGCTCTGGAATATTTTCTGATTTGTCTAGCTCTGATTCTTGTGTGACTGCATGACACACATATTATTTAAAGGCTTGGGCATGCTTCAATTAAACTACCCAGAGAGGTCTGAGGAGGCTATGCACACCACACACCTGTGCTCCATGACATGTTCATTTTAGCATAGGCTGTAGCAATGCAGATGCAAAGAATAAAAAGATGCGGTATGAGCAAAATGTATACTACTCCTTGGCATAGTTAGTCCTTGAGCACACTCCCTTCTGGCACAGCAGGGCCTCTTTCACTCCACCTTGCTGTCTTGCGATGATTTACTCAGATACAGGAACAGAGAACAAGACGACTTC
This sequence comes from Gopherus evgoodei, assembly GCF_007399415.2. Taxonomy (NCBI): domain Eukaryota; kingdom Metazoa; phylum Chordata; order Testudines; family Testudinidae; genus Gopherus; species Gopherus evgoodei. The sequence goes on from NC_044327.1 coordinate 2,170,457, forward strand.
TTTGTGGGTTCTCATTTATTAACTCCTTGTAAAGAGTGCACCCTCTCGCCATTAGCCCCTCAAATCCAACCCTTCTTCTGGCACTGGGGCTAATACCAACAAGTATCCTCTGCCAAGTTCAGGAATCCCCAGCTCTCCTCCCAGAGCTGGTTTATCATGCAAAACAGACTCATGCTCCTCAGAAAAGGAGTCTGTATCTCTCCGCCCAAAAGGTTTGACTTCAGGCCAGCAGTATCCCTCCGTCAGATTCAGATTCTTTCCAGCTAGCCCCTCTTTGCTAACTCCTTTTACCTGTCAGCTTTAAATCCTTGCCTCCAAACACAACCTCTGTCATGAACATGGGTGTCACTAAAAACTTGAACGAACTCTGCCGCACTTGTCTGAATGCACAAGTCATTGCTTCTCCGGGCCTTCTCTTCAAGGCTGGTAGCCTTCAAGCTCCCATACCTGCAAGCTCTAGATTTTGAAAAAACCCAAACCAAACTAAACCCAAAGCACACTCCTATCACTGACGCACGTCTTCCTGAGATCTCAGGCCACTCTTCTCCCTAAGCTCTATTTGCCGTGGTACTCTATTAGAATACTGACCTCGGGAACAAATATGGCAGGTTTGCTTTTTTGAACATTGTATCAAACAAAATGTTAATAAACATTTTCCATGTTTCTGCAACTACAATATATCATAATTCCTCACTCACACATGCATGTATTCACTTGAAACCAAGACTTTCACTTATTGGCAACTGTCAGATAATGACAACTTTTGGGCGTGAGCTGAGTTGCTAATAAGTGGCATTGACTGTATTTGGCTCTGGAAAAGTAAACCATGAAAACTTTCAGGACTTCTGTGCCACTAATCAAAGTTGTGATATCTCACATTATTCTATAAGCTTTTACAGTTCATAGGTTCTTACATTTTAAGGCAAGAAAGGACCATTACATCTGGTCTCACCTCGTGTATAACACAAGCCATAGAATTTCATGCAATTACCCCTGCAGTGAGACTGTTAACCAGTGATTGACTAAAGCACGTCTTCCAGAAAGGCAAGCAGACATTGATTTAAAGACATTAAGAAATGGGAAATCCACCACTTATCTTGGTCATTTATAGTTAAGCACCCTCATTGTTAGAAATGTGCCTTATTTCTAATTTGAATTTGTCCAGCTTCAATGTCTATCCATGGGTTCGTCTTATCCTGAAGCACTGTACCCTTACACAATACAGGCAATTTTAGAAAGGTATCATTCCCATTATCTTTTCAATAAACTATGATTCCCAACAAAACACTGCTCCTTGGTGCCATCTAAGCCTAACAACATTTTTTTTTTGATTAAACAAGACATGTGTTGATGCATCTATAAGATGAGATCTGGTGGAGCTAACTCCTGTCATATTAGTCAGTTTCAACAGGACACTTCTAGAGACCTAGGAATTGCTGTAATTGAACAGATCCATCATCCATCTACTATCGGAGTCTGGGCAAAAATCACACTGGGAAAGAAAGCTACTAGAGCATCCCCGAGATACTGCTTGGGGTGTGCTACAGACCGCTGGGATCTGATTTGGATATGGATAGAGACCTCTTTAATGTTTTTAATGAAGTAAACACTAATGGGAATTGTGTGATCATGGGAGACTTTAACTTCCCAGATATAGACTGGAGGACAAGTGCTAGCAAGAATAATAGGGCTCAGATTTTCTGGATGTAATAGCTGATGGATTTCTTCACCAAGTAGTTGAAGAACCAACAAGAGGAGATGCCCTTTTAGATTTGGTTTTGGTGAGTAGTCAGGACCTCATAGAAGAAATGGTTGTAAGGGACAAACTTGGTTCGAGTGACCATAGACTCATAGACTCATAGACTCTAGGACTGGAAGGGACCTTGAGAGGTCATCGAGTCCAGTCCCCTGCCCTCATGGCAGGACCAAATACTGTCTAGACCATCCCTGATAGACATTTATCTAACCTACTCTTAAATATCTCCAGCAATGGAGATTCCACAACTTCCCTAGGCAATCTATTCCAGTGTTTAACTACCCTGACAGTTAGGAACTTTTTCCTAATGTCCAACCTAAATCTCCCTTGCTGCAGTTTAAGCCCATTGCTTCTTGTTCTATCATTGGAGGCTAAGGTGAACAAGTTTTCTCCCTCCTCCTGATGACACCCTTTTAGATACCTGAAAACTGCTATCATGTCCCCTCTCAGTCTTCTCTTTTCCAAACTAAACAAACCCAATTCCTTCAGCCTTCCTTCATAGGTCATGTCCTCAAGACCTTTAATCATTCTTGTTGCTCTTCTCTGGACCCTCTCCAATTTCTCCACATCTTTCTTGAAATGCGGTGCCCAGAACTGGACACAATACTCCAGTTGAGGCCTAACCAGCGCAGAGTAAAGCGGAAGAATGACTTCTCGTGTCTTGTTTACAACACACCTGTTAATGCATCCCAGAATCATGTTTGCTTTTTTTGCAACAGTATCACACTGTTGACTCATATTAAGCTTGTGGTCCACTATGACCCCTAGATCTCTTTCTGCCATACTCCTTCCTAGACAATCTCTTCCCATTCTGTATATGTGAAACTGATTGTTCCTTCCTAAGTGGAGCACTTTGCATTTATCTTTATTGAACTTCATCCTGTTTACCTCAGACCATTTCTCCAATTTGTCCAGATCATTTTGAATTTTGACCCTGTCCTCCAGAGCAGTTGCAATCCCTCCCAGTTTGGTATCGTCCGCAAACTTAATAAGCGTACTTTCTATGCCAACATCTAAATCGTTGATGAAGATATTGAACAGAACCGGTCCCAAAACAGACCCCTGCGGAACCCCACTTGTTATACCTTTCCAGCAGGATTGGGAACCATTAACAACTACTCTCTGAGTACGGTTATCCAGCCAGTTATGCACCCACCTTATAGTAGCCCCATCTAAATTGTACTTTCCTAGCTTATCTATAAGAATATCATGCGAAACTGTATCAAATGCCTTACTAAAGTCTAGGTATATCACATCCACCGCTTCTCCCTTATTCACAAGGCTCGTTATCCTATCAAAGAACGCTATCAGATTAGTTTGACATGATTTGTTCTTTACAAATCCATGCTGGCTATTCCCTATCACCTTACCACCTTCCAAGTGTTTGCAGATGATTTCTTTGATTACCTGCTCCATTATCTTCCCTGGCACAGAAGTTAAACTAACTGGTCTGTAGTTTCCTGGGTTGTTTTTATTTCCCTTTTTATAGATGGGCAGTACATTTGCCCCCTTCCAGTCTTCTGGAATCTCCCCCGTCTCCCATGATTTCCCAAAGATAATAGCTAGAGGCTCAGATACCTCTTCCATTAACTCCTTGAGTATTCTAGGATGCATTCCATCAGGCCCTGGTGACTTGCAGGCATCTAACTTTTCTAAGTGATTTTTTACTTGCTCTTTCCTTATTTTCTCTTCTAAACCTACCCTCTTCCCGTAAGCATTCACTATACTAGACATTCCTTCAGACTTCTCAGTGAAGACCGAAACAAAGAAGTCATTAAGCATCTCTGCCATTTCCAAGTCTCCCGTTACTGTTACCCCCTCCTCATTGAGCAGTGGGCCTACCCTGTCCTTAGTCTTCCTCTTGCTTCTAATGTATTGATAAAAAGTCTTCTTGTTTCCCTTTATTCCCATAGCTAGTTTGAGTTCATTTTGTGCCTTTGCTTTTCTAATCTTGCCTCTGCATTCCTGTGTTATTTGCCTATATTCATCCTTCGTGATCTGACCTAGTTTCCATTTTTTATATGACGCCTTTTTATTTTGTAGGTCACGCAAGATCTCAAGGGTAAGCCAAAGTGGTCTTTTGCCGCATCTTTCCTAACCATCGAAATAACTTGCTTTTGGGCCCTTAATAGCGTCCCTTTGAAAAACTGCCAACTTTCCTCAGTTGTTTTTCCCCTCAGTCTTAATTCCCATGGGACCTTGCCTATCAGCTCTCTGAGCTTACCAAAATCCGCCTTCCTGAAATCCATTGTCTCTATTCTGCTGTACTCCCTTCTACCTTTCCTTAGAATTGCAAATTCTATGATTTCATGATCACTTTCACCCAAGCTTCCTTCTACTTTTAAATTCTCAACAAGTTCCTCCCTATTGGTTAAAATCAAGTCTAGAACAGCTTCCCCCCTAGTAGCTTTTTCAACTTTCTGAAATAAAAAGTTGTCTGCAATGCAGTCCAGGAACTTATTGGATAGTCTGTGCCCCACGGTGTTATTTTCCCAACATATATCTGGATAGTTGAAGTCCCCCATCACCACCAAATCTTGGGCTTTGGATGATTTTGTTAGCTGTTTGAAAAAAGCCTCATCCACCTCTTCCGCCTGATTAGGTGGCCTGTAGTAGACTCCCAGCACGACATCACCTGTGTTTTTTACCCCTTTTAGCCTAACCCAGAGACTCTCCACCCTTCCGTCTCCTATGTCCATCTCCACCTCAGTCCAACTGTGTACATTTTTAATATATAAGGCAACACCTCCTCCCTTTTTCCCCTGTCTATCCTTCCTGAGCAAACTATACCCATCCACACCAACATTCCAGTCGTGTGTATTATCCCACCAAGTTTCAGTAATGCCAATAATGTCATAGTTGTATTTATTTATTAGCACTTCCAGTTCTTCCTGCTTATTACCCATACTTCTTGCATTTGTATAAAGGCATCTAAGATACTGGTTTGATCTTGCCTCCCAGCTTTGCCCTGACCCTCCTTCCTCTCTGCCATTATAGCCCGTGCTCCCTCCTGTTTCCAACCCATGTCCCAGGTCTTGTTCCCCACTTACCTGTGGGCTTTGCTCACCTGTCCCCGTCGAACCTAGTTTAAAGCCCTCCTTACTAGGTTAGCCAGTCTGTGTGCAAATAAGGCCTTTCCCCTCCTCGAAAGGTGAACACCATCTGTGCCTAGCAGTCCTTCCTCGAATAGCATCCCGTGGTCGAGGAAGCCAAAGCCCTCCTGGCGACACCATCTTTGCAGCCAGGCATTGACCTCCACGATGCATCTGTTTCTGCCCGGACCATGAGCTAATTCAGTTCAAACTAGATGGAAGGATAAACAAAAATAGATCTGGGACTAGGGTTTTGATTTCAAAAGGTCTAACATTAAAGAATTAAGGAAATTAGTTAGGGAAATGGATTGGACTGAAGAACCTGTGGATCTAAAGGCGGAGGAGGCTTGGAATTACTTCAAGTCAAAGTTGCAGAAACTGTCAGAAGCCTGCATCCCAAGAAAGGGGAAAAAAATCATAGGCAGGAATTGTAGACCAGGCTGGATGAGCAAGCATCTCAGAGAGGTGATTAAGAAAAAGCAGAAAGCCTACAAGGAGTGGAAGATGGGAGGGATTAGCAAGGAAAACTACCTTATTGAGGTCAGAATAGGTAGGAATAAAGTGAGAAAGGCCAAAAGCCATGTAGAGTTGGACCTTGCAAAGGGAATTAAAACCAATAGCAAAAGTTTCTATAGCCATATAAATAAGAAGAAAACAAAGAAAGAAGAAGTGGGACCTCTAAACACTGACGATGGAGTGGAGGTTAAGGATAATCTAGGCATGGCCCAATATCTAAACAAATCTTTGCCTCAATCTTTAATGAGGTTAATGAGGAGCTTAGGGATAATGGTAGGATGACAAATGGGAATGAAGATATGGAGGTAGATATTATCACATCCAAAGTAGAAGCCAAACTCAAACAGCTTAATGGGATGAAATCGGAGGGCCAAGATAATCTTCATCCAAGAATATTAAAAGGAACTGGCACATGAAATTGCAAGCTCATTAGCAAGAATTTTTAATGAATCGGTAAACTCAGGGGTTGTACCGTACGACTGGAGAATTGCTAACATAGTTCCTATTTTTAAGAAAGGGAAAAAACGTGATCCAAGTAACTATAGACCTGTTAGTTTGACATCTGTAGTATGCAAGGTCTTGGGAAAAATTTGAAGGAGAAAGTAGTTAAGGACATTGAGGTCAATGGTAATTGGGACAAAATACAACATGGTTTTACGAAAGTTAGATCATTCCAAACCAACCTGATCTCCTTCTTTGAGAAGGTAACAGATTTTTTAGACAAAGGAAATGCAGTGGATCTAATTTACCTCGATTTCAGTAAGGCATTTGATATGGTTCCACATGAGGAATTATTAGTTAAATTGGAAAAGATGGGGATCAATATGAAAATTGAAAGGTGGATAAGGAACTGGTTAAAGGGGAGACTACAATGGGTCATACTGAAAGGTGAACTGTCAGGCTGGAAGGAAGTTACTAGTGGAGGTCCTCAGGGATCGGTTTTGGGACCAATCTTATTTCATCTTTTTATTATTGACCTTGGCAGAAAAAGTGGGAATGTGCTAATAAAGTTTGCGGATGACACAAAGCTGGGAGGTATTACTAACACAGAGAAGGACCAGGATATAATACAGGAAGATCTGGATGACCTTGTAAACTGGAGTAATAGTAATAGGATGAAATTTAATAGTGAAAAGTGCAAGGTCATGCATTTAGGGATTAATAACAAGAATTTTAGTTATAAATTGGGGACACATCAGTTGGAAGTAACAGAGGAGGAGAAGGACCTTGGAGTATTGGTTGATCACAGGATGACTATGAGCCGCCAATGTGATATGGCTGTGAAAAAAGCTAATGCGGTTATAGAATGTATCAGGCGAGGTATTTCCAGTAAAGATAAGGAGGTGTTAGTACCATTATACAAGGCGCTGGTGAGACCTCATGTGGAATACTGTGTGCAGTTCTGGTCTCCCATGTTTAAGAAGGATGAATTCAAACTGGAACAGGTACAGAGAAGGGCTACTAGGATGTTCCGAGGAATGGAAAACCTGTCTTATGGAAGGAGACTGAAAGAGCTTGGCTTGTTTGGCCTAACCAAAAGAAGGCTGAGGGGAGATATGATTGCTCTTTATAAATATATCAGAGGGATAAATGTCAGGGAGGGAGACGAATTATTTAAGCTTAGTACCAGTGTGGACACAAGAACAAATGGATATAAACTGGACACTAGGAAGTTTAGACTTGAAATTAGACAAAGGTTTCTAACCATTAGAGGAGTGAAGTTCTGGAACAGCCTTCCAAGGGAAGTAGTGGGGGCAAAAGACATATCTGGCTTCAAGACTAAGCTTGATAAGTTTATGGAGGGGATGGTACGATGGGATAGCCTAATTTTGGCAATTAATTGATCTTTGATTATTAGCAGGTAAATATGCCCAATGGTCTGTGATGGATATTAGATGGGGTGGGATCTGAGATACCACAGGGAATTCTTTCCTGGGTGCTGGCTGGTGAGTCTTGCCCACATGCTCAGGGTTTAACTGATCACCATATTTGGGGCCAGGAAGGAATTTTCCTCCAGGGCAGATTGGCCGAGGCCCTGGAGGTTTTTCGTCTTCCTCTGCAGTGTAGGACACTGGTCACTTGCTGCAGGATTCTCTGCACCTTGAGGTCTTTAAACCATGGTTTGAGGACTTCAATAACTCAGACATAGATTAGGGGTTTGTTATTGAAGTGGATGGGTGAGATTCTGTGGCCTGCATTGTGCAGGAGGTCAGACTAGACCATAATGGTTCCTTCTGACCTTAAGTCTATGAATCTATTACTACTAATGTTTATATTGTGGTAGTGTACAGAGGCCAATTAGAGCAGAGGCACATATTTTTAGGTGCTAATATAGTCTAAACTCCTGTTGGTGAGACTGGTTAATACTGGGTGCATCAGAGAAAGATGTAAGCACTCACAATATGCTTAATTGTGCATTGATGTACCATAAGGTGAAATGTAGGGAACAAAATTATGGAGCCATTTTATCATTCAAATAGTAATTAGAAGGTCTATTTTTAAGTGGATTCTTAGTATGTTTATGTTTTCTTGAAGTCAAAGAACCCTCCATGGTACTCTCTGATTTCCAGATAAAGGCTGGCGAGTATGTATACCACAAAACTACAATGCTGATGTGCATCACTAGTCCTCTTCGTTATCTCATGCACTAGCACAAAACACAAAAGGAATCATGAAAACACATGCCAGGAAACTTAGGTAACTTAACAACGTAATGGAGCAAAGAAAGTACCGTATAACCAGACCAACTTCTAATGCAATAATGCAGCTAACCCACTAGGGAGAGCTAATGTAAAGTGGCATTACAGTCTGTGTCCCTTTGTTTCAACAACCCTCAGGATTATGGTGGATGCAGAACAAGACCTGCTCGTATATTTTGGGTGGGAAGGGTGGGACAGGAAATCCACACTTCAGCCCCCAAACTTCTTGTCATGAGCAGTTATACCAGCTTGTTTTTAAAGCATGAGAGTTTAAACAGGAAAAGCAAAGCATAGTGTGCATCAGTTGCATATATTTTGTTTGTTTATTTTTTTTCTGCAAGCCATCAAATCCTGCCCCGCTCCCACCGCCATCTGTGTAGCTTGGACTGGGGAACTAGTCTCTCTGCATTTTTGCTCCCCACCTACAAAATGGAGATAATAATATTCCTTTGGTTTGCCTTCTCTCTTTCGTTGGCAGACTCTTCAAGGCAGAAGCATATGGAGCCTTGATGTGCTACTGTAACATGAATACAACGTTAGCTGAGGTACACCACCGGCCTGGGAAGGAGATACTGATGATCCTTTGGGAAAGAGGTAAATTCCTCTCGGAGAAAGTTGGGCATAAGAGGAGAAGGTGGGACACTTTTCTAACTGCCAAACCAGACTCAGGTTACATTCAAACTCTCATTTGGGTGAAGTCTCTTCTCTATTTTGAACACATTCTCTCAGTGCTAATTTTTATTATGTAGCCAAAGAAATAAGCTGCAGTTCATTAACAGCTGTAAAGGTTGTTTTAAACCACCAGAGGCTGCTATTACCATATGAAACAACAAGTCCCCAACCCCATTAAAGAGCAGGCAGCGTTTTTCACAGGGCCAGAATAAGTTGGAAAGAGGGAAAGGAGGACTGGCAAAAGAAAGGGTTTCCAGCCCTTTAATTTTTAACAAGTGTGAGAGGAAAAGTGTCCCTTTCACTCTGAGATCCTCAGTGGAATCCAAATTGCTCACACCTCTGGCATTTCTTCCTCTCTCTCTTACACAGACAGTTATCACTACATTCTTGGCATGCCTAAAAGGCATAACAACTGCAGTCATAGGACCAAGGATTTCAATGCCAGGGCAATGCTAAAGCAATTACACTTAGAAACGAGGTGCTGGATTCTAGGTTGCACCTCTGGAGGAAAGCAGCAAAGGCATAGGCCAGGAAGAGGGGGCAGATCGGATGGTGCCACTTCTGTGCTACCTGGACTCTAGACTGCTGCAGAGACCAAAACAAACACTAGTATCAGTTAGTGCAATGCCTGGGGCGTGCTGTAACTTATGGCAGCCTTACCCAGCCTTGAATCTCCATAGCGCTAAGCACTAGGAGCATGCCCCCTGTCCCATCCTCATTCCTCTGCCCACTACCTCCCCTGTATGCCAAGCTCTGAGAGATGACAGAGTAGGGCTACTAACTGTTCCTGAATCAGAGGAATTTTTTCCTAGCACCTTGTGATCTCTTGATGCTGATGGAGCAGTAGACAGAGCCTGGAGTTGGACACCAGAATCTGGCTCAGTGGGTACAATACCTATCTGCAAGCCTGTATTCACACATCACGGATCTCTCCGAGGGAAGCCGTTCACACCTAAGGCAAGGCCAGCACTTCTCTTGGACACCCCTTCCAAATGGTGGATTTCACCAAGCTGGAACTTTTAGATAATGTTTTCACCTCTTAGCTCAGATAGCCGAGAAGCGATTGAACAACAAAATATATAGAGAGATTGTTGCGGGGAGGGGAGCAGGGGAATCCTTGATTTACTTCCCTCACACAGTCCACGTCGTCCATGCAGCCAAGGGCAGCTGAGGGCTGCTCTCTCTGCCGCTTCTTGCTGTGCATGCTGGCCAGAGATAGCTGCACAAGTTGAGAGCAGTGTGAGTCCATGTATTGGGAGTGCTGTCTCCCCAATGGATACATAATATTCTTACTTTTAAAGGGTTTTTCCACTGACTTCAATAGGCACTGGATTGAACTCGATTTTCAAAAGCACTTATGGGATTTAGGAGCATGAGTCCCATTGAATTTCACTCCTGCCACTCATCCCAGTGTTATTGGGATGAGTCAGTTCCATCATTTCTTTTATACATTCAGAGCATGTTTTTCAAAAGCACCTATCAGATTTGGGAGCATGAGTCCCGTTGACTTTCAATGTGACTTCCGCTCCTAACTCCATTAGGCACCTTTTGAAAATCCTACTCTAGGTGCTTTAAAAATCTCCCCTAAGTGCATAAACCCCAACATGGGCAATCTCAGCCACTTGGCAGGAACTGAGTTCTGTGAACCCCACATACTGGACTTAAAATGAGTTGCTGAAACTCCTGGTTTCAGATACATTATGGAGGTGTTACATGTTTTAGCTCTGGAGAAGAGAAGGAGAAAATAGTTTTCATACCTACACAAGTGGGTATTTCCACATAGTTCATGGAATTGGGCTAATTTTCAAATATTGCTTTTTTATATTTGTCATACTTTTATCAGCTGTACATAATATAGTCACGTTATGTGTTTAGGAAAATGTTCATTTACCCAATGGTTTTCACAACCAGATGGTAAACTTTGATTATATATTTTTTAACTTGAATGATGCCAGATAGAATTCACTGGAAACTGATAGCCTCTACTTATCTGTACAGCAACTACAACACAATGCAAACCTCCTCATACTCCACAGCCCAAATGACTTCCTCTAGGTGTGAAACTGTAAGGCAGACTTTGACCACTCAGCCATTGGGATGGCTGATGAGCAATGGCCATAGTGGTTTTCAAAGAGATACTTGTCCACCAGGAACTGAACTTAGATCTTCAACTCTTTGTCTATGATAAGCCACTGAGCAGTAGGGTGATGGTACCACCTTTCAGTCACCACTGTTTTAGGTGGCATCTGTATCAGATATATAGGGGATAAAGTCCCTGGCCCTCTCCACAGCAGGCTTTGAAGCCAACAATTCTTCTATGAGAGCTATCATCCATCATGTCTAGACTTAAATGAGAATTAAACACTTGTGTAATGGTCTGCAGGACCACAGCCTAAGAGATTTGTACATATGTGAGGAGGGGCAGAGGGGACGTCATAGAGGTGGGGTGAATATTCAATTGCATTGTGGGGAGAAGACACACCTTCAAAGATCTTGCAAAGCTGTTCAGGGGTGGCTCTAGACATTTTAGTGCCCCAAGCATGGAGGGTCCGCTGGTCCCGTGGCTTCGGCGGACCTCCCATAGTGAAGCCGCCGGACCAGTGGACCCCCCGCAGGCAAGCCGCCGAAGACACCCTGCCTGCCACCCTAGCGGCGACCGGCAGAGCGCCCCCCGTGGCTTGCCACCCCAGGCACGCGCTTGGAGCACTGGTGCCTGGAGCCACCCCTGAAGCTGTGAATTTGAAAGGTCACACTCTCCCCCTTCCTTGTCTCTCTGAAGGAATGGTTTGAAGAAAATTCTGTGAGATGAGCTTTGGCTTTTCCAGGCACCTCTGTTTCCACAGGAAGTGTGTAATTTGGCCCTGTGACAGCATGTTGTGCAAAAAGCAACTGATGCAGAACTCTGGTCAGTGAAACTATAAATAGTGGCTCTGGAGTAGCCTTGATTAGGAAGAACTGAGCCTAATTAGATTAGGATGGGCTGAGGAGAGCCTAAGAGGCTAATTAGCCTATTTCCCAGGGGATAGAATAATAGAATCATAAAATGTGGGACTGTGAAAGGTTCTCTAGTCCAGTCCCCTGTACTCATGGCAGGACAAGTATTATCTAGCCCATCCCTGACAAGGCACAGAAAGGAAGTGCTCAGGTGTGCAGGGTGTGTGACAGAGACTAGCAGGATTTTCAGTCAGAGCCAGGTGAGATCTCTCAGGGGGAATTTCCCTTCTGTCTTCACCCTCCTTGGCCGAGTGAACTAAAGGTTGTATGGTCCATAGGCTCCGACTTCCCCTGTAGCCTCAACCTCCTCCTCCACTCCTTCCCCCAAGTCCCCGCCCTGCCCCTTCCCGCCCCTCTTCCCTGCCTCCTCCCCGGAGCATGCCCCATCCCTACTCCTCTCCCTCCATCCCTGGGCTTCCTACACCCTGTGAAACAGCTGTTTGCAGTGGACGGGAAACTCTGGGAGTGACGGGGAGGAGTTGGTCAGCAGGGTTGCTGGCAGGTGAGAGTTGCTGGGGGAGCTTGGCTGCTGGTGGGTGCTGCTGTGCAGCAACTGCTAATTTTTCTCTGTGGATGTTCCAGCCCTGGAGCACCCATGGATTTGGTGCCTATGGTATGGTGTTGCAAATGCAGAGTTGCACTAGTTTGTATAGATGGCCTGGAGAACACCCTATAAAATTGAGACATCTGATCACACTATCCCACCCTGTCACAGGCCCCAAAAGCTTCGGACCAAAATCCCTATAAAGTCAAAATTCTAAACTATAAATCTTGAAAATAAAAAATTCAGAGAGGGCTGGTTTCCTTTACTGGTGTTTAAATGCTTTCCTCCACAAAATCATACTGTAGTAGCACGCTGGTACGAAAGTTGTGACAGTTGGATTTTCTCTGTCCTCATCATAATAGTTAACCCCTCGATAGTACTCATCACCATGTGTTCTTTGACAGGTTTCCATGCCCTGTTTAGGGTTTATGTCCTGCCCTCTGTTCCCATTTCCAGTTGTGTACAGGTTTGGTGTGGTTGGCCATTTTGAATTTTTTTTTATTATTATTTTTCTATGTTGGACACAGAGGAATGTTGTGTGCTTGTGATTTGTTTGATTTTTTAGAGAAAAAGTATGAAAGAATAGAAAGAGAGGCCTTAAAGGGAAGGAGTTTTTAAAAAAGAAAGATTGTTTGATTAGGTTTAGTAAAAAGAGATGTTGGTTATGAAAGAAAAAGTTTGAAAAGAGTGAAAAGGAATAGAAAATTTTTAAAAAAATGAAATAGAAAATATTTGAAATAAATTAAAAAAGCAAAAGATTTATTAAATAAAAGAGGAAAATATAAGGTGGATTGAGAGAGGTTGGTTATTAAAGAAAAGAAAGATTTTTGGTTAGGTTTATTAAGGAAAGAGGGTTTTAAAGTATAGAAAACACGAGTCACTTGCTGGAGGATTGTCTGCACTTTGATGTCTTCAAATCACAATTTGAGGACTTCAATAACTCAGACATAGGTTAGGGGTTTGTTACAGAAGTGGATGGGTGAGATTCTGTGGCTTGCATTGTGCAGGAGGTCAGACTAGATGATTATAATGGTCTCTTCTGACCTTAAAGTCTATGAATCTATGAGTCTATAAAGAAGAAAAAGAAGCACAGGGCAAAGAAATAAGGGTTTTAGAGAAACAAACAAAAAATAAAGCAGCAAGAGAGTCTGTGTTGCTGAACACATGCAGAGTGAAGCATCCTACCCCTACAGCTGCAGGTAGTGAAATGATAGCTGTTCTGGGTGGCAAGACTTGATAGGAAATTATGTTGGACCAATCAGAAGCTGTTTTACAACTTTGTCGTTGAACACATTTTTTCAGAAGCAGGCTATCGTGGAATAGATTATTTGAAAAACTCTAGCCAATGAGCATTTGACCATGTGTATAAAGCTGTGCATTTTTGTGAATGGTGGTTTTAAAATTGGGAGCCTAGACACTGCAGCCATGTCCTTTTACAAGATGCCTATAGATGTCCAGAAGCCCAAATTGTTTTTGGTGCCCCTAATTGTGTTCAGAAGTGACACCTCGTTTACACTTATTTTGCTAAAGAGACAGCTGCAATGCTGAACCCAGTGTTTCAGCCTGAAATAGAACCAAAGAACCAGGAAGACTTTATGGAGTTGTAGCTGGTTCTAAAAAAAGGAAAGGAATAGCATGTGAAAAAAATTGTTGCCGGCTTTGGAGAAAGCAGACTCGAAGGTGGAGGTAAGGTGATTTGTATTATTTTATAATAAAATGTTCAAAAATTATAAATGTTTTATATTTTATAGTTAAATATATTTGTGCTTTTTATAGGTAGGAATGGAAGAAGAACCTGTATATGGGGACATGGCAGCTGAGGGATCGTCGGAGGATAGGGATGCTGAAAGCCAATCGACTGATCATGAATCATGAAAAGATGGAAACATTGTTATGGTAAAAGCAACTGAAAGTTTTACCAGTTGTGAAAAAATTATTACAATTATGTGCTTAAAATAGATTTTTTTTGTTTTTCAGCAGATAACCGAGTCAGGACCATACAGGATCACAGCTCTAGTGTGTAGAGAGTGGCCATCAGATCCAGATCCAGAAATGCACGATGAGGTAAAAATGGCTTAAATTATTCTGAAAGAAAAAATATATATAAGGCGGGGTTTAATAACAGGGACCTGATACAGTTTCTGACGGCGCGACTGCTGGGGATGATGAGTCAAAAACAGACGAGGGTATGATTTAGGTAGCACAAGTAAATTGTTTGCTTTTTTTATTTTTAAAAGATTGCAACAAAGAATTTAAAACATTCTTTTTTCTCTGCTTTTGACAGACATCTTCAGAGGATGAAGAGGATAAAGAGAGATGTACTTTGAGAGGAATAACTGTGATATGAACCTGCTGGCTTCGCATGAAGCATGGTTTACTGTGAAAAGTAAGGAGGTTGATCAGCAGACCTGCAAAGATGACATTATGGCTGACATTATTAGGGCAGTTGTAGTAAAAACCAATTACCATTGTTTGAAAAGAGCTTTTTGAAAACTCTGCAGCATGTGTGAGAGAGGTTTCCAATGATCTCAGCCATGTCTGTTTGTCTCGGCATTGCTCAGAAACATTTCACCAGATTAAGATATATTTTTTCTCATCTGAACATGGTTCAGGTCCTAAATATAATTATGGTTGAAGCCTACAAACTGAAGCAGCTTAACATGACCATTGAAACTGTAACCAAAGCTGTCAAAACGATTAGAGAGGGAACAAAGACACTAGACCCATTGGTACTGCTGGTAGTTCTTTCAAAGAAGGTGTCAGCAGAAATTGGCTGATCGGTGTGTAGTATGGTCCATAAAATTAGTCCTAAAACTTTTTACGTGCCAGTTCCTTATCCTAAAGGTTAAAAAATAAAAGCCTGACTTTTGATTAAGATGCAATGTAAAATAAAAAAGACTTGTATAACCATTTGTTATATTCCTTTGCTTCTGTATTAAATACATTTTGTTTAGCCATATCCCATATTACTCTGCTTCTGCATCAAATAAAAACTAGTCTTTCAAAAAGTAAGATGTGTATAGCCAGTTCTGTATTAAACAACAGCAAAACTTGATTGTGTGTATATACGTGTTTTACAGTAAGACGAGTTATACATGGCAAGGTTGCTAAAGAAAATTACTTACTTTCCAGGGGAAGTTGGGAGTTCTGGTGGTGTAGCACCATCATTTCAGACCACTAAAAACACTGTAAAACTTTAAGCAGAAAGCAGTTGGAGCTTGGCTTGTGGATCAAGATACTTATACTTTACATAAACAGGCAAGAATTAAATTGAAAAGAAATGAAACGGTTGTGTCTGATGTGGACACACAAGGGCAGGCAGATTTGGTCGACATGGCCCCCTATTCTAACCACAACAATGGTCGTAAATATATTTTAATGGTGATAAGTATTTTGTGTAAATACGCCTGGGCAGTATCTCTAAAGAATAAGATCGGGGAGGAGGTCGCAAAGGTGTTTAAAGCTATTTTTAGACAAGGCTGTGTGCCTCAAAAATTACAGACAGATCGAGGATAAGAATTTTTAAACAAAGCTTTAAAGGCATTTGTGACATTCCCCTGATGTTATCTGGACTGGTAATCAGCTAGGTCACTCCAATCCTCAACTCTGGGAGCTGGCCTTACCCTGCTCTGCTGTGAGAACCCCCACTCCCAGGCTGTTCACACACAGCCTCTGGCACAGAGATAGGATGTGGCCTGCGGGACCCTCCTGCCCAGCCCCTGAGCTCCTGCTCCAGGATGCTCACCCCAGGCTCCTCCGCTGCAGTTCCTCTTCCCAGCAGCCTCAGCTTGCTCGTTCTGCTGCCGGAGCAGTGCTCTGGGCAGTGGGACTGTGAGCTCCTGGGGCAGTGCAGCCTGACTAGGTCTCTGTGCTGTGCGGTGTCATGGCTGGCTCCAGCCGAGCGGTGAGGCTGTCTGTCCTGGTGCTCTGGGGGAAGGGAGCAAGGGGGATTGGATAGACGGCAGGGGAGTTTGGGGTGATGGGCAGGGGAGTTTGGGGTGATGGTCAGAGGGCGAGGGTGTGGATGCTGTCAGGGGGTCAGAGGGTGGAGAACAGGGGGGTTGAATGGTGGCAGTCTGGAATGAGAGGAGGGGTTGGATGGGGTGGTAGGGGACAGTCAGGGGGCAGGGGTTCCAAGGGATGTCAGGGGACAGGGAATGGAGAGGTTGGATGGGGCAGGAGTCCCGGGGGGAGGTGAGAAGGAGAAGCGGTCAGATGGGGGCGGGTGGGGCCATGAATGGATGTTTGGGGAGGCATAGCCTCTGCTAACTGGATTTCCATACAATTTTGGAAACCCGATGTGGCCTTTAGGCCAAAAAGTTTGCCCAACCCTGCTCTAGCATGTAACCTGCTCCCAGCTACATGAGTGAGCACTTTCGGCCAGCCACTGCTGGGATTGTGCAACCGAATGACACTAGCCAATATCTCTGGTCCCAGACATGATCCTAGGAATCTCTGTCTTGCAGGGTCCATTATGTCTGCTGGAAACTTGTCACGGAGTGTGTGGGAGTCAGGGCCCTGCACCCTCCAGTTCCTGTGATTCACTGTGACTCTCAGCCAGCCAGTAAAACAGAAGATTTATTAGACGACACGAACACAGTCCAAAACAGAGCTTGTAGATACAGACAACAGGACTCCCTCAGTCAGGTCCATCTTGGGTGGCAGGGACCCTAGACCCCAGCCCTGGGTCTCCCTCCATTTCCCTAGCCAGCTCCAAACTGAAACCCCCTCCAACAGTTTCCTCCAACCACACCACCCAGCTCCTTCTCCAGCCTTTGTCCAGTTTCCCAGGCAAAGGGTGTCACCTGGATCCAACCCCTCCTGGGCTCAGGTATAATCCCTCAAGTGAAGTCACCCCCTGATATCCCATCCCCAATGCAGACAGTCCCAGTAAAACTCCCACGTCAATACTCCCCACTCCCTACTCCATCATAACACAGCAAGCTTATATGAGTTCATCAATTTAACAAGGAAACTGATATGTATCAGGCTTGTTATCCCAAGGAGAGTCTCTGGCATGCTTCAGTCCAAACAAACTGCTTCAGACAGAATAAACAAACAAATGTATGAATTACAAAAGATAGATTTTAAGTGATTATAAGTCAAAGCACAACAAGTCAGATTTGATCAAATGAAATAAAAGCAAAACGCATTCTAAGCTGATCTTAACACTTTCAGTGCCCTTACAAACTTAGGTGCTTCTCACCACAGGCTGGCTGGCTGCCCTTCAGCCAGGACATCCCCCCTGATCAGTGCTTCAGTCGCTTGGTGATGATGTCTGTAGATGGAGATGGAGGAGAGAGAGAGCATGGCAAATGTCTCTCCCTTTTCTCTCATCCTTTCTTCCCTCTTGGCTTTGCCTCCCCCCACCCTTCAGAGTCAGGTGAGCATTACCTCATCGCAGTTCCAAACTGACCAAAGGAAAGAGGGTGACTCCCTCAAGAGTCTAACAGATCCTTTTGTTGCTGAGCATGTGGAAAACCATCTACAGTGATAGTTTAAAATAAAGGTACCACAAGTGATTTTTAAGAAGTGGGATCACCTAAGAGTATTTAAAATGAAGGGTACTTTTGAAAAGAGATATCAGCAAACCTTTACCGTGAAATATTTATCATGTCTAGGATTTTATTATGAAGACAGTGGTATGTGTACACATTGAAAGATTACGGAGAAGAGGAAGTTGCAGGATCTTTTTATCCTGGAGAATTACAAAAAAGGAAACCCTAACCACGACTGCGTTTACAGGGTAGAAAATATTCTGGTGAAGAAAAGACAGAGAAGAAACGAGTATTTTTTGGGTGAAACGGAGACCATAGGCTGAAAAATGTAACAGTTGGATTAAAGCGTCTCAATTTTAGGACCTCTAATAAAGGGAACAATGACTGAAGGGCTTTTTTTTTTCATGTTCTTACCTAGCAACACCTGTGCAGGGGCTTTTCCTCAAAATATTAGTTCCAATTTTACAATACAACTGGACAAGCCTTTAAATTTGAGCGGTTATTGGAATGTTGCTTTATCAGAAATTCATTATTGTCATTCGTGGAATACAATCCCTCATGATATGCTGTTGGTGATAGTGTCAAAAAAAGAATCCCTATACTACTATGTAAAATTTGGTTATTATCAAGCATTCAGCATTTAGTAGAGAACATCAACGAGAGCATCGACAAAGATTCTGAGAAACTGGAGGTCAGCATCATTTACAACATGATAACTAGAAGGGTTCAATTAAAAGCAAATGAAAAGTACTTTTTTTCCACATGGGGAGAATTGGCAGCAATATTGGAAACGATTCCAAATGAACTGCAGACATTACTGGGGTCGTTAACTCTTTATACATGTACATGGACATAGTAGAACATCAGTTAGTGGGGGACTACTACGTGCCGATGTTGCGCTGTGTTCCCATCCGGAGCAATGCTCAAACCACTGAACTATCTCTCCCTGCTGCTGTATGTGTGCTGCGAAGTAGTAGAAGAAAATGGGTCAGACACTGACGATGATGCCAGGGTTGCCCAAACAAACTACTCCATCACCACCTTTTTTAACCAGCTGGATATCACGCTAGGCAACCATCTTATCGGCCAAAGCAACAATTGTTACTCTTACAGAACCTTGATAGAGCTGATTCTGAACTAACCTAACCAAAAATCTTTCTTTTCTTTAATAACCAACCTCTTTCAAGCCACGTTCATAATTTCCTCTTTATTTAATAAACCTTTTACTTTTTAAATTTATTTCAAAAATTGTCTTTTCTTTCATTCTTTTCAATTTTTTCTATTCTTTTTTACTCTTTTCATACTTTTTCTTTCATAATCAACATCTCTCCTTACTAAAGCTAACCAAACAATCTTTCTTTTATTTAAACTCCTTTCCTTTAAGGCCTCTCTTTCTATTCTTTCATACTTTTTCTCTAAAAAAATAAACCAAATCACAAACACACAACATTCCCCTGTCCAACATAGAAAAATATTTTTTCCCCAAAATGGCTGCCTGTGCCAAACCTGTACATGACTAGAAATGGGAACGGAGGATGGAACATAAACCCTAAACAGGGCATGGAAACCTGTCAAAGAATACACATGCTGATGAGTACTATCGAGGGGTTAACTACTTATGATAATCCTCATGTGATTGTTGAGGACACTCAGGTGATGCTTGGAGAGAGTAAGCATTGCTTATCTGCTGTTCCATAGTTCAAAATCAAAACTCAGCTATGGCTTTTGATCTCTTTACATCTTCCTTGCAATCCACATCTGTTTGCATGATTGCCTCCACATTGCCAATTCATAAATATTGTTATGACATCTTTTTTTTGTAGCATCAATGGTAGGCTCTGTGTTTTACAGACAGTCAATGGGACATGGCCATGGCCCCAAAGTGCTTACAGCCTTGATGTGACAATCTACATACTTTTGCTACATTCTAAATAGAATAAATTAGCCACCTCTGCTACAGCAATAAGGGAGTGTAAGGAGAGTTAGGATAAGCTCTACCCTGACATCTGGTGGTGAATTATGGGGAGTGTGGAAAAGAACTTTGGGGCTGATCTTGTTTGCATAGGTACACCCACCCTGCCTAGCATGAACCCATGGCTGCCCCAAATGGTCACTTTGACAGCTGTGGGATCCCCAATTTCTCTGTTACTGGGGCAGGAGGAATAAAGTGTTGTTACTCTGATTATGTGAATGAAGGGCAATAAAATTGTTTTATGACAGAGGGTCTCACCATCAACTAAGTAGCACTCGCTAGACAAGGGACATGGATTCCAAAACCCAGTGAACTGAGAGAGATTGGGGGTAGGTATGTGTACCTGAGGGTACAGGTCCCTTTTAAGGGCCTGGGACACCAATTGCACCTTCTACTCTCTCCACTGTTGAATAGCAGAGCTAATTTTGATTCCATTAGGAATCTAGCTAGAGGCTGTTGAACTGAATTCACTTTGGGCCAATAGTACTGGGGCTCCCTCACTACAAGCTGAAATCACTAAAAGAGCTAAGCTTACTGAGTGCCGTGTTAACTAGGGGGGGATCCTGAAGATATATCACTAAGAGGCTGGCAGAGCGGAGCAGTTTGCAGGGCGGTTGGAGCGGTCCATGGAACAGTGAGCAGAGTGGAGCTGAGCAGTTTGTGGGGACGGCTGGTGGAGTGGAGCGGCTGGCAGAGCAGAGTGAGTGAGACAGTTGGAGTGGCCCACGGAGCAGAGCAGAGTAGTTTGCGGGGACGGCTGGAGGAGCAGAGTGGCTGGTGGATTGGAGCCATTTGTGATACAGGCTGCAGCAGAACTCCACGGAAAGGCGGGGCAGTCAGCCTTGGATCACGTAAGGTGCCCCTTAACACCCCATGTGCCTCCCCCCATTTCCACTCAGGCTGTGGGGGGTAAAACTCTGCAGATAAACTTTTGAACTCTGGAGCGGCACTGACCAGGGACAGAGACTTTTGGGTTGTTGGACTTTGGAGTGATTGGACTTAAGACCCTGAGGGGGAAAAGGCCATTGCCAAAATTTACTTGGAGGTGGGTATTTTGCTCATGGTTTGTGTTATGAATCCTTTTTGTGGTGTTTCCCCAATATGATGCCACATTGTTTCCCTCCTTTATTAAAAGGATTTTGCTACACTCAGACTCCGTGCTTTCGAGAGGGGAAGTATTGCCCCTTAGAGGCGCCCGGGGGGTGGTATGTAATTGTCCCAGGTCACTGGGTGGGGACTTGAGCCGGTTATGCATGGTGTTATTGAAACGGAATCCCTGGATACTGAACCCGGCCCTTGTTGCTGCCAACTCAGAGGGGCAGAAGGATTACATAGGCACAAAGTGATGACATGTTGTTGCTGCTTTTTCTGCATATTCAGACACTGCATCTGCTTCAGAGGAAGAATCCCTGCCAGACAAAAAACAGAGAAATGAAACTAATAGAATCAAGAGATAGAAAAGACGTATTAGATCTTCTGGTTAGTCTGCCTGCCAGTGCAGCGTGGTTCTCTTATGTAGATTTACTAGAGTTTTGTACTATCTCATTTCAAATGTGCCAGGTATTCTACATTGTCCTCATCTCCTTCTAAAATGGGTTTGAGGTCCCTGCACTTATGAGGCAGAGGATTAATCATTCCAAAGACTAATTCCCTCTCTATACTCAACAGGGGGAGCTGCAACAAACATGTGCACTGAACCTGGGGGCCAATAGGGTGAAATTTATGAAGCTCAGAGGCAGAGCATTCTCACGGGAGGACATTCGGCTATGGAATTCTCTGTGGCTGGAAATCAGGACTATCTTGATTCTAGCAACATTCGAAGTATGGTCCACTTCTTTATGCAGTCCTTCTCTCAATAACATATCATAGATCCAAGTTCAGCAACGTACTTAAGCATGCCTAACCTTAAGCAGGTGAATAGACCCATTGAATTCAATGAGAAGTTAGGAAAAAATAACTGGAAATAAGACACAATAAGAAAATGGGAGCAGCATTGCCCATTGCTTAGGACTGAGACTCAAGAGAAATAGACTCTATTCCCAGGTCATAGAATATCAGGGTTGGAAGGGACCTCAGGAGGTCATCTAGTCCAACGCCCTGCTCAAAGCAGGACCAACCCCAACTAAATCATCCCAGCCAGGGCTTTGTCAAGCCTGAACTTAAAAACCTCTAAGGAAGAAGATTCCACCACTTCCCTAGGTAACCCATTCCAGTGCTTCACCATCCTCCTAGTGAAAAAGTTTTTCCTAATATCCAACCTAAATCTCCCCCACTGCAACTTGAGACCATTACTCCTTGTTCTGTCATCTGCCACCACCAAGAACAGTCTAGCTCCATCCTCTTTGAAACCCCCTTTCAGGTAGTTGAAAGCAGCTATTAAATCCCCCCTTATTCTTCTCTTCTGCAGACTAAACAATCCCAGTTCCCTCAGTCTCTTCTCATAAGTCATGTGTTCCAGCCCCCTAAATCATTTTTGTTGCCCTCTGCTGGACTCTTTCCAATTTTTCCACATCCTCCTTGTAGTGTGGGGCCCAAAACTGGACACAGTACTCCAGATGAGGCCTCACCAGTGTCGAATAAAGGGGAATGATCACATCCCTCGATCTGCTGGCATTGCCCCTACTTATACAGCCCAAAATGCCATTAGTCTTCTTGGCAACAAGGGCACACTGTTGACTCATATCCAGCTTCTCGTCCACTGTAACTGCTAGGTCCTTTTCTGCAGAACTACTGCCTAGCCACTCAGTCTCTAGTCTGTAGCAGTGCATGGGATTCTTCCGTCCTAAGTGCAGGACTCTGCACTTGTCCTTGTTGAACCTCATCAGGTTTCTTTGGCCCAATCCTCTAATTTGTCTAGGTCTCTCTGTATCCTATCCCTACCCTCCAGCGTATCTACCACTCCTCCCAGTTTAGTGTCATCTGCAAACTTGCTGAGGGTGCAGTCCACGCCCTCCTCCAGATCATTAATGAAGATATTGAACAAAACTGGCCCCAGGACTGACCCTTGGAGCACTCCGCTTGAAACCGGCTGCCAACTAGATATGGAGCCATTGATCACTGCCCGTTGAGCCTGACGATTTAGCCAGCTTTCTATCCACCTTATAGTCCATTCATCCAGCTCATATTTTTTTAACTTGCTGGGAAGAATACTGTGGGAGACCGTATCTGGTTAGTCTGCCTGCCAGTGCAGTATGGTTCTCTCATGTCGATTTACTAGAGTTTTGTACAATCTCATTTCAAATGTGCCAGGTATTCTATATTGTCTTCATCTTCTTCCAAAATGGGTTCTGCCACTTGACTCCAGGATGACCTCGGGCAAGTCACTTCATGCCCCTGTGCCTCAATTTCCTCCATCACTGATATGTACTATTATAAAACACATATGACTGTTTCCATAGGCTGTATGTCACATGTAAGTGTCTGAGAGAGCTGGTCAGTTCTTGCTTCCAAGTTTTGATGGTCACACTAGTTTTCAATATTCTAAAATCCAGAATTTATTTATTGTCAAACACACGGTATTAGCAACTTCCTGATCCATTTTGTTCCAAACCTCATTACAGTCTATTCCCAGAAGGCATGAAAAGTACTAAATAGCTCAGGATTTCCAGTGTTTTCCAAACAGAATTTATAGATATGAGAATGCGAATTGTGCATTTGGGGAAAACTCCAAAACAGTGACAAATGCATTGATTGGGGGTAAGGGCTTTGGGACATTTTGTGGGTAAATCCCTCTAGATTTTCTTAATAAGAGTCAGGGAATAGTTTAATCTGTGCGTAATTGCAGTACTGCATCTGGATATATTTGTTGAATATTGAGGGATTTAGAGACACGAAGCAGAGCATCATTCCAATCCTTGTCTGCAATTTCAATCCCCCATCTTTATTCCGGGTTTATGGAGTGGCATGGCAATTTTGTGTCCAATGCTGACAGCAGGAAAGAACAGAATCAAGTTATGAATTATTTAGGATTAGTGGTTAATTCTAGCAGCTTTTCAATATTGACTGGTTGAGAGGGGAAGAGAGCTTGATATTGCTTCAGATATGAAACCACAGAACTGGAGAAATATACATGTTAAAAAAAATCTTGTTTGACTTTTCCCCTTCTTAATGGCATCCTGGTAGTCCTAGAAACAGACGTCTATTTTAGATTTATTTATACATGGCTTAATTATTTATTTATACTGGCTAATTTTTTGCAAGTATATCAAAATAATGTTTTAATAAAGGGTTCAGTCCTGCAAGATGCTGAGTACTCAGATCTCATCCAGCAAACAGATGCTTAACAGTCCCTGCCCAGTGGAGGTTATCACCTGAATAGGCAAGACAGAGAGGGACTCAGAGTGGAAGTGACTTGCCCAAGGTCACACAGAGCATCAGTGGCAGAGCTGGGAGTATACTCCAGGTGCCCTGATTCTCAATCCAGTGCATAGGTGCTGACTCCATGGGTGCTCCTGGAGCAGCAACGGGGAAAAATTGGTGGGTGCTCAGCACCCACCGGCAGCTCCCTGCCCCCTGAGCCCAGCTCACCTCTGGGCCGCCTCTGCCTCCTTCCCTGAGCGCGATGTGTGCCTGCTTTCCCCCCACTAGCTCCTAGTGCTTGCACCATGAAACAGCTGTTTTGTGTGGCTGGGAGGGAGAGGGGGAACACAGTGCACTCGGGGAAGAGGCAGGGCCAGGCGGGGATTTGGGGAAGGGGTCCAATAGGGGCAGGGAGGGGGCAGAGTTGGGGCAGGGACTTTGGAGAAGGGTTTGGAATGGGAGCGGGGCAGGGGTGGGGAAAGGGTGGAGTTGGGGAGGGGCCAGGGGCTGGGGAGTGTGAGCACCCACAGGTGGAGGGGGTAGCTGGCACCTGTGACCAGTGCCCTAGCTGCTGGAGCAGTGTTCCTCCATGAGTGGCTCATGACCTCCAGGGAGGTTATGAAAGGCAATCAGCAAGGGCTGCAAGCTCTGAAAATTTTACTACAGTCTAAAGTCAAGAAAACCTTGCTCCCCTATACTTCAAGGTCAAATATTCTCCATAAACCTCTCTCAAGACACACAAATTATCTAAGCTTAGCATTATTAGCATAGATACATAGTTTACAAATGTGATGGGGTGGGGATGAGAAATTTTTCTGCAACAAAGAAGGGGACACCCACCTGAAAAAGTCTGAGACCTACTACACTGGAACATCCTACCTCTCTTGAACAAAAGATG
The DNA here is from genome assembly GCF_007399415.2 of Gopherus evgoodei. Taxonomy (NCBI): domain Eukaryota; kingdom Metazoa; phylum Chordata; order Testudines; family Testudinidae; genus Gopherus; species Gopherus evgoodei. Next base: position 2,195,397 of record NC_044327.1, read on the forward strand.
AAGAATGAATGGAAGATGTGCCTCCATTCAACAAAGTGTTTTTTTCCTCGTACTCAGCAGCCCTGGCTTCTATTCTCGGCTCTGCCACTGGATGTCCTTGGGCAAGTCATGCTTCTCTGTGTTTCGGTTTCTCCACTGGGAAAATGAGGATAATGATACTGCCCTCCTTTGTAAAGTGCTTTGAGATCTACCGATGAAATATGCTATATAAGACCTATCGTTATATTATTATTAGCCTCAAAATATTTGTGACAATTTGGGCTTTATTGCAATTCACTTTACATTTTACTAGTGTTTAGCGATTCTCATGACACAAAACCATAGATCTGAGTACCACCCCCAGCTTTGGAGTGTTTTAAATCTGCCAGCTGTGTTTTTAGCTTGGATTCGTCTTTACTATCAATATTTAGTCTCATGGGACCTAATTTTGAGATTCCCTACTTAGTTTTTTTTATTCAGATTTTACTCAGGCAAGATCCCATTGGCAAGACTGATAAATCTGTACTAATTGAAAATAACCCTGTGGAAATCAATGAATATATTCCAATGTCTAAGGACTCCTCATATGAATATTGTCTGATGTATCAAGTTCTAAGTACCTTGGGATTAGTACTGGCTTTGAATGACTGCTGTTGGAATGCAAGCGCAAACTGAAGGGGACAGACACTTGGCACAACAACATACATTTCTGGTGTCACTGTGGGTAGCAAAGAATAATTCTGGAACAGTCTCCAGACTGGTGAATCTATAAGCCCATCAGAAAAGAAGCTCACAAGGAGGAAATTACCAATCCTTCTTACTACATGTCTGTAACAAGGATCATTTCTGCCTTCTGAAGAAACAGACATCTTCCTTGTTCAGACCTGCTCACGTAACAATTACTTCCTGCTCAGATCGAACTGAAACATCTACTCCTTCACTTGCCCTTTCTTTCTATTGTCTCTTGACCTTTGCAAAATGTTGTTTCTTTGAAACAGATATTGAGACATAGCTTAGCTGTGGTGTAACTGCTTTGCACAGCTACACTACAAACATACTGACATCATGCCTCCCTGGAAAAGAAAAGTATATAGAAGGTGAAATACAAAACTGGCCTGGCTTTTATAATAATTATTTTTAAAAGCATGCCAACAATGACAACTGCCAAACACACAAAATATGTAAACCCAAATGTGGATTTTTGAGAGCAGGCAAACTGAAATTCAACAAAACGCTCGGTCAAAATTACATCCAGCTCTTACCCACTGTACACCGTAAGGGTTTTGTGAAGCTTATCTAGTGCTTGGAGAATCTCAAATGATAGGTGCTACAGAAACACAAGAAAGGGCTCAATTTTAGCTCTGACACCAGCCCTCAGTAATGGGCAGCATATGGCTCTACTGCCTCAGGAGCAGAAATAATGTGTCAGACATTTACTGGCGTAGATTACTTCCCCTCCCTCACAGCAGCTCAACTGGGTTGGCCAGCATATGGTGAGCAGAGACAAGCGCCATCTACTTCCCTCCTTTTCCTGCATGCCTGCTTCTGAAAAGAGGTAGAAAGCAACCCCACGGAAACTTCTTTATCCCCATGCACAGATGGCAAGGCAGATAGTTCACAAGTGGAGTGTGTATAAATTAACTGAGCTCAGATTCATCCATTATTGTCAGACATTGATTCCAGGTAAACAGGGAAGGATGTTCTAACTGTCACGATTTTCTGCTGCTCTAAAATATTCCACAGCTGGAGTACAGAGTTATTAAAGCTGTCTACATCAGTGGTCCACAAACTTTCTCTCACACCCCCGCTTACCTGTAACAGAATCTGTCCGTTCCCCTCCCCAGAGAGCTGCGGTCAGGAGCGGGGCCAGGCTGGGGTCAGGAGCCAAGGGGCTGCAGTCAGGGCCAGGGGCCGTGATCAGAGCTGGGAGCTGGGGGGAGGGGAATGGCCTTGGGGGCTGGAGTTGTGGCTGGGGCCATGGCCAGAAGTAGGGCCATGGTACAGTGTACATCAGGGTCCAGGAACGGTGATTTCCCCTGCCTCTGCAGCTACTCACCATTTTGGGGGTCTTGTGGCTCATGTGTGCTTGCCTGGGGTCAGCCAGTTAGTGACAGGTGTGAGAGTACTGGCTGTGTTTCAAAGCACTGAATCAGTGTTGTCTGTGTTGCACAGAATACTGCTTCTGTAAAATGTTGCATTTAAACTTCACAGAGATGACCTTGGGAGCCCAGCCTACTTCTTTGTTATCGGAGGCTGAACGGCTGCGCAGAATTAGAAAGTGAGGATTTTCTCCATGAGGTTATGATGCACTCTGCCACCGAGAAACAGGAATTGAAGGAGTGGCAGGACAGCGCGAAGAGGGAATGAAAGGAGAACGCAGCACACCAGAATGAAGCCACAGAGCAGCTCTTAAACGTTATGGAGCGCCAAGCAGACACACTCCAGGCGATTGTAGCTCTGCAAAGCAGACAGCTCCGTGCCCGCCCTCTCCTGCAGCTGCTGTCACAAAACTCTTTCCCATGCTCTCCCCCACACACACACACAACGCAAACACACTGTTATCAACCTCCTGGCTCCAGTCTACACCTGCAGCATTCCACTCCTCCCCCCGTCACAGTCCAGCACAGTGGACTCCCACTACCCGCTGCACTCCACACCCATCCCTCTGCAGTTTGGCCCTGCTGAGTACAGCACCCACCACGTTATACTCCTAAGGAGAAGGTTGGATATGATCCCTGGACATACACAAATCTGTAGCCATCCCAGAACACCACCTCCTTCTGGGACCTTCCTTTCTCTCATCCTCCTCACTGGTGATGTCTTTTTTGTGTTTGACTCTCTCCTCGGTTGTTGTCTTTCAATAAAAGAATTGTGATTGTTTGAAAACAATCTTTATTCTATTAAGCGAAAGCAAAAAGAGCACAGCAAAGCAACACACAATTATGTTAAACCCACATATTGCATCGTCTGCACCAATCACCTCCTAGCATTACAAGCACTGCACTCCTGAGCACAGCAACAAATCTTAGTGGCTTTCAGCTTCAAATTGCTACCTCAAGGCATCTCTGATCCTTATGGCCCCACACTGTGCATTTATAATAGCCCTAGTCTCTGGCTGGTCACACTCAGCCTCCAGGCACGGAGCCTCTGTGGTCCAGCCCGGAGTGAAGCTTTCACCCTTCCCTTCACAAATATTATGGAGTGTACAGCACGCGGCTATAAGCATAGGAATATTGTCATTGGCCATATCTAGCTTCCCACAGAGGCATCGCCAGCAGGCTTTTCAACAGCCGAAAGCATACTCCAGTCATTCTGCACTTGTTCAGCCTGTTGTTGAACTGCTCCTTGCTGCTGTCAAGTTGCCCCGTGTATGGCTTCATGAGCGACGGCATTAAGGGGTAGGCAGGGTCTCCCAGGATCACAATGGGCATTTTGACTTCACTCATGGTGATCTTCTGGTCTGGGAAGAAAGTCCCTGCTTGCAACTTCTTGAATACAACATACGACATGCATCCGACGAAGTGGGTATTCACCCACAAAAGCTCATGCTCCAAAACATCTGTTAGTCTATAAGGTACCACAGGACTCTTTGCTGCTTGAATACAACAGTGTTCCAAAAGATGTGTGGGTCATGCATCTTTCCGGACCAGCCTCCATTAATGGCTGTGAAATGCCCACAGTGAGCCACAAGTGCCTGGAGAACCATTGAGAAATACCCCTTGCAATTAATGTACTCGGGGGCTAGGTGGTCTAGTGCCAGAATTGGAATGTGTGCACCATCTATCGCCCCTTTGCAGTTAGGGACGCCCATTTGTGCAATGCCATCCACAATGTCATGCACATTGCCCAGGGTCATGGTCTTTAGGAGCAGGATGTGATTAATGGCCCTGCACACTTCCATCAACACGATTCCAATGGTCGACTTTCCCACTCCGAACTGGTTAGCGACCAATTGGTAGCAGTCTGGCGTAGCCAGCTTCCACAGTGCTATCGCCATGTGCTTCTCCAGTGACAGGGCAGCTCTCATTCTTGTGTCTTTGTGCCACAGGATGGGGGCGAGCTCATCACGCAGTCTCATGACTGTGGCTTTCCTCATGTGAAAGTTCTGCAGCCACTGCTTGTCAGCCCAGATGCGCATCACGATGTGATATCCCACCAGTCGGTTCTAGTTTCCTGAGCCCCAAAGCAGCGTTCCACTGTGGTCATCACCTCCGTGAAAGCCACAAGTAATCTTTTGTCGTAGCTACTACGCGTGGTGAGATCAACATCACACTCCTCTTGCCTTTGTAGTTTAAGGAATAACTCCACTGCCACTCATGACGTGTTGGTCAGTGCGAGCAGCATTCTTGTCAACAGCTCGGGATCCATTCCTGCATCCTGAAGAGGAAGGGTGTGCAGTACACAAACTGTTGAAAGATGGCACCAAATGCGGACAGAAGCACAGGGATTGCTGGGATGTGAAGCAATGGATCACTGGGCATTGGGACAGGACCCAGGATGCCCGGCAGTTCCCTCCACCTTCCCACAACTCTTAGCAGCAGAACAGCAAGAGGTGCTCTCTGAGATAGCTGCCCAGAGAGCACCTCTCTGAATAGCATTGCAAGTGCCACAAGTGTGAACACGCTATCGTGCAGGCAGCAGTCAGTGTGAACACACAACAGCGGTTTCCCTTCAATGCTCTTTGAGAGGCACTGTAACTCTGCCCGTGTAGACATGCCCTAAAAGGGTCTTTGTGTGCATTAGCTTAATATGCTTTGGAAGTGAACTAAAGCTAAACTACCTGAGGACACATTTAGTGCACAGTAAAAGTGTCCACATGGAGAACTAGTGCAGAGTAGCTAGTGCATTTTTAATTTGCACCGTAGCTTACTAAGCACTAACTTCCCCATGTAGACAAGCCCTGAGTTTCACAATATTTGATGGTTTGCTGAAAGCCCTCACTTCTGGAGTCATGGGAATGTGCAAAAATTTTTACCCCAATCAAGAAGGCCTAGGTACTTCCAGTGTAAGATCATAAAATGAGCCAGTTTTCATTTGAAACAGGGCCTAAGTTCAAATCTTTCAACAAACCAGGCAAAACCAGGTGAGAGGATTTAGATTCCACTGCAAGCACTTTACACTGATATAATTAATTTTCATACTGAACCCAGCATTAAGCAACAAGAGAGGTTGCACGTTCCATCTTCTTTTCCATTTGTTCTCTTCTTTAGCTAGTTATACGCAGCCTCCAGTCATTGCTATATAGAGCTAATTAGATGGCAATGCATGTTGTCTTTAGCAAAGTACGGTTGTTAGTTTTAATTTAAGCAGTTTCCAAATCCAGCTGTGTCTAAACCACAACAATCTTATTACCAGCTCAAACCTTTGCTTCCCACCTCATGCACAATGCTTTGATTATCTTATTTTCTGCAACATTGTCTTCTACCTTGAAAAGCACTATTTGCTGGGCAGGTTAACTTGGATCACAAATGCACAAATTGTTCAGCAGCAGTCAATTAAATGCCATAGTAACCTGCTGCTTTTAATTATCCTTCCTTGCACCATAACAGCTGTGAAACACAAAGGGACAAGCCAAATGTAATTTAAATACTGTGAAATGCTCCAGATGTAGCCATACTGCGCCAGGTGTATATTTTTAATGTATAACTTGACGTTTTACCCCATTAACACTTTTCTTTCCCTCTAGAAAAATCTACTTACAAAATATAGGTTCATAGCCATGAAAACTGAAGTACATGCCCATGCTCATGTCCCTCTTCATTTTTATGCCTATAATCGGAGTGTATATACATCAAGGGCTTTTCTACTTCCCTCTGGGTACAAATATTAATTATGGAAATTTCTGCTACTGCTTTGAACCAAAGCCACACCACATTTAGGACCTGATCCAAAGCCCATGGCAGTCAATGGGAGTCTTTTGTTGATTTCTATGGACTTTGGATCTGGCCTTTCAAGGCTTAACCATAGGTTATATTAGACTGATGCAGTACAAACACGCTCACACTGCGTGTGTGCGCACACACACACACACATACACTTTCCTCCAGCATTCACAGATTTTGAAGATACAAAGTACAGCATTTTTTTGCATCTCTTTCTCTTTTTTTTACTTCCACAATCACGGCCTCAGAGCCTTTGCTGATTACCTAACACTATGTATGTCGCACTGTCCACACAGCATTCAGGGGCTATTTTTATAGGGAATTCAAGAACCTCTTGTATAATACAATAGAAATGAGCTGCCAGCTAGACAGGCCTGCTTTATTATAATGTATTTTCTCACACCATAATCTGAAACTCATACTGCATGATCTGGTGATCATGTATAAAAAACCCAGCTGTCCTTTAAAGTGTTCCATAAAGGGGGAAGCCATACAGCCTTAGATCTCAGAATAACGAAAAATAAAGACAGTCATTTTGTTCTATTATGTTGATCTCTATCCTTCTTGTTTGACCTGTAAAGAGATGTACCTGACACTAGGGGATGATATAACATCCTTAGTGGATGCATAGTTGAATTGGTAAGTTTGACCAATAAATAGCAACTGCTAATAGGACTGGGAAAACTCTGAAGAGAAGAATCCCAGCCAGCCAGGGGCTAGTATGTGTAAAAGAACCAGGATATTATTATGGCATATGCAGGTCTGAAACAAAGGAGAGGCTGGTCTGTCTTCTGCACACTGCACCTTTGAAGGTAGAGAAGTTCCCCACCTCTGCTGCCATTTTGTGTTTCTGTTCAACTAAAGAATGGTACAGAGAGACAGATTGTCTCTGGCATTTGCAAGGGCCTAGGGAGGAATTATGGGGGACACAAAGACTGCGGCTTTATGCACCATTAGGGGCATTTGTCCTTCAAAGAAACAGAATCATGAACTCACTGCCTTTGTGAAGACTACACTTGGGAGAATAGGCTTCCCCTCCTACAGGAAGCTGCTTTAACTATCAAAGGACTCTGGATGGCACCAGAGCACATATCCAGCAGCAGTGGGTTTAGGGATCATGCCACAGTCCTTCCCTGAGGCACATTCCCACCTAGGCTCTATGGGATAGAATGGAGCCACACTACTCTCTGAATGGCAGTGTCTAAAAATCCAACCTAGCCCAGTGACAGTGACATTCTACATTCCATCTTGTGGGGACTTACCATCTATTCATCCTCTCCTCGCTGTTTTCCCTCATCTAGAAGGAGAGTCTTTGGGAGGGAACAAGCAAGATCTGATTTTTGTGTCTGGAAAATAGAATAGTCAGCACGTCAGTTTGACAAGTTTTTGTTTCATGACTTCATCATCATCACATAATGCTGCACATATGGCAGGATGAGTGAGTGGAGATGTAACTGCAGCATGGCTGAAAAGACGGTCCAGAAGACCTTGTTCTTAATGGCCAGCCATGGAGAGGGGAAGGCAGGAGGAGTTTTGCTGGATTTGGTAGGCAGAAGAACAGAATTACTGGGATAATTTGATAATTTCAAAATGTTTCGTTTCAAGTTTGGCCTTTTCTCCTTTTAACTCTTTTAGGCTACATTTACTAAAATTGCAAGATAAAAAGTCCCATTTCAACAATTATGAAACTTTTCTCCCAAAAATTTAGTTTGGAGATGTCTCCGAACCAGACCTACTTCATGAACAGTCTAAGTTTTGACAAATCAAGCGTGTGTGTGTGTGTGTGTGTGTGTGTGTGTGTGTGTGTGTGTGTGTGTGTGTGTGTGTGTGTAAAAGTTTTTGTTGAAAAACTCCCAGCAAGCTGTAGCTCAATGCTCCAAATTTTGAAATTGAGAAAATTATGGAAAAAAGAAAAATTATGATTCTCCTCCTTCCCCCGTTTTTTGAGCAGTATTAATCAGTAGATTCTCAGCATTTGTGGACTTACATAAAGCCCGTGATCAGAACCATCTTGTCTGGGCCAGAGGCGCACACAGATCACTTCTCTGGCAGAGGCAGAGAAAGATCATGGTCTAAAAAGAAGGGACTTCTAAGTAAAGAGAGAAGTCTTTTTTAAAACCAAAACTCCTCTGAGTCCTGTTCAGATAGATCGGCTGAAGGACCTGAAGTTTGTGGTGATGCACTGAAAGATGAGTAATGCATGGGTGATGAAGTACTCTTCTATTCAGAAGTAACTAACGGATTAATGTGATCCTTGAATGCATAAACAGGGTACTTTCGAGTAGGAGTAGAGAAGTTATTCTATCTCTGTATTTGGCACTGGTGCTACTGCCGCTGGAATACTGTGTCTGGTTCTGGTGTCCACAATTCAAGAAGGATGTTGCCAAACTGGAGAGTGCTCAGAGAAGAACCAGGAGAATGGTTCAAGGATTGTAAAACATGCCTTATAGTGGTAGACTCAAGAAGCTCAATCTATTTAGCGTAACAAAAAGAAGGATAAGGGGTGATCAATATGCTCTGGCCATACTTGGGGCAGCTAGCCCCTCCCACCACCCATGGTGTGGTGGCTACTCTATTTTTAGCATGCTAGGTAGATCATTGCTAGCAAAAATACGTTTCCTCAAGCTGGGAAACGCACCTCCAGCTTGAAGTGCAGACATACCCAAGACACATATTTGATACAAACTCTTCAGCCTAGTAAACAAAGGTGTAACAAAAGCCATGGCTGAAAGCTGAATAAGACAATTCAGACTGGAAACAAGGGATATATTTTTAACAGTGTGGGTAACTAGCCATTGGAAAACTTACAATGTTTATGGTGGACTCTGGATAATTGGTAATTGTAAAATCAAGAGTGGATTTTTTTTTCTATGAGCTATGCTCTGTTCAAACGGGAGTTAATTCTGGGAAGTCCTGTACCTGGGTTATAGAGGAGATCAGACTAGATGATCGCAGTGGTCCCTTTGGCATTGGAATTTATGAATCTATTAGCTGGGTGCCTCCATGCTGAGACACAATTTGGCTAAATTCTGCCTTTAGACCTGCTACCTTCAAGGTCTACTTATCCCAGTGCAGTGTCATTGACTTCCCTGAAGGTGGATGGGGCACAAGTCAGCACAAAATATTAGTCTGGAACTGACTTTTCAAAAAAAGTTCAGTTTGACTCCAGATAAAGGAGAAACTTAATTATTAAAAAAAAAAAAAGACTGGAGATTGTTGAATCTGGTTTTAAATAAGTTTATTTTGGAATGAAGAACATGAGAAAAAAGGACTGTCTTGTGATATTTCACTATCATCACATCATAAATCAGAAAACTTGGAAGCAGCTCTTCCATTTTTATATGTAAAAAAATCAAACAACTTTATGGATTAATTACTGAAGCTAAGATGCTGCTAGAATGCACGTGAACCATGCCAAAGGCACAAATGTTCTGATCATGTACATTTTTCTTAGCTCATGATGTGCTGCCAGTTAAGGCATTTTTACAGTCTTCCCTGCCCCCCCTTTTTTTTTTTATAAAAGAGGCTGATACAAATGGAAAATTGTTGTAAGGAGTGATATTTGAAACGGCAATGTTGAGAACAAAGCCACAGAGAAGAGACAGTTGTGTCTTTTGCCTTGTGCAGAAAGTCCAAGTAAATGACAGTGAAATCAAACAAGAAATAAAACAAAGGGTCATTTACGTTATGAGAAGTTTCTCAGTAAATCAGAGTGCAAAGCTACACTTTTTATTACCCAGATAAATGCCTGCTTTGGTAAACATGTGTGAAACTGATTCTAGTACATATGGAATCAGATCTGCAGTCCCTGCTAAGATCCATTTGCAAGGGGACCTTAAACCAGCACTAAGAGGGATGATGAGGAGTCCCCTGATACAGAAGAATCCTGTGTTTGCATAAAGTCATTATATCCAGCTTTCCATGAGCTCCTCCTAGATCTTCCATGACAGTAGAAGCAAGTCTGTCAGATGGAGGTGGAGCACAAACATTCTGGGGCAGGAAGGGAACGCGATGGGAAATCTCATACCAATCTTACACTGGAGGAACAGCTCCTAGAGACCTATTCAAGCCAGTACAATTTAGAGCAGCTCTGTGACTGCTTGAATGGCAAGATTTGGTCCCAGTGATTGTCATGGTACCTTGTCTCTGCTCCCACATCACAACCTTCCAAAATCATGAATAGGTAGTGGAACTAACACAGTCAAAATACTGCTGTTCTCCCAGTGCAGTCCTCCCCTCCATATTCATGGTGAATGTAGAAAAGCATAATTTTTTAAATGTGACTAACAGGGTTTTGTCACAGTAGTTCCTGATGCTTTGGAGAACTGAGTGCACCAGCTAGTATCAGTATTCAACAACTCCAGTCACATACAGGAGATGATCTATCTTAGGGGTTTATACTGCTTCCCATTGCTGTAGTATCCAGGGGCAGTTCCAGGCCCCAGCATGCCAAGCGCGTGCTTGGCGCGGCAAGCCGCGGGGGGCACTCTGCCGGTCACTGCGAGGGCAGCAGGCAGGCTGCAGGAGGTCCTCTGAAGCCGCGGGACCAGTAGACCCTCTGCCGGCAAGCTGCCGAAGGCAACCTGCCTGCCGTGCTTGGGGTGGCAAAATGCCTAGAGCCTCCCCTGGCAGTATCTGAGTGCTCTGGGAGATCAGGTTGCTCTTAAGTCAGTTAACAATGAAGCGCAATTCCTCGCAGTCATGTAGTTTACCATTAAAGGATAGGGATGGGTCAGCATCAGGGAAAGGCCTTCTGATGGCCATATAGTTACCAATATGCCTTTGTTTTAAACCTCTGGATATGGGAATGCTTAGTCATGACTAGAGCTGCGTGAAAAATTTGAGTTTTCAGTAAAAAAAATTGTTCACATGAAACAAAATATTGTGTTCAATTTGAAATGATTTTTTCTTCATTTTTGTCTGTTTACCCTTGTTTTTTAAAAATCAATCTAACTAAATTTCTAAATGAAACTAAGGACTTGTCTATGCTGTCTGCTGTTCAGATTATGGGGATGCAAACAGCAGCGTACACCAAAGTGCAGCACGAAAACTCCCCCATGTGGATACCATGGGTGCAAAATAAAAGGTTCCTAGTTTGCGCTAACATAGTCCTCTTCCTGCAGCAACCATGCAGAGGGGCAGGGTTGTGTGTGTGGTTACGGCAGAGTACTTTGGTGCATACTGCTATTCACAGCCCAGTAGTCCAAAGTGCGGGGACAATGCCTGATTTAAAAATAGCAAAACAAAACTTTGACATTTTCAATTTTCTTTTCATTTCTTTTCAATCTGAATTTGAATAGTTCCAATGACCTGTAATTGCAATTTTAGTGAACGAACTATTCATCCAAAATATTTCACCCAGCTCTACTCATGACATTGAGGGGATTACCACTCGAATCCTTGGAGCAGCCCAGGCCATGCCCTTGTTTCGCGGATTGCATCCAATACTCATGAACGATTGACACAATTAATTGCAGTCCCTTAAACAGAGTTCAGTTACAGAGCAAAATACTGGATGCTGATCTGTACTAAGTTTAGCTTGCAAACTGGAAGACAGACTAACAGTAAAGGCAGGTTGTACTTTGTACATAATAATATACCTACCATTTGTCTACCTCCAAGTCTGGATTCTGGATTAGTAACCTCCAGTTTTAACTAGCTACCATTTCTTACACAAGATATTGGGACAATTCTAGAACTATAACTCGAGATACCTTTACAGCAAAGATAAGCCCATACAAACTATGAGGGTGACGCTGATCCTTGAAATTAGTTGTCATAAACAGATAGCTAAGGGTTAATGTCTCTTTCACCTGGAAAGAAGTAACCTGAAACACCTGACCAGAGGACCAATCAGGAAACAAGACTTTTTCAAATCTGGGTGGAGGGAAGTTTGTGTCTAAGTTCTTTGTCTTCTTCCTGTCTCTCTCTCGGCTATGGGAGGATTTCTGTTTCCTGCTTTCTAATCTTCTGTTTCCAAGTTGTGAGTACAGAGATCATAATACAATAGGGGTTATTGTTTTTTTCTTTTGTATTTACATGGTGTAGTTGCTGGAGTGCTTTAAATTGTATTCTTTTTAAATAAGGCTGTTTATTCATATTTCTTTTAAGCAATTGACCCTGTATTTGTCACCTTAATACAAAGAGACCATTTTTATGTATTTTTTCTTTCTTTTTACATAAAGCTTTCTTTTAAGACCTGTTGAAGTTTTCTTTAGTGGGGAACTCCAGGGAATTGAGTTTGTGCTCACCAGGGAATTGGTGGGAGGAAGAAGTCAGGGGGAAATCTGTGTGTGTTAGATTTACTAGCCTGACTTTGCATACCCTCTGGGTGAAGAGGGAAGTACTTCTGTTTCCAGGACTGGAAATAGAGAGGGTGGAATCCCTCTGTTTAGATTCATGGAGCTTGCTTCTGTATATCTCTCCAGGAACACCTGGAATGGGGGGAAGGGAAAAGGTTTATTTCCCTTTGTTGTGAGACTCAAGGGATTTGGGTCTTGGGGTCCCCAGGGAAGGTTTTTGGGGGGACCAGAGTGCCCCAAAACACTCTAATTTTTTGGGTGGTGGCAGCTTTACCAGGTCCAAGCTGGTAACTAAGCTTGGAGGTTTTCATGCTAACCCCCATATTTTGGATGCTAAGGTCCAAATCTGGGACTAGGTTATGACATTAGTGCCCCTAAATTACCTTCTCACCTTTAGAGATGGTCCCTTCAGAACACTGTCAAGGACCATTTGGGGTGAGAAAGCTAATGTTCAAACTCTGCTATGAACCTGTTCTATGTATGAAACAGAGGGTGTCATTCTCTGCATTACCAGTGCCAAACATTCAAAAACCAGGAGTCAGGTTCCAAAATATCATGAGACTGGTTTAAAGATGATGGGATCTGACTTATTTTTTGAGCTTTTCTCCATAACCATGGAGCAATTGTGTTAAACAAAAGCTGAGATTCTCACATATTCACATGCTTCCAGGACCTGGGGCTTTAACAAAAACATCAAAGATTGGGAGACAATAAAAATCAAGGAAGTTGGCAACTGTGCATCTTCAGTGCTATTAATTCAGCACCATGCCTGGGAACTAAACTTTGCATTAAGAAAGAAAATTAATGGTATAAGAATTAACTCATTCTTTCCTCCACCCCCTCCATATACAATGGAGCAGCCAGTCATGTTCACAATATTTTGCTCTTGAGCTTCTCCAGTCAAAAGATGCAAACACAATGAGATAGTATTGTCCCCATCTGGAGCGAGCTGTGAATAGTGGTTAATAGTGTACTACTCTAGCCTGATATAACATGAATTCGGATATAATGCGGTAAAGCAGTACTCCGGTGGGCGTGGGGCTGCACACTCCGGTGGATCAAAGCAAGTTTGATATGGATGGGGCTGGAACTGGTGGAACTTTTCTGTTCTAGGAGCAGCGCTGACTAGCAATTGTTTCCCCAGCCCTTGATCTTGGCTTGGTGTCCTTGTTACCTAACTAGAGAGCAGAATGTGGGGGAGGGATTGAGGCTCGTGCATTGGTGGTTCCCGGTGGGAGTGACAAGAGCCACCTTGTGCTGGTGTGGGGCAGAGGAGAGGCGGGGGTGGGGCGCTGTCTGGGTGCTTGAGAAGAGGGGCCGTGTCGTGGTGGCTGGTGTTGGCCTGCTTAGTGTTTTCTGACAACTAGTCTCCCATTGGCCCTAGTGAGGGGTGGGTCCCTGAAAGCTGGGCTCCCATTGGGCCCTCACAAACTGACATTTCTGACAGACTCATCTCCCTTTCAAAAAGGGGAAGGATAGCTCATTGGTTTAAGCCTTGGCCTGCTAAGCCCAGTGTTGTGAGTTCAATCCTTGAGGGGGTGATTTAGGGAACTGGGGTGAAAAGCTGCCTGGAGATTGGTCTTCCTTTAAGCAGGAGGTTGGACTAGATGACCTCCTGAGGTTTCTTCCAACCCTGATATTCTGTGATAACACAGGAAGATTTTTTGGCCTCCAAAGACAGCATTATATTGAGGTAGTTGTGTATATTGGGCTGAGGATGTTGTTTGCAACTCTGTTTAAAAAGCCTTCAGGTACAGGAGGAGCCCTACAACACAATTTCTCTCCTGGAAGATTGCTTTTTCCCTAAAAGGGATGTTCTAAGCACAAATGTTACCCACAAGTTGGAAAAATTGCAAAAGGAATTGAATTCATTTAAATGTTACAGATGGAGCTAAATATTAATTTGGCTAGAAATTATCTGACGACTTGTTACCTTTATTGCTTCTTCGTAATCACTTTCTACTTCTGAACAGAGATAAGTATTCAAAGCCAGTGGCTGTCTATTCAAGTACCTGTGTTTCTCAAGCCAAAGTCCTTATTTCCTCTTCTTGAAAACCCCACCCTGACAAAGTGCTCAACGTAACCCCAGAGTAATAGAAGGAGCATAATTAAACTTTGTTACTGCTCTTTTGAGCTGCTCTTCTCCCATCCTAAATCATCCAATTGTACTGTTTTACAAGCCAAATGTGTGTCAGTTTGATGCCATTAAAACCCCAAATCCCTTCCCATGTTCCTGCCCTTTTTGTTACTCAATGTTTATTGCAGATACACCTCAAAGATTTACCTACATTTTTAGGATTTTTAAATTTTTTTTACACCAGAATAGATTCTGTACATATATCAAATTTGATCCTTAACTGAAACAATAAAACTGGCATTTCTGCAGTTTTATTTAGTTTTCCTGATTTTTAATGAAGTCTAGATTCTTTCCACTGTAATCTGACAGATATTTTGAGGGCCAGCCATGCAGAACATGGGGCTGAGTTCTGCTGTCATTTCCACAGGAGGAGCTCCCACTAAAGTAAACAAGAACTAAGAACTGAGAGAAGAAAAAGACCCCTCTGGTCAAGTTCACCCCTAGTGGAACCTCCTGAAAATCAATGGAGTTGTTTCAGGGGTGCGTGTGGCCTCTAATGTCCATTATATAGTATGTTGTGTACTTGCTTTCAGGATTGGAAAACAGCAGTTCGGACAGGGATGAATGCAAATGAAACATATTGAAACCAATGGGAGTTTGCTAGGGATGCAGGGTTGTTTATTTTTTTTTAAAAATCTTGCTCAGCTAATGTGGAAAAATGCTAACACTATTCAGGGATGTGAAAGTGGCATTCAGTGTAAGACAGATGACTGAAGTAGCAGCAGCCAACAGAACAAAAGGGGCTCAGACAAGCCCTGGTTGTAGTGGGGATGTCAAGGTTCCTTCCCCACTCTGAACTTTAGGGTACAGATATGGGGACCTGCATGAGAACCTCTAAGCTTAATTACCAGCTTAGATCTGGTTTTACTGCCACCACCCAAATCCTTTAAGAGTTATTTGGGAAACTTTGTCTACCTCCTCCAGAATATCTCTCTCCACCAACTCCCTGGTGAACATTGATCCAAACCCCTGGATCTTAAAACAAGGAGAAATTAATCATTTCCCCTCCATTCCCCCCACCAATTCCTGGTGAGTCCAGATCCAACCCCCTTGGATCTTAAAACAAGGGAAAATTAATCAGGTTTTTAAAAAAGAAGGCTTTTAATTAAAGAAAGAAAGGTAAAAAAAATCATCTCTGTAAAATCAGGATGGAAAATAACTTTACAGGATAATCAGCTTCAAAGAGCCCAGATGAACCCCCTCTAGCCTTAGGTTCACAGTTACAGCAAACAGAGGTAAATCCTCTCAGTTAATAGGAACATTTACAAGTTGAGAAAACAAAGTTCAACCTAACACACCTGGCCTGGCTGTTACTTACAAGTTTGAAATATGAGAGACTGGTTCAGAAAGATCTGGAGAGCCTGGATTGATGTCTGGTCCCTCTTAATCCCAAGAGCGAACAACTCCCAAACCAAAGAGCATAAACAAAAGCCTTCCCCCGACTAAGATTTGAAAGTTTCTTGTCCCCTTATTGGTCCTTTGAGTCAGGTGTCAGCCAGGTTACCTGAGCTTCTTAACCCTTTACAGGTAAAAGGATTTTGGTGCCTCTGGCCAGGAGGGATTTTATAGTATTGTACACAGGAGGCTGTTACCTTTCCTTTATACTTATGACAGTGGCTTAAAGTGGTGCCTGTGGGTATGTCCACCCTGTAATCATAAGGTGTGACTGCAGCTCATATAGACATGCCTGAGGCACCTTTAAGCCAGCTAGCTCGGGCACTGTAACAGTGATGCTATGGCAGAGCAGGAGCTACTCAAGTAGGTTAAAACTAACATGAGTATGTGGCATGGGCTGCAATCACTCCCGTGATTGCAGTGCAGACACATCCCATGCCTTGTGCTGGCTTTCTGGACAGAGGTGAATTTCACTCATTTCCAGCAGGCAAAAGTAGCTGGATTTGATTGTCCTACCTTGGCAACCATGACAGCCCATTTTAGGCAACAAATATGTGGCCAGATTTTCTAAAGAGCTGGTGGATGCTAAACTGTTTTGGAAATCTGACTTTCAGTGTTAAAATGGGAACTGCTGGGCCTTTTGGAAAATCTGACCTTTTCATTTGCCTGTCTAACTGAGATCTCAGCTCTTTTAAAAAGCTGGGTGGGCACTGCCAGGTACTTAAAAGTCTGGCCCCACAGGATTATTCCAGGTGTGTTCTTTAGTAATGTGCAAAGTCTGTTCCTACAGAGGGCTCCAAGGCAGCACCAGGAGAATTCCAGCTTGTCAGCTTCACTAACACTATACCAAGGGGGTCTTATAAAATTCACCTTAAGTAATGAGCATATGTGGAGCTAAGGCAAGTTGTAGTGACCTAGCTGCAATTTTGACCCAGAGTTGTCATCACTGGAAGGCACCAATATTAGTCTGACAGTAGGAATGACAGGCAAGTCCTGGTATAAAAGAGATGTTTAGTATTCACGGATAAGGGGACTATTAGGTTCTTGTTTCTCAGAAATAATGATTAGTTAATACATTTCAGATTGACTTTTCTCTTCCCCTCATCAAGAATGAAAGCAGCATGTGTGCATCTGTATCCCCGGAGTGATTATGTTAGATTTATTGGATAACTCATAAAAACCCGTATGATCAAAGGAAAAAAAAAGAAATCATTTTCCAAGCTCTGTTGAAAAGACTTTTTTTTGTTTTTATTTAAAACCTTAGCACAACATCAACATACCAACAATTGGGCATGTCAGTTAGTATTGCAGATTCCTAAAAAGATTGTGCTTGATAATTAAGATTTTTTTTGGTGATGAGGGAACACTGGGGATTTAGTTACTATTTTGTAACAAATATTTGTTTATTTTAGCGCTTTGCTAAAAGGAAAATAAATCCTCATTTTTACTGCAGTAACCATAGTGATGTGCACAATAATGGTCCAACAGAGGAAATAAGAAACATGCATTCTCTGAACAGCTTCCATACGTTTTCCATGTTCTATTACAGCATTCAGCTAAAATATCAAATGTAGAAGTGTCAGTGGAAGGAGGAAAAAGCTCCCTCCCATTCAGAGTCAACTTCAGACTCAGACTCCTAAACCAACCAGCTTCTCTTTAACCTGAAGCACCTTCCAGATATCCACACACCCCTGCAACCAGCACATCCTTACAATTGATAGGTCCATCCTGGCCAATGTTATTGCATGTCAGTCATTTTACATTTCCATCTATCCTAGGATCCTCTAGAGCCCCATGATTGTAATATCTGAGCACCACACAATCTTTAGTGTATTCCTCCTTGCAAAATCTCCATGAGTAGAGTAATGCTGTTATCCCCATTGTACAGATGGAAAACTGAGGCACAGAAAGACAAGAATGGAATTCATGCCTCCCAAGTCCTAGGAGTGTGCCCAACCCTTGACCACACTTCTCCCCTTTGTTTTTCAATGTCAGTTCCCTGACATAGCAGAATAATGGAAAACAGTTTCACAGATACCTTTGGATAAATGGAATGACTGCTCTGCTGCTATGTACAGGTCCGTATCATTTATTCATGAGTATTCAGATGATTGCTGGGTATTCATGAATATGCTCACAGATCCCAAAAGTTACAGAGTTTAGCATGAATGATTATTCCTCTGAACATGCATTGCTAGAGATATTATTTGTCAGTCATTCTCTTGTTTAGAAAGTCATTCATCAGGGATGCACTAAACAATACCATGTGACCAATTGTTCACCTTAAGGGACAAACAAAGACTAGCCAAGGCAAATACTTTGTGAACAGGCTACATTCATCCAAATTATCTGGCAAACACTCGTCAGTTGCAGATGTAGAAAGTAGGTCAGTTGTGAGCAATCCACAACCATGAAAAACTCTTAATTCACAGTGAAAGTTATTCACAATGAATAATTCCACCAGCTTGTGTCCTGTGCCCTAGCCATGTTAGTCTCTCATTCCTTTAGTTAGTCTCTTTCCTGTCCTAAACACTCCCTCCCTTTCCCAGAATTAGGTCTAATACTTTCATGTTTCATTTTGGATGCTTATTAAATTCCCATGTATGAACAATCGCTTTGCATCATGCACTCTTCTGATGTCACTTTCTTATTATGTATTTGCCTAATACGACCTTCCAATTTTGACATCAATATCAAATAATAATAATGTGCAAACACATTTTTTACAAGCTTTCACAGGCTTCCATGTATTATATCATGGAATGAATGAAGCAAGTGCTGACAATTAATTGCAATGATGGAAGAATATCTGCTGTAACTTGTACTCATCAAAATTAAAGGCGGAAAAGGCCAGCAGTATTAGGTCATCTCGACAGTGCAAGAGCATTCCTAGTATGGTAATTACACATCCTTTGGCTTCAAAACAAATCTTTCTAGATGGCATTTCATCCTGTGGCAAACTCGGCTGCCTTTAGGTCTCTCACAGGTTTGCCACATATAGAACCTTCTCTTAACATGTGATGTAATTGATTATTTTTGGGAATGAGGTACCTATTATTTCCTTGATGGGAGGAGGTGAGTGAAATTCAGCTTGCATTAAGAAGATGAGAACATGCTCCTGAGGGAAAGCATTGTTCACATACCATGTATTTAGCAACCTTTTGACATTACATTTTCCATAGGAAATTAATTGGGTAGTGTTCTTTTCTCTGAGCCAGTACTGATCCTATGTCCCAGAACTATATGAAGGGGTACAATGTGCTGGAGGTGCTGTCTTGCAGAGGAAATTTAAAAGTAAGGCTCTGACCACTTCTTGTCACTAGGACTGAGATTTCCTGAGGCCTTAAGGGATTTGAGTTCCCAATCCCTAAATTGGCTTTGAAAATCTCAATCCTATTGACCAGAAGTGTTCAGAACCTTGAATTGAATCCCATCAGAAAGGCATCAACACTAGCAGTACTGATGTCCTGGAATTTTTCATAAGAGTTATAATAGTTATATGTTGCATTCATGGGCCACCATGAAGAATTTCTGGACAAATGAACCAATGATATACCTGAAATACATCAATCATATTTTCATCCCTGGACAGATGACTTAAACCACCACCAATCCATTAAACTCTTTCTGGAACACTCCCACACTAGCATCAACTTCCTGGACGCCACAATTAGCTTTGACAATGAAACCCTACAGACAACTCTACAAGAAACCCCTGGATCACCACACCTACCTTCATAGATCCTGTAACCACACTAAGAAATCTATTATCTACAGCCAGGCATGCAGATACTGCAAAATATGCTTTGAGGAGAAAAAGTCTGGGTTATATATACTCCTTCACACACTCAAAATTGCCTTCATCAAACAAGGACACTCCACCAGAGAAGTAGATTGCATCATGGAATGACTCATCCAAATATCCAAGAGAACCTTTCAATATAGAAACAACACCCCCTCCGACTGCACACCCTAAGTTGTCAGCTACCACCCCATACTAGAACACATATGGTGTATCAGACAACTACAAGTTAATGGGGACCCCATCCTGAAAGAAGTTTTTCCTGAATCCCCTCTTCCAGTCTTCAAACAACCCCCCCAACCTCTTTAAGCTCATGATCAGATGAAACTCCCCACAGACCACACCAATTCAAAGCAGCACCAGACCCTGCCAGAAAAACAGATGCAAAACCTGCAGACAGATCTCCAGTGCTACAATAATCAACACCCCCCACAACACATCTTTCAGGATCCATGGGTCCCACACATGCCTATCGCAATATGTGGTATATCTCAGGGATCGGTTTTGGGACCAATCTTATTTAATCCTTTTATTACTGACCTTGGCACAAAAAGTGGGAATGGGCTAATAAAGTTTGCGGATGACAAAGCTGGGAGGTATTGCCAATACGGAGAAGGACCGGGATATCCTACAGGAAGATCTGGATGACCTTGTAAATTGGAGTAATAGTAATAGGATGAAATTTAATAGTGAAAAGTGCAAGGTCATGCATTTAGGAATTAACAACAAGAACTATTGTTATAAACTAGGGAAGCATCAGTTGGAAGTAACAAAGGAGGAGGAGGACTTCGGAGTATTGGTTGATCACAGGATATCTCTGAGCCGTCAATGTGATATGGTCATGAAAAAAAGCTAATGTGATCTTAGGATGCATCAGAAGGGGTATTTCCAGTAGATAAAAGGAGGTGTTAGTACCATTATACAAGGCACTGGTGAGACCTCACCTGGAATACTGTGTGCAGTTCTGGTCTCCCATATTAAAGAAGGATGAATTCAAACTGGAACAGGTACAGAGAAGGGCTGCTAGGATGATCCGAGGAATGGAAAACTTGTCATATGAAAGGAGCTTGGCTTGTTTAACCTAACCAAAAGAAGGTTGAGCGGAGATATGATTGCTCTCTATAAATATATCAGAGGAGTAAATACCAGGGAGAGAGAGGAATTATTTAAGCTCAGTACTGATGTGGACACAAGAACAAATGGATATAAACTGGCTATCAGGAAGTTTAGACTTGAAATTAGATGAAGGTTTCTAACCGTCAGAGGAGTGAAGTTCTGGAACAGCCTTCCAAGGGGAGTAGTGGGGACAAAAAACATATCTGGCTTCAAGATTAAAGCTTGATAAGTTTATGGAGGGAATGGTGTGATGGGATAGCCTAATTTTGGCAATTCATTTGTCTTTGACTACTAGTGATAAATATGCCCAATGGCTTGTGATGGGATGTTAGATGGGGTGGGATCTGAGGCCTGGTCTACACTACGATTTTAGGTCAAATTTAGCAGCTTTACCTTGATTTAAGCCTGGACTCGTCCACACCACAAAGCCCCTTTTTTTTTTAAATACTTAAAAGGCTCTTTAAACCGATTTCTTTACTCCACCTCCGACGAGGGGATTAGCACTGAAATTGGCCTTGCTGGGTCGAATTTGGGGTAGCGTGGATGCAATTTGATAGTATTGGCCTCCGGGAGCTATCCCAGAGCGCTCCATTGTGATCACTCTGGACAGCGCTCTTAACTCAGATGCACTGGCCAGGTAAACAGGAAAAGGCCCGTGAACTTTTGAATTTCATTTTCTGTTTGGCCACTGCAGTGAGCTGATCAGCGCAGGTGACCATGCAGAGCTCATGCAGAGCTCGTCAGCATGATGTGCACATTGCCGGGGCACATTGCC
This sequence comes from Gopherus evgoodei, assembly GCF_007399415.2. Classification (NCBI taxonomy): domain Eukaryota; kingdom Metazoa; phylum Chordata; order Testudines; family Testudinidae; genus Gopherus; species Gopherus evgoodei. Next base: position 2,216,785 of record NC_044327.1, read on the forward strand.
TGGCCAGTACTTTGTGAGATGTCTATGTCCATGTCTATGTCCTCATCACTCTCGTCACCACACTGCCATCACCTCCTCGCCTGCTTTTGCAGCTTCTGGTTCTGTGCTGAAAAAAGGCGCGAAACAATTGTCTGCCGTTGCTGTGATGGAGGGAGAGGCAACTGATGACATTGCTTACAGGGAATTAAAATCAACAAAAGGGGTGGCTTTGCATCAAGGAGAAACACAAACTGTCACACAGAATGGCCCCCTCAAGGATTGAACTCAAAACCCTGGGTTTAGCAGGCCATTGATTTTACAAAACAAATCGGGTCAATTTCTTGTTTTGATCCACTCCATCTATCTTTTACATCTTAGTTTGGCAGCAGATGGTACAGTACGACTGCTAGCCATCGTCATCTCCTGGCTGCTCACCAGAAGACGGTGCAGTACGACTGCTAGCCATCGTCATCTCCTGGGTGCTCGGCAGAAGATGGGAATGACCTGGCTGAGTCATGTCTGCCCAGGTGCCCCTGACCGACCTCACTGAGGTCGGCTAAAAGCGCACCCAGGAATATGATGACGATGGCTACCAATCGAAAAGCACCATCTGCTGCCAAAAGGTGCATTTTGGCTGCTGCTGCTGTGTAGCAATGCAGTCCCACGTCTGCCAGAACCCCGGAGACATTCAGCGACGGTGAGCTGAGTGGACTCCATGCTTGCCATGGTATGGTGTCTGCTCAGGTAACCCAGGAGAAAAGGCGTGAAACCATTGTTTGCTATTGCTTTCACGGAGGAAGGAATGAGTGACGACATTTACCCAGAACCACCCATGACACTGTTTTTGCCCCATCAGGCATTGGGATCTCAACCCAGAATTCCAATTGGCAACAGAGACTGCGGGAACTGTGGGATAGATACCCACAGTGCAACGCTCCGGAAGTTGACACTCGCCTTGGGACTGTGGACGCAGTCCGCCGAGTTAGTGCACTTAGAGCATTTTGTGTGGGGACACACACAATCAACTGTATAAATACGATTTCTAAAAAAATGGCTTCTATAAATTTGACCTAATTTCGTAGTGTAGACACACCTTGGGTTACTACAAAGAATTCTTTCCTAGGTGTCTGGCTGGTGAGTCTTGCCCACATGCTCAGGATTTAGCTGATTGCCATATTTGGGGTCTGGAAGGAATTTTCCTCCAGGGCAGATTGGCAGAGGCCCCGGGGGGGTTTTGCCTTCCTCTACAGCATGGGGCACGAGTCACTTTCTGGAGGATTCTCTGCACCTCGAGATCTTTAAACCATGATTTGAAGACTTCAGTGGCTCAGACATTGGTTAGGGATTTGTTACGGGAGTGGGTGGGTGAGATTCTGTGACCTGCATTGTGCAGGAGGTCAAACTAGATGATCATAATGGTCCCTTCTGACCTTAAAGTCTGTGAGTCTAGGGGTATGTCTACACTACGGGATTAATCTGATTTTACATAAACCGGTTTTGTAAAACAGATTGTATAAAGTTGAGTGCACGCAGCCACACTAAGCACATTAATTCGGCAGTGTGCGTCCATGTACCGAGGCTAGCATCGATTTCCAGAGCGTTGCACTGTGGGTAGCTATCCCATAGTTCCCGCAGTCTCCCCTGCCCACTGGAATTCTGGGTTGAGATCCCAAAGCATGATGGTGCAAAAACAGCGTCGCGGGTGATTCTGGGTAAATGTTGTCACTCATTCCTTCCTCCGTGAAAGCAACAGCCGACAATCATTTCGCGCCCTTTTTCCCTGTATTGCCCTGGCAAACGCCATAGCATGGCAACCATGGAGCTCGTTTTGCCTTTTGTCACTGTCACCGTATGTGTACTGGATGCCGCTGACAGAGGCGTTACTGCAGTGCTACACAGCAGTATTCATTTGCCATTGCAAGGTAGCAGAGATGGTTACCAGTCATTCTGTACCGTCTGCTGTGCCATTGTAAATTGGTGATGAGATGACAGTTATCAGTCGTTCTGTACCGACTGCTGCTGTCATGAGTGCTCCTGGCTGGCCTTAGCTGAGGTTGGCTGGGGGTGCAAAGACAAAAATGGGAATGACTCCCCGAGTCAATCCCTCCTTTATGGTTTATCTAAAAATAGTCAGTCCTGCCTAGAATATGGGACAAGTGTACTAGAGAACCAGTGTATCAGAGAACCAGAGAGCACAGCTGCTCCATGTCAGATCCCGCAGAAAAGATGAGCTGCATGCCATTCACGGGGGTGTGTGACCCTGCAACAACCCCACCTGTTGATTCCCTTCTCTCCCAACCTTTCTGGGCTACTGTGGCAATGTCCCCCATCTGTGTGATGAAGTAATAAAGAATGCAGGAATAAGAAACACTGACTTTTTAGTGAGATAAAATGAGAGGGAAGCAGCCTTCAGCTGCTATGATAGTCCAGGTAGGACATTAAACTGTTGAGAGGAGAGAAGCCGAGCATCCCGCTGCTATGATAGTCCAGGCAGGACATTAAACTGTTGAGGGGAGAGGAGCTGAGCATCCTGCTGCTATGATAGTCCAGGCAGGACATTAAACTGTTGAGGGGAGAGGAGCCGAGCATCCCACTGCTATGATAGTCCAGGCAGTACAGAATCTTTTCTTTAGACATGAAAGGGGGGGGCTGATGGAACTCAGTCCCCAGTTGCTATGATGAGGGCGGTTACCAGCCGTTCTGTACCATCTACTGGGAATGACCGGGAGTCATTCCTATTTTTACCCAGGCGCCCCCCATCCGACCTCACCTGAGGCCAGCCAGGAGCACTCACGGGATGATGACGAGGATGGCTATCTGTCCTTTTGCACAGTACTGTCTGCCACTGGGGAGGGGAGGGGAGATGATGCTGCTATTCATTGCCGCAGCACAGCGTCTACCAGCAGCATGCAGTAGACATAGGTGACATATAAAAAAGTCAAGAAATGATTTTTTTCCCTTTTCTTTCACAGGGGGGGAAGGGCGGGCAAATTGATGACATATACCCTGAAACACCCCGGACAATGTGTTTGACCCTACAGGCATTGGGAGCTCAGCCAAGAATGCAAATGCTTTTTGGAGACTGCAGGGACTGTGGGATAGCTGGAGTCCTCAGTATCCCCTCCCTCCCTCCATGAGTATCCATTTGATTCTTTGGCTTTCCGTTACGCTTGTCACACAGCACTGTGCTGTGGCCTCTGTCTATCATAGCGTGGAGATTTTTTCAAATGCTTTCTCATTTCGTCTTCTGTAACGGAGCTCAGATAGAACAGATTTGTCTCCCCATACAGCGATCAGATCCAATATTTCCCGTACTGTCCATGCTGGGGCTCTTTTTGGATTTGGGACTGCATGGCCACCTGTGCTGATCAGAGCTCCACGCTGGGCAAACAGGAAATGAAATTCAGAAGTTTGCGGGGCTTTTCCTGTTTACCTGGCCTGTGCATCCGAGTTAGGATTGCTGTCCAGAGTGGTCACAATGGTGCACTGTGGAATACCGCCCGGAGGCCAATACCGTCGATTTGCGGCCACTCTAACCCTAATCTGATATGGTAATACCAATTTCAGCGCTGCTCCTCTTGTCGGGGAGGAGTACAGAAACCGGTTTAAAGAGCCCTTTATATCGATATAAAGGGCTTTGTTGTGTGGACAGGTGCAGCGTTAAATTGGTTTAACGCTGCTAAAATCGGTTTAAACGCATAGTGTAGACCAGGCCTATGATTCTTCCCATGCACTAAATGCCCCAGATACAGGCAATTACAGATATTTGTAAGGTAACTCCCTTCTCTTCATGTGCCAATATATATTTATGCCTGTATCTGTAATTTTCACTCCATGTGTCTGAAGAAGTGAGTTTTTTACTCATGAAAGCTTATGCCCAAATAAATCTGTTAGTCTTTAAGGTGCCACCGGACACCTCATTGTTTTTGTGAATACAGACTAACACGGCTACCCCTCTGATACTTAACAACAACTATGTGGGTGAAGCCAGACAATCACTACACTCTCAGATGAAGTTACCCAGGAAAAATGATAAAAGAAAAACATCCTATCACTTATCAGTGAACACTTTTCACCAATATCAGAGGGGTAACCATGTTAGTCTGTATCCACAGAAACAACGAGGAGCCTGGTGGCACCTTAAAGACTAACAGATTTATTTGGGCATAAGCTTTTGTGGGTAAAAAACCCACTTCTCCAGATGCAACTTTTTACAAAGCAACTACTTTATATTTGACCTATTAGTCCTCATCTGCCAAGGAAACGTGCATAACACTTTCAAAAGATGAGCCTGGTAGCTTAAATTCATAACTTTGCTAGACACTAAAAATCATGACCTGAACAGAGACACTGGATTTACTGGTTTATTACAACAATCTGTAACCTGCTAACTCCCCTTTTTGTCCTATGACAGCAGGGATGTTAATGGGCCACTTTGCCTTGAGTAGTCCCTTAGAATATGTGCTAACTACTTATGCTAAATTATCTGTTCAACCTTGTATTTAGCTGTAACCCTCTGAATTCCTTTCCCCAGACCTGAAGAAGAGCTCTATGTAACTCAAAAGCTTGTCTCTCTCACCAACAGAAGTTGGTCCAATAAAAGATATTACCTCTCCCTCCTTGTCTCTATAATAATACTTGGTATAATAAGGACACAGAGTTGCAGTGATTGGCCCTAGACTATACCCTGAGTTGATGTAAAAGCCACAAATAGAACTCAGGGCTCCTGACTCCCAGTGCTCTGATGATGAATTCATGTATGTTTGTGAGGTGTTGAGATAATGCAGTGACCAACAGTGTAAGAAAGTGTATACTCAAATAAAAATAGAAGATGCTGCATGTTGGAAAAGACAGAGTCTGGGAATCAAATTCAGCCCCTGGTGTGTGTATCTTGACTGATTTCAGGGGAGTCACACCAGGGACGTGTAACTTACTCTGTAGTGCATTTGGGGAATGTAGGGTCTTGTACAGATTAGATCTCACAACCTGGCCTGTAGGTTGTGTTTTCAGGGAAAATATTACATTATATTCCCACAAGAGAAAATGAAATCATAGTTGGGCATAGTGGTGTTTTATCTTTCCTTTAATAACCCCTCTTATATCTTACCCAATGGTAAATTAGGTCATTAATTCTTCACTTTTCTAACCTCATTCAAAGGAAATGCCCTAACATTTGTAATAAAGCTTTTTTGGTGCAACAACTCTGTCATGTGACGACTGAAATCCATACATGCTCCACCAGCTAGACTTCGAACATGTATCATGGAGGCCTGTTCATAATCCCCTAGTATTGTATTTAAACATAATATTGAAGCGTTCCCTAAAAGTACTCTTAACTGTATGGTTGTGTATAATATGTATTAAATATTTACACACTGTACATGCACATATATATACAGGGCACAATTTTCTTCTTGTACTGATTTTATACCTATGCAACTCTGTTTCCTTCAGTGGCATCTTTCTTCTAATCTTTCAATCTCTAATGAGATTAGAATCTGATCTAGTATATATTTCCAGGTATAAAACTATAGTCAACCGGAATTAAGTCTGCATGCACACCAGTAACTTGAGGGTAAAACCTGTCATAATTATTCCTAAAGCAAGCATTACAATCTCAGGAAATTCAGAGTTAAGATTAAAGTTACAAGATATCCCTATGTGGTAAGGTATGGAAACGCACAGCTAGGGCACACGAAAAAACCCTTAACTTTGCCTCATGGAATTATTATTAGTGTATAAATATTTGTAGCCCCAGATTAAATGATCACCTTGATCTATCGGTCCTTCAGTCCTCGTATAGATTGCACTGATCACAACATGTCTTTCATTCTTCTTGTATCCGGGCCTTCCTTCTCCACATGTAGCCATGTCTTTTCATGATAAAATCTTCTCATCTCTTTAGAGGTCAGCCGAGTGGTTTTTTCAGTTCCCATGGGTATCACTCGGTAACAGCTGCAGTCCATCAATTGTCAGTAAGGCTCGCTATACGCCCAGTCCATTGCATTTTCTATGCCTGCTCTTAACAACATCCTGTACTCCACTCTGCTGTCTGATCACTTCACTGGGGACTCAGTCGCAGATTGAAATTCCCAGAGTTCTTCTTTCCATCACCCTCTCCATGACAGACAGTTGCTGCTCATCTGTCTTCGTCAACACCCATGTTTTGCTGCCGTACAACATTTCTCACAGTACTGTTGACTTGAAGAGGCTGGTGTGTGTTGCCTTATTTATTTTTCCTTGGAGGACATCCTTGATAGAATTGAATGTGCACCAACCTGCTTCCTTTCTTCATGAGAGTTCACCTTCCTCATTGTGGTGCATGTTAATTTCTTGGCCCAAATAGACATATTGCTCAACTTCTATTTGTTCTCCCTTGATTGTTATTTGGACTTTTGGCATGGTATCAGACTGCATACATTTTGTTTTGGAGTGGTTAATTTTCAGTCCGACTTGGCTGTTTTTTGTGTTGAGTTCTTGCAGCATTTTCTGTAGTTTAATAGTATTTTCAGTGATCCAGACAACATTGTCCGTGAATCTGAGATGGTTTAACAGTTTAACTGCTCTCCATTGATGTTGATTCCACCCTTCCAATTCATCTGCCTCATTAACATTTTGAGGCAGGCTTTGAAGAGTTTTGGTGAAACCGTGTTTCCTTGTTTCACATCTTTCTTAACTGGGATGCAAAGGTGGATATCAAATAAAGTTATATCTGTAATGCAGTCAGAATTTGCTTCCTTTAATAGTTTGATATAGTTTGTGTCGATGCCCTGCTCTGCAAATACTTTCAACACTGCATTGATCTCTACACTGTAGAACGCTTTTTCATAGTTGACGAAGGCAATACAAAAAGGGAGTTTGTATTCCCTGGAGCATTCCAATAGCTGGTTTATAGTGAAAAATATGGTCCATTGTGCTGAAATTCCTTTGAAAGTCTGTCTGCTCTCTCAGCTGCTGATCGTCCAAACTCTTTGAGAGTTGGGTTGTTATTATTTTGGTGAATAGCTTATAGACATGTGAGAGCAGGCATACTGGATGATAGTTCTTTAGATCTTCATGTTCGCCCTTCTTCTGCAGCAGAATGGTGTTGGACTCCTTCCAGCTAGATGGTATCTTTTGCATTTCCAAGTAATGGTGAAACCTCAGAGCAAGGGTTTCCCAGAGGTCTTGGCCAACAGCTCTTATAATTCTGTTGTCAGTCCATCCTTACCTGGGGCTTTTCCTTCCTTCATTTGGTGAACTGCATGTTGAATTTCGCTGACAAGGACTGGGAGTACATGCTCATTGGTCTGTTGAAGTGTTGGTACTAGGACATTTATCTGAGATGTAAACAGTTTGGTATTGAAGTCTTTGCAGACTGCTTCCATCCCTGTTCTGTCAATTATTAGTTTTCCGTCCCTGTTCTTCAGCACCATTATTGTTGGCCTTTTGATTTTGGAGGTTCATGCGATCTTCAGCCGTCTTTAAGAGCCTTTCGTTTCCGTACTTCTCTAAGTCCTCCTTTAGTCTTCTTCTTATCAACTTGCAGAGGAGGGAGTACTCAAGTTTGTCACCATCATTTCATTTCATATTCCTCTGCTTCTCTAACAAGTTCCACATTTCCTCCAAGAATCTTCCCTTCGCTCTTTTTGGTATTTATTTCTCGGCTAATTTCACGCATTGCCTCAATATACCAGTGAAGTTTTTATAATTCTCATTGCAGTTATCTATAAGACTTCAGTCTTCCTTGGAAATGTTCACTTTCGAGATTGCCTCATTGAATATTTTTGGCCACTGTATCTGATTTGCCATCGGTAGTGCTTTCTTCTCCACCTTTGTATATCGTGTAGTCACATAAGGTGGGTGAAGTCAGTGGCACTGGAATGTGGGGTGGGGTGGGGGGCGGGAAAGGGGCCACAGCCCTCCCACTTTCTGAAAAAGTCCATTTCACATCAATGGACCTGCCCTCTTCCCCCCAAGGCAACCCTCAAGCTTTAAAAGCTGTGTTTGTTTTTTCCCCTTGGAGTCCAGCTGGGGAGCCCAGTCAGTTGTGGGAGACACTCCACCTGCCCCCGGTGTTGGGGCCCAAGAGCAGCTCCTGGCCAATGTCCTTGCCCACTGGGTTCCCTGCCCAGGGCAAGTAGAGGTAGAGGGTCTCCGCTGGCTCCCCATAGTTGCCCATGCTGCTCTTACACTGATCCAGCTCCGGCTGAGGGGTGGGACCTTGGAACCACAGCCTGGTCATGGTAAGATCCACACAGGCAGCTGTGGGGAGCCATGGTGGACCCTCCACCTGCCCATGGGGCAGGGTGCACAGAGCAGCCCCCAGCCCATGTCCCTGCCTCCCGGGCTCCCACCCAGGCTGGAGGAGGGTCTGCGCTGTGGCTTTTACCATGGCCCGGCTGTAGCTCTGAGGCCCCATCCCTTGCCTGGAGCCAGATTGGGGTAAGAGCTGAGCGGGCAGCTGTGGGGAGCCTGTGTCCCTCCACCTGTCTTGGTTGGGGGAATACAGGAGGCAAGGACATGGGCAGGGGGCTGCTTTTGGCTTGGCCAGGGATGGGACCTCTTGGGTAAGACGTTGGTTGGGGGTGGAGCTTTGGGGGAAGAGGCAGGGCCTCGGACAAAGAGGAGGGGCTTCATGGGGAATGGGTGGGGGCAGGACCTTGGGGTGAAGAGAAGGAGCCTTGTGAGGAAGGGGTGAGGGTGGGGCTTTAGGGGAAGAGGAGGGGCGGGGCCTCAGGAGGATGGGTCCCCTGCCCTTCCCATTCTTGGGAAGGCTCTGCTGCCCCTGTGTGAAACACTTTCTAACCAGAAGGGTCTCATTTTACATGCATTTCACACGTGAGTCAATGGCCATACAAGGTACAAAGCTCTGGTGAACAGGGCGTCTCTGTTACTTACAACAGTGAAACCAAAAGAAGCATTTGAATGTACAGCATATAATGTTCATGAAAGGAATGATATGTGTACTTAAGGCTGACAGAAGATCTCCAAATCTTAAACCCTCATTTTTCAGCTACTCATCACGTTCTCAAACATGTTGCTTTTGGCCAAAACAATTCACCTGACTGGTTCCAGCCACAAGATGATTTTCATTTGCTTTTTTGTTGAATTATAACTAGAATTCAAAAGTTAAAATCGTTCCAGTGACTGCTAACAATCTGCCTAGGGGAAAAAGAGTCACACCACATTCAGATTATTAGGTTAAAGCGTCGAGCCTTAATGAATTTTTCAGCAGATCCTGAAACACCACACCACTTCCACTGAATGAAAACTAAATGCATCATCTTCATAAATGAGTTTAAGTCACTCTGCACATGTGTATTGGCTTCCACAAGTCATTCTTCAAACATGCATTAGCTTCCACCAGAGCAAAAGTCACTTGCATGTACACACACAACCACGCACAGATACAGAGTCTAACCAGATCACAGCGGAAATAGATCCCATGGCAACAGAAATATAAACAAGGATTCCCTCAGTGGGAGTTCCGCTGGCATGCGTAATACAATTTAGGTAACTGTTTGCAGGTTGTGGTTGGCAGTTTCCATGGAGACTGACAGTCGAGAAAGGGAAACCCTTCTGAGTGAGGCGCCAACAGCTGTTTACTCCTTTGTGCCTTGCACGCAAGCATTTTTCCCTCACACCCTGTGTGGGAGGCAGGAAGGCGGTCACAGGTGTGTGTTTGGTTAAGCTGGGAAAGCACCAGAGTAAACTCCTTTTCTAAAAATATTCCTAACTGCGGTGTCCCTTGTTGACTTGGATTTAGTTTCAATCTGCTGCAGTTTGAACATACAGGCCACATGAGGGGACAATAGTAACAGTGTTCTTTTCCAGGGTCGAAATCACTCTGCACACAATGCTCCATTATATCCCCTGCCAATGCTTTGGAAAAGGGCACAGTGTCTATCTTTACCCTGAAATATCACATGGTTATGCTGGTCTTTTTAGCTCAGACTCTCACAGAACATCACTGTTTGCACATACCTTTCCATGATATACTGTAAATAGGCCCAGACAAATGGTCAACACCCCTAGGAACCTGGAAAAGGGCATATGAGAAGGTTCATCATCCAGTCCTAGATTCTTCAAAAAAAGATTCCTAGCAAAGCAAGCAGACATAATTCTAATTGTCTGATATTGTGAACAGCTTTCAATCTTTTGGTGTTACTCATCATGGATCACAGCCAGAATGGTTCGGCAGAGCAGCAAATCCCAGTCAGCTCTTCTTGAAATTAACTGGGTGATCTGTTTTCACAGTTTAAGGGGATCACTTTCTTCACCATTGCTCCACAAACCTACCAAAGTGTATTTCCCCTCGCAACCATCCACATTGCTGAGATCATCTCTGAAGATCTTTTTTCATCATCCTATCCACCTACCGCTTATGGATGAGTCTCAACTATTTTGGAGTTCTGTGATGTCAAGAACTGAAAAGTCTTGGTGATAGCTAAACTACCCAAACTTGGCTAGAAAAGGCACAAGAAAAGTTGTTCTAGGATTTCTGCTTCTCTCTCCTTTTGATCAAGGTAGAAATATCACAACATTCCCTTTTCTGGTGGTATTTCAACACTTTTCCTTGTGATTTTGTCTGAACCTTAAAATGCAGAGTAGCACAAGCAAAAAAATAATGAAAACATAGTGACAAGGTCAATTTATAGAGCATCAAAATTAGTTCCAGAAGTTTGGGTGAAGATTCAGCTGTATCTTCTCCCTCCTCCTCCAAATGGACTTGCTTAGGATTTACTCTTACTCCTCCTTCCCCATTCATGTATTATTTCATTATAAATCCATAGCTGACCAACACTTCTGAAGCCATTAGAAAAACAGGACATCTAATCATTCTTAAACTAGCATAGGCATTGCTTTTCCCACAGGTGTTATTACTGAATTGACTCCCATGACAGGTATTTCATAGGTGATTAATACTGCAGAGAAGTGCATAATTAACTAAGTGCTCTGTGCAGGAGTCTAACTGAAGCCAGTGGAAAAGGAAAATGGGTACAATTCAGTCATATTAGCTTGCCAAGAGAAAAAAGGCTCTATTAAAAATGGTTTTCTGCATGAGTCCCAGAGGTAAACTGCATGGCTAATTGTTTGTATTATGCAACAAATTTCATGAACATGATGAAACCAAACAGGTGCTTCTGTGTCAATTCATTTTTTTTAAACTTGTCGTCAAAAGATGAGTAAATTTTAATAATCTCTGAAACAGCGAAACAAAAAAAGACAGTGTCTACTGCCTGTTTGCTAAGATCTACCTGACGAATAGCAAAGAACATTTCCACTTCATCCAGATGGCCAATTTACAGCCAATCCAATGCACTGGGACAGAAAGAGTTCCATCTACATTTAGACTTGAAATCTGTGAGTTCCCTTTTTCAAACATTGATCTTTGGTGCTACTACAAGTCACAGGGCAAGATCCGGTGTTGTGCCTCTAAGCAATCTGGAGGGAGTGGGTGCTACTCTGGGTGTAAGCCACCTTTACACCTTCCCAATCCAGGGCTGCTCCAGAGACTATAAGGGACTATGGCATAATTTAGGCAGCCCAGGGGCCTATGCTATGGAAGTCTCCCTTGGGCTGCCCTGGGGCCCCCAGAACTGCCTGCAATTGCTGCTGTACTGCCCCAACATGCCCTTCCCACCACTGACTTGCCATATATGCTAGGACCCGTGTGGGTCCTTGGAAAACAGCCTTACAGATGTCTTCCCAGGGCCGGTGCTTCCATTTAGGCAACCTAGGCGGTCACCTAGGGTACCAGGATTTGCGGGGGCGGCAATTCGGCAGTGGGGGATCCTTCCGCGCTCTGCGTCTTCGGCGGCAATTCTGCGGCGGGTCCTTCACTCACTCCAAGACCTGCCGCTGAAGTGCCCTGAAGACAGGGAGTGCGGAAGGATCCCCCCGCCGCCGAATTGCTGCCAACTGGGATCGCGGAAGGACACCCGCCTAGGGTCCCAAAAACTCTGGCGCCACTCCTGTGTCTTCCATAGCGCCTTCACTGAGGGAATCCTTTCCCTGGCTGGACACAGGGTGTGTAGGCTCAAATGTTGCTCTAGTCCTTTCACACAGTGAACGAGGACAAGAACAGGGGTGAGGATCAGATCAGTAAGTGATGGCTCTGAAGTCAAACAGTTGAATCTATCTAACAGTTTTACTCTACCACCCATCATTGCAGGAACTGAGCGCCTTTCACATAGACTGCACTTAAATATGCATTTGAGCACATGCTTAAAGAACCTGATCCAACATCTATTAAAATAAATGCAAAAGCTTCCACTGACTCCAATGTGCATTGGATCACCACTGTGTACTTCATAGAATCATAGACTATCAAGGTTGGAAGGGACCTCAGGAGGTATTTAGTCCAGCCCCCTGCTCAAAGCAGGACCAATTCCCAACTAAATCATCCCAGCCAGGGCTTTGTCAAGCCTGACCTTAAAAACCTTTAAGGAAGGAGATTCCACCACTTCCCTACGTAACCCCTTCCAGTGCTTCTCCACCCTCCTAGCGAAATAGTGTTTCCTAATATCCAATCTAGACCTCCCACACTGCAACTTGAGACCATTACTCCTTGTTCTGTCATCAGGTACCACTGAGAACAGTTCCATCCTCTTTGGAACCCCCCTTCAGGTAGTTGAAAGCAGCTCTCAAATCCCCCATCATTCTTCTCTTCTGCAGACTAAACAATCCCAGTTCCCTCAGCCTCTCCTCATAAGTCATGTGCTCTAGCTCCCTAATCATATTTGTTTCCCTCTGCTGGACTCTTTCCAATTTTTCCACATCCTTCTTGTAGTGTGGGGCCCAAAACTGGACACAATACTCGAGATGAGGCCTCACCAATGTCGAATAGAGAGGAATGATCACGTCCCTCGATCTGCTGGCAATGTACCTACTTATACAGCCCAAAATGCCGTTAGCCTTCTTGGCAACAAGGGCACACTGCTGACTCATATCCATCTTCTCATCCACTGTAACCCCTAGGTCCTTTTCTGCAGACCTGCTTCCTAGCCATTCGGTCCCGAGTCTGTAACAGTGAAGGAGATTCTTCTGTCCTAAGTGTAGGACTCTGCACTTGTCCTTGTTGAACCTCATCAGGTTTCTTTTGGCCCAATCCTTTTATTTGTCTAGGTCTGTCTGTATCCTATCCCTGCCCTCCAGCGTATCTACCTCTCCCCCCAGCTTAGTGTCATCTACAAACTTGCTGAGAGTGCAGTCCACGCCATCTCCAGATCATTAATGAAGATAGTGAACAAAACTGGCCCCAGGACCAACCTTTGGAGCACTTTGCTTGAAACTGGCTGACCACTAGACATGGAGCTGTTGATCACTACCCGTTGAGCCTGACAATCTAGCCAGCTTTCTGTCTACCTTATAGTTCATTCATCCAGCCCATACTTTAACTTGCTGGCAAGAATACTGTGGGAGACCATATCAAAAGCTTTGCTAAAGTCAAGGAATAACACATCCACTGCTTTCCCCTCACCCACAGATCCCCTCTTCCACAGTTATCTCCTCAAAGAAGGCAATTAGGTTAGTCAGGCATGATTTGCCCTTAGTGAATCCATGCTGACTGTTCCTGATCACTTTCCTCTTCTCTAAGTGCTTCAGAATTGATTCCTTGAGGACCTGCTCCATGATTTTTCCAGGGACTGAGGTGAGACTGACTGGCCTGTAGTTCCCCGGATCCTTCTCCTTCCCTTTTTTAAAGATGGGCACTACATTAGCCTTTTTCCAGTCATCCGAGACCTTCCTCGATCACTATGAGTTTTCAAAGATAATGGCCAATGGCTCTGCAATCACATCCTCCAACTCCTTTAGCACCCTTGGATGCAGCACATCCAGCTCCATGGACTTGTGCTCGTCCAGTTTTTCTAAATAGTCCCTGTTAGGATATAGATATTCAGGCCTGTCTGCAAAGGCCTATACTTTAAGAATTTAGGTGTATTCGTATAAAGAATCAAAAAATCACTGTCTGTCTGTGTAATTGCCTTCTCTTACTGTGACAGTCTAAGGCCTGGTTCTTCAGCTAAGCAGCCATAAACCGAGAAATGTAAGGTCACATCCTCACATTCCAAACTAGTCACATTGAAATAAGGCAATCTGGGGCTGTTAGAAAGGCAATTCGATCTATCACCTCCAGAGAAAGTGAAGAGCCTAAAACATGTAAGAAGAAATTTAGTTTGATAGTTTTCTGTCTGGTAAGAACTTACTTATCAATAGACATAGCTGGAGAACCCTTATGTCTGTGTAGATGTAGTTGTGAAATCCTCACTTCTCTATTGTTTTGTATGTTTATTTGCATGGTCTCTGTCTGGTTCTGTGATTCTTTCTGTCTGCTGTATAATTAATTTTGCTGGGTGTAAACTAATTAAGGTGGTGGGATATAATTGGGTAGCTAATCATGTTACAATATGTTACGATTGGTTAGGTAAATTTTAGTAGAATGATTTGTTTAAGGTATAGCTAAGAATATTACTATACAAATTTGAGGCAAACAGGAAGTAAGTTGGGATTTGAAAATAAGGAAACGGAACTTGAATTTAAGCTTGCTGGAAGTTCACTCCAATAAACACTGAATTGTTTGCACCTTCGGACTTTGAGTATTGTTGCTCTCTGTTCATATGAGAAGGACCAGGGAAGTGGGAGAGTGAAGGAATAAGACCCCTAACAGTCCCGAACCACTTCTGTCTCCACAGAGGGCTGGTCACCTTCTCCCCATGCTGTGCTGCCCAGTGCAGCAGTCTGGGAGCTGACCTTGTTTGTGAAGACAGAGGCCAAAAAAGCATTGAGTACATTAGCTTTTCCCACATCCTCTGTCACTAGGTTGCCTCCCTCATTCAGTAAGGGGCTCACACTTTCCTTGACTTTCTTCTTGTTGCTAACATACCTGAAGAAACCCTTCTTGTTACTCTGAACATCTCTTGCTAGCTGCAACTCCAAGTGTGATTTGGCCTTCCTGATTCCACTCCTGCATGCCTGAGCAATATTTTTATACTCCTCTCTGGTCATTTGTCCAATCTTCCACTTCTTGTAAACTTCTTTTTTGCATTTAAGATCAGCAAGGATTTCACTGTTAAGCCCAGCTGGTCACCTGCAGTATTTACTATTTTTTCTACACATGGGGATGTTTTTTCCTGCAACCTCAATAAGGATTCTTTAAAATACAGCCTGCTCTCCTGAACTCCTTTCCCCTTCATGTTATTCTCCCAGGGGATCCTGCCCATCAGTTCCCTGAGGGAGTCAAAGTCTGCTTTTCTGAAGTCCAGGGTCCATATTCTGCTGCTCTCCTTTATTCATTGTGTCAGGATCCTGAACTCGACCATCTTATGGTCACTGCCTCTGAGGTTCCTGTCCACTTTTGTTCCCCTACTAACTCTTCTCTGTTTGTGAGCAGAAGGTCTAGAAGAGCTCTGTCCTCTTGTTGGTTCCTCCAGCACTTGCACCAGGAAATTGTCCCCTACACTTTCCAAAAACTTCCTGGATTGTCTGTGCATCCATGTTGATTGTTTCTGATCACCTTCCTCTCATCTAAGTGTTTCAAAATGGATTCCTTGAGGACCTGCTCCATGATTTTTCCAGGTACTGAAGTGAGGCTGTAGTTCCCCTGATTCTCTTTCTTCCCTTTTTAAAATTAGGGCACTATATTTGCCTTTTTTCAGTCATCCGTGACCTCCCCCATTCGGCATGAATTTCCATAGATAATGGCCAATGTCTTTGCAGTTCCTTTGGCACCCTCAGATGCACTAGATCTGGACTCATGAAGTTGTGCATGTCCAGCTTTTCTAAAGCGTTCTTAACCTGTTCTTTCACTACTGAAATAGGTATGAACTTAGGCACATGCTTAAGTGTTTTTCTGAACCGCAGACCTGATTCATAGCCTATTGAATGGGGGTCTTTTCCCTGTGATGAGCGGATTTTAGATCAGGCCCTAAACTCTGAATTTCTTGGCTTGTGTGGGATTAAATCGGTGTTGCTCTATTTAAGTCTTTAGAATCTGGGTCTTAAAGCTCCCAAACAGTTATGTATCGAGAAGCTTTCTAAGGCTCTATCTGACTAGAAGGTTAAACTGTAGGTGGTCTTTTTCCATTCAGCCCTATAAGGAAATAAAAGGAGATTTTTTATACAAATACCTTGGTGTCTTTTCAGTTTTTTAAAAGTGCACTGTCATTATACATTTTTGTAATTGTAAAGCATACATGCATCTATTTGTGTCTAGGGTATATTTAAAAATCTGGATAATTACAGCAATCTTTCAAATATATATTTGAGAATTTTTTAAATAGATGTATTATTGACTCAATGGACCAAGCCACACTACAGACATGAGAGCTTCTCATCATGTGAATTTGCCTATGTTAGACTGGGCGGGTATAATAGAAACAGATGCATGAGCAGGCCTCCTCTACTTGCTTTGCCAGATTGTTAGCCTATATAGATATTACTAGGCCTATTTGTGTACAGGCCAAGTATGTCTGGAAGAAGGATGCCAGATGTCTATTATTATTTGCAACATAAAGTGATTTTGTGATGCAGTCCCACTGGGAACTAAGGATGATGAACTCAGTTTACTTAGTATTCTCTAGAGGCATAACCATAGTATTATGTGGGCCGTGTGTGTATGAGAATACTAAAGAAGCAGAGCACTACGAAGATCCTCTTAGGAGAAGATACAGATCAGCATGTGCATGAGAAGCAACAGCCAGTTTGTTTCAAACTGGGGTATGTAGCTTTTTCAAGATACTATTACTCTCTCTTGCAGGAGAGTGTGTGTGTATATGTTTGTGTTAAGACATTTGGACATTCAATCCCAAGCTTGTTTGGGTGCCTTAACTGTGCATTTTCATACCTTGGCATATTTTGTTTTTTATTAAATTTAACCACAGCTCTGAAATTCCTGGGTTTGTAATGCTTGTTTTAGGGTTAATGATAATATTCTTGCTCTATTTTATACTCTTAAATTACTAATATGTACCTCTCAATATTAATTCTAATTTAACTTACTTTTTGGTATGTGAATACATAGGTGTATTCATGTGTGATTGATATATACAATTCCTTCATTTTCTGAAATATGCCTAAAGGAAGATGATGGGGATCAGGCTGTTCCATGGTATGGAGGTCAGGTTGTTCCAGAAATGTATGATTAAATTATAATATTCAAAGTCCTTGGAAGCAGTAATAAGGAAACAGTTGCATTCCCAGTGTTCTGACTCACTACTTCATGCATTCTATGTCTCCATTGATTGTTTTAGACAGTGAATGTGTGAGAAAGCTAGCTAAAGGGCACACCATAAAGATTCCTGCTGAGAACTGTACCAAGCACTGAGGCATCTGTGCTGTACCTTAACAACTCTTCATGGGCCACATTAAAGAAATACACCTTGAAAAAAATTATATTAAATCCAGTGTGGGTTGATTGAAGCCCATCTCTTCACTTTCAGGGCTATTTTTCTCTATAACAGCTTGGATAGCTGATAAAATGAGTGATGGCCAAGATCCCTCTGAATTTCTGAAAATGTTACGCTAAATTGTATATACATTATATACCATAGACTGATCATCATTTATCGTTACTATCACAGAAGCACCGACAAGCCCAACCCACATCAGGTGCCCATTGTGTAAGGCCCTGTACAAATGGACAACTTCCAGTCCAAATGGACAATGGGTGGGAAGGGAAACAGTGACACAAAGAGGTGAAGTGATTTACCCAAGGCAAAGCCTGAAACAGGACTCCAGAGCCAGTGCCCTATCCACTAGGTCAAAAATAGTGCCTTCCTAAAAAAGCTTAATTCACCCACTAATCCACTAGCCGTCACCTTCAGCCCCCAACTAAAACCTTTCCAGCTCATCAAAGATCTACAACCTATCCTGAAAGATGATCCCTCACTCTCACAGATCTTGGGAGACAGACCAGTCTTCGCTTACAGACAGCCCTCCAACTTGAAGCAAATACTCACCAGCAACCGCACACCATACAACATAAACACTAACCCAGGAGCCTATCCTTGCAACAAAGCCTGATGCCAGCTCTGTCCACATATCTATCCAAGTGACACCATCATAGAACCTAATCACATCAGCCACGCCATCAGGGGCTCATTCACCTGCACATCTACCAACGTGACATATGCCATCATGTGCCAGCAATGCCCCTTTGGCATGTACATTGGCCAAACCGGACAGTCTCTACGCAAAAGAATAAATGGACACAAATCTGACATCAGGAATCATAACATTCAAAAACCAGTGAGAGAACCTTCAACCTCTCTAACCACTCAGTGACAGACTTGAAGGTGGCAATTTTGCAACCAAAAAAACTTCACAAACAGACTCTAAAGAGAGACTGCTGAACTCGAATTAACATTCAAATTAGATACAATTAACTTAGGTTTGAACAGAGACTGGTAATGGTTGGGTCATTACACTAATTGAATCTATTTCCCCATGTTAAAATATCCTCAGACCTTCTATGGGTCATCTCAATTATCACTTCAAAGGTTTTTTTCTCTATCCTGCTGATGACAGCTTATCTCAATTGATTGGCCTCTTCCAATTGGCATGGCTACTCTCACCTTTTCATGTTCTCTGTATGTATAAATATCTTCTGTCTGTGTGTTCTATTCTATGCATCCGATGAAGTGGGTTTTAGCCCACGAAAGCTTATGCTCAAATAAATGTGTTAGTCTCTAAGGTGCCACAAGTACTCCTGTTCTTTTTGTGGATACAGACTAACACGCTGCTACTCTGAAACTTTAACTTAACTGTATCTCCAAGATTTAAAGCCAGATACTTCCTTACATGAGCATAATCTTAAAAATCTCCAATGTGAACTGACAAAACTACTTTTCCAGCTCTTCATTCTGGCATGCACAGAACACAACCACTCACTCTTCCTTAGGGGTGGGATACTAGGGGGAGGGCAGACACTGGAGAGTTATAATCCAACTCCTGATATAGAGAAATGACATGGAACTGCAGCCCACATGTAACTGTGGCCATCACTCCTTCCACTGGGCTGGAATAGCCACCACAGCCCTAAGGATCATTTGCACAAGGTGCTAGTGTCACTGGATCCACATAACAGATGCCACAGTCCCTCCTCTGACCCATTCCTGGTCTGTTCCCAACGATAACCTGAATCTCCAGATCAGCTGCTTTGCAGCAATCCTGTGTATGCAGGAAACTTCTCCCTTCTCCCTAGGTTTTGCTAGTCATAAGCAGGTTTATGTTTTGCCAAGGTTCTCATAGGAGTTCTGCTGACAGAGGCTACTGAGAGTGTGCTCTGAATAGCAGCATCCTTTGGCCATTTTACTCCAGCCCTCCCCCAGGCCAGAAACACCCACTCTTGTGACTATGCTAGATAAACCCTACAGACCTTCCTAATGGCGAGAAGGTGGCAGGTGTCTTGTGCCACCACAGCCTCTCCTGACTGATGTTTCACCTCCATGGTTTTATCACCCTGGTGAATTTGCCTCCTCATCGCTCTCCACTCAAAGTCCATGATTCTAATCAACAGAAACAAAGTCCTCATGGTGCTCCTCATTCACACATATAGATCAAAGATTCTGAAAGCTGGCTGTATAGTACCATCCATATTACAGGGTATTTCTAAAATCCTCTCAGTGCTGAAAGCATCACATAGAACAACCATTCCTTGTATTACCCATTGAGATACCCCCAGTACCAATACCCCTTACACAATTCCTCACATATAGGCACCTTCGTGGAACAAGACAAATTCCCAGGGCAAATCTTTAGGGCAAATTTGGCAACTTCACTCAAAATTTTCCCCTTTTGCCAATCATGAAACATTTCTTTGTTCCCATCCGTTTTTTTTTTTTTTTTGTCCTCAGAAGCCACTGGCATCAGGAACTGCCAGTTGCAGGATGGGGTGAATCACTCGTCTACTCCATTGTATATTGGAATTCCTATGATGGTTTTTAGTAGGTGAGAGAACATGCTGTGTGGAGACACGTTTGTTTGCTGAAAGGCTGATTCACTGCTGCTAAAACCAACAAGAAGTTGCTTCTTCAAGAAAGGATGAATCAAGTGTGGAAAGGGGCATAGCCTTGCCCAGAGGGAAGGTAATGGAATAGATAAACATACATCTCTCATGCTGGTGGATAGTTCCACAGTACTTATAGTATTCCTATATCTGACAGTCTCCAAATTCTATAGGCATGTCTGATGAATTCCTACTCTCAGATACACAAAGGTGTGGTGAGACTCTGAACTATGCTTGAACTAGGCCTAAGATGACAACTAATGCTTGGGGTGAATCATTTGGCATTTCAAGTCTTAAGAATGTTCCCTTTCCCTATCATCTCAGCTAGTGGGGAGGATGTTTGATCAAACACGCTGGGGAAAGACAACTCCTGAACTCCCAAGAGGAGTGGGAAAGGGAGTGATACGCTTAGGTCTGTGGGGCTTTCCCCATTCCCAGAATACACACGGAAATCATGTCTGATCTGGGAGGGGGAAGGGGAAGGAGGAGAGGAGACAATGTCCTCCTTCTCCTTCCTGCTATTGGCTGGGCTGCAGGGGTGAGGGAAGAAAGGAAGAGTTAATTGTCTCTCACACCCAATCTCCTGTGTGGAAAGCCCTCAGGGCATGTGGTTGCTGCCCTGAGCTCTCTAACCTATAAAGTAGGTATAGTTTGAGCTGGATTTCCAAGATACTGTGGGGCTAACCAAGCTCTAGTTTTGGGGTTCAGGAAGGAATTTTTCCCTTGGCACACAACTAACAAAGTCTCTGGTGGGTTTTTTGCCTTCTTCAAGGCATCCGGGAGATGTTAAATAGCTTTAGATTCATAAGCAGAAAGGAGAGGATTTTAAAGTTGTTTGTTTATACATGAATTAGTCATTTTGTTGCTGATCCCAGTGCAGGTGACAAGCACAAAGGAGCTGTCTCCAGAGGTAAACATGAGACCTGGGAGATATCTGTTGGACCCTGTTACTCTGGAGGAAGAAGGGGAGATCTTAAGCCTTCATAGGCTGAGGTACCCTACATGTGTCTTCTCAATTCCCCTCACTGGGGAAGTGCAAGAGGAATTGGACATGGGCTGAATCCTAAGAGTTAGGGTGAGGGAGGCCAACACTGAATATTAGTTATTTAGTACAGAGGCCATTTAACAGAACACTGGACCCAAATAAATACCTATAATCAGCCTTTTTGTTTTCCCCTGATTTGGGTTAAAACTTGCATTGTCTCCAGGAGGAGCTGGCTTTTGTCCTTGGTTTGAGTCAGCGCTGTGACTTTAATTTAAAGCTGCATGGAATTGATGTCAAAATGTGTGCAGGGAACAGAGTGGTAATATTCTGAGTGTGATTGCAAGCAACCTCGAAGAACACATATTTGGAATAATCATAAAACACATAAAAATAAGTGTTGTGTGACAATGGTGAAGAACCACAGAAATCACACTTCCTTCTAGCCATGAAGGAAAAACAGTAATATCCCTAAAGCTATTCTTCCTCTGTCTTTGCTTCACAAGCAGACCTTCTTCCTACAATATTCCTCAGCCTCTCTATCCTACTACAAGCTTAAAGGACTAGTACTCATATCCTCAGATTCATATACTATTATCTTCTCTAATGAGATAAAGGAGATATTTAAACTATCCAACTTCTGAATAAAAGGTTAGTTCATGACCTTCCCAGAACTTAAAAACAATATTAAGTTAGCACAATAAAACAGAACTCCTCCGCATCCAAACACGCCTTAAATAGCTAATAACCTTATTACCATTAAAAGTTCCAAATCTCTATTTCCCCACAAATGAATCAGGCCACCCCCTGATTCTTATGAGAAAAGAAAAAATAACCTGGGGTGAAGCATGATAAATTACAAATCTCTCCACGTTAAGAAAGTCTCAGGATGACAAATGTAAAATGTGAACTCACCTGAATCCATCCTTCAATGCTGGTTTAATAATCATACTAAATAAAGGAACTTCAGTGTTTTAAAATTAAATGTTTGTTTTTTAATATTCAGCACCAAATGTTTTTCTAATGCTTGTCTATCCGATGTTACAAATGGGAGACATTTTTCAGCCTGTTACAGTTGGCCCTTGAAGTCTGAGACCCACAAACATAGTTCAGCAGAGAGGGGCAAAGGAAGCAATGTCCAGATGTAGATCATATTGGTCTTGGGATTTAGGACTGAGGCAAATTAAAGTGAAGGTTTGGGTTCAGATTTGATAATATTGAAATCTCATATGTTGTTCCTGTGAGATTTTAGTCCCAAGTGGTAAGAATCTCATGAGTTCAGATGATTTTGTGAGACTCAATCATCTTGAACTACACGCAAACCAGAGCTAAAGAATGAGACCAGACCTGATATGAATCCAACCATGAACTGTAGGGGTAGGTTCAGATATGGGTGGGTTCAAATCAGTGGTTCCAATTCAGATATTTCTTGGATGGAGCAAATTATGGTCCCTACATCCCCTGGCAGGGACTATATTTCAGTCCCTGCTTGCTCCCCTTCCTTCCCTAGGGTCCCCAAGTTTCCCTCAGCCAGGGAGTTTCCCCTCTCTCTTACCCACAAGGTGCATAAGCTGGTGTTTCTAGGAGTCAAGTTCTCAGGAGACTCTCCTGCACTCCACTGTACAGGAACAGAGTCCTCATGCATCAGGTCACAATGTCATTAGACTCTGCTGCCTCTCTGTCTGTATGGAGGAACGGCCTGGTCAAATGTTAGTAGTGTGACTGGAGTGTATCTAGTTAAAAAAAGAACTAGATAAATTCCTGGAGGATAGGTCCATCAATGGCTATTAGCTATTAGCCATTATCCAGGGAATAGGCAACAGGGGATGGATCACTTTATGGTTACATGTTCTGTTCATTCCCTCAGGGGCACCTGGCTTTGACCACTGTCGGCAGACAGGACACTGGGCTGCATGGACCTTTAGTCCGACCCAGTGTGGCCGTTCTTATGTTCCGTGGCCTATGGAACTTTGAGAAAATGTAAAAACTTTGGGGAGGGACAGTCCCCCTCTGTCCTATTTCCCTACTGGAAACATTAAGTACAACATTCCAGGAGTGTGTTTTACCCAGTACTCATGTATTTCATCATGTTCACTGTAATCAAGATGGTTTAATTGATGCCTCATGGCTCTGTTAGGCCTTGCTCATTTTTAAATTCTTATTGGGCTCAGTTTATTCTTATTCAAGTTTTAGGGAATAAATAATTGAGTGTATGGTTGGGAACCCCATAATTTATTTGAAGAGCATTTGGCATGCATATATTTCTCGTGTATTTGTTTTGTGTGTGTCTGTCTTATTTCCAGCCAACACACACGCATGCACTTGAGGTAATAGCTTGTATAACATCTACCATTGCTGTCTACAGAGTTGGGGGACCTGCCAGAAAGAAAATACCTTTCTATTATGTGACCTATTTCCTCCTCTGCAATAATCTCTCTTTAATTGCACACTGCATTTAGCCTCTATGCAGCCTCAATGAGTCACAAGAGTAAACCTTGGCTTGAGCTTGTGCCTCCAGGGTCCATCTCAATCATCATCTGGCACCCTGTAGTCTTGCCAACTTTACAGAAACTTTTGTTTCTCAAAGCATGTCAGGCCCACTGTGAATCATTTTATTATTTTTTTCTGAGCAGTGTCAGTAACATCATCTACTTTTCCATGTAAAACCATTTTACTCTCATACCATTGAACATAACACAAGCCTTATTATGATAGCAGGAATAGAGATGGCTATAGTTGAGGTTGCAAAGCAATTTCCCTTCTAACTCCTTTTCTTTAGTCCCTCATGATTTTTTGAAACTTTCACCTTTTAGGCTGAAATGTTCCCAGCATTGTCTTTGCCCACAGGACTATTTTAAAAGTTTGAATAAAATTGATTTAGAGTGGAAATCCCAGCTCCCTTTGTTCCCCAATATGTAAAACAAACATAGAATTTAGTGGCAAAGCAGAGAGGTAGAATGACGACATTTTGCATGGAAAAAACTCCAGAGGTGGAATAATTTCAGGTGTTCTCATGAAAACTGGTCTTGGCCTGGCTGTGTTATAGTTCTTTGACAATCTCACTATGCATGCACACATGACATTTTGCCTTACCATGTTTTTTGGCTAAGAAAATAGCTGAGGAATACAGGACTGCACATACAAATGTATCTGCAGTAGACCCTATTTCAGCAAAGAATTTAAGCATGTGCATAAGCCGAGAATGAAGTCAATGAGACATAAGTACAATGGGATTTATGTGAATGCTTAAAGTTATGCACATGCTTAGATACTTTGCCAAATAGAGATGCTTTTAAGAAGATGCTTAGGTGCTTTGCCTTTACCCTGCTGTAAGAAATACAGTGACCTGAATGAATGCAGGCGATCTTATTCAATCCCTACATGTACTGCAAGGCGCCCTATTTATTGCACCATTTCATAGGGAGTACAGAATATTTTCCATGTGAAGTAATGGATCCTAAGCTGTTTGCTTTTCCCTCAACATCATCCTTCCCTTGACAGTAGCCAGCAAACCACAGCCCTAAACAAACCTATTGTTTTCTTACTCAAGGTCCTATAAGTACTTTATGAGAAGTTTGACGGACACTGCGTAAGTCTTCCTATGCCAAATGGGTTCACCTCCTAGGGAGACTCCTGGCAGTTACTGACCTGATGCAGCTCCCATTGACATCAACAGAAAGTAACCCATTGACTTTAATGGCAAGCAGAGCAAGGCCTAAATCAGCATGCTGAGAGGAGAATAAAGGGAGAGTGGTATTACATTGCATCATCTCACCTATACTGTATGATTTTGCAGTTAATGAATTGAGTGACAAGTGCATTCCTTCCCCACTCCCCACTAAAAAGTTACAGATTGTAGCCAGCTGACAGTAACCATACTACATGCTAATTTAAAAGTTACTTTTGCTCAGTTATTTTATCTCTTGTTCTGCTTGGCGGAGAATGGAAGAGCTAGATGAATTCTTATCAATATCGATTTCCATTCTATTAATTAAACTAATTCTCATTCAAACTGTCCGGCGTTCCTCAAAGTCTGTTGAAGGCCATGACAAGGTGCTCACTGACTTGAATAAGTATTGGATCAGGTGCTCAAAGGGCACGCTGTAGTGTGAAGCACTCCTGAGGAACTAGCTGGACCAGGTTTTGATCTAGGCTAGTGTGATTCTCGTCAGAACCAGAGCTAATGGAGGTTAGATGAGGACAGACAGTAATGAGACAAGCTGGGCTCTGTATTATATACTTCCTATGCAGCCCTATTGACTTCACCTGGTTGCACAAGGTGCAAGCAAAGGCGTAATTTATCCCGACAGCTTTGCATTCCAAGTCAGTTTCAGAAGATGTTTCAGAGTCTGATGTCTAGAACAGGTCACCTCTTGTGTTTCCTAATATTTTGTTGTTCCCCTTGTTCCATATACCACCAGGGAATATAGCTCTGGGGAGAATATACAGGCATGGCTCAAAGAATCAGAAAACACAGAACACCAAAAAAAAGGAGAGACAAAGCAAGAAAGATCAGAACTTTGAAAACAAATAAAGCAATACAAAAATATGTTTCTATTAGTTGTATAGATTAAGAAATGTACATTTGCTAGCCTGGCATTTTTCCAGTGCAGCTTGTCAAACCAGGTTACATTTGAAACATGCCTAGAGCAAAGTATGTGAAAGATAGGCATAAAGATGTGCTGAACTATGCACAGGCTTGTTGGATTTGGGGTGATTTTCACTTTTCATCAAAGGAACCACCTGATCCTCTTTCATGGGTAATGTCTAAGTTCATTACTATTCCTCTGTTTGCTTTGGTTACTTGGGCTCATTAGAGAAAACTTATTTAATTTCTTATTTCCCCATTAAGAACCATTTCTTATAAAGTTAAAATGTTCCACTTTGTTCTCTTGACTTTTAATCCACAAATCCCTCTCTGCCTCTGCTGTGTTTATTTACACCCAAGGGAATCTGTACTGAATAACAAGTCACTCCAGGTTATTTTTTCATTTCCCAAGTTTTATCTTTTCTAGGGGAAAAAAATACCCCCAGACCTAGGAAAAAATAATTCCTGTCATGCACGGAAGGGGAAAGCTTAGTTGTACTACATGACTGACTTCAGCATGTGTAGGTCACAAAGCATACTCTTAACTGCCTTGCCTAAGGCAGACCAGCAGATTCAAAGAAAGGGTGGATGCATGACCTGCTAAATACATGGGCCAAAGCAGTCACAAGTGGGTCCCTACATTTAAGTTAATGATTGCACACTAGGCTTCTGAATAACAGAGCCCTGCTTTTCCAGGTGCTGAGCATCTGCCACTCCCTTTGACTTCTGTGCAAGTGGTGGTTAATCAGCACCTCTGAAACTCAGGTCATTCTTATTGAGGGGCCTAAATAAGGATTTAGGAGCTGGATCCAAGTCCACTGAAGTCAACCGGGATCCTTCTACTGACTTCATTTGGTTTGGGTTAGCTCCAAGGTGCCGAACTTTGAACATCTACTTTTAAAATTGTAGCCATTAAATGGAGTGATCTGTGGGAAATTCTGGCCCCAGCCACATGGATGTTGTGTACTTTTGTGGAGCAACAGCCCTTATACTTTATTCCATTGCCTCTGGTAGCAAAACACACACACACACACACACACCCACACACACACCCACACACACACACACACACAGAGTGTGTGTGGGGGGTTATGCCGCTGTCTGACCCTTGGTCTTCAGCTTTGTCACTGCTTCCCCTACAAGGCTAGCAGAAGCCAGGAATGGGAATTTATTGCTTCTCTGAGCAGCATTATGTGGTGTTTTTGATGCAAATGTTGTTGGTTTTGGGGGGTTGGCGAGGGCAGGTTTTAGGTTTGCTCATCCCAGCTGTGAGCACAAAGAAAGATGCCTATTATGAGAAACATTTATAAGAAACAGAGAGAAAGCTACATGCTTATTATCATCTGATTCTCCAAGTATTTACATGCATGAGTGGGCAACTGAACTTGTGTATTTGCAGGATTGAGACCCTGTAAACATACCCATGAAAAATGGAAAAAAAACCCTACTAACACAAAACTGACTCAAGGGAAAGACAAAACTGCCTACCCAAGCTGCTGTTCCTTCAAAATGACTGCATGTTTTCTGTAACATGATTGCAGGGCAATGTTGTTCTCCTGGGAGTGATACCAGCTTATAGGAAAAGGCCAATTGGCAGATTCTGTAATGTCTCTCAGGAAAGTTTGTCATAGGTTTTAAAGCCAGCAGGCCCACCAGACCATCTGACTTCCTGTGTATCATAGGCTACCAACACCAACTAGCTACCTGCACACTGAACCCTACAACCAGATATAGCCAAAATATAACCCTCAGGCAGAGAACAGGAGGGACTGCGGTACATCAACGCTTGAGGGACTTGCACTGGCAGGGAACTGATTAAGTGAGATATAACCACAATACTTCTTTCCCATTATGCACTAGTAGACACAGTAGGTAGTGACTTCAGTACCAAAAGTATCCATTGACATGCTAGATATTTTTGAGATATGTGGAATACCCACTGTTACTCTGCTATGTTATATGCCCACTACCTAAATGCTAGAGACCTAATTCTGATCCCAGAGACATGATACCAGTATAACTCCATTGACTTCAATGGTACTACCTTGATTTACACAGAGAGGATCCCAGGCATTTCATAACTTTATGCAGGTAAAGATCTCAAATTAACAACATCCTGGAAATCCAAAATTTCAGGCTATCACACAATCCATGACTTTGACTAACATTTTGTTTCACAAGCTTAAAATATTGAAAACTAGTTGATTGCAGTTAATTTCCTTGCTTTCAAAAGATTACTAGAATGTTGGAAAAAGTCATCCAGGTCTCTCAGACTAGCTTTATGAATTAAATATGTATTTAGGCTCAGCTGCACTAATATGTGTATCATCTAGTGTTGATTCTTTTCCTTCTGAGTTCCAAACTCTTGCATCATTCTTCTTCCCTTTCATCACTCGTTATTTATTGATCTCTATGCTACAGTCCTTCCTTCCTCATTCAAGCAAGCTATACCTCTTCTAACCTCAACAAGATCTCTTGGCCTCTGTACCTCAGTGACTGTAATGCAATTTCTCTTCTCCTTTTATCCTTAAAATTTTGAAGTACATCATTCATTCACAGCTTTCAAGATTCCTCTCCCTCTTTCTCCTTCACACTTTCTCCTCTTCTGAATAGAAATCCATCCAACTGCTTTCTCCTTTTCCCTTCCATGTTGCTGTCATTGACCATTCACCCAAGTCCTCCTCAGCCTTCCTGTCTGATTTTGACTCCTGGTTCTCTCTTCCTGTCCTCACAATCTTCCACATTCATTCTTGGTGACTCCAGCTTTCATGTTGAAAATCCATCTGACCCTTTAGCAGCACTTTTCCTCACCCTCTCCGTTCCATTCAACCTGCAACCCTAGTTCAGCTCCCACTCACCAAAAGGGCCACTCACTGGACTAGGTCTTCACCAAGTATTGTTCTCTCTGTTTCCGAGTCCCCCTTCTCTGACCATCATCTACTCTCTTTCAGCATTACCTATCAGCTCTATCCTTCATACTCCGTCACTCAACCTTGACTTCTTGTTCACTCTCAGTCTCTCCCTCCCTGTCCTCTCTTCCCTTTCTTCCATTAAGAAGATTCTTGACTCTTCTGGTATGCCACTACCTTTGACTCTTTTGTCTCTTATTTCAAGGTTCATTCAGCCAAAAATCACCCCTGCCTCCCCCATCGTCTGTTTCTGTCATGCTGAGGAGCATCCCTGGTAGAAATCCTGTCACTAGGTTGATTACCTCCACTACAAATTTG
This sequence comes from Gopherus evgoodei, assembly GCF_007399415.2. Taxonomy (NCBI): domain Eukaryota; kingdom Metazoa; phylum Chordata; order Testudines; family Testudinidae; genus Gopherus; species Gopherus evgoodei. Next base: position 2,245,551 of record NC_044327.1, read on the forward strand.
TTCTCTCCTGCTTCAGCTCTTCCACCTTTCTTGCTAAACACCTCTCATTTTCCAACTTAACTAAGTCTCATGCCTGCAATTCCAATGGCCTTTTTGCTGCTTTTGGCTCATGCCTCACTCTCCCTTTTTCTTGATTCCAGTTCTCTCTCCAAAAGGTCTGACATGAACTTCCCTCTCCAAGGAGCTTGCCTTCCCTTTCCCCCGCAACTATTGTCTCCTTAACCTCTGTCACAAATACAAAAGTTTCTCATTTTCTCTCCACTTGCCCTGGTAACCCCATCCCATCACCCTCATACCGACTCATGTTCTCCCTTACTCTTTTCCTTAACCTATCACTCTCTCCTCTTTCCTCTCATAGTAAAAAATATGATCTAGTCTATCCCATCTTAAGAAACACTTTTGACCCCACTTGCCTCTCCAACTACCACACCTTCTTCCTTTTCATCGCTAAGCTAATTGAATGTACTCTACAATTTCATCCTATATCAGAGGGGTAGCTGTGTTAGTCTGGATCTGTAAAAGCAGCAAAGAATCGTGTGGCATCTTATAGACTAACAGACATTTTGGAGCATGAGCTTTCATGGGTGAATACCCAACTTCATCAGATGCATGTCTGACAGGACATGAAGACAGAAAGACAGGAAGAGGCCAATTTCATCCTTGATCCACTTCAGTCTGGCTTCTGCTCCTTGAACTCCACTATGATTGCTCTCATCACTTGTACTAAGGTCCCAAAGGAGGCAAGAGTTAGACCAATTAAAAGTTTTTGGAGGAAGATAAAAGGGGATAACAGAGGTGATGTCATGGTAGGGATTCATTATAGATGACCAAATCAGGAGGAGGAGGTGGATGAAGCATTTCTACAGCAGATAAAATAAATCTCCAAAACATAAACCTGGTAGTAATGGGGGACTTTAATTGCCCTGATATCTGTTGGAAAAGTCATATGGCAAAACACAAAATCTCCAGTAAGCTCTTGGAATGTGCTGGGGACAACTTTTTGTTTCATAAAGTGGAGGAAATATCTAGGGGAACAGCCATCTTAGACTTGATTCTGACTAACAGGGAGGAATTGGTTTTAAACCTGAAGGTGAAAGACAATTTGGATTGAAAGTGGTCATGATTTCATGATTCTTAGGAAAGAAAGATGTGAAAGCAGAAGTATAAAAACAATGGACTTCAAAAAAAGCACACTGTAACAAACTCAGAGAACTGGTATGTTATATCCTTGGGGGCAGCTGGTTTAGGAAGAAATCACTTGAGGCCAGACAGCAGACAGCTAACAAAACTACCATTTATTTACAGACACAGAGCTCACCTAACCGGCTGAAGCTGGCTGGGCTATCCCCTAATAATCTAACTCAGTTGCCATAGGAACAAAAACCATGACAACCAAATACACAACATGGTAGTTAAATTTTTCCCCCATGAGACTTTAAAGGAAAAAGGAGTTGAGTTGAGCTGATAGACAGCAAAACATCCTGATGAGAAGGAAAGACAGGAAGAGGCCAATATGGCTCCATGAGGAGCTCTTTAATGACCTGAAAATAATAAAGGAAACCTGAAAAAAGTGTAAACAGGATGAATTCCTAAGGATGAATAGAAAACAATAGTGATAGACTTTGGGGACAAAATCAAAAAGACTAAGGCATAAAATGAGTTACACCTAATAAGAGACATAAAAGGCAATAAGAAGAGAGTCTACAAATACATTCAGATCAAAAGAAAGATGAAGGAAAGTGAAGGTCAAATACCTAGTAGGAAAGGAGAGATAATAACAGATGGCATCCAGAAGGCCGAGGAGTTTAATGCCTTTATTGTGTCAATCTTCATTAAAAACTATTAAGTGCAACCAGATGCTTAACACAATGAATATTAACAACAAGGGGGAAGGAACACAAGCCAGAATAGGGAAAGATCAGATTAAAGAATATTTAGCTAAATTAGATGTTTTCAAGTCATCGGGGCCTGATAAAATTTGCCCTAGGGTACTGAAGGAACTAGCTGAAGCAATCTCAACCATTAGTGATTATCTTTGAGAACTCATGGAAGATGGGTGAGGTCTCAGAGGAGTGGAGAAGGGCAAACATAGTTTCTATCTTTAAAAAGGGGAGCAAAGAGGATCCAAGGAATTATATACCAGTCAACCTAACTTCAATAACTAGAAAGATACTGGAACAAATTATTAAACAATTAATTTGCAAGCACCAAGATGATAATTGGGTTACAAGGAATAGCCAGCATGGATTTATTCAGAACAAATCAAGCCAAATCAACCTAATTTCCATCTTTGACAGGTTACTGGCTTAGTGGATGCAGGGGAAGCAGTAGATGCTCTATAGCTGGATTTTAGTAAGGCTTTTGAGACAGTCTCACATGACATGCTCATAAGCAGACTAGGGAAATGTAGTCTAGAAGAAATTACCAAGAGGTGGTTGTACAACTGTTTGAAAACACATATTCAAAGAGTACTTATCAATCAGGGCCGGCTTTAGGAAGTGCGGGGCCCAGTTCGAACACTTTCAATGGGGCCCAGGCAGGGATGGCTTAAAAAGAAAAAAGTGTAAAAAAAAAGCCTTCCATTTCTTCCATGTATTATTTACTTTCCATAACTATATAAATAATAAAATTGTATAGTATGTACATTGCATCATATATGCTGTTGATTGGTTATTAATGACTGCTGTTTCACGTGTGTAGGTCCACGCCACTCCCTGGGGGTGTGCACAAGTGTGGGTCCCCGCTGCTTCCTGCCTCCCTCATTGAAGCAGGTGTGCAGGTTACTGGCCTGGGAACTGCAGGGCAGCAGTGGACATGGGTCTGGTTCGAGGCAGGGCAGGGGCTGACAGGAGGTAGGGTCTGGCTGCAGGCAGGGCAAAGGGTGTGGGGCTGGCTGGAGACAGGGGAGTGTGGAGTGGACTGGCTTCATGCAGGGCCACAGGGGGGTGCAGCAGTGGTTGGCAGGGCTGGAGACATGAGTATGGGACTGGCTGGCTTCACGCAGGTGGGTGCAGCAGGGGTTGGCTGGAGACAGGGCAGGGCGGGCAGTGCAGGGCTGGTGCGGGCAGGGGTGTGTGGCAGGAGTTGGCTGGAGACAGGGCAGGGGGGTTGTAGGGGCTGGCTGTGGGCAGGGGGTGCAGAGCTGGCTGCAGGTAGCGGGGGGCGGGGCTGGTGTGGGCAGGGCAGGGGGTGTAGCAGAGGCAGCTGGAGCCTCGGCCCTTTAAATAGCCCCCAAGCCCCCCGCTATCCCAGGGCTCTGGGGGCTATTTAAAGGGCCCAGGGCTCCCCTGCTTCTTCCCTGCCCCTGACCTTTTAAATAGCCGCAGGAGCCCTGGGGAATGTATGGGGGTGGCGGGGCTCTGGTGGCTATTTAAAGGACTGGGGTGGCAGAGGCAGCTGGAGCCCTGGCCCATTAAATAGCCCCCAGAGCCCCCTGCTACCCCAGGGCTCTAGGGGCTATTTAAAGGGCCCGGAGCTCCAGCTGGGGGCACGGGGCTTGCTGCGCTCCAGCCAGGAGATCGGGGCCGCGGGACTTGCAGCGCTCTGCCCAGAGCTCCAGCTGGGGCCGCGGGGCTGGTTGCGCTCGGGCCAGAGCTCCAGCCAGGGCCGCAGGGCTTGTCACGCTCGGGCCAGAGCTCCAGCCGGGGCCGCGGGGCTTATCGCGCTCCAGCCAGAGCTCCAGCCAGGGCCGCAGGGCTTATCACGCTCTGGCTGGAGCACCAGCCGGGGCTGCGGAGCTTGTTGTGCTCCGGCCGAAGCTCCAGCCAGGAGAGTGAGGCTGCGGGGCTTGCGGCGCTCTGGTCAGAGCTCCAGCTGAGAGAGCGGGGCTGTGGGGCAGCCGTGCTCCCGCTGGCACTTTGGTCAGGGGAGCGGGGCCATGGAAGATCCCGGAGCAGAACGCAGCAGCCGGGTAAGTAAAAAAAAATTAAAAGTGCGGGGCCCTCTTAGGTGCGGGGCCTGATTCCCAGGAATCGGGCGAATCAGCCTAAAGCCGGCCCTGTTATCAATGATTTGCTATCAAACTGGGAGGAGGCAACAAATGGAGTCCTGCAGCAGTCTGGTACTATTCAACATTTTCATTAAGAAAGTGGATAATGGAGTGGAAAATATGCATATAAATTTGCAGATGACATCAAGCTGGGAAGTGTTGCAAGCTCTTTGGAGGACAGGATAAAAATTCAAAGTGACCTGCAGAAACTGAAGAATTAGAGAGACAAGGTGAGTGAATTAGTATCTTTCATTAGACCAACTTCCGTTGGTGAGAGAGACAAGCTTTTGAGCTTACACAAGAGATCTTCATGTCTGAAAGCTTGTGTCTCTCACACCAACAGAAGTTGGTCTAATAAAAGATATTACCTCACCCATCTTGTCTCTCTAATATCCTGGGACCAACACTGCTACAACAACACTGCATACAGATTGAAGAACTCTCATGAAGTCAATAAGATGAAATTCAATAAATACAAGCACAAAAGACTACACTTTGGAAGGAAAAAATCAGTGAACAACTACACAATGCAGAAAAACTGTCTAGGTGGTAGTACTGCTGAAAAGGATTTGGGGGTTACAGCAGCAAAGAATCCTGTGGCACCTTATAGACTAACAGACATTTTGGAGCATGAGCTTTCGTGGGTGAATACCCACTTCCTCAGATGCATGCATCTGAGGAAGTTGGTATTCACCCACGAAAGCTCATGCTCCAAAACGTCTGTTAGTCTATAAGGTGCCACAGGATTCTTTGCTGCTTTTACAGATCCAGACTAACATTGCTACCCCTCTGATACTTGGGGGTTACAGTGGACCACAAACTGAATATGAATTGTCAATGTGCTGCAGCTACAAAAAAGGCTAATATGATTCTGGAGTATATTAACAGGATTGTTGTATGCAATATATGCAGGTAATTGTCCTGCTTTATGCAGCGCTGGTGAGGCTTTAGATGAACTATTGTGTTCAGTTTGGGGCATCATACATTAGGAAAGATGTGCATGAACTGGAGACAGTCCAGAGGAAAGCAACAAAAATGATAAAGGTTTAGAAAACCTGTCCTGTGAGGTATGTTTGGTATTGAGAAAGGAAGACTGAGGGAGCACCTGATAATAGTCTTCAAATATGTGAAGGGCTATTCTAAAGAGGATAGGGATCAATTGTTCTGCATGTCCACTGAAGGCAGGACAAGAAATGAAGGAAGGAAATGAAGGTTAGATATGACAAAAAGCTTTCTAACTCTCAGGATAGTTAAACTCTGGAATAGGTTCCCTGGAGGTTTTTAAGAACAGATTGGACAAAAACCACCTGTCTGGGTTCGTCCTTCCTCAACATATAAGGCTGGACTAGATGACATCTCAAGTTCCCTTCCATCCTCACATTTCTTCCTAACTGTTCTTGCTATCCTTCTGGGTTGTCTTCTCTCTGTCATCATTTGATCACAAAGATTCACTTCTCAATCTTTTTCTCTTTTACAAAACTTGGTAAATACAAGATTAGCTATTTGATACATCCGTGTATTTCATTATGTATTTTTGTTTTGATTGTAAAAAGCCAAAGCTGGGATTTAGTCACTCTGCTCAACACTGGACAGTTATTTAGTAGAGTGTCCATATATTTGAAAATCTCAGCCTGGGGTCCTGGTTCAACTTTAGAGCTGGTTGAAAAAAAAATTAAAACTTTTTATATTGTAAAAAATAGCTCTTTGACAAAACTATTTTAAAAGTTTCATTTTCATGCCATTGTTTTTATATGAAAATCTAAAACATTGAGGAAAATATTAAACAAAAACAAAAATGTTGATTTTCATCTACTTTTTTTCAGAAAAAAATAATCATTTCCTGACCAGCTCAATTTATCATTGCTAGTCAGTTTTATGTTGGTATAAATCCATTGATGTCAATACAGTTGTAATCAGTGAAGTTTCATAAACTTAAAGCTGGAGTATTGTAGTGGTGAATCAAACCATTTGTTTTATGCACAGATAGGGTTATTTTCTTTGAGAATGGATTTACTATACACAATTCTTCATAAATGTATAGTCTGCTGTAACAAATCCCTTAAAAGCTTTGTTTGTCATTCATAATTTTCCTTGGACCCAAAGATACTCCCATTAAAGTACCCAGGATTAAGCCTATTAGGAAGAATAGCTCTTATTTTAACTACACACACCTAGTGTTATCTTATTTTCATTTATATGTTGAAAATGGTTTGATTTCTTGGACAAGGCTGAATCCTCACCACAGCAAGGCCACAGACAATAGGCATAGTAGGCCCTCCAACAGTCTCGTGCATAACAATTGGGCCGAATGTTATTTTTATTAAAGAAATAAGTACACAAGTGATACCTTTGTGCTTTATGTTTTGGCTCTTTATCCCCCAAATAGATATCTTGGCAGTTTCAATCTACATCATAAATATTCTAAAGACTGAAACCAAATTCAAGAAGAGTGGGAGACCACCTAGAGAGGAAATCCAGGAGAAAACAAATGATGTACTTTTCAGCTATAGCCACTGAGTATTTGCAGAGCCCACGTTTGCAGATCAGATGCAGATACCAATTTTGTATCCACACAGTGCTCTAAGTATTCATGCTGAGCTTCAGGCGCTTTCTGGATTTCACACAAAGGGTGAGTTTGTGATGCCATTATGTTGAATAGTATCTTATTCCACAACTACAGATGCTCCTCGGGTTGCACAAACCTCACTTATGGAAATCCGGATTTACAGACTTTTTTGGGGGCATAATTGTTGGAGATACGTTCCTGACTTACGCAAAATTCGACTTATGCAAGCGTTCTGAAATGGAACGCTTGCGTAAGTCGGGGGAGCTTCTGTAGTCCCATTAGTGTTAATGGACTTATTTCTAGAGTGCCAGTCAATGTATGTAAGTGTTTCAGTCTAGCCCAGAGGAATCACAACCTTGCCCTCACAGTTCGTTAGGGCTCTAGTCTGGGAAATGGGAAAGCCAGGTTCAGTTTTCAGCTTCTTCACAGACTTCCTGTGTGAGCTCTGGCAAATCACTTAGGCTCTCTGTGTTTGTTTCCCATCTGTACAATGGGGATAATAGCACATGGGTGTTGTGGGATAAATACATTAAGGACTGTAAGGAGTTCAGGGCAGGTCTACACTACATCTGGAGGTAAGCCACACAGCCTGGTCCACAGATTTTAGTACCAGGGCTTGTGCTAGTGCTCTAAAAATAGATGTGTAGACAATGCTTGGATGCTGCGTGGCTGGAGCTGGAGCTCTTAAGCTCTTCGGAGTCCTGATCTGCAGTGTCTACACAGCTATTTTTAGAGTGCTAGCTCAAACTTCACCAATGTGAGTCTGTGAACCTGGGCTGAGATACTCACTCCCCCATGCAGTGTAGACATACTCTCAGATACTACAGTGATGGGGACCAAATAAAAACCTACAACAGATAGAATCTGGCACAGGATTATGCTTGGAGCTGTCCATCCTTAACTTTTTAACTAACCAAATTTCAGCTAGATTTGATGATGCCACCAGCAGCTTGCTGCTTGGAGAGCTGATTGAATTGAAATATGTCCCAATTCTGCCAGCTTTCCTCACAGCAAGTAGTAACTTATTCTATAAGTAGTCCTGCTGAAATCAGCAGTGCTATCACAATGTTGGCTGCTACCCAGAGTAAAGGTAAAAGCCTACTGGAGAAAAAACACTAGCACCCATCCAAAGAAGCCAGACTGGGGACAGATGCTATTTGGAGTAGCAACAGTGAAAAATAGAGGAGAATGATCCCTTGATACAGGAATCTCAGAGAGGAACATGTTGTTTCCAAGGAGAACATCATTTTACAGTTATAACCTACAATTATTTCTCCCCAAGTAAACATCTTTTATGACAGCCCTTAATGTTGGCACCTGGCCAGCCACATTTACGAGCAAGGTGCAAGTGTTACAAAGGCTAGAACAATCATTCCACCAGAAGGGAGACTATGCTATCTGAGGTGAGTGGATAGGCTAGGGTAGAACCTTAAGGAGCAAGCGAACAAGGATAGCATTATCACTCTCAAAGCCCTCTTGTGTTTGGCAAGAGGACGAGGACCCGTCATGAGAGCGGTGCCCAATGAGGTGCCCTCTGCAACCTAATCTGTGCAGTTCAGATTAAGAGGAACCCTTTGCAATAAGATGCTTACGGCCTAGTGCCAAGCCTCACCTAGGACTGACTGACTCAGAGCTTCCCACACACGCACAGAAATGATGCCAATACTTTCTTCTATGATAGCCATGTCCTTGGAGGCACACAACACACCTAAATTCTTCTCTTAAATAAACATTGCTCTGGTGCTTCCAAAAAAACAAATATTGCAGCTAAATTGCGGGGTTGGAAGGTAGGTTACCAAAGCGATCAGAGAGAGGATGGAGAAACATAGCTAATGAGGAGTTTTGACTGAAAACACATTTTTTGTTTTCTTGGCTCAGTAGGATCTCCCCGCCCCCCAGCACTGGGCAATGCATTCCAAAGTTATTTCAATATGCAACTAATATAATGTGGTTTAGGTTTCACTCTTTTTTCCTTGAATAAACACAAATTAAATTTTGACTCCACACACTGAGTAATTAAAAACAATGTTATGTTCTCATCAGAAAGGGCTGATTTGAAAGTTGCTGGTGGAAAAAGAATGACAGAAGATCATTGAGATGACATGAGTGCTAATGGCATCTGAAAAAATAACTGTTCTCTTTCTCTAGCAGTAGGTTTTCTGCCAGTTTATACCTTGTATAGACATTTCTAGTAGTGCAAAATTGGTGTTAAGTGCTAGCAAATCCAAATGGAAGTGATTTGCACTTATTATGCACTTTTATAGCTGACAATGCAACATGCTGAGCAATCAAACTTCCATTCTTTAAACACACAGACAAGAGGAACTAGATATTTTCACAGTTGCTAGCACACAGGTTATAAACCTGTTTGTAGCTACTCCAAAATCCAGTGCAGTCCTTTGCAACTACTAAGAGAACAGGGAGGGATAGCTCAGTGGTTTGAGCATTGGCCTGCTAAACCCAGGGTTGTGAGTTTAATCCTGTAGGGGGCCATTTAGGGAACTTGGGCAAAAATCTGTATGGGGATAGGTCCTGCTTTGAGCAGGAGGTTGGACTAGATGACCTCCTGAGATCCCTTCCAACCCTGATATTCTAGGATACATACCTTTGTGGTCCCATAACTCTGTAAGCACAGAGACAGGGCAGTTGAGTTGATCCAGAAGGCAGTAATATAAGTATTCATGCTATTTTAGCATTGGAGAGAACGAAAGCAAAAATACTAGGCAAAAGCAGTCATGACAATACTCTGGATATCCACTCAGAAATTATGTCCCAGATGTGTTAAATTTCCACCACAAAGAAAGGGCCATATTGCGCCAGGTTTTCATATGGATGCAGCGTTAAGATGGCACCTGGAGTGTTCCCTGTCTTGTGCATGCAGTGTAAAGGTTTCTGTTAAAGCGTCTGTGTTTTCTCCCCAGCTGCCCCAAGGGTACCCAGCACCTTAGTCATTGGGCAGGTGAATGTTTTAACAAAATAAATTATGACTGGGATTTACCAAGTATCCTAAAGGAGTTAGGTACTCAACTACAATTGAATTTCACTGGGAACTGGGCACTGTTGTAATAATTGGGGCCTAGCAGGCTTCCTGTAATTGTGAGTCTAACTGGTGAAAAAGTGAGGTAAAGGTTCATGAATTGTTACAATGAATTATTATATAAAATTGTATAAGAAAAGCTCTAAGAAGGAGACATTTAAACAAAGAGGTCTACTGATTCCACCCAAGGACTGTGTTAAGATCATGTCTGGTAAACAAGGAGTGTGGGACCAGAAATTAGGCCTAACTAGTGGATAAAATGAGGAAATAAAATGAGGAGATAAACTCTTCTGCCCACCACCCCTTTGGGAGACCTTTAAAAAGAGACTCAGGGGAAATAAATGACTACTACAACCATTACAACAGCCACTGCTAAGGCATTTTTCACTGTGACACACAGACCTTGGCACAATTCACCATCACCACTGCACAAGCAAGAACGCCTCCCGTGTGCATCCCACTCCATCTCCCAGTGGCTTGCTTCTGTCCTAACTCTCTGTCAGCTATTCACCTGATCCTGAAATCAACTTCACTGCACAGAACCAGCATTACAGGATGAGACAGCCCATCCAGTTATGCTCGGTCTGAAAAGAATTAATGAAGGGGAAGGATCTACCAGATGATGTGTCTCACCAAGTAGAATAATAGAATTTCAGGGTTGGAAGGGACCTCAGGAGGTCATCGAGTCCAACCCCCTGCTCAAAGCAGGACCAACACCAACTAAATCATCCCAGCCAGCCTGACCTTAAAAACCTCTAAGGATGGAGATTTCATCACCTCCCTAGGTAACCCATTCCAGTGCTTCACCACCCTCCTAGTGAAATAGTGTTTCTTAATATTCAACCTCGATCTCCTCACTGCAACTTGAGACCATTACTCCTTGTTCTGTCATCTACCACCACTGAGAACAGCCGAGCTCCATCCTCTTTGGAACCCCCTAGTTGAAGGCTGCTATCAAATTCCCCCTCACTCTTCTCTTCTGCAGACTAAATAATCCCAGTTCCCACAGCCTCTCCTTTAAATCATGTGCCCCATCCCCCTAATCATTTCTGTTTCCCTCCACTGGACTCTCTCCAATTTGTCCACATCCCTTATGTAGTGGGGGATCAAAACGACAATACTCCAGATGTGGCCTCATCAGTGCGGAATAATGGGGAATAATCACTTCCCTCAATCTGCTGGCAATGCCCCTACTTATACAGCCCAAAATGCTGTTAGCCTTCTTGGCAACAAGGGCACACTGCTGATTCTTATCCAGCTACTCATCCACTGTAACCCCTAGGTCCTTTTCTGCAGAATTGTTGCATAGCCAGTTGGTCCCCAGCCTGTAGTGGTGCATGGAATTCTTCCTTCCTAAGTACAGGACTCTGCACTTGTCCTTGTTGAACCTCAGATTTATTTTGGCCCAATCCTCTAATTTGTCTAGGTCCCTTTGTATCCTGTCCTTACCCTCCATCTTATCTACCACTCCTATCAGTTTAGTGTCATCTGCGAACTTGCTGAGGATGCAATCCATCCCATCATCCAGATCATTAATAAAGATGTTGAATAAAACTGGCCCCAGGACCAATCCATGGGCACTCCACTTGATACTGGCTGACAACTAGACATTGAGCTGTTGATCACTATCTGTTGAGCCCAACAATCTAGCCAGCTTTCTATCTACCTTATAGTCCATTCATACAATCCATACTTTTTTAACTTGCTGGCAAGAATACTGTGGGAGACCGTATCAAAAGCTTTGCTCATGTCAGGATACATCACATCCCCTGCTTTCCCCTCATCCATAGAGCCAGGTGTACTGGAGTCCAGAGCAACAGCTGTCATGTCTGACCTGCCACCCCAAAGCATCCATTCTTACTGACTAGCTGCCCTCTATCCTGAGAACATTGACATAAGCCATACTTCCGCCTATCTTTACTATCTTATCTCTTCTCTTCCTTCTTTATCTATCTGTTTTGTCAAAAGCAAGAAAGTGACTGTCATTCCTGACTCAAAACTGAAGAACAGAACTAATCCTTTCTTCCCAACAATAAGGATCACTTGGCAGAATGAGAGACTCTAACCAACATTCACCCTCTTTAAAGAGAGGTTTTGATTGTTGCTTTTGCATAATCATTCAATTTCAGTTTTTGCCTTATCTTGATTCTTTTCCTTTTTTTGTTTTTAAGTCTAGAAATTGGTAGCGTTTGGTATGAATGTCCTTGTGTGTTTGCCATGGTACTAAGCAGGCGGAGGTCTCTGTATACCAAACCCCAAACCTTGTTTAACACTGGTTAATGTTACACTGTGACAGGGTCATATTAAGAACTTCGACTCTCACCTCACTCCATTTGGCTTCTTAGAAAAATCGAGGCACTAATTTCTTTTGAAATATTAATGTACAGCATCTGCTTTCACTTTCCTCAATACTGTATTTATCGATGCTTAAGAGCTGTAAAAATATATTTAAAAGCAAAATTAAGTGACGCTTTCCAGGATAGCCATGTTTGTACTCCTGGAGAGAAAGAAAGAGAGAGAGAGAGAGAGAGAGAGAGAGAGAGAGAGAGAGAGAGAGATCTTTGGGTGTAGGCATTGTCCTGTTTGATACATTTGCAATATGCCTTATGCAATGGGTCCCACATCTGGTTGACCTGTAGATGCTATCACAATGTAATAAATACATTAAAATAATAAACTAAATAATAATAATAGAAGAAGTTATAAACCCCCCCCCACATTGTAACAGAATCTCACTCTCCTTTTCCTTCCCCATTGACATAATTCAGTAGTAGAGTTGCATTATACACATTTTTAAAAAATGTCCTAAAGGAAACAGTGACCTCATCCTGAATGTTACCTCTCATTTCTGCTGTTTTCCAGGCTCCCTTGATTGCAATACTTTGAAATTCTAGTCAGAGTTCAGTGGCTTCAACTTGATTTCCAAGCTTATCCTGCTGAAGAATGAGTTCAAGGGGTATGGATGGAAGTTCATGGGATTTCCTTTGAAGCTTTGGCAATTTGCTCCCAGCAACTCAAATTGTGTAATGTTTTATCATCATGGCACTATTTCTATTATTTTCAGTCCACACTGTAAAACTGGGCTGAGTATATACGTGTGTGTCAAACAGTTCATCCACTGTGAGGTGTCTTATTCTTCATATCTAGCTCACTCTTTCATATAGTTAATAGATCTCCACTACAAACATCTTCGTATTTCACGGCAGCCATTTCATCAGGGTGGTTCAAGGAATAAATCATTGACTGTCATATACATTTCATCATGGCATCAATAAATCTTGACTAGTGTAAGTAGATTTCCAGTTCCAAATTGTGCAGATGCGTATATGCAGAGAGTCAAATAATAATTTATTGTATAATGTATTCAATGAATTTCACAATATTTATCAAAGAAATTACTCAACAAGGCCGAGATTCAGGAAGCATTTAATCATGGGCTTAAATTTCATTGATGTCAATATGAGACATATATTATCAGCCAGGACCGATAAGATAGGCAAATGGAACATATAGGTGTAGATATGTGTATCTATATAATTTGCTTATCTTATTGAGCAAGGCTGATAATTCAATGACTATAGTCAAATTATTTATTCTGTGAATTTTGAAACATTTGTGAATCAATTATATATTAGAGTTGGTTGAAAAAAATTTGATTGAACAATTTTCCGTAGAAAAATGTAGTTTTATTGAAATTGAAACATTTTGTGGGAATAATTTTGATGAAATTTTCAATGGGAAAAAGTCAAAATGGTTTGATTAATTTTGTTTTGACTTTTATATTAGATTAGAATATTAATTTAACATTATTTACATACAATAGTTAACATGATACATATACAATATATATTATATTTATCATTTGAATATATAAAAAGTAAAAAAGAAACTTTTTTTTCAATTTGAATTCAATTTTTTTGGACTTTTTTCCCTATAGGAAATTTCTAAATTTCAATTTTTCAATTACATTTTAGATTTTTTTAAAATGTCATAATTTCTCAGAAAATGAAAATTCCCATACCTGACTAATTCTAATATAAATAGAACTATTTGCCCAATTCTACTAATAGGACTGTGCAGGATGTGTTCATATAATTTAGTACTTTACCAGGAGTTGATCATTTTTCATTAGGTCTATTTTCATGCCTGCTATAATTAACCCTGGCCAATTCTCTAACCAATATCCTAACTTGATATTTAATGATCTGAAAAGAAGTTTTCATGTTTTGTGCAGCTCACATTGACTTCAGTGGGAGCTGGGGCTGCTTAGCATCTTTGAAAATCAGCCCATTTCTATTTAGGCAGCAAATATTTAGGAGCCTAACTTTAGGCACTGATGCTTAAAAATATTGGCAAATGTCTCAGTGAGAAACTATTCCCTATAAGCTCTTACAAGACCAACTTCATTGATGAAACATGGGCCAGAGTGTTTCAGCCCAGAATAAAAGGAATACAGTGAGATCATTTGGCACCCATTCTCCTATTTAAGTCATTAGAAAGCATTTGCTGAAAAGGTTTGATTATAGAAATCCATTGCATAGTGGTGACATGGTTGTTGCTGATGAAAGACAGAGCTGCTGTACTGTGAGTACCAAAGACCAGATTAGAGCTGAATTAGAGACATATTATTTGGATCCCAGTCCTGATCTCAAGCACCACAAAGTCTGAGGGATGGTTTGACCCAAGGTTTGACTTGGTCCATAATGGAGGCCTTTAGAAAAATTCAGATATGGCTTCAGATTTCAAACATGGGTTTTTGGTTCAATCCATGTCTAGTCTGAACATTTGTGATTTACCATCATTTCCTATATACCGCTCTATAGATGGCTTGAGTCCTGTTCAAAACTTTCTTAGTTTTATTCCTTTTGAATATACATGTTGGCAAGTTATGTCTTGCAAATCAATCTCTCTATTTCCTTGCAAATCAATCTCTCTATTTCCTCTGGCAATATGTACTATAAATATCATAGAACATACTGAAATAGTGTGAGAACAAAGCACTTATTCCTTTCCAGCACATGATGTGGTAAACACCGATGGCTATTAATTATATTCAACTGTATCTGAATTCAGTAGGAGCTCTACTTTACAATCTCCATAAACCCATGTGATTGTTAGCCAGTACTGAGATTAACTTTTCATTGCAAGCCTTTAGACGTGACTGCCTGGTAAATCTATGCCACAGTTGATGTAATTTTTGCTTGTCACAATGATACTTTGTCTCCCCATTGAGTTTACATCCTCTGCATTTGGCAGGTAACCCTTAAATGACAGGAAGACCTTTGTTGTGGTCCATGATTCATTTCACTTACCCTTCTACCACTCCCTGGGTGTAGTTTTATATGATCTAGTTGTTTCACAATCAGAGCCAGTGCATCTCTGTAACAATGTGGCACTGCATGCAACGTAAAAGAAAAATCTAGTGATTCAGCAGCTCTAAAATGAGGCAAAAGCAACATTCATTTACAAGTCTTCTACCACCTGAGCCACCCTGAAACAAGTCTGACAAACTAAGATGCTTTCAGTACACACACACACCTCTCTCGTAGCTTGCATTCCAAGAGGCGTCATTCATTTTAAACCCGCACTCCAGGCAGATTTGGTGTCCGCTCACTTTTATGGTTACAAATGATTTACATCAGATATGAGTCCTGAAATGGAGGTTTTAGAAAGTTATTTACATGAAAGGAATTAACACTGCAGCACTTGCAGTGGGAGCATTCTCTAGGGTAGGGGTTCTCGAATGTGCAATAAAAACTCCACAGCCCACCTGGGCCACAACAACTGGTTTTCTGCATATAAAAGCCAGAGCTGACATTAGGGGGCAGCAACCGGGCAGTCGCTTGGGGCCCAACAAGTGTAACACTGGCCCTGCTTGGCAGACTCTCTGAAACCTGCTTGCAGCCCCCGCAACCCTGGTTTAGAACCACTGCTCCAGTGGATAGGGCACTGGACCGGAAGTCAGGGAATTTGCTTCTTTTTCCAGATCTGCCACAGACCTGCTGCCTGGCCTGGGACAAGTTACTTCACCTCTCTATGCCTCTATTTCCCCAATCCACCCTTGTCTATTTAAACCGTAAGCTCTTTGGAGCAGAGACTGTCTCTCATTCTTTCTTTGTGTAGTATTTAGTGTAATGGAGCCCTGATCTTGGCTGGGACCCCTAGGCCTTGCTATAATATATAAAAACAATTCTTTTAAGTATCCTGCATTAATATTTTTGGGTCCCTTCTTATTGGTGTTGGTCCACACATGGCGTCACACATCTGGGCCCTGGCAGGTTGAGAAGTATGCGTCGAATGGGGCATCAATTAAGTTATAGATAGCAACTCTGATCAAGTTTGGGAACCTCTTTTTGGGGGGGATGTGCACTACTGACTAGTTAATGCCTTCACTGAAAGAAAAAAAAAAGGTGTGTTTTTTACCTGGAATTAGATAGCCCATGTTAAAATCTCAGTAAAGACACAGCAATATTGGTTTTAACCCTATGCTCCCCTACAAGCTTGGTGTGTCTTCACTGCTATTTTAACTTGAATTAGCTAATGTGAGTTAAGGTCACACTCTCCCCCTCCTCCAAGTGAAGACTCAGACTTTATGATCATCTAGTCTGACCTCCTGCACAATGCAGGCCACAGAATCTCACCCACCCACTCCTGTAACAACCCCCTAACCTATGTTTGAGTTACTGAAGTCCTCACATTGTGGTTTGAAGACCTCAAGCTGCAGAGAATCCTCCAGCAAGTGATCCGTGCCCCATGCTGCAGAGGAAGGCAAAAAACCTCCAGGGCCTCTGCCAATCTGCCCCAGAGGAAAATTCCTTCCCGACTCCAAATATGGCGGTATCATAGAAAGGATTCTAACCCAGAATTCCAATCCTCTAGGTGAGTGCTATGCCCACTTTGCAAGAGGACTGCCCTTTGTCTTTGCAACAGATGCCCTAATTTGCATGATTCTGTTACAAAACCAACAGTGAAATAAGTAAAGTATGAGTCAAGAGCAATTTGAGGGGTAGGGCTTATGTTGACATTAGCACCACTACATGGATTGGGGTCAACATACAGATTACAGAACACTAGATGTGACCCTGTGAGCACCTTTCCTTATTGTTTTGCGAGTATTTGTAAGTGCCGTCTGGGCTTGTGAAAGGTTCCAGGCCTCTTCACAGTCACTTTACAGACCACAAATTATTTGTAAAAAAGTTATTTGGCTATACATTTTGAATGTTGAAAAATAATCTGAAAACATTGCAAGCTGTTTGTGAACTTTAAGAAGCTAATTTCATTGTATGGTTTATTTGCTCTGAGTTACTTGATCAGCACAAAGGACACTATTTGGCTTTCTGTTTGAATGTGCGAGCGACCTCTGGGGTGACCTCAGGCAAGTCACTTCACCTCTCGATGCCTCAGTTTGCCCATCTATAAAGGGGGGAGGGTAATACTACTGACTTTCTTTGTGAAGTGCTTTGAGATCTTATTGATGAAATGTACTATACAAGAACTTGGTAGTATTAATTCAATCTGCCAATCAATGAAAATTAGCTCATGATGGATATAAAGTCTAAATTCAAGCATTTCTTGTGCCATTATACTTCATAATAGTAGTGGTAGCCTTTTTGGAGAATGGCAAGGGAAAATGAGAAGCCAGTTATGTGTAATCATACACGGAACTTAAAAATCATGGTTTGGTTCAAGGTTTTCCATATTTGTTTTAAACGTGTATAAGGGTCATGCAATGTACTTGGGTTTAAAAATATAATTCAATCATCATCAATAATAATTAATAGGAATAAAAATTGATTTACTTTTATCTTTGTAGCACATGGCACTCCATTTAATCAGAAATCCCCGAACCTGCTAGAAGGCAGTGAATATTCACACAGAATTTCTATTCTTTAACTCTGCCCAAGTACCGAACAGTACTCATCTGATAAATCCAGAGACAAGCAATCATTTGTAAAGGACTCTTGGGTAACACTACACAGCAGCAAGGTGAATTTCCTGATTCTCCAGACTCATCCCTTTGGATGGGTCACGTGTGTTAGTGTCACAAGATAACTGTACAGAACTTAATACATCCCAAGAACTGAAGTTGGCTTTACTTGGTTCTTCATGCCACATTTGAACTTTTTTCCACCAGTCTTTGGCTTCTTAATTCAAACAAATGTAGTTGACCCAGACTTAAATTCATTTAATACTATTGGCTTCAGTTATTTCCCTGAATAATTTAGTCCCTACTGTATGGCTGATTCAGGAAGGTACTTACATATGTGTGGAATTTTAAGCATGAGTTATGAGTTTAAGCATTGATTTCAACAGGATGACACATTCCTATTGAGTCAGAGTTTGTATAAGCAGCAACCCCCCAGGAAGCAATGTACATAGATATGGACATTTTGGGGGGGTTGTCTTACTAAAATAGCCAGTTCATGCCATTTTGGCCCATGTGCACTCAAACAGTTCAGTAGTTTATCTAATACAGGCCATAAATTATTCCTTATTTATACTAGTCACTTGCATTTCTGTAGCTGCTGTTTGTGTATTCCACCACAGAGTTGACATACATGTTTTGGAGGCAGTTATAAGAATTCTAAACAGGTGTCTTCATGGATTAAATGCCAGTTTTCTTTAATCAAAGGTTATTAGCTAAGCACATGTGTAAGCGGTATCAGGCCCTAACTTTACTTTCAAAAGTATTCCGTAGGCTTCAGCAGGACTACTCAAATGAGTACACTTATGCACATACTTAAGCATTTGACAGGATCAGGGCAGCTATTTCTTCCTATGCATAGAAGAATATTCCTAGTGGTGTTTAGCTCCCCTCTTCAGATCACCCTTGTTACTCCTATCCATACAGTAATTAATATGGCCACTAGATGGCAGTACTGCATGATTAAAACTAGGTTCTGCTTTTTAAATTAAAAATTTCTCTGAAGGTCAACAACTTGTAAAGCAAACTTCAGAGCTTCTTGTAAATTAAATCTTCCCCAAGCCACCTTTATAACAGAATCCAAAGAGCAGCAGGAGATTACAGTGTTCAAATCAGTAATAGCTGTAGTATTTTTGCAATCATACTTAATATGTATAATTGATAACTGGATAAATTCTTATACTAATAAAACAAACTTTTTTTGTTGTAAGTAGCATGTATGGGAATTTTAAAGTTAAAAGGACTATATACTATTTTAGGCATACTAAAGTGTTCATCACTGTAGTGTCTTGCTTGTAAGATCTCTAAAACATTAAGAGAGACATTAAGTATACCGGGGTTGGACATTTTCAAGAGTACTGAAATTTTCCATTGAAATTTTGAATTTCTATGGGGAAAAAGGCAACGTTTGCATGATTTTTCCCCCTCAAAAATATCCACATGTTTTTCAAGCCAGCTGTATTCCCAAGTCATTGAAACTGGTGTGGAAGAGAGCAGGAATGGGTTGCCATGAATTAATTGAACTCTGAAAAGATCAAAATAGTGCAAAACTCATATTTCTTATTTAGCATGATGGAAAAACTTCCTTACCCATAATGGAAATAGTCACAGGAAGTTGTAAAATAGAAAAACATTCTAATAATTAGAACACATTTTCATTGCAATTCTAGTAACCCAGTCCTGTCTGAATATGGTATTTTGTTTGGTAGAAGATACCTCCAAATTGCTTTAAGGCAAGAACTACATTGACTTCTGTAAAGAGGGGAATGAAACTCTTAGAGGATAGAAATGACAAGCCTGGACCAGCGCACGACAGCAGGCTGGAATCATTCTGTTTTCTGCTTGTGAGCGTGCTGGAGACTGTGCGTGTTTCTTCCATCCGTAGAATGTCAGAGACACATAAAGCCCGCTAAAGGCATTGTACATGGCTTTTGCGACTTTTGTCCCACTTTTATTGGAGAGGGGGAAGAGAGTTTACAAAGTTATTCAAAGATGTGAGGGCCACAGAATCCTCCTATTAGGACAGTGAACTGCCAGCAAAGCCACTCCACAGCCTCTGCACCCCTTTGCTCCTCAAATCACACAGAGAGTTTGTCATGTGGGTACATGTAGTCACTGGTGCATTGGATGTGATCCCATGTTAGCCCTTTTCTCCAGGCACCCACTCTGGCCCTGATTCATGTTTGTTGGAGTGAATGGACAGAACATACTTCACCGAGCACTGAATTAGGACCTCTGAGAGCTTGCTGCAGAGATTACCTTGAAACCATGCTTCAGGAAGTTGAGGGAGATATGAGAGCTCCCCCGAAGACTTTCCACACATTTCCCATGCCTATATACTGGAGTCACACTGCTTCCATGGGTTCTGTACATTCTGTAACACATATTTGGACCAGAGGATTTGGGCCCCTGTTTTTCACAATACAGATCAAATATATAACTGCCCTCAACCTAATTGCTCCCAAAGGGTAAAGTATCATTGCAAATCCAGCAGGTTTCCTCATGCAGAACTGCCTTTGAAATCAAAGGGAAGTCGGCGCATGGCTCAACCACGGGACTGGATCTTTAAATGGCCTGTTTAATTTTTATGGGTGTGGCACTCAAAACACTTCTGTCTTCTAAAGCAGAGTAAAAAAAAATAAAATAGTCCTTTTTTTCTGATCCTCTTCCAAGAAAAAGATACATCACAAAACAATAAAAAACAAGAGAAGCAAGATAATCCACCTGTCCATAACAGAAACACTGAGATTAAAAGCACAGTGAAGCACTATTGGTTTTGGTTTCATTGAGTCATGTTCTGCTCCTTATATTACATTTGACCTAGCAGATGACAGCTCATCTTGCTACGATGGAGATGGTGTCCTCTCTCAGGTTAATAAAGGGGGGAAATGAATTGCAAAGAGCTTGCAGCACTATTCAGCAGGCAACATCTGATACCCCGAGGATCCACAGTGATAGTCTCACTGACAGTGTTTACTCTGGAAACGATCCAATGCAAAGGAACAGTCAGCACGAAAGAAGGCAATGCACAGTGCTTTCAGCTCCATCGCAAAGCATGGTTAAGATCTAATTGAGAAGAATGCTTTGCAATGGCTAATATGAAGAGATATATGGATGTGGGCGAGGGAGGAGGAGGGGGACGTATTTTGTTATTAAGTTTTGGCTGGGGGAATATGCTGAAGCCATTCAATTGGTTTAGAGGACCCATAACAATAGCCCCCTCCTATAGGAGCTATCTGTTGTCTAATGAATTTGATGATATGATAATCACAGGGCACAAGGATATATGAACTGCATAGTAAGTAAAGTGTCATCTTAATCATGTTCATACAATCACACTCTCCTTTGACTGCTGGCCCATTTCCGAAAGATTTAGGGAGCTCTGTTCTTCCTACAATGTTAGTCCATCTACTGGCTCTGTGCATCTCTAACACATTCCGCACTGTATAGAAATAAAAGGCGAAAGACTTATCAGAACATATGGTTCATCTCTGCAGATTATCCCATTCCACTGATGGCAATGGAAGTACCATCCGCGGAACAAGGTTCTGATCCTCAGAACTGTCACTGAGGCAGGACCACAGCTGGAGGAGCAAGCGGGCCAAAAGTGGCTCTAAATCACATTTGAGTTCCTCAGTGTCTGGGCTGCTTTAGCCCCTAGTGAAGTTTAGAGTGGACTCAGAGCTTCATGTTGGCCTCCAAGGGGACGTCAGTGACAGAGAACAATCGAGTACAGCAGGGGTCTGCAACCTCTCCGAAGTGCTGTGCTGAGGCTTCATCTATTCACTCTGATTTAAGGTTTCGCATGCCAGTAATACATTTAAACATTTTTAGAAGGTCTCTTTCTATAAGTCTATAATAACTAACTAACTATTGTTGTATATGAAGTAAATAAGGTTTTTAAAATGTTTAAGAAGCTTCATTTAAAATTAAATTAAAATGCAGAGCCCTGCCTACCCCTGGAGTACAGTAACACTCCAACCTTGCCAGCCTCTGGCCACAACTCTGGCATTCCCTCTGTGCTGGGGGGTTCCAGAGTGGTGACTATGTTGCTTCCTTCCCTAGTAGGCCAATAGCCAGCTGCTTGATTAGAGACACAAGAGACCTACTGAGGGTGAAGTTCTGGTTCCAAGTGGACAATATGAGATAGAGATTCATGCTGCAGGTAAAAGAACCACAGTGCAGACAGGAGAGGCGAATATATCACTTTCAGGAGGTTAGTCACTCATCAAGTGCCTGATTATTCATTGATTAACACATTGATATGCTGACCTCTATTACAATTAGAGCTTTATGGAAACCAGAATTTCCTTCCTGTGGAAAATTTAACATTAAAATTTTTTTTTCTCCAGAATCTTTTGATTCTGTCAAATCAGCATTTTCCAACAGAAAGCTGACTAGAAAATTCTTGACCAGCTCTAGTTACAATCTGAAAATCCTCCTGTAGCACAGTACACACTCACCCCTGCGGCGCCTCCTGCTGGTCATCCTCAGGAATTAGCTCTTTGACCGAGAAGCACCCTCTGCAGGTTGGTGATCCACATGCTGTTGGCCCCCCTTTCCCTCCCAGGACCCTGGTGCCCTTATATCAGGATTATGCCTCCTGCAGTACCCCACAGTCTTACTGGGTTTCCCCACCCCAGGGGAACCCCCACTCCCTAGCCCCACGTCACCTCAGTTGTGGCTACTTCCAGTCTCTGTTTAGACCCCGTGCTCTGGGGCAGACTGCAGTATATCAGCCAATCATCACAGGCAACAAAGGTGTAATAAACAGATAGTTAAGGGTTAATGTCTCTTTTACCTGTAAAGGGTTAACTAACAGGGAACCAAACACCTGACCAGGGGACCAATTAGGAGACAAGATACTTTCAAATCTCGGTGGAGGGAAGCCTTTGTTTGTGTTTTTTTGGGTTTGGCTTTGTTCTCTCTGGGTCCTGGAAGGGACTAGACGTGCAACCAGGTTTCTTGCCAATCTCCCTGCTACAGTCTCTTATATATTCAGAATAGTGAGTATTTAGTAAGAAAAGTGGTTATAGTCTTTTGATTGTTTTCTGTATCTGCAAATGTGTAGTTTGCTGGAAGTATTTTGAATTGTATTTTTGCTGGGGGGAGGCTTCTTTCTAGTGTCTATAAACTGACAGACCCTGTAACTTTTACCATCTAAATTGCAGAGATAATTTTTTACTTTTTTTCTTTCTTTTTATTAAAAGTTTTGCTTTTAAAACCTGTCTGATTTTTCCCCTTGTTGAAGCTCCAGGGAACTGAGTCTGTACTTAACAGGGAAGGGGAAGGGAGGGGAGAAGGGTGGAATCCCTTTGTTTTAGATTCACGGAGCGTGAATCTGTCTATCTCTCCAGGAGCCCAGGGGGGGAACACCTGGAGGGGAAGAGAAAGGAGGGAAAGTCTGGGAGAGGCAACAGTGAGGAAAGGGGATTACTTTCCTTGTGTTAAGATCCAGGGGGTCTGGGTCTTGGGGGTCCCCAGGGAAGGTTTTGGTGGGGCCAGAGTGTATCAGGCACTGGAATTCCTGATTGGTGGCAGCTTATCAGATCTAAGCAGGTAATTAAGCTTAGAGGAATTCATGATGGTACCCCAACTTTTGGACTCTAAGGTTCAGATTGGGGAAAGATACTATGACATGGTAGGCAGTGATGGGATAGGAATCCAAAAGCCAGTGAGTTAAAAGCAAAAGCCAGTAGGATTATTATTTTTCTTCTTTCCTTCTGCTAGCTGTTTGTAAGCAGGGGAGAGGGTTTAAAACTACAGCCAAATAATTTTTTTTTCTTTTCTGCTTTCTGGTTGTGCAGAGAGATTGCCTAAGGCAAGGCCATTAAGTTTAACAAGGGTCTTTTGTTAAACAAAAGGGACTCCAACTGTGAGTCAACAGGAACTCCAGCAAAACACATATGCAAATGAAAGGGGTTTTATTTCTTTTTACTTTAGCAGGAAAGGCTACTTACAAAAAGTAGAAAGACTGTTGCTAAGCAAACCCCAAGGAGGCAACAGAGAAACAGCAGTTCAGGCAATAAACACCAGAGGGCGCCCCAACACAAGACATCAGAAACCATGAGTACCAAGGACACCCTGAAACAGGAACGGGCAAGGCAACAAGCCATAGAAAAAGAAAATGAACATAGGAGACGGATAGAACTAATTAATGCAGAAATAGCCAAGAAAGAGGCAGTCCACAAAAGAGAACAAACAGCCAAAGAAGAGGCCCACAAAAGAGAACAAGAAGCAAAAGAGGCAGACCACCGAAGACGGATGGAACTCCAGAGGGAAACCCACCAGCAGGCCCTGGCATTAGAACAGGCTAAGCAACAGAACACAGCTAATCCTAACAACACGTCACCAGTTGTTGTTCCACATCCCAAGAAATTTCCCACCTACAAGGCAGGTAATGACACTGAAGCCTTCTTAGAAAATTTTGAAAGGACCTGCCTTGAGTACAGTATCCCTGAAGACCAGTACATGATAGAACTGAGGCCAAGCTCAGTGGACCCTTAGCAGAGGTGGCGGCTGAAATGCCTAAGGAGAACATGAACGATTATAAACTTTTTCAAACAAAGGCCAGATACAGAATGGGGATAACATCTGAACATGCCCGTTGGCGGTTCAGAACCCTAAAATGGAACCCAGATGTGTCATTTCCCCGACATGTCCACCACACTGCCAAGAATTAGGAGGCCTGGATATCAGGAACAAAGGTTAACAATATGGACGAGCTGCACCTCCTGATACAAATGGAGCAGTTCTTGGATGGTGTTCCTGAGGAAATAGAGAGATACATCCTAGATGGGAAACCCAAAACGGTAACCGAGGCGGGGGAGATTGGAGCCAAATGGATGGAAGTGGCAGAAAAGAAAAAAGCTATTGTCAAGGGTAGCGAATACCCCAGGGGGCACACCGACAATAAACCCTATAACCGAGGGCAGCCCAAGACCTCACCTACAACCCAAGGAAAGCCACAGACGCCCCATTCTCCCACCTCACCAGTCTCCAGTAACCCATCTCGGGCCAGTGACCAGTCAGCTGGACAATGTTTTAAATGTAATGAACTGGGACATATAAAGGCCAACTGCCCCAAGAACCCCAACTGAGTGCAGTTCATTACACCACCATCACACCAAAGATCCCCTGGCCCAGATGCCTCTCAAATACCCTTGGAGAGAAGGGAAATTTTGAGAGTGGGCGGAAAGAAGGTTACTGCGTGGAGATACATGGGGGCACAAGTGTCAGCTATCCACCAATCCTTCATCGACCCTAAATCCATGAACCCAAAGGCCCAAGTGACAATTTACCCCTTCATGTCACAAGCTGTAAACTTGCCTACAGCTAAACTACCTGTCCAGTACAAAGGCTAGTCAGGAATGTGGACTTTTGCAGTCTATGACAATTATCCCATCCATATGCTGCTGGGGGAAGACTTGGCCAACCAGGTGAAGCGGGCCAAGAGAGTGGGAATGGTTATACGCAGCCAAACCCGGCAAGCTTCCCGACACATTCCTGTTTCTGAGCCGTCCACAGAGGCCCTGTCTGTGTTACCAGAGACCCAGACAGAGGTAGTGGACCTGGATCCCCTGCCAATGACTGAAACAGCCACAGTAACTCCAATCCCAGACCCGGAACTGGAAAAGCAACCAGCACCAGCAATTGCAAACCCATCTTCAACCCCAACGCCAGAGGGCGCCAGCGAGCCTGAACTGGCAAAAGCAGCAGACAACCATACCCAAGAGGCTCAGCCAGAGCCTGGAATACCACCTGGTGCACCAGAGGAGAGCGGTTCACCAGCAACGAAAACAACCCCATCACCTACATCGCCTCCAGAAGGACCAAACCCAAGTCCACAGTCTAAGGAAGAACTGGTGTCTCCAGCCTCAAGGGAACAGTTCCAGACTAAGCAGGAAGCAAATGACAGCCTTCAGAAATCTTGGGCGGTGGCACGGAGCACCCCACCGCCTCTCAGCTCTTCTAATCGATCCCGGTTTGTTGTAGAACAAGGACTTTTGTACAAGGAGACTCTTTCTGGTGGACACCAGGAAGACTGGCATCTGCAAAAACAGTTGGTGGTTCCAACTAAGTAGCGGGAAAAGCTCTTAAGCTTAGCCCATGATCATCCCAGTGGCCATGCTGGGGTGAACAGAACCAAAGACCAGTTGGGGAAGTCCTTCCACTAGGAGGGGAAGGGCAAGGAAGTTGCCACGTATGTCCGGTCTTGTGAGGTGTGCCAAAGAGTGGGAAAACCCCAAGACCAGGTCAAGGCCCCTCTCCAGCCACTCTCCATAATTGAGGTCCCATTTCAGCGAGTAGCTGTAGATATTCTGGGTCCTTTCCCAAAAAAGACACCCAGAGGAAAGCAGTACATACAGACTTTCATGGACTTTGCTACTCGATGGCCAGAAGCAGTAGCTCTAGGCAACACCGGGGCTAAAGCTGTGTGCCAGGCCCTAACAGACATTTTTGCCAGGGTAGGTTGGCCCTCCGACATCCTTACAGATTCAGGATCTAATTTCCTGGCAGGGACCATGAAAGAACTGTGGGAAACTCATGGGGTGAATCACTTGGTTGCCATCCCTTACTACCATCAAACCAATAGCCTGGTGGAAAGGTTTAATGGAACTTTGGGGGCCATAATACGTAAATTCGTGAATGAACACTCCAATGACTGGGACCTAGTGTTGCAGCAGTTGCTTTTTGCCTACAGAGCTGTACCACATCCCAGTTTAGGGTTTTCACTGTTTGAGCTTGTATATGGCCATGAGGTTAAGGGGCTATTACAGTTGGTGAAGCAGCAATGGGAGGGATTTACACCTTCTTCAGGAACTAACATTCTAGACTTTGTAAGCAACCTACAAAACACCCTCCGACACTCTTTAGCCCTTGCTAAAGAAAACCTAAAGGATGCTCAGGAAAAGCAAAAGGCCTGGTATGATAAACATACCAGGGAAAGTTCCTTCAAAGTAGGAGACCAGGTTATGGTCTTGAAGGCGCAACAGGCCCATAAGATGAAAGCATCATGGGAAGGGCCATTCACGGTCCAAGAGCGCCTGGGAGCTGTTAATTACCTCATAGCATTTCCCAATTCCTCTCTAAAGCCCAGAGTTTACCATGTTAATTCTCTCAAGCCCTTTTATTCCAGAGACTTACAGGTTTGCCAGTTTACAGCCTAGGGAGGAGATGACGCTGAGTGGCCTGAAGGTGTCTACTACGAAGGAAAAAGTGACGGTGGCATGAAAGAGGTGAACCTCTCAACCATCCTGGAACGTCTGCAGTGGCAACAAATCAAGGAGCTGTGCACTAGCTTTGCCCCCTTGTTCTCAGCCACCCCAGGACGGACTGAATGGGCATACCACTCCATTGACACAGGTAATGCTCATCCAATTAGAGCCCCGCTCTACCTAGTGTCTCCTCTTGCCCAAGCTGCTATAAAATGGGAGATCCAGAACATGCTACAGATGGGTATAATACGCTCATCTACCAGCACATGGGTATCTCCAATGGTTCTGGTACCCAAACCAGATGGGGAAATACGCTTTTGCGTGGACTACTGGAGGCTAAATGCAGTAACTCGTCCAGACAACTATCCAATGCCATGCACCGATGAGCTATTGGAGAAGTTGGGACGTCCCCAATTCATATCTACCATAGACTTAACCAAGGGGTACTGGCAAGTACCGCTAGACGAACCTGCCAAGGAAAGGTCAGCATTCATCACCCATGTGGTACGTGCACAAACATATGTTGCCTATGCCTTGATTTTCAGCGACCACATATTAAGGTGACATCATAGAAGTGCAAATCTTCGTAATGGTTCTTTGCTTCTACGAAAAGGCGTAAGGAAAGTACACAATCTCACCCATGCATTTTAAAAACTAAGCAGAAATGTAATGACGGGCTACCTTGAGTTGGTTCCAAAAAAGCTATATAAATTATAACCATCAGCACATATTCTGCCAAGAGCAGAGAAAGAAACACCATTAGGACTAGCTGCTCCTCCTTTCTCTCATGCAGCGTTTAGTGTCCATCATAGAAATACTCCTTTTAAATGCAGTGCACTAACATTAATTACCATCATTATGCTGCAAAGCCAAAGTGGTTCATTCTCTTCTCACTGTGATCATATTTCTTCCCAAATCCAATTTTGGTGATTTACTAAACATGGCCATAAGCTGAAATCTCTTATTAGAATCACTTTGAACAGGAAGTGGGGGTGGGGAGGGTGTCAGCTTTTAAAACCCAGGTCAACATTCTTCATTTTGTTCCAGACTGGATCCAGGCCTGATTTAGAAAGAGCTAAAGCATTGCAAGAATAGGCATTCTTGTGAGATTCTCACTCAAGATGGCAGAAATCTCAGTAAATCAGCTGATCTCCTGAGATTTTACTCTTATTTGGAACAAAATCTTGCAAGAATAGTTCACAAGATTTTATCTCCAGGGTAAAGCTGACAAGTTTTGAGGACAAAGGCATCAGCTAAGGATGACAACGATACAAGGTAAATACTATATTTGATACTAAATGACAGAAGAGAAACTACATCTCTAAGCCAGATCCCTGACCCAGTTCTCTGCTTACCTGCTTTGTGCCTCATTAGTAGAAACAGATCTGATAGGCTGGGTATTTCCCCATCTAGGTGAATATGAGATAATATTGGTATCCAGCGGGGGTGGGCGGGCGAAGCTCGCCCACTTCTAAAGGACCTCCCCCGAGCCTAAGGGGAGGACCCACAGGTCTGGGACACCAAGTAATTACGTGGGACAACTAATAAAAAACAGCATCGGGAGTGAGGTCATAGGGCTAAACGAAGGTAACCTGATGGGGACACCGAGCAGAGAACCCCGGACAAAGCCCACTGCTCCTCAAAGGCGTCAAGGGAGCCAGTGGACACTGCCCAGAGGAACTCTTCCTGGATGCGTGAACAGACGGAGGAACGGAAATAGGCCCTACAGTCGCAGGAAATCCCGTCGGCCAACCTCCTCTCCCTGGTGTTGTAGATGGCCAGTTTGGGCAGGGCCAAGAGGAGGTTGAGAAGGAGATCCCGCGACTTTGTGGGGCCACGGATGGGGAACGTGTAGATAAAAAGGTGAGGGGAAAAGTGCAACCAAAAACGCAAGAAAATAGTCAAGAGGAGCTGGAACAGGGGCTGCAACCTGGTGCACTCCAAATAAATGTGCGCCAAGGTCTCCTTCTCGCCACAGAAAGGGCAGGTGTTAGGGACAGGGGTGAACCGTGCCAAGTACACGCCCGTGCTCATGGCCCCATGAAGGAGCTGCCAACTGACATCCCCGGCAGGCCTTGGGACCAGAGCAGAGTACAAGCTGGCCCACCGGGGCTTCTCACCCTCGAGAGGTTGCAGGAGGTCCCGCCATTTGGTATCGGGGTGGGACGCGAGGGTGAGGTAGTAAAGGGCGTGGAGCACGAGCGTGTACAGATGTTTCCATGGCGCGGTCTGGAACAGAACTGGCTGCAGATCATGCAGCTGGCTGGAAGTGAAAGGGTGAGGGGGCCGATTGGGTCCACGGGGCAGGGGCCCGATAAAAATGTCCACAGGGCCTGGGGTGGAGGGTGGGCGGGGCGTGCCCTCTCGCAGGACCCAGTCGAGGTAGGCCCGAGCAGCGGGCAGCAAAGCGGCCTTCACCTCCTGAAGTACGCGCTGGGGAGTACGAGGTCTGGAGAGCCCCATGTGCTGAGCGAGCGTCAGGGGATCCAGCCAGTCTCCCTGGTCGTAGTCCAGGAGGTCTCCGATCCTAGTGACTCCCGCCAAGACCAGCCTCTGGCGGACCACAGGGGACTCCGCCACCTGCACATGAAGCTGGGGATTGTGTAGCAGGGGCTCCGTGAGGAGGTCGGTCCCCATGGTGGCCACCACAGACCTGGTCATTGAAAAGAGCTTCCAGGTCCAGAGGAGATCTTGGTAGAAGACCAGCAGCCCGGAGAGGTCTCGCGGAAGACCCCTCTGATGGAGATAAAAGAGCTGCCGGTCATATCGGAGCCCTCAGAAGCGGTGGAGGAAGGCGTGCGCCAATACGCTCCATGCCGGACTACCTGCATCATACAGGAGCCTCCGCAAGGCCTGGAGGCAGAAGACATGGACCTGAGTGCGTAGGCACTTCAGGCCCTGCCCCCCCTCCTCCAGGGGCAGGTGAAGGACCCTTGCAGAGACCCAGTGCGTCCCTGGCCAAAAGAACTCTAGAATCGCCGTCCGGAGGTTGGCCAGGAAATCCGGGGCCGAGACCAGGGTGTTGAGCCAGTGCCGGAGCATGGACAGGACCAGTTGATTAAGCACCAGTGCCCTCCCCTGAAGGGAGAGGCACCGGAGTAGTCCTGTCCAGTTCCGGAGCCGCTCCGACACCCTGCCCTGCAAACCATGCCAGTTCTCCGGCGGAGACGGATGCGTGCAGAAAGGTAAACGCTGAGATAGAGCAGTGGACCCGCGCTCCACCGGATGGTCTGAAGCATGGGTGGGAGGGAGCTCACCTGCCACCCGTCCCCGACCACCAGGCCAGAGCTCTTGACCCAGTTGACCCGGGCAGAGGAGGCTGACGAGTACACAGCCTGGCAAGCCTCCACCCGCGCCAAGTCGCCCGGTCCTGAACCATGAGGATCACATCGTCAGTGTACGCCAACAGGACTAGCCGCAGCTCCAGCTCCCGATGCACCAACCCCGTTAACCTCTTGCGGAGGAGACAGAGGAAGGGCTCGATTGCCAGAGCATACAGCTGGCCCGAGAGGGGGCACCCCTGTCGCACTCCCCGCCTGAAGCTGACCAGCTTGGTCAGGGTCCAGTTGAGCCTGACCAGACACTCCGCAGAAGCGTACAGTACCTGGAGAAAACCCACAAACTGGGGTCCGAAGCCAAACGCTCACAGAGTGCTCAGGAGATACCCGTGATCCACCCTGTTGAACGCCTTCTCCTGATCCAGGGACAAGAGGGCGAACGACAGACCATCTCTACACCCTAATTCCAGAAGGTCCCGGACCAGATACAAGTTATCAAAGATGGTGCGGCCCAGGACGGTGTAGGTCTGGTCTGGATGGACCACTTTCACCAGCACGGACCCTAGCCGCATCGAGATGGCCTTCGCAACAATTTTGTAGTCCGTGCTGAGGAGCGAGACGGGACGCCAATTCCGTAAGTCGCAGAGGTCCTCCCTCTTCGGCAATAAGGCCAGCATGGCTAGCCTGCATGAGAGAGGGAGGACCCCACCTTTCAAAGACTCAGCCCAGACGTCCCAGAACACGCGATAGAAATCCACGGTCAGCCCGTCCATGCCCGGAGATTTATTGGTGGGCATGCGACGGAGGGCTTCCGAGAACTCGGTCAGAGTGAGAGGCAGCTCTAGCCGGTCCCAGTCGCCCGTGCTGACAATCGGGTGTCCGTCCCAGAGCACTCTGCAAGCCTTAGGATTGGTCGGATCTGGGGAGAAAAGAATCGTGTAGAAGGCCCTGGCCCTCTCGCACATCTCCGCCGGATCCGTGAGGGGGGTGCCGTCCTCTGCCAGGAGGCAGGTGACATGCTTCTTGGCCCCCCTCCTTTTCTCCAGGGTGTAGAAGAAGCGGGAGCTGCGATCCATCTCCCAAAGGAGGTGGATGCGGGATTGAACAAAAACACCCCGGGCCCGATGGTCTTCGAGGGCCCGGAGCTCCTCTCGCTTCTCCCGGCACGCTCCGCAGAGGGCTGACGCCTCTCCAGCTCCAAGACCTCCCACTCCAACTGCCCAATCGCCGCATCCCTCCATCAGCTGGCGCCCCGGGTGTAGTCACAGCAGAAGAGCCGGGCACGCACCTTCCCCACATCCCACAACCGCCGTGCCGAGGAAAAGGTGCGCCTCTGCCCTCGCCAGGCCAGCCAGAACTCCCGGAAGGATGCCACGAAGCCCGCATCCTCCAGAAAACTATTATTAAAGTGCCAATAGGCCGGCCCCGGCCTCTCCGCGCAGAAAAAGGCCGTCACGGTGGCAAGGTGGTGATCCGAAAAGGGGGCCTGCCGAACGTTGGAGAAGTGGGCCCATGAAAGGTGGAAATGGGACAGGTAAATACGGTCCAGCCGGGAGTGGCGTGACCGATGGGCCTCCACCCGGACGAAGGTGAACGTCGAGACATCGTCCGGGTGGTGGTCGTGCCAGACGTCCACCAGGGAGTGGCGTTCGACGATCTCCCGGAGGACGTCCGCGGCGGCCGGGCACTGCTCGGTCCCCGAGCGGTCCCGTTCCTCGAGGGTGGTGTTAAAATCCCCTCCCAGGACTAGGCACTCATGAGGATCCAGGGAGCTGAGGAAGGCGGACGCCTGCTGATAAAAACGCAACCTCTCCGGGCCCAATGTCGGGGCGTAAACGTTGACAAGATTAACCACAAGCCCCTCCATGCGGACCCGGAGGTGCAGCAGGCGACCCGGCACAGCCTCAGTGACCCCCAGCACCTCGGGCCGTAGGTCGGGGGAGAACAGGGTCACCACTCCAGCCGCGCAGACCGAGAAGTGGCTAAAGTAGGCCCCGTCCCCCCACTCCAGCCGCCAGCTAGCTTCAGCGGCAGGATCCGTATGGGTCTCCTGCAGGAAAACCACAGAGTACCCCCCCTCCCGGAGGGAGGAGAGCACCTGGCTCCTGCGGAGACCCATCCTACAGCCCTGGGTGTTTAAGGTGGCAAGGAGGATCGGCGCCATGAGGAGGGCTGGGAGGGATCCTCGCTGGCAGACACGCCCACGGCCTCCGGCAGGCCGCGCAGCAATCCGTGACCAACCCCGAAGGTGAGTAAAGAGTCACGGAAGACACAGACCCGCCGGTAGGCTGCGGCGGCCTGCTTTCCCGTCCTCTTACCCTCCCCCATGAGGGCCTTCGCGGCCCGGAGGACCTGATGGAAATCCCCCCACCACTGGAGCGCAAGATGGACTTTGTTCCGGGAGCCACGGACGTCCTCGAGGAACTCCCGCAGCTCCTCCCTCAGCGCATGGGGGGGTGGTGTCACTGATCGATGACTGTCCCCCAGTGGGGCCCCCGGCACAGCCCCATGGCCCACTGAGGCGGGTAGGCAGGGGGCAGACCCCCAACGTGGCAGC